>NC_080575.1:57293992-57965492 GCF_029962835.1 Magnolia sinica | reverse complement strand
CTCTTCTTCCCAAGCTTCCATCACCGGAGATGGCTCACTCGAGAATGCACTTAGTTGGGAGTCCATGCTTTCTGAGATGGACTCCCCATGAAATGAAAGGTTGGATATAAATGCCTTATCGGAATTTTTCGACATTTACAAAAAATAAAAGAAAACTAAGGAAGAGAGGAGAAAAAAGAACTAAAGAAGAAATGAAAGGTCAGAGAAGGAATGGAGGACCGGCCAGAGAAGTAGGAAAAATGAAAAATGCAACTCACCAGAAATCGCCTAAGTTCGGCAGCAGGAGGAAGCATATGAGGTGAGTGAAGCAAATAAGGGCTTTAGGGCACCCTCCCTTATTTATAATGTTTTCAACTGCAGCATTTGCAATCTAAAAATACACCTCAACGCACGCCTCCGATCGAGGATTCGAGAGCAGGCCTACTATCGAGGCAGAGATAGGTGTGCTCCCACCATTCGTCTGGAGACGAGGAGGCACCGCACGACCCACGCCTCCTTATATGATCCGTTGTCATCATCACTATATCCTCCTCGGTTCCGGAGAACACAACTTTTCCTTCTCCTGCAATAATGCCAGGGGATGTGCACTGACTGAGCCAACCTCCCGATCTCTTGACTTCCCCCATGAGGGATCTCATGCTTGAGCGTCCATCCAAATCACTTACTTCCCGAGCTCTTAAAGATGACGCTCAGAAGTAGGGGAGCTACTGTTATGGGTAAAACTAGACTGACCAAACACCTCGAGCATCTATCAAATTCACCGCAAAATATGTAGGCAGTGTTAAAAAGGTTATAAATAAGGACCCTCCCCACAGAAAAAGGTATGTACAATCACCCTAACTCGAGTACGCCCATTTTGAGTTAATTTTAAATTAGGCATCGAAGGGCCGCTGGCTACAATCAGTAGCCCAAATGTCACTCAATTTTACAAGTACATGATGGGCTAGCAGGGAAAACCAAATCATAGCATCAACAATATTGTTTAGTATCCTTGCCCCTATCAGTATTCTTTTCCAGGAATAGTAAAAATCCTTTCTAGATTAGAAGATCCTAGCCATCCATTCTTTTCCTCCCTACCAAATGGTTGTTACCTCTTTTTTTTTTTTTTTTATCAACCATCTATTTGTAGGCCCTTAGAAGTACTAAGAAGTCTTTAAATCTAGAAGATGATTGGGGCATTTGTCATCCATTGTGGGGCCCATCGAATCAACAATTTGGATCACTGACCCAATGGTCTCATGTAAGGGAGATAAAAAATGTGACATAAATGGGAGGTAAACTAAAATGAACGCTATGGGAAGTAAACCCTCTACACCTCTTTATTTTTCTAATGCTTTAAAAAAAAGTTTCTCCTTTTGCATTTGAAACTATGCACATACTTATTTTCTTAAAGCATGTTCTAAAGAAAATGCTTCTCCTTTACATTTAGAACTATTTGGATTGCAATTACACAAAGGGAAAGCAAATGCTTTTCTTTTCCCTTCTTTTGATTTTTTGAAAAAGAGGTGGTACTTTGTTGTTGTTGAGGAGGAGAAAGTGAATGCAAACACTTTTTGTTACAACATTCACAGCTTCTTAAACAGGTTGTAACGCCCTGAAATTCGGGGGTCGAGCATAACTCAGCTCCCGAGTTTCAAAACATCACTTATGCAACATATTTAATGATGGATGTACATTGTCTGTATGAGTACATAAAACATGGAATAGATTAAGCCAAACTACAAACATAATTCAAGGATGAGTGAGAAACGCAAGCGGAAGACTTAAAGAAATATATGTGTACATGTGCAAATTCCTGAAATACATATACATGCCAGGTCATACTTATAAGTGTTACTATCAAAATATTACAAGCATTAAATGACATCATCTATTCCCAAAAAGAAATTCCAGAATCCCACGCATCAGAACAAGGCTCACTAGAACCCGCCTGAAAACTGCATGAAAGAAAATGCACCCTCATCATCCTCGAACTCCTGCTCTGCCTCAGGGGTCGCATCAACATCTGCAACTAAGACAGAGTCTGGTGGGTGTTTAACACCGCCCTAGAACGTGGGAGTGATCAACTCAGTGGAACAATATAGCAAAGGTTAACATGTTATCAATTCAATCAAGCAGTAATGATAAAGCATAATAATCAAACATGTCCTAAGTACTCTTGTTAGTGCAAGGATGTATGTAAAATGATGTGTGCACCTCGCCTGTACACCCTCAGCGTCTTCATTTTACGTTACGCATGACATCACCTCAAGTGCTCCACCTCTTCCAGGCACATGCAATGCTGTGCATAAACATGATTACCAAGTTGTTATTAGTCCTTTTCATACAGCAGGATTGGGAAGCTAAGGTACCTTCCTCATATCAATTCCCAAACAGTGATCCATTCTAGGGTCGTCAATCCTAGACAATCTCATACGATCATATGGTTTTAGGTCATTGCAAAGGGCTCATCACCAATCAATGCACGCCTATCATACCTTCGTTACTACAATAAGGCTCGTCACCTCAATGCGGTATCCAGGTATGCTCGATGTCACTACAAAGGGCTCGTCACCAATCAATGTAGGCCGACAGCACGAATATAGTGTCCCATACCACCATAATCGGCTCACGAGTCTGGTTGCTCACTGGTCACTACGGGGAGGCTCGTCACCCCAGCGTATGCCGACAGCTCTACCACGGTGTCCCATACCACCATATCCGGCTCATGAGTCTTAGCGGATCAAGGTATAATGGTTAACAGGATTTCATCGGTAAGTTTGGTACCCTAGATTCAAACAATAGCGTCCATACATGGTGAACATACATCGGACAATCGAGTTACTTGATGAACTCGACTAGCACGAGCGCACGTTGGGTTGAACGACATAGAGTGCCCAAACACTCCGTGTGGCCAAACCACTGCCAACAACTCTAATACGACTCGGGTTCATCAAATCGCGTCATTCGTGGCGAAAGCAACCTCAGCCACCAACTCAAGGTCGATTACCGATTTCCTGGACTATTCCATAGTCCCAAACACATTCCACTACAACAGATATTTATACCAACAATTTAGAATAGTACTGGAACAACAACTCAAATCATGTAGTATGTAAGCATTTGAAGAATATCAACTTAACATGGATTTACACATAAGTAATATTGGACATTAAATAACAAAGGAATATGTCTAACATGTGGTAAATCATACACATCAATAGGAGTGTTGAGAATCACTTCAAAACGCCCGCAATTGGGTTAATATGTTGCACTTTAAACCATTCAGACATTACTACAAACACTTAGAATACATAGCGCAACATACATGACGTATGTTGAAATACACGCATTTGGACAATTCCTTTTACCAAGGAGTTGTCGCACATACAATTAGCACAAGTACACGACAATTAATCATGGCAAGCACATGCTCATATTTTATACGTATACGGTACTTCCTACATATACATAGAATACACAAATCTCAATATAACACATGCATATCAGGAATGCAAAATAAACATAGCATTTGGCATGTGAAATCTCATCCATAGCAAGAATAAACTATTCACTAGCATTGAAAGCCTTGAAAACCATAACCTATACAATTAAAGTCCGCACCTTAAACCAGAAATAGAACACCGAACTGATTCAGACGATATGTCTTCGTCAACGGCGACTAGACAACCTAAGGCAAGAATAGAAATGAGATACAATAACACATAGACTCTTCGAAGCTCTAAAACAGATTAGGGTTAGGTTAACTTACCCAAGGATGAACTTAGAATCGTCGGAAGAATGATTCAAAAGTGATGGTTTAAGGATGAAGAAGAATAGGAAAGAATCTAAGATGATTCACCAACTTCTCTCTCACTTTCTCTCTCTTTTCCTCTCTCTTTCTTAGCTAGGGTTAGAAAATTCGTATGGAAAAGAGAGTTAGGGTTTTAAGGTCTATATATAGGCCTAACATTGATGAAAATAGCCCCAGGGCCAAGGTATACTTAGGTTATAACCAAAACAGGCCTCTCTCGATCCAACGAAACACTTCTGGTGGGCCTTTTTCCACGTGCGGTCGGACTTAAGCTCATTGACCATGGATCTAGGTCAGGCTGAGTTTTCGTACCGATCGGATCTACAGATCAGCCATTGCGGACCACACTCAATTCAACGGTCACCGAAACTCGATCAGGACCACAAGCACTATGACCTGCCTGGGCCATCTTCCCTGATTCGAGGGTGAAATTGGGTTAGAATCCAACGGTTAGATTGCTTAAAATCATCGCGCAAGCGACACGACTCAGATTTCATAAAATCACATTTAATTTCTCACCGTTCTCACACTCTTCACTCCGGACTCAATCAAATCGACCCAGAACATCATCTGGCCTTGACTTTTGAGGTGATGGCCAAGTCCAACATGGTGACCATAACTACCTAAGATCATCGCTATCGGACTTTCGATGCGCAGTGCAGGTCCGATCCAAAACTTCTAAAAATTTCCAAGAGCAACTGGATTTAGTGATGAATCCCAGATTTCAGAGTAATATAGCGCTAACTATTCTACAAGTTTTGAGTCATGCAGATCAAATTTAAAGTGATTAATGCAAATTTTACAAGCAATCGAGTTTAGCGTTAATTATCCCACAAAGCTTCTAAGGAAAATAGAGGTAGTACTCAGGTCTTGGCATAAAATTTTCTGGGTCATTACAATCTACCCCCCTTAAAGAAAATTTTGCCCTCGAAATTCATACCTTCTCATATTCCTCAAGCATCTGAGGGTAGCTCTTTCTGACCTCAGCTTCAGACTCCCAAGTAGCCTCTTCTTCACTATGATGTATCCATAGAACTTTCACAAGAGGGATAACCTTGCTACGCAACACCTGCTCCTTCCTGTCTAGAATACGCGTCGGTAGCAGTACGTATGTGGCATCCTCGCTCAACTACACCTGCTCCCAACTGATAATATGCGAAGGATCAGGAACGTACTTCTTCAGCGTAGAAACATGAAATACTTATGCACGCCCGCAAGTGGTGTGGGCAAAGTAAGGCGGTATGCTACCGCTCCCACTCGATCCAGAATTTGAAATGGACTGATAAATCTCGGCGTAAGCTTTCCCTTCTTACCGAACCGCAGAACTCCCTTCATAGGGGAAACCTTAAGAAATATATGGTCTCCAACCTCAAACTCAAGCGGTCGCCACCTCGTATCAGCGTAACTCTTCTGCCTACTCTGGGCTGTCAGAAGTCGACGTCGAATAATGTCAACTTTCTCTGAAGTCGCCTGCACCAACTTCGGGCCAATCAAACTACGCTCGCCAACTTCTGCCTAGCAATGTGGTGCTCTACACAGGCGACCATACAATGCCTCATAAGGAGCCATGCCAATACTCGCCTGGAAACTGTTATTATATGCGAACTCTGCATAAGGGAGACAATCATCCCAACTGTCCTTGAAATCCAAAACACAAGCTCGCAACATGTCTTCCAGAATCTGATTCACACGTTCTGTCTGCCCATCTGTTTACGGATAAAACGCGGTGCTAAACTTCAATTTCATACCCATCGCTTCCTGAATACGAGTCCAAAAGATAGATGTGAAACGCGTGTCTCTGTCAAACACAATCTCCAAGGGAACTCCATGCAGACGCACAATCTCCTTGATGTACAACCTAGCCAACTCGTCTACAGAATTTGTGACTCTGATCGGTAAGAAATGAGCCGACTTCGTCAATCGGTCGACGATTACCCAAATAGAGTCATGTCCCTTCTTCATTCTCGACAACCCAGAAATAAAATCCATAGAGATGAAGTCCCACTTCCATTCTACTATAGGCATGGGCTGAAGCAACCCAGGAGGTCGGCAATGCTCTGCCTTGACCTGCTGGCACGTGAGACAACGAGATACAAACTCAGAAATATGAACCTTCATGTTGTCCCACCAATAGGATCTTCTCATATCTTAATACATCTTCGTGCTACCAGGATGCATCCCAAGCTTAGAAGTATGGGCTAACTCGAGAACCTCCCGTCTCAAGTCAGGAATGTCTAGGACACATAATCGGCCATGAAATCGTAGGCCCCCATCTGAACCAACACTCCACTCGGAGTTCTCATCTGTACCAACCCACTTTCTCATCTTTGTCAAAAGCTCATCATCTGCCTGAGCTGCAACGATCTTCTCGTCCATGAGGGGCTGTACACGAATGTGTGCGATAACCTCATACGGTTCTTCCACCGTAAGCTTCTGTTCAAAGTCTCACACAAACTCCAACATGTCCCATTCTGCTATCATTAGCGGAGCTGCAAATTCTATAGCCTTCTTGCGACTCAACGTGTTTGCCACAAGGTTCGCCTTGCCCGGATGGTAAGAAACATCGAACTTAAAGTCTTTCAATGTTTCCATCCATCGGCGCTGCCTCATATTCAAGTCACACTGCGTGAAAATATACTTAAGGCTCTTGTGGTCGCAGAAGAGCTCGAACTCCTCTCTGTAGAGGTAATGTCTCCAGACCTTTAATGAGAAAATGACAACTGCCAATTTCAGGTCGTGTGTAGGGTAATTCTCTTCGTGTTTCCTCAACTGTCTCGAAGCAGAAGCAATCACCCTATCCTTCTGCATAAGGATACAACCCAGTCCAACGCGAGAGGTGTCAATATATATAATATACTTTACCCCTTGCTCTGACAATACTAGCACAGGAGCGGACGTCAACTTGTCCTTCAGCTCTTGAAAAGCTACCTCCGCCCTCTCATTCCAAGCAAACTTCAAATCTTTCCATGTCAACTGAGACAGCGGTCTGGCTATCTTCGAGAAGTCTCGAATGAAGCATCGATAATAGCCTGCTAAACCCAGAAAGCTTCTTACCTCAGTAACTGAACCAGGCTGCTTCCAATCCTGAACTGCAGCTACCTTAGCAAGATCGACAGCTATCCCTTCCTTGGACACCACATGTCACAGGAACTTGACTTCCTCTTTCCAAAAATTGCATTTCTTGAACTGCGTAAAAAGCTGATTCTTCCTAAGAGTATCCAAGACCTCTCTAAAGTGCTCCTCGTGCTCTTCTCGACTCGCAGAATAAATCAAAATGTCATCGATAAAGACAATGATGAATCGGAACAAGAATGGCCGAAACACCCTGTTCATCAGATCCATGAACACGGCCGGTGCATTCGTAAGACCGAACGACATCACAAGGAACTCATAGTGACAGAAGCTAGTCCTGAAAGCGGTCTTCTGTACATCCTCATTCTTGACGCACAACTGGTGATACCCTGACTGCAGATCAACCTTCAAAAAGTACCGTGCCCTCTTCAACTGATCAAACAGATCATCAATCCTAGGCAAAGGGTACTTATTCTTCATAGTCACCAGATTTAACCTGCGATAATCAATACATAATCACAAGGAACCATCTTTCTTCTTCACAAACAAGACAGGTGCTCCCCAAGGAGACACACTAGGCTGAATAAATCCTAAATTCAACAAACCATCTATCTGCTTCCTCAATTCCTCCATTTCACTCAGAGGCATACGATAGGTGGGCAAAGAAATGGGCGTCGCACTAGGCATGAGATCGATAGTAAAGTCAATCTCACGCTGAGGAGGTAATCCAGGAATCGACTCAAACACATCTTCAAATTCCTGAACTACAGGCGTGCTTTCAAATGCCGATTCAGTCATACTCTCCAACAGAGAAGTATAATAATTAAGACGAAAAGGATAACTGACCTGAACTGGGAAAGTAACTGTCTCGCCCTTAGGTCCATGAATTGTCACCAACCTTGCTTCAGAATCAATCTCTGCTCGCATCCTCGTGAGCCAATCCATACCCATAATAACATCGTAATGAAAAAGAGGTGCGACAAAGAGTCAACACGAATCGATCCACTTCCTAGATCAACCAAACAATCCATACAACGCTTATTCATAGCAGAGGAAATCCCCGTAGCGGTAGTAAGTATCACTCTTTTCATAGAAACAGTGCTCAAACTCAGACGCCTAACTGCCGCATATGATATAAGAGAGGTAGTGGACCCTGTATCCACTAACATAGAAACGGGACTACCTTCAATGTGTGCTATAACCTCGAAGGATCTCAGCACCAAGTCAGACATAGGCGCTTAATCTGAGAGCGTATGAACTCGAGCCTGCTGCTGACGATTCGGCGGAGGAACCATGGGCCACTGAGGTGACCTAAAGCTAGGTACAGAAGGTCTGAAGGATGGATGAGCTGGCGCTGAACGAAGAGGTGGAGGTGATATAACCTGAGGCATCGGACGGTTGATCCTCTGCGGTGGAGTAAAACCACTGTCCCGCATACGCGAAAAGCAAGAACAATCTAAATGCCCCATCTTCCCACAGTACAAACAGCGAAGATCAGCTCGCACCTGCAGAGCGGGCGGCGCTGGATGCCTAGGAGGAGAATCTGCCCGCGGCCTCTTACCGAGAAAAGGTGCAGGTCTGGAAACCATAGGTGCTCGCATACAGGACGACCTGTCCCCGTCCTGCTCTGCTCGCAAGGACATGCTCCCCAACTTCGCAAGGAAGATATGCTAGCACAGCACATCTTCGATCGGATCTCAAGCCTCAATCCCTTAGAAAAATGTTGCATCCTCATCGGCTGATCACTCAGAATCAAGGGAGCATAGCGACCTAGCTCAGTGAACCGGTTCTCATACTCCGTCACCGACATCCCACCTTGGCGGAGGCGAAGGAACTCACTCTCCTTCTCGTGTCGGTACGTAACCGAGAAATACTTCTCGTGGAAGATGAAAAGGCCAAGCTATATGTCCTAGAGGGGGGGTGAATAGGACAATGCCAATTAAAACTTAAAACAGCGGAAATAAAAAGAAAATGATAGCCAAAGTAAATCACAAAGCAGTAAATTAAAATAACCTCAAAATTCAGATCTTGAGAGGTTGATACAAACGTTGTTCTAAGGACAACCTTACACTAAAAACCAGAGTTTATGGTAGGACAACCTTATTTCTAGAAAGATCTTTGTATCAAATCTCAAATCGAAGAGGAATACAGAATTAAATACAAACTGAATAAATTGTAATTAAAAATGTATTGTTCTAGGGACAGCCATACACCATAAAAATGGCAGGGCAACCTTGCTAGAACAACTTTTAAAAGAAATTAAAAATCAAGCTGATAAAGGAATAGCAGAAAATAAATTCTAAGCTATTACAACATTCTCACAAAGCTTGAATTAAATAATTACAACATTCACCACCATACATACATCCCATAAAAATTAATTAAAGATTAGAACAATAAATCAATCAACCACAACACAAGGGTTTATAGTGGTTCGCCTGTGTGTTCACCAACTGTTATACAACAGCCACACAAAATGCTACTCCATTCCTAATATCCTCACACAGGGGATATTAGCGTTCACTAAAAATAGGTTTTCCCAGGTTCACCCAAAACCTTTACAATTGTGTCTTTGTCTGTGGGCTTACACAATTAAAAAAACCCCACTTCTGAGTTTCCCTGGCTCTCCTCAGAAAACCAATACAATAAGATTTTTCTAGCAAATCTTGAAAGAAACCAAAATAGAAAGGGATTTACAATTAAATGTAAAATACCTGATTATCTCCTTCGATGTAGCAACCCGGTAGAACCAAATCAAAGTAGATGATTGAATGTCCAAGTTCAATGTCCAGTACTCGATTACAATGGTTCTAATTCTAATAGATTTTAAATTAAACTAAATAGGGCTTGCCTTAATTGATTTTGATTCCAAAGAAAGGCAATAATAATTTCTCTTTATCAAATCAGATTGGAATAGCAGATACAAAATCAATTAAAATAAAGCTAAGGAAAGAGAATATTAAATAAGCACACTTAGCTTAGATGGAGCACAGAATTATCTCTCAGAAGTTCGACGAAGATTGGCTTGAATGGATTAAGTAATTCGATGATTTCTTCTGAGATTCGTGCACTATTTATAGGTGAGAAGATCGGGTCTTCGACTGGTCTAGAGTGCTCTTCGACTAGTCGAAGCAACAACAGATATTTGAAAAATCCGGCGGGATATGCTCTGACCCTTCTACGACTAGTCGAAGGTCTCCTACGACTGGTCGTAGGTCACCTACGACTGGTCGTAGCTCTCCTTCGACTGGTCATAGGTCCTAAAAAGCTTCGCTGGAATTCAAGTCGAAGATGTTCGACTGGTCGTAGATGCAGTCGACACTGTTCCTACGACTGGTCGAATAGATTCCTGGACTAGTCGAAGCCTAACAGATTTCATCCAGAATTTGTAACAAACTCACGACTGATCGAGGAATTTCTTAGACTGGTCGAAGCAACTCTAGGACTAGTCGAAGAAGGCCTAGGACTAGTCGAAGAACAGACCAATCACATGTAAAATAAACATTCGGTTTATGTATCCGAAATGACCTACTTCTAAGGTCAACCTATGGTCAGTCAAACCTCAATCATGAAGTATGGACATTGAAACATTAGGAACAACTGACCTTGAAGTATGAGCCTTGAAGTCTTGATGTAGATCAATCTTGAAATCTTAATGTAGCTCAATCTTGAAAGGGTCTTGAGTTCTTTACCAACTGCCTTGTACTCTTCAGCTTGAGTCTTGTCTTGTGAGCTTAGCTTGATCATGAATGTTGATCCTTGAGAGAGCTTCACTTATGCAAGTTATATATAACATAACAATGATTTTGGCATAACAAATTTGACAACAGACAGGGATAAAAACTATAGCACTTACAGAAGCGTGCCTCAAACGCCTGCCATGACCACTCATATCC
This sequence comes from Magnolia sinica, assembly GCF_029962835.1. Classification (NCBI taxonomy): domain Eukaryota; kingdom Viridiplantae; phylum Streptophyta; class Magnoliopsida; order Magnoliales; family Magnoliaceae; genus Magnolia; species Magnolia sinica. The sequence continues at coordinate 57,954,731 of NC_080575.1, read as the reverse complement.
TTCTTCAACAGTGTGAAAAACACTGTCCCACCATAAACTGGCCTCCTTCTCAAACATGAAGGAGGCAAGCTCGACCTGCTCAACCTCAGAGCAGTACAGTGGTCTCAGCATCTTAGAGATGCGATCAATCCAGTACTCGGCCTCCTCGGGTCTATGAGAACCCGCAAATGTGAGAGGTCGTAAGTGCTAGAATCGCTCAAATGTGTCGCTCGCACTGGCACTCCCAGATGGGGGCATAGGTAAAGCAGGTGGAGTCGCCCCCATTGACTGAGCAAAGATGTCAGCCATGGAAGACAGAAACAGTTGTTGCTGCTAGTGGTGGTGGTGTTGCTGCTGCTGGTGCTGCTGCTGCATCAACAGCATCATCCGCTCAAACCTATCAGAAGGTGGAGCAGACGAAGATGCACGGTTCGGCTCAGGAACCGAAGGTGGGACTGGAGGAGCCATAGGTGGAATCATAGGTGTCAACCCAACACCAGCATGAAACAAGCCCGACTGTAGATCCATCTGGCTATCGCTCAGGGGAGGAACCCCGACAAGTGACTCAACCAAGGAGAGACGGGTCGAAGTCTTCGAACCCTTAGGAGGCATACCCTACATTCAACAGAGGATGTAACCTATAAGATTCTACGTCCACATATTTCACCCACACAGCAATCACAGCACAACTTCAAAGATAAACAACATGCATTCCATTTAACAAAATTTATCGCAATACAAGCAGTGCAGCATTACTTGAATCACGACAGGGAAAGCATGTGAACTAAACATCTAAAACTTCAACCAACAAACAACTTCCAACTACAAAGCCAACAACGGCAACACACAGAAAGAAATAACAAAACAAAGCAAAGGACGACTACAACGACAACTACTTGTCGAAATCAGGAGATGGAGGCGGGGCACCCTTATCCTGCAAACAACACAGGATAGACTTCAGAGTTCGAGTCACCTTCTTGAACTTATGCTTCACAAGGCCTCGAAGATCCATGATATCCTAGCGTAGAACAGCCTGCCCTTCCTCAAGCCGAGCGATACGGGCATCCCTGGCAACTTGATCTGCGCTCTGCTCTGGTGCCACAGGAGGAGAGCTCTCACTCGTATCCTGTGCCTCAACCTCTTCCTCGTCCTGCACTGTTTCTTCTTCAATCTCAGCTCCACCCTCAGCATAACTCTCTTCCTCATCACTCTCTGACTTATCCTCACTCTCCGAGGCTTGTCGACGAGGACCAATTTTCATCTACTTAAGGGTCATCAGATTAATGTGGCGAACAGGAACCAGCTTTTCTGCCCCAAGCCTATAGCCAAACTCATGTGTAAGCTTACAAATGAGTCAGCCAAATGGGAGCGATTCGGTCCTCCTAGTCGAACGAGCGATAAGGATAATCTGACGCAAGATGTACATCGACACACATAACTTCACTCCTTGCCCCACCTGATACAGAAAATCTACCATCAGGCGCGTACACTCGTTGCGGTTGCTCCACCTTAGATATACATTGAACGTACACATGTGGTGAAGCAAGCGAAAGTCGTTCGTCATGTTGGTAGCTAGAAGACTTCTATTAGGCTGCCATTCGACCAGACGACCACACAAGAGCCGGGTGCGACGATCCCTCTCAGGCATACTGTTCAAATTCTTCTCACTAGCATGCACCTCACCAAGTGGCACATTCAGGAGTCGGGATATCAAAGCGACGTTGACCGTGGCCTCCCGACCACTACCACAAGGAATCTTGAACTGTAGAGGATCCAGCGAAGGATCACGAATGCTGTCATAAAAAGCTCAAACAGTGCTTGCATTGGCGTGATACATGCCCTCAAACAAGGGACACCAACCGGCCCCTTTCAGGCACTCCAACAATAGAAACTCGTCAAATAGCTGCGGATCTACATGAGCCTCAAAAAGGACCCTACGGCCTTTATAGACTCCATGAGATAACTCTGCCAATAGGGTTCTTCCAATGGGAGCTTGAGGATCAAGGTCCCGCTTGGTCTGAAATTCACTCACGGCGGTCGTGCTCGCGGCGGCACCTCTCAACCTCCGTGTACGGGTTGGGCGGCTAGGCCCGGCTTCATCCACGGGTGCTCTCTTCTTCCCCATCAAAGAAAAAAGGGTAGAGATGGAAAATATGGCCGTGATAAACTCAAAGAGGGCCATGAAAAATGAGAGAAAGAGAGAAATAGGAAGAATGGTGAAGCTTCCACACACTTGAGATCCCAAAGAAGGATTTGGGAGCTCAAATGAGAAGAAAAGAGGGTGAAATCAGCAATGGGGGTGAGGCTTTGAGATGGGTTGGTTGGGTGTGCACGAAAAATAGAAGAAGGAGATTGGGGAGGGATTTGGTGGAGTTTTGAGGGAAACTTGAAGAAAAGGAGAGCTTGGGAGGGTGTTTTGTGAAGGAAGTAGGGTTTAGGAAGTGATTTAATTAGCCAACCGTGGAGGGGTGGGCCACACTAGGCCCCAAAGTCGTCGGCCCGAGCCGGCCCGCTGGGCAGCGAGGGCTCGTCGAACCGGTGAGGTCATCCCCGATCTCTGGACCGTCCAGCGATGGCTCGCCATTTGGGCGAGGTCCTCCTAGCCCCTAAGCTCTAAAATGATGTGGGTCCCCCCTGGGTCCCCCTGAAAATGCCCCGATCGGCCCCTTTGTCCGATTCGACGCTTACCGGGCCATTCGGGTTAAAATCTGATACAAAGTGAGCTTTCTTGACAATTGGAGGGTTAAGATGGGATGATAAACCATCTAGACTCATTAATAGATGGTCTAGAAGATATTTTGGGTCACTGTGTGTGATCAGGAGTGCAGACAGACTCGATCTCGGTGATCGTTTTTAGTTAACTTTCACCGATAGAAGCAACGGGACACAAACACAAATTCTACGATAAACTCGCACCCAAATACACTAAGGTGGCGACAGTGTGTGGTGTATGACCATAACCCAGGTCCGGTTTAATCTAATTCATGCTTTGATACCAACTTGTAACGCCCTGAAATTCGGGGGTCGAGCATAACTCAGCTCCCGAGTTTCAAAACATCACTTATGAAACATATTTAATGATGGATGTATGTTGTCTATATGAATACATAAAATATGGAATAGATTAAGCCAAATTGCAAATATAATTCAGGGATGAGTGAGAAACGTAAGCGAAAGACTTAAAGAAATATATGTGTACATGTGCAAATCCCTAAAATACATATACATACCAGGTCATACTTATAAGTGTTACTATTAAAATATTACAAGTATTAAATGACATCATCTATTCCCAAAAAGAAATTCCAGAATCCCACGCATCAGAACAAGGCTCACTAGAACCTGCCTGAAAACTGCATGAAAGAAAATGCAGCCTCATCATCCTCGAACTCCTGCTCTGCCTCAGGGGTCGCATCAACATCTGCAACTAAGACAGAGTCTAGTGGGTGTTTAACACCGCCCCAGAACGTGGGAGTGAGTGATCAACTCAGTGGAACAATATAGCAAAGGTTAACATGTTATCAATTCAGTCAAGCAGTAATGATAAAGCAGAACAATCAAACATGTCCTAAGTACTCTTGTTAGTGCAAAGATGTATGTAAAATGATGCGTGCACCTCACCTGTACACCCTCAGTGTCTTTATAAAATGATGCGTGCACCTCGCCTGTACACCTTCAGCGTCTTCATCTTACGTTACGCATGACATCACCTCAAGTGCTCCACCTCTTCCATGCACATGCAAAGCGGGGCATGAACATGATTATCAAGTTGTTATTAGTCCTTTTCATACAGCAGGATTGGGAAGCTAAGGTACCTTCCTCATATCAATTCCCAAACAGTGATCCATTCTAGGGTCGTCAGTCCTAGACAATGTCATACGATCATATGATTTTAGGTCGTTGCAAAGGGCTCATCACCAATCAATGCACGCCTATCATACCTTCGTTACTACAATAAGGCTCGTCACCTCAATGCGGTATCCAGGTATGCTCGAGGGCACTACAAAGGGCTCATCACCAATCAATGTAGGCCGACAGCATGAATATAGTGTCCCATACCACCATAATCGACTCACAAGTCTTGTTGCTCACTGGTCACTACGGGGAGGCTCGTCACCCCAGCGTAGGCCGATAGCTCGACCACGGTGTCCCATACCACTATGTCCAGCTCATGAGTCTTAGCGAATCAAGGTACAATGGTTAACAGGATTTCATCGGTAAGTTTGGTACCCTAGATTCAAACAATAGCGTCCATACATGATGAACATACATCGGACAATCGGGTTACTTGACGAACTCGACTAGCACGAGCGCACGTTGGGTTGAACGACATAGAGTGTGCAAACACTCCGTGTGGCCAAACCACTGCCGACAACTCTAATATGACTCGGGTTCGCGTCCTTCGTGGCGAAAGCAACCTCAGCCACCAACTCAAGGCCGATTACCGATTTCCTGGACTATTCCATAGTCCCAAACACATTCCACTACAACAGATATTCATACCAACAATTTAGAATAGTACTGGAATAACAACTCAAATCATGTAGTATGTAAGCATTTGAAGAATATCAACTTAACATGGATTTACACATAAGTAATACTGGAAATTAAATAACAAAGGAATATGTCTAGCATGTGGTAAATCATACACATTAATAGGAGTGTTGAGAATCGCTTCTCAACGCCCGCAATTGGGTTAATATGTTGCACTTTAAACCATTCAGACATTACTATAAACACTTAGAATACATAGCACAACATACATGACGTATGTTGAAATACACGCATTTGGACAATTCCTTTTACCAAGGAGTTGTCGCACATACAATTAGCACAAGTACACGACAATTAATCATGGCAAGCACATGCTCATATTTTATACGTATACGGTACTTCCTACATATACATAGAATACACAAATCTCAATATAACACATGCATATCAGGAACGTAAAATAAACATAGCATTTGGCATGTGAAATCTCATCCATAGCAAGAATAAACCATTCACTGACATTGAAAGCCTTGAAAACCATAACCTATACAATTAAAGTCCGCACCTTAAACCAGAAATAGAACACCGAACTGATTCAGACGATATGTCTTCGTCAACGGCGACTAGACAACCTAAGGCAAGAATAGAAATGAGATACAACAACACATAGACTCTTCAAAGCTCTACAACAGATTATGGTTAGGTTAACTTACCCAAGGATGAACTCAGAATCGCCGGAAGAACGATTCAAAAGTGATGGTTTAAGGATGAAGAAGAATAGGAAAGAATCTAAGATGATTCACCAACTTCTCTCTCACTTTCTCTCTTTTCCTCTCTCTTTCTTAACTAGGGTTAGAAAATTCATATGGAAAAGAGAGTTAGGGTTTTAAGGTCTATATATGGGCTTAACATTGATGAAAATAGCCCCAGGGCCAAGGTATACTTAGGTTATAACCAAAATAGGACTCTCTCGATCCAACGGAACACTTCTGGTGGGCCTTTTTCCACGTGCGGTCGGACTTAAGCTCACTGACCATGGATCTAGGTCAGGCTGAGTTTTCGTACCGATCGGATCTACAGATCAGCCGTGGCGGACCACACTCAATTCAACGGTCACCAAAACTCGATCAGGACTACAAGCACTATGACCTGCCTGGGCCATCTTCCCTGATTCGAGGGTGAAATTGGGTCAGAATCCAACGGTCAGATTGCTTAAAATCATCGCGCAAGCGACACGACTCAGATTTCATAAAATCACATTTAATTTCTCACCGTTCTCACACTCTTCACTCCGGACTCAATCAAATCGACCCAGAACATCATCTGGCCTTGACTTTTGAGGTGATGGCCAAGTCCAACATGGTGACCATAACTGCCTAAGATCATCGCTATCGGACTTCGCGCGGTCCAGGTCCAATCCAAAACTTCTAAAAATTCCCAAGAGCAACTGGATTTAGCGATGAATCCCAGATTTAAGAGTAATATAGCGCTAGCTATTCTACAAGTTTTGAGTCATGCAGACCAAATTTAAAGTGATTGATGCAAATTTCACAAGCAATCGAGTTTAGCGCTAATTACCCCACAAAGCTTCTAAGGAAAATAGAGGTAGTACTCGGGTCTTGGCACAAAATTTTTCGGGTCATTATACAGGTGCAAATCTTGTCTATGTCATTTGGTTCCGTTCCTTAGTTTATATTCTATCCAAATAGGCCATAAGCACATGATGGTTTATACATAACTCAAATTTAACCATCCAAATTTTAAGGCTGAATTTAGATGGATCATTAACAAAATATTACACTGATTTGACTATCAAACTAGCATATTGGTGGACATTTATTGGATAGTTAAAAATTAAAAATAACCAGGGTCTACAAATAAGAGGTTAGGACTATTTGAACAATCTAATTTTTGGAGTTATGACCTATCCACAATAGTCCCACAATTTGTATGACATGTACAACTTTTAAGTGCTCAAGTATCAATCATCTGACCCATATCCATAAGAATTAGTATGTCATTCTATTGATCCATAAGTGTCATTAATCGTGGCAAGAAGGAAATAAGCCTGTATACCTTACTATGGGTGAGGGTGGGGGTGCTATCAAAATTACTTCTTTAGGATCCATAGCAGTCAGATCTGCTACTAGTGCTTTAGCCATAGACTTTCTTTATCTCTACAGGATCTATTGATCGATTATGAGCATAAGACTCTTCATCTGGTTACTATATATGTGTTTGTGTGTGTTTGCGCTTCCAGCTACATATGCTTCCAGTGGGAGACATTGACACAAGGAAGGACGTGATGAGGTTGATCACCACCTTCCTCAAGGGGATAACTACCTCGAATCCATGGAACTTCTCTAGACTCCTCATAGAGATACCTCAAATCCACGAGGAAAATTAAAAAAAATAGAAATAAATTCTAAAAGTTTGAAAAAAAATTGATTAATGATAAATAAATAAATAAAAACGAGTTTAAAATCCCTTAAATAATGATATGAACCCTAGGAAGAAGTTTCATAATCAAACTACAACTTAAATTCCCTAAAATCGTGACTTACTATTTATAGACAATCATGATTCCTATTAGAGTTCATGGTTTTCAGCCAAAAATAGTAAGTGTCCTATTTGGCTTTAACATGTTATTCTCCTAATTTTTCTAAGAACTTTTCATGTTGGACACAACTCTTAAAGCTCAAAGGATGAAGAGTTATAATCAAACTAAAACTTACTACAAATAGTAAAAACAAAAATAAAATGGATTTTTTACTGTCAATCTGATGTAATATCACAAATTTGGCATGGGAAACCTGTCATAGTAGGGTTAGATGGCTAAAGTATCTTCTCCTACCCCAAAATCATATATGGTAAGTCGAATAACTCATTCCAGTTTGCGAGATATGCTTGTTTTAAGAATCCAACGGTCCGGATCACTTCCACTTTCGATCGGGCCTTCTCTGGTCCATCTTAGCTGTGAAATTGTCTGCGACCCACTCTACATCAAATATGCATTTGGTTATGTTTTTTGTATCCACCTGCGATGGATATAAAAGAATTCAATAAAGAAAGAAAGAAAGAAAGAAATCGAATTCTTGATCTTAAAGGAAGGGTGTACAACTTTTGACTGCCTGAGTATTAATAATCAAGCTTTGCTAAAGTATCAATTAAGTGATTAACTCCCCTGTTTTGTTTCTAGATATTTTTTATGCATGGAATTTCCTGACTTTCTCTTTGAATTGCGTGAGGTTATGATTAGAATTAAATGCACCAGGACAATCAAATAAAAAAAATAAAAAATATCCTTTTCAAGAAAACAAGGGATTTTTCCATATGTACACTTGAATTTTGGGATATAGACCTAAAACCTCCTGATTTTAAACTATTTCTCGAAATATTCCCATAGTTTTCACCATTAGGTATTGCATCACACGTTGTTAGTTATCTATACGAATAAATTTTTATATTTTTGTATTAACGGAACTGCCCTCCCATTGTCGCACTTGTAATCTCCCCTCTTCGATACACGATCACGTGCTAACCTAACCCCGACCACAAGTGAAGCCCATCTTGATGTTTATGACAAATCCACCTAATTGATCTATTTCTCTAACTCATTTTATGACATGAACTAAAAAATGATGGATCTAAAGCTCAACATGTTCTCTAAGATGGACCTAATCAGTTTAAATGGTAGGAGATTAATCCCACTGTTTCCTATTAAGTGGCCCATTGGATATTGGTATCTCATCGTTTTTGGGCCCTTATGTTATTTAAGAGTAGAAATGAACATATTCTCTTATTTTTCATCAAGGTGGGATAAAATCACCACCGGGTATGTCTCGTCTTCACCTAAGTTGACATATTTAAGATTAGCGAGCAAAGGTTTTAAGTGAAGCTTCAGTGTCTTAAGACTACATGGTAGAGACAGTGTTTCGGTTTGGGGCAAAGTCTCAAATTTTGGCCTCCACCGGTTAATTTCAAGCACTGACATTGCATCAAGCAAGGTATCTATCTCCTTAATCATGTCATCATCTAAATTAGGGACGGGCCAAGAACGTTTCCAAAGTGTAGGAGTATAGAGTCAAAAGTGCTCTATCTTCCACGAATTAATCGATCGTGTTAACATCGTGGGTATCATCAACATCCTATTGTTGTTTGCTCATATTGTAAAAAATGTTCAGTTCTACTATCATTTTCCCAAAAGATAATTTCATAATTCCATTCCTACGATTGATAATAGCATTTGATGTAGCTAAGAATGAGCGGCTAATAATGATGGGAATCTAAGTGCTCACATTCATGACGGGCTGAGTATCCAAAATGATAAAATCCACTGGATGGTAGAATTTATCGACCTGGACTAGCACATCCTCAATCATCCCTCTTGGTACATGAACTAAATGGTCAACAAGTTGAAGTGTGATCCGAGTAGGTTTTAATTCACCTAGACCTAGTTGTTCGTAGATCAAGTAAGGGATCAGATTTACTCTTGCCCCCAAGTCAAGAATTGTGTGCTCAATCCGATAATTCCCAATCACACATGTGATGGTTGGGCTACTGGGATCCTTATATTTTTGTAGGACATCTTGCTTGAGGATGAAACTCACTTTTTCTGTCAAAAAGATTTTCTTTTGTATATTTTACTGTCTTTTGGTAGTGCATAGATCTTTCGAGAACTTGGCATATGAGGGAATTTGCTTAATGGTATCCAAAAGAGGAATATTGACTTTCACTTGTTTAAGCACCTCTAAGATGTCCTGAGTGTTAGCTAGAAGCTAAGGTGAAATCAACCATTGTGGGAACAATGAGACTAGTTTATAATGTTTATTCGGTTCTCTCTCACGTGAGATGTCACTAATTCCATCATCTTTCTTAGATTCTTCTGAGTACTTAGGTTTCTCATCTCTCGTCAGGATAATTTTGTTGATTGTCTTTCCAATTTTAAGAGTGGTGATGGATTTAGTGTGTTCCACATGTTGGTTCGAAGAGCTCGGGTCACTTATTTCACATTGCAGTTTCAAATTAAGGAGAGGTTGGGCTGGAAAAGTGCATTTCTCTTTAATCGCTACGTGTGACTCAATCCTTTGAATGGACTTACTAAGGTCCTATAATACTTGTAAAATGTTTTGATTGAAGAGGTCTTGGTTTTAAATGTGTTTGAGAATTGGATCCTCTTAGGGTCTTTGCTGATTTGAAAATTGTGAAAAAGTCCCTTGAGGATTTCTGTTTGTATTAGCCATTTGACCATTCCTCCAACTAAAGTTGGGATGGTTCTTCCAACTAGAGTTGTATGTGTTTGAGATGGGGGTGCTAAACGGCCTTTGATAGTTGTTCATCGCATTCGATTGCTCATGTAACAACTCTTGAAATGCAGAAATGGTAGGAGATTCCTACGTCAATAGTATGTTACTGGTACAAATAGCACATGCAACTTCAATAGTCTCCTCAGGTTTGACTGTTTCTACCTTCTGTAGTTCCATGGCCTTGATTTTTCTTGTACGCGTGCTACCCTTACACTCATTCGTCTTCTTCCTATAATACGTACAATCCTCCCTTTCATCTTGATTAATTGGGCCTAGAAGTCGAGGCTTTTGAGGAGGTGTCCCATGCTGCGCATTCTCAATGAGCAGATCAAAATAATCCCATGTGTCATCGACCTCTTTGTTCATAAATTCCTTGTTGCACATCATCTATATGAATTGGCACATGGGTGAAGTCAGTCCATCGTAAAAAAAAAGCTTATAACCCGCCATATTTCATATTAATGATGCGAGCAAGAGTTTAAAAGATCCTTGAATATTTCCTAACATTGGAAGGTCTCTTCCACTTTTTGGGAGAAATCCATTATTGCTCTCGTCAAAGTATTGGTCTCGTGAACTATGAAGAAGTTTTTAAGCAACTCCCAAGTCATCTCGGACCATGTCCTTATCGATCTCGACCGTAAGGCATGAAGCCATGACTTGACCTTTTCCTTCAAGGAGAAAGGAAACAATTTAAGCCTCACAGTGTCATCAGACACATTTGGGAAGTGAAAGGTCGTTACAATCTCATTGAACTCTTTGATATGTAGATATGGACTTTCATAATCAAGTCCATGAAACTTTAGAAGTAGCTGGATCACTCCCAGTTTAAAGTCTACGTTTCCTACATTGTGTGCAAACACTATGTAGGAAGGTGTACTTGCCTTTACTGGTTAAAGATAATCTCACAGTGTTCTTAGTACAAGAGCATTGTGCACTTCATTCTTATCCACATGCTCCTCTAATGGAGGTTTGGTTTATTTGCAGCCATAGCTTGTGTTAACTTAAAGAATCTCAAGTGATGTCTAAGCTGGTGATGGATAGGCAATCCTTCGAGTAATCCTCCTTCACTTATAAGATGTAGAGTGTTATCACAAACCCACTTGGGCATGAAACACTCTCAACCGTTAAGTTCTAAAACTTAAACTAATGAGAAGGAGAAAACTACAAAAAATTAAAAATTCTGAAATGAGAGAAGGTTGGAAAGAAGTTACCTGATTAGAGTTTCTATGTTAAATTTCTACAAAACAGAAAACAATATTAGTTTCTAAAAATAAATTCAAAAAACTATACAAAGAAATACAGCAAAGAAGTGATCCTAATCCTAACTAGTTTTAATACTAATCAATCTCAGAAAAATACAGCCGAAAACCCCAGCAAAAGCACCAAAAACTTGTTCACAACCCCAAGTGTAGGGCTGCATTGTAGTAATAACTCGATGAGATCGAGGTCGAATCCACAGGGACTTATTTTGTACGTATTTTGAAATAAACTAGAACTAGAACTGGAATCTAAGTTATTCTAAAATATTGAAATTTGAGAGATTAATGATGAATAAACTATTAATAAGAATGGGAAAACTATAACACCAAGGATCCACTTGTAGCTATTATGATGCTACCTTACTTGATTCCACACAACTAGAATCAGAGTCCTTTCCTATCCAATTGGATGATGGAGCAGTTAAAATAATATTATGAACTTTTATTAGTTTAGTTCCCTCATGAAGCACCAATGCAATAATCGTAGGGAATTCATGCATCTACCATGCCTATAAACGATGGTTGATCACAAATTTTACAGACCACACAATTGTAAAAATAGGTAAGAAGATATTAAAAGCTTCCCCATCAGCTATTGTAATTGCAATCATAATAATCATAGAAAACTGAAAATATTACTTTATTCAAATTAAGAATTAATGGAAATTCAACATAAACTTGAATTAAAGTAATATAAACATCAAAATAAACTACAAGCTTCATCTCTTAGCTCTAGCTAAGAGATTAACCAACCATAGACATGATTAAGCTAAAACTCTCAAATAAACAAAAAAGCTAACTTGAAAAGGAAGAAGAACTCCTTGGAAGTAGCACTACCCTTTGCTCTACTCTTTCAACCTTAATTCGTGCCTAGAATGCCTTAGAAAATCCCTTTAGATAGGCTTTGTTCGTTCGACTTTCCAAAGCGCCTTAAATTTACGTAACTTTATGCACCTTCAATAAGACTTCGATGTCATCACCAGATCGTAGCCTAGTTAGATTCAAATTCATAAACAATCCTGCGTGTATTCTATATACCTTTGATGTGATCGACCGTCCTTCGATGTCATTGAAGAAGTCCTCGATGGAATCGAGAATAGTCTGAAATAGTCCAATGAGTTGAGCTCAAAATTCCTGAAAATATTGATGCCAAGGGTCGTCAATGAGATCGAAAATAGCTCCTAATTTTCTAGCGACCAAACTTGATTTTCCTCTAAAATTTCGATGTGATTGAGCCTCCTTCGATGGCATCGAACACTTACTTTAATGACAACGAAGTGTGTTCGATGTCACACTTCGATGCCATCAAAAGTCAAATTTAGCAGCTCCTGAATTCTGCACTTTGTAAACTCGATTTTCTTCCTTCTCATTGACCTCTTGTTGCAGGGCAACCTGACCCTCCTTAAGTAAAGCCAAGCGAGCTTCTACAGCAGCCCGATCACTATCGCGCCCCTACGCAGTGGGAGGAGAGCCCTCATCAGTGCCTTGGGCCTCCTTTTCTTCTTCCTCACTCTCTCCTTCTTCACTTCCTTCCTCTGACTCATTTTCTTCTTCTATCTCATTGCTTTCTTCTTCTTCACTTTCTGCCTCATCCCCATACTGGTTAAGTCGGGCTTAACATTGTCGAGGGCCAATCCTCATGTTATTGAGCGTAGTGTCATTAATGAAATGGATCGGCGCAAGGTCATCCATGTTAAGTCTGTAGCCGAACTCACGAGCAATCTTGCATTCAAGTCGGCCGAATGAAAGTGAGACATCATTCCTAACAGGTCGCGTAGTCTGGACTATCTGTAGTAGGGCGAACGTAGGCAAACACAGCTTGTCACCCTATTTAGCTCTATACAGGAAGTCTACCATCAGACGAGTGCATTCGGTATGGTTGCCCCACCTAGGATACACGTTATATGTGAAAATGCAATAGAGCAGGCGGAAGTCGTTTGTCAATTTCATCGATGGGAGGCATTTGCCTTCCTTCTAATGAACCAGTCGGCCGCAAAGAAACCGCGTGCGGCGATCTCTTTCTTGGAGGGTCTTGAAGTTTTCATCGCTAGCGTGCACCTCTCCATGTGAAATCCCCATGATTCGGGCCATCACGTCCACATTAACTGTCGCTTCCCGCCTCCCTATGAGAAGAGTGAACTGTAGGGGCTCCAGTAGTGGATTCCGAATGTGGGCGTAGAAGGCTCGAATAGTGTTTTCGCATGCATGAGACTTACCTTCAAATATGGGACCCCACCCGGAGTATACCAATAGGTCCATTACTTGATATAGTCCAAATAGCCTTTTGTCTACTGAGCTTCAAATACAACCCTACGGCCACGAAAACGACCGTGTTCGAAGCTCAACGGTAAAACTCTCTCGACCGAAATTTTGGGATCAAGATCCCGCTTCGACCTTCACTCTTAGGTGGCGCTTGTGCTAGCTTCGGCGTCCGCCTTCTTCCTTGGACGGGTAGGGCGGCTAGGCCCGACTTCATTTGTCGGAGCCCTCTTCTTCCCCATGAGAGAAAGAAGTGTAGAAATGGAGAAGATCACAGCCACAAGCTCGAAAAGAGCCATTTGAGCGAAATAAGATGGGAGGATTGAAGGGGTTGTTGAACTTTAAGGTTTTTGAGACACAAAGGGGGGGGGGGGATTGTGCACTCAAATAAGAGAGATTAGAGAAATAAGTGGTTGTAGAAGATGGGTTTGAGAGTGTGGTGTAGATGGTGCAAGAAAAAGGAAAAAGATGAGATTGGAGGGGTGATTTAAGAGGGGAAAATGGAACTTTTTGAGAGATAGGAAAGCTTGGAGGTGTGTAAGGGAGGAAAAGGGAGCAAAAGGGAAAGAATTAGGGGTCCCACACGTGTTTCATGGGCCCCACAGCCTTCCACAATAGCAGGCCCGACAGGCTCGGGCGAGCTAGACCGGGGTGCGCCATGGTCCTCTGGACTGGGCGGGGTGCCGCCCTAGTCAGTGGGGTACCGTCCCCCTCCCGAGGTGCCAAACGTGTACAGGGGACCCCCTGGGTCCCACCGGATTGCGAGGTTTGAGCCCCCTTGATCGTTTGAGTCGTTTCGAGTCCCCTTTTTGCATGTATTCACGCTTTTTGGTTTACCTAAGTGAGGAATAGGCTTGAATCATGGTCCAAACCCACCGATCGACAGCCTGGAGAAGGATTGGGATCATCTTGCATGATCACAGGTGCCCACGGGTCCGATCTCTATGGTCAATTTCACCTGTCAGCGAAATTGGGAGTCCTACGACCATTTCTAGGTTTTATTACTCCCCCTAGATCAAAGTACGTAAATGTGCATATTGTTACCATAACCCATGCCTAGTTTAATCCAAATCATGTTTTAATACCAACTTATAATGCCCTGAAAATCGGGGGTCGTGCAGATGCCCAACTCTCGAGTTCCAATGCATCACTTATACAACATAGATAATGATGATTAAATGTTGTCTGGATTAGTGCATTAAACATGAATGAGATCATACCGAAACAACATATCATACTCCAGAGACAATTAAGTTATGCAAGTGGAAGACTATGATAGTTGTATAAAACATATAAATGGATGTGAGTCCCCAGAGTATGAATATGTCACCAGCTCAAATAATTACATGTATAATTCCCAAAATAAAAAAATGATAAAATGTGATATCGTCTATCCATTTCCCTGTAGCCCCAATGCGCAACTCTAGGTCTACATAGACCCACCAGAGAGTTGCATGTAGGAGAACTCCTCCTCATCATCATAAAAGTCAGGCTCCATCTCGTAAACCTTGACATCACCTGCAATTACAATAGAGTCTGGTTGGTGTTTTAAAACACTGTCCCAAAGTGAGAGTGAGTGATCAACTCAATGGAGCTATAAGGCAAAGGTTAACATGTTATCAATTCAGTCAAGTAGTAATGATAAAGCAGTACAACACTCATATCCTAAGTACTCTTGTTAATGCAAGAATGGTATGTTGTAATGATGCATGCCCTCGCCTGCACTCCCTCAGCGACATCATCTCACGATCAAAGCACATGCAATGCAGTGCATGGTCGTGTTAGCCAAGTAATTTATTTAGGTTTATTCATATAGCAGATTCGGGAAGCTAAGGTACCTCCCTTTATATCATTTACCCAAACGATGATCCATCTAGGGTCGTCAATCCTAATTAATCACATGTGATAGGCAAGTTCTAGGTCACTACGGAGAAGCTCATCACCTCAGTATAGGCCTAGTTTATACTCAAGGACACTATGGAAAGGCTTGTCACCTTAGCGTAGTCCTAGGGTATACTCGAGGTCACTACGGGAAAGGCTTGTCACCTTAGCGTAGGCCGACAGCTCGAATACAGTATCTCATACTACCGTATTCGGCTCAAGAGTTTAGGTTGGTCACTGATCACTACGGGGAGGTTCGTCGCCTCAGCGTAGGCTGACAGCTCGACCACGGTGTCCCATACCACCATGCCCGGCTCATGAGCCTTAGCGGATCGAGGTACCAAGGTTAAACGGGCTTTTCATTGGTGAGTTTGGTACCTTTGATTCAAGCAGTAATGTCCATATATGGTGAACATATATTGGGCTAATCAGGTTACTTGACAAGCTCGACCGGTACGAGCGTACATTGAATTAATCAACATGGAGTGCATAAGCACTCCGAATGGCCTAACCACTGTCGACAATCAGCGTACGACTCGGATTCCTCAAACGTATCCGTCGTGGCTAACTAGTATGGCCACCGATCGTAAACCATTACCGATTGCCTGGACTACATCGTAGCCCCAATTACACTCCAACCAATAGCATTCACATGTGATAATCGAAGACAGCATGTGACAACCAAATCTAAACATAAATCTCATTCAAGCATTTCAACAAACACATACTACACATGTCATCATACATAGGCATTTCATCTGTAAATCACATAGTAGTAAGATAGGTTACATAAAGGAAACTGTAACTATGTATAAGGGGATTGAGAATCCTATCTCAATACCCACATTAAGTACATTACATCAAACATTTTCTCATTCAGGCATTTTATCAAACACTTAGACTACACATATTACATACATGTAATGACTTACTTAAAACACATATTATAGCAAATCCTTTCACCAAGGAGTTGTCACACGTACAACAATCAGGTATTCCCAAACATCCATCATAACAAGCACAAATCATAATTCCATATTCATTCAAACATTTAAACAAACACATGAAATGCATTATTTTCAACATAGTCCATATATATGTGTAATACGCGGAAACATCGTATCTAAGCACATGTGATAGCAATCGAGTCATTCATAAATCATTAACTGACTTTAAAAGCCTTGAAAATCATAACATAAACGTTTATAGTCCGCACATTTCGCCTGTAGACTCGTAACGAACTCAGTTTAAACACTAAGCCTTTGTCTATGACACAACGGCAACCTATTGCATGAAATAGGTTAGCATTTCATCACTTTCTCTCTTTGAATCTCTAAAATGGATTATGGTTAGGATTTCTTACCCAAGAATGGAGTCGGAATCATCGGAATAGTGATACGGGAAGGCTAGTTCAGCACGTGGAGTGGTGAGATCGAAGGCCAACAACGATCTCCCACTTTCTCTCTCACTTTCTCTCTCTTTCCTTCTCTCTTTGCTCTCTTCTCTCTCCTAGGGTTTGAAATTCGTATGGAATGAGAGAGGAGTGAGTTAAGGCACTTATATAGGCCCAAAACTGGTCTCAATGGTCCCAGGGCCATGATATACTTAAGTTATAGCCAAAAAGCGGCCGTTTCGGTCTAATGGAGCACATCTGGAGGCCCCTTTTCTGCATACGGTCTAGAGTAAGTCCCCTGACGATGGATCTACACCAGGATAAGTTTTCGGTCCGATCAGGTTCATGGATCAACCGTAGAGGATCAATTTCAGTTCAATGGTCACCGTTACTCGATCAGGGCGACAAGTACACTGACCTGTGTCGGAAATTTTCCCTGATCCAAGAGTATAGTTGGGTCAGAATTTAACGGTCTGAAACCTTAAATTTAGCTCGCAAGTGAATGACCCAATTCACTTAAGTTCGAGTTCATTTTCTAAAGATATTCGCGTTTCTCACACACTCCACTCCAGGCTCAAGTTGTGCATTTTTGGATATTATTAGGACTTGATTTTCGAGATGGTTGTCAAGCCCAGTATGGTGGTCATAACCATATAGTTTTACGGTAATCGGACTTTTGACGCGTGGTCCAGGTCCAATATGGAGTTTCGTGATGCTCTTGAGAGTAACGGGGTTTTGAGATGGATCCTAGATTTCTAGGCAATGTAGCGTTAGCGATTTTACTGGTTTTAGGTCTTATAGTTCGTATTGAAAACTGTCCAGGCTAATTCGACAGGTGATTTTGTTTAGCCCTTAATTAATCTTCGTTTAATTTCTAAAGGATTTGGTCCTTAATGATTTCTACCTGAGGTGGTCCTCAGGTCTTTGTACGGATTTTTCCAAGACGTTACAAATAGATGTAGCCAACGATAGACATGATTGAACTAAACTCAAACAAAAATATGAAACTAAGGTAGAACTGAAAGATTGGCGAAGAAGAATGGCTCCATATACTCTCCGATATTCCTTGCTCTCTCTCCCAAACCCTAAATCATCCTTAAACACATTCTAAAAACTCATATTTATAAGATTTACAAGCCATCTTATGCACTGCCTCATAGAAATGCAAACCAACTTTGAATTACATAGTCGCATGCACTATCGATGGGTCTTTGATGGCATCAACCACCCATCGAACATCAGTCGAGGGCATCAAAGGTCTCATCAAGGAATCAAGTAGAAACATAAAAACTATCCAGCAACGATTTTTCAAATTTCGGGAATCCATCGATTGTTCACTTGTACCCTAAGTGCAGGGTTACGATGTAGTAACAATCTCGGTAAGACCAAGATCGAACCCACAAGTACTAGATATGTGTAATCTTCTGAATTATGTAAGGTTTAGAGCTAGAGATTTAATTAAGTCTAAAAGTTGTTTGTAGATTAAATGATGGATTGAAGTTGTTAGAGCGCCAAGGATTCACTTGTAACTAGTTTCGATGTATATTAACTTGATTCAATTAAGGATAACTCAGCTGGAATTGAAGTCCTAATATATCCAGCCAGATAATGGAGCGATTAAACCACAATCATCATTCAAACAAAAATATGAACATTCATCAAATTGGTTTTCACATAAACGTCTTGCTGCAATGATTTGTAATGAATTTAAAGTGTCCACCATGCCCGTAGTCAATGACAAATCAATGAATCATACGAATCATACAATCATATAAAAGAGAAGAAAGCATTCAGAGAGTTCTTAAGCCTCAACCGTGCCCGGAGTCGATGACGAATCAAAATAAAACTAAAAATACTTCTTCTTTCAAACCAAAATCCATGAATAGTCTAACATATAATCATTCGTGATTTGAATCAAAGTAAAATAAACAATAAAACAACTACGAGCTTCACCTCTTAGCTCTAACTAAGAGATTCAGCCAACCAAATATATGATTTGACTCAAAACTCTCAAATAAAACACAAAAATCTACTCTAACCGACGGATTTGACGAGGAAGAAGTCCTCCTTGAATCTCCTCAACATGCTGCGATCTCTCTTCTTCTCCAAAAACCGTTTGTAAAAACCCTAATAGTGTCCCTATTTATAGGCTTGAAGTGAATCGACCTTGAAACCGCCTCTATTTACGCAAGTCAACTATCTTCAGTCACATTGATTCGATTTTGGTCGAACCAAACTTGGACTTCGGTCGGACCAAATTAATCTTTAGTCATACTAAATTAACTCTTGAAGTTGCTGGACTGTTTTTGGGCACTTTCAGTCGAACCCAGTTAGGCTTTGATTGCACCGAAGTTTGAGCTTTGGTCAGACTGAATTAACTCTTCAAGTCATTGGACAGTTTTAGGTGTTTTCGATCGGACCGAGTCGAGCTGAAAGCTCTATTTGCTACTGTTTGGACTTTGAAGTTATGCCAGTCTCCTTTCTTCCTTTCTCACTTGGTTTTCTTAGATCTTGGGCCCTTGAAATCTTCAATTTTGGTCTCCAAATATTCATCATTGCCTTAGTGAACTTTAAGCATATATTCCTATGCTTTTAGCATTCTTTTCAATCTAAACTCTTAAATTTACATTGCAAGACAAACATGCATAAAATATATCGATTAAGCATTATCATGTTCATAAAACTAAGGAATAAATAGGGGAAATATGTAATATTTCACACTCAACATCGATGACATCGAAGATCCTTTAAAGGTTGATTTGGAAAAGAATCGAATGAAGGATTTTTCGTACGCGTCAGTAGTGGGGAGCATCATCTATGATCAAGTCTCCATGCGACCAGATATTACATTTGTAGTTGGAATATTGGGCATGAATTTATCCAATTCAGGAATGTAACATTAGATAGCTGTAAAAAAGGTATTGTATTACTTGCAAAGAACAGATGACTTTGGACTCACATACAAAAGGTCTGATCATTTAGAATTAGTTGGATACTCAGACACAGATTATGTTGGTTGCATTGATAAAAAGAAGTCCACCTTAGGCTACATCTTTATAATGTTTGGTGGGGCTTTATCTTGGAAAAGCATGAAACAGTTAACCACAACCTCATCCACCATGGAGCTAAGTTTATTAACTATCATGAAACGTTAAATCAGGCATTGTAGTTACATCGTTTCTTCTCACGTTTGCGAGTATTGGATCATATCCCAAAACCATTAAGAATCCTTTGTAATAACTCAAGTGTGATTTCCTTCTCTAGCAACAACAAGAATTCATTTAGGTTAAAGCATATCGACATCAAGTATCTTGTTATGAAGGAAAGAATTTAAAATCATCTAGTGTCTGTGGAGTTCATCAACACTAAACAGATGATTGCGGATCCGCTCACTAATAGTCTCCATATCATGCTATTTCAGGAGCATGTAACATATATGATAGTCATTAATCCCATAAATGTATTTAGTTAGTGGGAATTGAGCACCTTTTATTTTCATAGACATTGAAGAGATCTTATTGATAAAGTCTTAATGATTCTGATATAAAGTTAATTTCTAATTCTCTCTATATATGTGCAATTTGTTTTGTGCAAGCAGAACTAAAGTCATGTTTCGTTGGAGACATTTGAAAGCTCCAGGACCTCTTAAGGATAAACATATATCATCACATTGTGTGTAATCCTTATATCACACCTCATAGTTCCTTATTTATGTTATTAAAACTAGTAGTATTTATGGCCACACTTATTCTTACTTTGCCAAGATAAAATGTTGTGATGGCTACCATGATCCGATATTAATGGTCTTGATGGACCACATTGTAATAGCATTGCCCGTATTATCCAACAATTATATTAGTTAACTATTTTGATGTTTTCTTTAAAATTATTATATGTTTTCAAAAATTAATTATTGATATTAATTAATATGGCCCAAGTGGGAGAATGTAAGAATTCTATAAGGTGGGCCTTATTTATCAACAGTCTGGATTGCAACGATGGTTGGATAGTGTGATCGGGAGTACTAGTAGACTCCACTTAATTGTGATTCATCTAAAATCGTATAAGAGGTGGTACGTTACAACTATGTCATCATGCGTACAGTGTTATAATTAGACTGGGATTGACAAATTTGTGTGGAGCTTTACGGAGAGAAGTTTCAAAGGGTTTCAAACTCATCAACCCTCTAAGCTATATAAACAGAATTAGGTCCCCAGGCCTGCATATGACTTAAGATTTTTATTTGCTTTTCATCTCCAAACTCATGTAAGACTTATAGAAGGACTTAATAGGGATTGAACGCTAAATAGAGGTCTTCTAGGCCATAATGATTTGCGAGGAGAGTATGTCACTTGTTGTTAATGCAAGGTATCGTCATTCAAGCAAGCACATGTATAAGGTTGCACCCCAAGGAGCCCAGGCTTGTCTGTCAGCGGGGTACTAACCACAAAACACGAGTCAAAACACAGCAGTAAAGCCCTGCCCCGGAGCCGCATGGCAAACCTATTAACAATTTAGTTTGTATGTAAATGTCCTGGTCAGCCCAAGAGGAAGGTTTCAGGTTTCAGTGGTTTCAGTTCCCACTGTTTCATTTTGTCTGGCCCACCTGAATTTCGTATGTCTGATTTTTTGAATCATGTTGTATTGTTATGCGTAAAAACAGATTGACAGAGTGGATTTACGACGGACAATTTGGTGGACCCCACTCAACCCAGGCACTGGTATATATATCTCTGTGACCGGGGTCACAGGCAACCCGCTCGCGGGGAAATCCGGATAACAACATAATCCACAAAAATTGCCCAATATGCAAACGCCACATGTCAGAAACCCAGATGAAGAAATGTACGTCTAATCTGATCACATAGAGTTGACGGGTCATCTCAAGGCTCCTGCCAAAAAAGTGCAGTGTGACCTTTTTTGCCCTTTTTTTTTTTTTTCTTTACGAAGGAAGGGTACCATGTGCCACACACAGAACCACCCTATGAAAACCACGAAACCCACTTCAAAACCAAAACCAGCCCGGAAAACCAGGACAAAAACCAGGAAGCCCAAGTTCCTGAGCCTGAGCCTGAGCATGAGCCTTGAGCAACAGCTATCCCCAGAAACGACCCAAATGACAAACCCTCAGCTGACCCTTTTCCCTTTACACCCGGAAAACCTCTTCGAAGAGAAAGAGTCGAACGACAACAACGTCGCCTACTTGTTAGAGCAGGAAGGTGGAGGAGGGGCCACGCTCAACGGCCTCCTTGGCGGCACTGGCACCTCCGAGGATTCCCAATCTCTCTCGCCGTCGCTGCTAACGTACGCTTACGGGGGCCAGGATAAGGATAGTGAAGGGGCGAGCACGCTGGCACAGGCGGCGCTGAGGCAAAAAAAGGAGCGGGACGTGAGCGAGGAGAAGTGGGTGCTGTATTCGGATGTGGTTGAAGAAAACAAGGAAGAGGAGATTAGCAGCTACAGCTACAATAGGCAGCAGGAGTTTGGTTTGTCTCTGAAGCTAGATTACCAAGAGATATTAAATGCTTGGTCCGACAAGGGTTCTCTTTATATAGGAGAAGATAAAGAGGAGGAGTGCCCTCAGACAGTTCCCGATCAACCCCAAGATGATGATACTAGTACCACCAACGTGAGTGAATTTGATACATTACTTTTTTCTTTTCAGTTTTTTAATTATTACTTGTACCACTTCTGTTGCATGGGTGACACGTCCCTGATCATGGATTGCTTATGCATATAATCGTCGTCCTAAAAATAAAACTGTGATAGTCAGTCCATGCCTTAAAGATGATGGCGATGGCAGCTTTTGCTGAGCACTAGCTAGCGTGCCAGATCTGAGAGCTTTCAAATATAAATGGTTTTATGAGGCCGACCTCATGGGAAGTTCCCATGAGATCGAGCTGTGTGGGGCCCACAGTGATTTGTGTCGAACATCAACACTGTGAATTTGATGGGTCCCATTTAAATTATGGGATATCCCAAAAATCAGCCGTATAGGGAATACAGGTGGGCCATACCATCTAAAATCATGTGAAAACATGCCTAAAACATATAAAAGCAGTTGGTTAGGCTCACCCGAAATTTAGATGCGTCTAAAACTTGATTTGACCCCTCATCCAAGTGAGATACACATAATAGATAGGCTGGATTTGTGAACCACATCCCTTGGGCTGCTCAGCAAATGATTATGAATGTTTTGAAGGGAGGGTAACCCCTCTCAACTTTTGTACGTGGTGTGCCCACCCAAGTCATGGGTTGACTTGATAATTTAAGCCCGTGACCCAATGGGGAAGATGTTTGACACACATAGCGGTGGTGGGTCGACCTGGTGGTACCATTTCCACACACAGACGGACCTCATGGTACCATTCCCCTCCTACATATGGCCTCGTAGTACCGTTAATCACTCTCTTCTCCTTTATTTATTTATCCTATGGATGGACAGGCCTATTTATTTATCCCGCCTACCCTACTTTAGCTTTTGTTTCTGGAGTTTAGAGCTACCGACCGGGGAAACCACCGTACTTTTCCATTCACTTACTCAAACAACTCCTCTAACGTGAGAGAGGCTTTGTCTCCACTGTGTGACTAATTGAGTTTACTCCATGACTCGGTCATATAAATGCTACACGCGCTTGGCAGCTTGTGTCTGAACAACACGCTGCCACTCTGTTTTTACTTATTATTCAATTATTTTAACATTTATAAATATTATTAATTTAATTAGAAAATAATGAATCATGTGTCAATCCAACTTGTTGGACATCGAATCTAGGGGTGTTTTCATTTTTATTCTTTTTACTATATTAGGAACATACTCATTCATAGGCGTGGCAGTGATTCAGGTCGGGTTAACTAGCTCTGGCGTTTTATGTAAGATGCTGCCCCAGCCAAATCGTTGTGGTAGGTAGAGACGGGCCCATTTAATTAAACGTGTAACGGTTAGGTTGAAGGCCATCTACATAGGTTTTGATTGGGCTAGGCCAGGAAACCCAATTCAACTTGAACAAAGTATTATGGATTTCTGAATCCTGTACCCCTCTATATAGGTTGTAACACTTGCCACCTGTATGACGATAAGTGTTGCAACTACTTTCAAAATGCTTAATCGATTTTCTACATTTGGGTAAATACTAGGAGACTATTCATTTGAACGAGTGAGGACCATGGTTTAGGAATCCAAGCCATCGACAAGTTGGTACCAAAATGGATGATCTAGGACTGCTCCAAAATGTCCCCAGTTGAGATTTGTTCTAACCAATGTGATACTTGGCCATGGGTATTTTTAGGCAGACTAATCTAGTGATCTATGTATAGTTTACTCATATGGATTGGGCAATATACACGTTCCAGATATCGCCTATATTATTAGTATCATTAGGTCAGCGATACTGAAACTGTTATCTAATATTGTTGATATTTTTGATAATATTGGCAATACTTGTTGATATTATCAACACCAGTGATGCTTTGATAAGAAACTCCTATTAAAGGTCCCTGGTATTAGCAATACCATCGATAATATCCCTAATGCTAGGGATAATATCTATGATATCAAGGAAACATTCGTAAATAAACAAAAATTAACAAAAATTTGAGAAAATTTTCAAAATCTCAAAAAATAAATAAATAAATAAATAAATAAATAATAAAAAATCCATCTTTCGAGGATTTGTGTCATGCCTTTAAATCCAAAACCAGGGTTAAGGCTAATAGTAACCTTGAGTTTAGGGTCGTGATTTGGGTTAAGGTATAAGTAAACATTCATCGTACAATCCATATCCAACCACACAAATAAAAAGACAAATTAATGAATTTTATGCAAGTTTTAATCATAGTAACATAAATCATCCATCAAATATCCCAGCGTATCTCATGACAAGGAATAAATATAAACTAATCAAAAAGCATCTTGACACTCCAAGCTTACTAAAACAAATGATCAATGTTATAATACTTGTTCGATCAACTTTGAAGCATCTCCACATATTCCTTAGTCTGTGTTTTTTTTTCATCAATGAGGAGTATTAGCCAAATTGTCCAGTAAATGATTTTGAATACAAGATATAGCACAAGTTTTTTTTTACAAATATAGAAATTTAAGGAAAACACTTAAAATAATAAAAGGAATATGCATGGTGTATCACAACTTAAGGTACGGTTTATCAGTTATTACCATAACTAATTCCTTTTTAATTGGTCTAATCTCACTCATTACCCATGTTGTTTCTTGAATCTGGACGGGTGTCATGCCTGTAAACGTATGTATTCTTGTACCCACGGCATGTAAAGGACAACAGGGGTGCTAGTTTTGGTTGGGGACCCTTCGATGCCTAAGTCAGGTAGGCAGTATGAAAATAGAAGTGAAACTTGAGTTATGGTTTTTGGTGCTGACCTTTCTCTAATGGTAGTGGGTGTATTTATAGGATGCTTAGGCGGTTTTTAGACTTGCGTATCTTAGTGAGATATGTTGGATCGCTAGAGGATCATTATTTGGATGGAGATCTACTTCCGGACATATCATCCAGCTTGCCTCGGTCGACGTGATCTTCGGTTAGAATCATGCAAAATGTTTCTTTTCTTAGTTTGAGGCGGAATTCTCTCCGAATATTCCGCCTCTCAGATCGAGATCGATTTGGTGAGCTCATGAGATGGGTACTATTATTGAGCTTCGCCCTTAAGCAGCTCAGCTCAGGATCGGCCCAGGGGTCGTCTCATTGTTGGTACCTCACTACCTCAGGAAGTTTGCCTTGGTATTTTAATCGGCCCAGCTTTAAGGTGCCCCTATTATGATTGGTTGCATTTCTCATATAGCAGGCTAGTTCGGTTTTCCTCACAACAATTGCTCCCCTACTGCTGAGCTTGTCGCGCGTAGAGAAGGGCATCGAGTCAAGTCGGACAGGATTGGGTCTAACTCGACTCGGTCCGACATTTTTAATGAACTGACTTGAACTCGATCCGATCCGGGACCGAGTCCAGGTCATCTGAGCCTGACCCGAACTGAGTCCTACTTGGTCAGGTTGGGTACGGTTCGGATCGAGTCTTCTGTTTTATTTTTATTTTTTTGAATTTTTTTTAAAAAATATGATTTTCACCATTAAAAAATTCGTAGGGCCCACCATAACGTTTATTTTCCATCCAATTTGTTACTAAGGTCACAACTACATGGATGACGAGGAAAAAAAAATTTCATATTTATCCGAAATTTCTGTGACCCTTAAAAGAATTTCAATGGTAGACGTTCAACCCCCTATTGCTTTTTGCAGTGTGGTCCACTTGATCTTTAGACCTCTCTTATTTTTCGGCTCAAGCCTTAAGACGAGCCCTCCACATGGATGGACGGTTTGGATATAACACATACCTCATGATGGGACCCATAGAACTTGCTGACGTTAATGCACTAGCTGGCCTATTGCGTGGTACACCTGCCAATCCGCTTCTTTATCTTCATTCTTTCCTTGGAAATCGAATTGCATATTGAGTCACTCAGTATGCTCTTATCGTACTGAGTAAACTTAGTTGGGCCCACCTTTAATGTATGTGGTCTATCCACTTCGTCCATCCATTTTTCCATCTAATTTAAGGGGTTCAACCCAAAATTAAAGCATATCCAAAGATGGTGGATCATACCATAGGAAATAGTGGGGATAATGATTTCCACTGTTGAAACCATGCTAGGCCCAACAGTGATGTTTATTTGTCATCCAACCTGTGCATAAGATCATACAGACATTGATGAGTGGAAAACACAAATATAAGCTTGATCCAAAACTTTTGTGGCCCCTAAGAAATTTTTAATGGTTGAAATTGAATTCAACTGTTTCTTGTGGTGTGGTCCATTTGAACATTGGATATGCTTCATTTTTGGGCTTAAGCCATAAAATTATCTAATAAAATAGATGGACGGAACAAATAAAATACATATATCATGGTGGACCTCACGGGGTTTACTTAGTACGTTAAGCGTAATGAGTTACTCACTACGCAATCCGCTTCCCTTTTCTTGTGTCAAAGGTCAGAGCTCGGTGCTTGATGCACCTTGAGCCATGAGCTGAGACTTGAGAGGATGGATTGGCTACTCCTGCCATCAGCCAATGGCTGGTGGTCGGTGCTCTGTGGACCCCGCCATGATGTATTAATTTCATCCATGCTGTCCATCTATTTTTTTAGATCATTTTATGGTATTAAACCAAAAATGAAGTATATCCCAATCTTAAGTGGACAACATTACAGGAAACAGTGTTGAATAAACGTTGTGCAGATCGGATCAGATCGGATTGGTTCGGATTGGGTATTGATTCGAACTCGACTCGTTGTGCGGTTGGATCTGAGTGGGCCTACTCGATGTGACCCAATCCTGGCCTTTGGTTCGGCGGGTCGGATCCGTCGGTTCGAATCGGATCCTGCCCGGCTCTAGTCGCGCGAGCTTGGGAAGTAAGAGCATGAACTGGTCTAGAAGCGCGGAACTAAATTTTAAAATGTAAGTAGCTTGCTCTTTTTACCTCAAATTTATCGTCTAATAATGAGGGCGGGAACAGAAAAGGTGGCGCTCGTCGTGGAATTCGATAAAGTATAATGGCAATTGCGTGGTACGGGGGATGCTCATTAATTGTCAAGCGTCGTTCGACCTCTACGCAATTCACCAACGGACAATTGTCGCTCGAGTCATCATGGTCTTTCCCGGGCTAACCTGGCGTTGACATGTAGAGGGGCATATTAGTCGAAGAGTCTTCTCGAGCCTACATGGCTTTAGTCAACATTAAATGCGATGTCACGGAGACTTTATAAGTATAGGCTTTCCCCATTTTTGTTTATCAACTTGCTTTGTGAAGCCAAGCTCTGCCGACCTAGTCATTCTTCCTTGCCTTCAGTTAGCGGGTCCCCTTCAGTATATCAGTTGGAGATACCGGTATTATTCGATACACCCGTTCTTCTTTTTCTTTTATTCTCTTCTATCATTTCCTTTTAACATCCTTTCCAATTTTCTTTATGTCTTCCAGGGAGAATTCTGGGGCCCCTCCATCTCCGGGGCCTTTCAGGGGGAGTATGTGAATAATAGTAGACTCCTAATCTGCCCCAGCTCCAGGCTCTGGGTCTCAAGGGCCCACTCTTCCTCCTATGGAATTATCGCTAGAGATGACACCTTGAATAGGGGAGACCTCTTTGCCCTAAGAGGAGTGGGCCTCTCATCTTCCAAGGATGTGGCTCTTACGACCAACATCTTTATCTCTAGGTTAAGGACGGGGGGCTTACATTCCCTCCGATCAGAACACTCAATCCCGAGCTTAGTGGGGCTTCAGCCTCTACGGGCGAGAGAGCTTCCAGGCCAGCCTCCTACGAGGGAGGTGGCCTTATACACA
Organism: Magnolia sinica; assembly: GCF_029962835.1. Classification (NCBI taxonomy): domain Eukaryota; kingdom Viridiplantae; phylum Streptophyta; class Magnoliopsida; order Magnoliales; family Magnoliaceae; genus Magnolia; species Magnolia sinica. Next base: position 57,926,800 of record NC_080575.1, on the reverse strand, counting down.
ATTTTCTTTTCATGCGGCTTGCGGCCATGCTTTCATCTAGCAGTAAGAAAGATGCTCCACCATCTTAGGGTCACCCCTGGACAGCTCAATCCTAATGTATGGAGGGTTGTCTTCGTCTACTATTTACTTTAGTAGCAGGTCGGCAATTTTGAGCTCTCCATGGATGAGCTCCTTTACTTATACCAGGCCAAGAGCAGCCCGGGCTCTCGAGGTTGGTATTATTTTTCTTCTTGGCCGGGTAAGGGTAAAGCCATTATCACCAATAATCCGTCCTCCAATAAGGGCTGGAAGGACATGCGGTTTTGGGTACAGGAGAGTGGGAGGCCCCTGCGGCGGAGCTGGGTGGATTGTGAGCTCGAATTCCTACCTCATTCGCCCTCCCAGATCGGAATCTATGTTGTGCTGCCATACTTAGTTTTTACTTAATTGTATTTTGTAGTTGTCTGACTTGTCTCATTATTTCTTCTTTTGAAGCTTTTCGTAAGTCTCAGCCTAGCCTCCCTGCTTTCCTGCTTCACCAAATCAGGATGGCCAAAGAGTGACCTATAACCCGGAAAGATTGTAGGAGGTTGAGCACTTCTCAAATCCTATAATAGGTTGGCCTCTCTATGGCGGCTTCAACATGTAAATATGATTTCTTCCATTCTCTACGAATATTGCAGCGCTAATTGATTTTGATTTTTTGCTTTCTGAAGAGATGTCGGATCGTCTGCAGTCGAAGAAAAGGAAGTTGCCATCCGCGGACGTGATGGAGCGGCTAAAAGCCGCTGCTAGGAGGATAGCCCCACCATCCCCTGCTCAGCATCCTGCGGCGGGGCCCTCCACGGGTAGGTATGTCGCACATGCGACAGAGAGGACGACAGTTGTGGTTGCTCCCGAAGATCCTCCACTATCTGCCCAGGTAGAAGCTGAGGTTGCAGTCGTAGTTGCAGAGTGCTAGGCGGCAGCTCCGATGCCAACTGTGTCAGGCTCCCCCTCCCCCTCCCCGAGCATGCCTTCGAGGGAGGTAGTTGACTTGGATACATCTCCAGCCCACGCTGAGGAGACCCGGGATGAGGCTTCTAGAGCTCCAGAGGGTGCGTCTGAGCACTAGAGCTCAGCTCCTAAGGGGGCAGCGACAGCGGGGGCGTCATCTTCCTCCCTCCCGAGACATATGGCCATGTTGGCCAACTGGGGGTGAGGATATGTTTTCGAGGAGGAAGTGAACGTGCTGCTATCCTTGCACCCTGACCTCCTCCTCTCAAGCATGGCGGCCTCACATATTAAGGTGGGTGCTGGTTGTTGTAGTGGAAAATACACATGAGGCTAAACATCTCTTACTTTATATATATATATATATATATATATATATATATATATATATATATATATATATATATATATATATATATATATGGATGTTGTCCTGACCCTTTCTCATTTATTTGTACAGGGCGCACTAGGGGTTCTTACCATTTGTCAGTTCGCACTTGATCTAAAGGCCCGAGTGGAGACTACATCTTGTATGGCGTTTAAGGACGGCCTGCCTAAGATCATATTATACACCGATGGGCAGTCTACCACAATAAAGTCGACCATGGTGGTGACTTTATTGGTACCCTTTCCGACTATTATTGGCAGAAGAACACTTTCTTCTGAGGTCACCTTTTACCTTACAAAGCCGAGCAGAGGGGTTTGCATATGTCGTAATCTTGACCTCCCGACTCCCATTTTATCGAACGTGGCCATGAATAGAATGTATGCCGAGCTCCTGGAGTCGACCAATATCCGATGCACTTTGTGGTTAGCAATGATCGTGGCAACCACTAGTGTGTCGTCTTGGGGATCCTGAATCCCTCATGCATCTTCTTCAATGAAGGTGACATTGCATGAATCCATTTAGTGTTCCTTCTTAGGTCACCCGGTGAGTTTTACCTGATGCTCTTTTCCAATACCGTTTGCATTCCGCGCATGGGCTCGGCGTGCACGGTTTGAGTCTCCACCCCTGGGGGGTTCCCTAAAGATGGTGTGTATTTCGCCTATTACTTTGTTGTCAGCCTACTTATCGCATGATTCTTACTGCCTAGCTAGTTGATCCTCTTTGCCTTTGTCGACAAACTCGTGTAAATACCCCTTCCGGATGATGGATTCGATCTCCTCATTGAGGTCAAAACATTCAATCGTATTATGATTTTGTTCCCAATGAAAATAGCAATACTTCTTCTTGTCCCGCTTTTCGAGTCAGTCCTCATCTTATTTAGATACCTTAGAATCCTCTTGTTTTTGACTTTCATGAGTACTTATTCTGTTGTGATATTCAATGGGGTATATCTGCGAAACCAGCTTTCTGGAGGCTAGCTAGATTTAGGGACATTGCTCTGGTTGTCATCCTTCCTCCTTTTGGAGCTCGTTCTGGGTTCCTCTTTCCCTTCTTTTCCTTTCCCATCTCTTGTTGAGCTACTCTCACCTTTAGTAGTTCTACACACGTTGAATAACTCCTCTGCGTTAGAATACTTTTGAGCTCGGTTGAGGAGGTCGACGAGAGTTGTTGGGGGCTTCTTCCTAATCGAAAATAGGAACTTCCCTTGCTTGAGACCGACCATCATGGCTATGAGAGTGACTTGATCAGAATAGCCGTTTACCTAGACAACCTCAGCATTAAATTGAATGATACAATCTTTCAAGAGTTCGTCCTCTCTTTGTGTTATTGTGAGGAGGTGGGTCGAGGGTTTCCTTATGTCTTTTCCACCAATGAATTGGGTAGCAAACGCCCTTCTGAGCTGGGCAAACGAACCAATGGATTTTGGTTTCAAATGTCTGTACCACTTTCGAGCAATCCCAGTCGGCATTAGGGAGAATGGCTTACACATCACAAATTCGGAGGCACCATGAAGCTTCATCTATGCTCTGAAGGATTCCAAATGTTCGATCAGATCCCCAAAACTGAATATGACATTCAGAATCTGGACAATAATTGGGCTTGCATGATGTCATCCGTAAACGGTGGTTCCGTCTGTTTGAGTAGGGCATCAACGGAGGTCGGGTCTTTTGCCTGGCAGGCTCGTTTGTTTGAGTATGGCATTAACAAAGGTCGGGTCTTTTGCCTGGCAAGCTAGTTGAATATCACCGTACTGATCCCGAATTTCTTTTATTTCTGCCCCCCCAAGGGAAACTCATTTGTAGTTGTGATCTCCGAGACTCTCGCCTTCTTTTTTCTAGTGTACGTCGCAAATTCGACTTGACAAGCTTGGTGGTTCTCAGGGTTTATGTTGGGACATGCATATTTCCTCTTGGTCGGGCCTTGGCGGCGTGTGGCTTAGGGTGGAAAGGTACTGAGTGAGATTGTTCAGTTGTTGCTTCCAATTCTATGCATTGATCAGCGGAGAGCGCGTGTTGCCTTTCTAGCAATCTCATGATGCGGTTGATGTTGACGGTCAAAGCTCTTACCTGGTTTTCGAGGGAAATAAGCCGGCTTCCTTGATTTTGGGATCTTTACATGATTATCGATGATGGTGGTTGAGACCTGGGAGCTGACCGTGAAGCCTGGGGGTTCTTAGGCTGCTCCTCATGCACAGACTTAGTTGCGGTCAGTTCCCTTCCATTCTTTTTAGCCATTGAGGGAGAAGAGGGGAAGAATGGCGAGCCACGTTGATGTTGAGGGGAACTTAATGGCTTTGATGTTGTTCCCACAAATGGCATCAAACTGTTGTTGCTTGAATCTAGACGAGTGTCAAACCTGTAGACATACGTATTCTTATATCTATGGTATGTAAAGGACAGTGAGGGTGCCAGTTCTGGCTGGGGACCCACCGATGCCTAAGTCAGGTGGGCAGTCAGAAAGTAGAAGTGAAACTTAATTTAGGATTTTTGGTACTTACATTTCTTTAATGGCAGTGAGCATATATATAAGATGCTTAGACAGCTTCTAGACTTGCTTATCTTGGTGGGATAAGTTGGATTCACTGGAGGGTCCTTATTTGAATGGGGATCTACTTTTGAAAGTATCGCCAAACTCACTTCAGTTGGCATGCTCTTCGATTATTGCACCAAATCTTTCTTTTCTTGGTTTGAGGTAGAATTCTCTCCAAATATTCTGCCTCTTAGGTCGGAATTGTTCTGGTCAGCTTAAGAGGTGGGTCCTTGATGTAGGACATGAAAATTAAATATGATATGCGAGATTTTAGGTTAAGATCACGTTAGTTTAGAAACAATTACACAAATTCCATATCCCACATAAAAGTCCAAACATTCAATTAAGGAGAATATATGCGGGTCCAAGCCTACACATGATAGGGCTGGATCAATAAAAATTATGAACTAAACGATACTTAAAGATAAGAAATAATCATCCGCATATGCATAATAATCAATCCCTAATCCAAGAGATTCAGAAATTCCAATTCGGGGAACCCTAGGGTAAGAAAAGGGGCATAAAATTGGAGATTTAAATAATGTAGGGTTAGGTTTAGGGATTTTGGGTGAAAGCGGAGTGAAAAAGAGGAGAGACGAACCAGAGAAGTACCGCACACATGGACAACAATAATGGCCCAGACGCACGTGAGTGTAATCCCGGCCACACGTGTGTGGGGCCCACTATTCAGAAAAAGGCCACCTTGGCCCTGGTGAGTTAGGGATGGACTTCAAAACCCCAAATCCCAGCTCGATTCGATGTACGGTTTGTGTGTGGTGCTCCGCTGAAGTTTCAGTCCTCCCATAGGGCCAGATTTTGAAATTTTATTATAGGGAGGAGAATTGCTGCAATAGATGATTGATTCGAAGTGTAGACGATGGGGTGAGATGAAAAGAAGGGATGGTAAAAGATTGGTAGTAGAGATGGCGATTGATGGGGGTGAATCTGGATAGATGTGGCTTCGCACCACGGTAGTTAACCCTTCGATAAAGGGAGGGTTTCGTACCCAATTAGGCTTCACAACTCAGAGAGTAGGAAAACGCAGAATTTTTATTAATCTTCAATTAATCAAAAGAACTACAAGGGGTGCCTATTTATAGGAAAACCCTATACCCCAAAACTCGCGCTATACGCGCAACCTATTACTTCGCGATGAAGTAAACTTAAATAAAAACCAATCAAAGAAATCTAAAGCGTTCATGATGTTCTAAATAATAACAATAAGCAAAACCTAAAATATGAAATCAATTCGACTATTGGGCCACGATCATGAGATCCCATGATGGGCTTTTCTTGACTATCGGGCCCATTCTTTGAATTAAAACTCCCTCTTCTAACTAGGAGGCCCTCTTTGGACGTCGTCATCGAGCCAGATCGATGGTGGGGTCCTCCTTCGTATATATGTGCGTAGAGAGCGGTGTGCGTGCGCGTGATGTCCCCATCAGTCATGTTGCTGATCTCCGCCCTTAAGCAGGTCAGCTCAGGGTTAGCCCAAGGGTCGTCTCACTATTGGTACCTCATTAACTAGGGAAGTTCGCCCTGGTATTCTAATTGGCCTATCTTTAAGGTGTCCCTTCTATGATTGGTTGTATTTCTCGTATATCAGGCCAGTTTGGTTTTTCCCACAACAACTCACATCACTTAGCATCACCCATCACTCAGCATTAGTCAAAACTCATATTCACTCATCTCCAATTGGACAGACAGGTGCCTATATTCTTGGCCACGCTGAATTCCACAAAAGAGTCATTCACTCATAGGGATTCAATCCTGATTGACACAGTCCTTATACTCATAATTCATTCACTTATAAACATACCTTACCGTCAATCAAATAAGTCACTCATATATCAAAACTCACCATCACTTATGGAAGTCACTCATAACCTCACCATTACTCGTAAACATAGCATCACCATCACTCTTGAAAGTCACTCTTAAAATACCCTTACGTCCACTCATGAATAATCCTCACCTTCACTTGGATGATTTCCTCTCTTTGGTATTGTAGCCATCAATGAAAGCAATTTTCTAGAAGTAACTCATTTTCTTAAAACTTTCCAAATGTAGAATATTTTACTATAACCTTCCAAACAAACACTTTTCAAAAATAGTACATTTCACATTAACTTTCCAAATATAGAAACTTTTAAAAAATAACACATTTCATAATAACTTTCCAATTTTAAATAAGAAAAATATAAATCTTGGATTTAGAACCACTCTTCCGAATACTCCTACAATTACATAGGGTGCCCCTATTGGGGTCCTCTGCGTACACCTCTTGTTTAGTTTCCATTTTGGGCTCATTTTTCTTATTAGATGGCTTAGAGTTCTTAATAACTCCATCTTGACTTTTCATACTACTTTAGGAAGCTTATTATAAACAAACCTTTCAAATTAGGATTTTATCCTAAATAACCACTAAAGATATTCAAAATCGGTTACGTAACGACTATAATGGTTGTTACGTAATGATAACGGTCATAATCGGTCGTAAAGGTCCTGTAATGGCCCCATAATAATCTTGTAACAATTTTTTCAAAAAATAAAAAAGGATCGTAACGGCCACTACGGGGGCCGTAATGGCCGTTACAACCCATATCATAACGGTAACAGTGGTGGCCATTATTGCCACTGTTACCGTTTTGGAATACCTTGTAACCACCACACAAACAATGTTCTCGGGTTCTCCTAATAAGTCCCCTAACCTAGCCTAGACTCACTTAATTACATCAACAGTTCATTACTATGACCCCAAAGGTCATATATCGTAATTTATGTTTCAATTTAGTTACACATGGACAGTTCATGACATAGGTTCACCTAGTTTAGTTATAGAATTTGAGGTCCAAATCTACTTCCATGGATCCAGTCCTCCTCACTAATTTTACACGAGTAATCCAATTCAAAAATAGTCACAAGTTACACACTTGGGTCCTAGGTTAATGACTTGGGCCATTAATATGCTTTTTGCTCAAAGAAGCACAAAATCCCTACGGGCTTAATTTAATCATACTGTTCACATGTGATCCTTCAAATTAGCTTTTACACCTTAATTATTTTATTTAAATAAGGCATTTTTCTGAGTTCATTTAGGGCTTGTTTGATTTCCAAATTACAATGCAAATGCATTGTAAATTAGTCATCATTCCTTCTTGTATTTCCCTTTCTTAGATTGAGATTGACCTTGACTGTAAAAATGTTTTGGTGAAAATAAGAGGTGGGAATATATTTTAGATGTAAAAACTGTAGAGCCCACATTGATGTATAGGTCATATCTATGTTGTCCATCCATTCTGCCATCTCATTTTAGGGCATGAGCCCAAAAATGAGACAAATCTAAAGCTCAAGTGTATCACACCGCATTAAGAAGCGGGAATTGAACACTTATCATTGATAATTGCTTGGGGGTCATTGAAATTTTGGATCAAGCTGATTTTTATGCCTTCCCCAACACGTTAGCAAAGTAGGCGAAACAAAAACCATTCTACCTCAAGTCATGTGTTCATGGAACTATATCTAGATAATCCAACGGTCCAGGTTTGAGCTTAATCAAAACTTTACTCTATAATCAGGCTTTAAAAGGACCCTTTTAAGTCTGAAAATTAAGTCATAACGTGGCTACTTAGGTGGTCAGATCTGACCCAACTCATGGCCATTGCAACACTTCATATGACCTGATTTGATCGCCCATTGATCCTTTTGATTTGTGGCCGATCTAAGGTCCGGAGATGGATCCTTTTTTAAGGGTTTCAAAACCTTTGATTAAGGTCTAATGAAGTTATAATGGTCAGATCTGATCAATGTGATAAGTCTAGCAGTATGGAAGGTTTACACGTTCAATAAGGTTCGCGGTGAAGCAGATCGTAGAGACTTGCTAGAAGTTCATAACAAATGTTTTTATGGCAGTTCTTAAAGGTCTGAATCTGATCTAACCTAGATCACCATCCATTAAAAAAAATAAAAAATAAAAAAAATCATCAACGGTCCGGATTTTCCCTCTTTTAAGGCCTGTTTGGACAATCCAAATCTGGCCGTACGTCCAACGGTCCTTCTTGGGCAGTCTTTTTCTGGATCATCATATGGTCCAGATTACTCTAAAAATTTGTGATTTTTCTAGGATATGAATCATTTAGATAATGTTTTTCATTAGATAATGTTTTTCTTTTTAGGATGGCCTAGAGATGGGTTAGATTCACTTGTGAACAAGATAAAGTTCGAGTGTCCGGCCATTACGTTTATGGCTTGGTTTTGTAGCAAGTCTCAAAGTGGACCCTCTATTGGGATGGCCTGGCACTTGATTATCAAATGGCCACTATTATACGTAAAAATAAAAACAAAGGAGAGATGAATATACATATATATATATATATATACACACACACACACACGCCACCTCTCTTCTCTCTCTCTCTCTCTCTCTCTCTCTCTCTCTGTCTGTCTCTCTCTCTCTCTCTTCTTCCTCTCTTCACGTCCAGCCCTTCCCATAGGAGCGTGAGCTTCTTATTTAAGTCCTAAAGAGGATCTAACGTGAGGTGTAATTATACTATTCTTGATATATTGTGTTGATTTTTCACCCAACCTAAGCAACTAATTGAATTCCGGGTATTCAAGAAAGGTGAAAACTTTTTTAGGCAAAAATTTTTGGAAAAATATAATTCACACATATATAGTTCAATCCTTCATACCATGTGACGAAACATGCTTTCATGACAAGGAATGGAAATTTTATACACTTATTTAAGACTATCCAAAGGACTTGTTGAAAAGAGAAGTGTGTTAGGGAATTTTCAATACTCACACTATTCTCAAGGTCGTAATCACTTGTTCCCATGATAACGTATGTATGAGGAAACATGTGATTCCAATTATGTGAAAATAAATAAATAAAATAGGCATCATGTACTTTTCTTCAAGTAAAATAGAGCCGACCTAGTGATCTGATGGGGTCCCTACTCATATCTTAGTGGTTGACTCATGAGAGTTTCAACACTAAGGTCATGGGTTTGAGTATCCATTTGTGGTGTGTGTGGTTGTGAGAGTGCGTTTTAAAAAAAAAAAAAAAAAAAAAAAAAAAAAAAAAAAAAAATAGTGATCCAACGGTGGATTGTCTAAGTTGATAAAAATAAAAATAAAAATGGAATGGATCGTCTCTATCGGAAGTGGTTGATCCAAAAAAAAAAAAACTAGTGATCCAACAGTGGATTGTCTAAGTTGATAAAAATAAAAATAAAAATGGAATGGATCGTCTCTATAGGAAGTGGTTGATCCAAAATTAGAAGGGTTTAGCAAGTGTTATATATGGTAGGTTTTGAAAATAAAAAATAAAAAATTTCTAGGATATCACAATTTGTTTTGGAATTTTGTTCATTAGGTGATTTCTACCATTCTTGATTTTAAAAGTTTAGACTTAGAAAGAAATCTCAACTCAAAACAAAAGATGGGATGGAACTCAATGGTGACGAAAAATTCATAGGAACTCTTTTTCTGTTTTTTTTTTTTTTTTGTTTTTGTTTTTCTTCTTCTTCTTTTATTCAAATGTGAGCATGGACTGCAATGGAAATACTTGTTTATGCATAATTCTTATGCATAAACATGGATTTGTGGCGAAAAATTAATGTTTAAGTCGAAATGGGGGAAATTGGAAAAATCCTATTTTTTCTATGCTTTTATATTGGGAAATGTGTTCTTCATTGTTAATTAGTGTGGAATTTTATATATTAGTGAATGTTGGCCAATCTATTGATTGATGACATTTTTAATTATTATTATTATTATTATTATTATTATTATTATTATTTTAAGAAGTTGATTTGCTATAAATTTTATTTTTTAGAGAAGTTAAGTGGCTAGCAGTTTTATGTATTTATTTTATACTAACTTTTTTGGCAACTCATGATTAGGCCCCTATAAATGAAAACTTATTATGTATAGTTGTTATTTACAATATTTTGATTTATACATGTAAGCTCATGCCTTTTAACATCTTGTGAAGTTTCACTGCAAATTTTACATTTTCCCAACATTTGTTTAATGCTTCCCTCGGATAGTGATATTTCCTAAGTATTGGCGATAATATCGGAAATACTGATACATGTTTCTGTCCCCAGTCATTGATACAAGTAACAATATAGATACTCTAAATACTGCACACACACAGGCACGTAGATAGATAGATGGATAGATAGATGAAGATGTTAGCAATGCCTCCACTTTTATGGGGAGGTTAGCAACATCCTGAACTGTTTTGAAGGGCACATGGGATGACCTATCACTGATATGAATCATTCATTATACAACTAGGAGCAAGCTAGGGTGCAAGAATCACATAGTTCTCATGATCCTAACCCTTTGAATGGGGCCAAGGAGTTACAATTATTTGTTGTTTACAAGCCATTAATCACATTGTTAGAATCATCAAATCAAAGTGTTACTTTAGAATCATAAGAAATACCAAATCGGATCTATCAAGATGTTTTCATGATGATGATTGGACCTATTTTGTTTCTTCGGTCAATATTGACTATCCATTTCCATGCTATTGATCGAAAACTTAGGATCACTCAATTGGCATGATTTTAGCACCATTGCTTGCATGTTGTTGTATGAATAAATCTACAGTTTGGATCAATAAAATGTCACCTTGTGTGCCATTTAAAAGTTTTATATATGTGGTTAATGTTCCATAAAGGTGGGGATGTTAGCAAAATACATGTGAGTGTGTGGTCCGATTCCTTGTGAGCTGTGTCATAGGGGAAATATGTGCATGCAAAACTGGGCAGGCCTTATGTGAGTCCCATTGTGATGTGTATGTGACATCCATGCCGATCATCATGTGTCATCCAAAGTTAGGCCTAGGGTCCAAAAATCAAGCATATCCATCATCCAAGTGCGCTACATGATCAAGCATAGTGTACAAGGAACACCCATGCCCTCCAAACTATTTCCCTCAGTGTGGCACACCCGAACCATGAATTGGCTTGATTTTTTGGCCCAAGGCAAACATGTGATGACACATGATGATTTTAGTGGATTTCACATACACATCATGGTGTCATTTATAAAAAGTGAAGCATGGACGTCCCTCTCCCAAATGGTTCCCTTAGTGTGGCCCACCTGAAACAAGGTAAGCTTGATTGTTTGGTGCTAGGCCTAACGTGCGATATGACACATCTGATGGTCAGAGTGGATTTCGCATACACATTGCAGTCGGCCTTATAAAAATCAAGTGTGGGCATCATCTACCAATTATTTTCCTTAACGGCCCACATGTGGCCCACATCAATCACGTACTAGCCTGATTTGAGTCCTGGATCTACCATAGGTTTATGCACATGGTTTTAAAAATCGGTATCGTATTAGCGAATGTGGGCATATCGTGTTCGTATCAGCTCGATATGATATACGATACAGGGCTATATCAGCCGTATCGGAACCGGTTGGACCGTATCGGTCTGTATCAGCCTGTATTGGCCCCAATATAGGGCCGATACGCCCATAAAACCGCAAATTTGATTTTTTTTTTTTCAAAAATTCACTCATGTCTCTTCTTCTTTTTATTTAAACCATGGAAGAATCTTAAAAACTCATTTTAGGCTAGATCTAGACCTATTTTACCATCAAAGCAAATGATTTGAATGAGATCTGATAAATCAAAGTACAATAGACCATTATAGAAAAATTGGAAAGAAGGGTTAACCTTCACTTTCTTTTTTATATTTTCATCTTCCTTTTGTTGTATTTCCAATGCAATGGGCCATTGTTCAGCAAATTATGTTTAATTTATGTTCAATTAGAGCCCATTTAGTTGACCTTCAACAAGTCAAATTGATAGACAACATTTTCATCAAAAAAATGGTCTGATACATCATTTAATACATGGTTAAAACACAATAAAAAAAAAGAAAAAAAAAAGAAGAAGATAGATTCGTGACTATCGCTTCTTTTTTTTTGTTTTTTTTTTCTTTTGATTTTTTTTTTTAAAATTTTTATTTTTACATATATATTTTTTATTTTGAACGATTTAGGCTGACAAAACTCCGATTCCGATACACAACGCCATATCATATCATTTTTTTGTAGGACCGATTCGATAGCCAGTAATGTCATTCAGAACCATGGTGATGCACCTAATGATCGAAGTAGATTTCACATACACATCATTGTGGGGCCCACCAGAGTGCCCCCATTTTTTCACACTCAAGGTTGAAGGAGACCATCTCTCTTCCTCATGTATGTATCTATGGGTTTTGTGAACTTGCCAACCTTCACGGGACATTAACAATGTCTACAAAGCTTTTCAATCATGCATGGGACGCCCGAACCCTCCATCTAAACAGTCCATTCTATAGAACTATAGGGAACAACCCATGTTACAAGATTCACATTGATCATATGTTCATAACCCTTTAACAAGGCCAAAGTGTTATAGCCTTTCCCTTCTTATGAGCCACAGATTGTATAGTTAAAATCATCTAACTTAAGTGCTACTTTGGAATCATAAGCGATGCAAGGTAGAATCTATTGGATAGATGGTTCCATATGATGGTTGGGCCTAATTTGTTTATCCACTCGGTCTCAATTTTCCATTTTCTATACTATTGATTGTTTAGGATACTCTATTAGTATGATTTTTGCACAGCATCACACAAGTTGTTAAAAAGGTTTGGAACATGGGGGATGTTAGCAAAACCCTACGTGTGTATGTATATATGTGGTTGTGCCTATAAACAATTATATAGGAGGTATTATACAGGGAATTTTATGAAAACTACATATTAAATATTTACATTTGCCTACCTTTTTTAAAAAGGTTTTTAAAAATTTACCTTAGTAATCGATATAATTATTATTCCTGTTATGACACCCATGCGAGAAAATGGGTGGGTGGCTTAGGTGGGCTCCAAGGTTGTTTATGTAAAATCCGCGCCTTCAACCATTAGGTGTGTCATACCATATTAGGACAATGACTCATAAATCAGCTCTATATGTGATTCATGTGAACTACATGATTAAAAAAAGGTGTATAGGGAAACGCTCGCCCTCCAAACTGTGCCACCGTGAATCACGAATGGGTATAAATTTTTGGGCCACAAGATTAAATTTTTCTGTGGAATCTAATGATTGGATCAAATTTTATATAATTATCATGGCGGCCCCTATAAAAATCGAGGATAGACGTTGCTCTCCCAACTATTTCCTTTAGTGTGACCCACCAGAATCACAATCACGTGTCAATCTGATTTTTGTCTCTGGGCATAATATAGGACTAAATATCTAATGGTATGAGTGGATTTTACATAAATGTCTTGTTGAGCTCATTAAAATCAAGGGACTATCCAATGCAAATCCTTAAAATAATAATAATAATAATAATAATAATAATAATAATCTCTTTCTCCAATTGTGGATGGAAACCTGAACTTATTTTTAGTGGGGCCTACAATAATGTGTATGCCAAATCCACTTTGGCCATTGGATGCCTAATCCCAAATTTAGAAAAAACTCCATATTCAAGTGGGGAGTCCCATTTTCATGGCTGGATTGATTTCAAGTGGGGCGTCCCATTTTCATGGTTGGATTGATCTGATTTTTGGGCATCTCATTTAATTGCCGTAGAAGGACAACCTTGCTAGATGGTCAACATGTCATAGAAAAACTAGGTGGGCCCATATGCCAACTAGTTGAATATACAACTACCGTGTAAGCATACTTCTCTCTCTCTAGACATGCATACATTGTTGAGTCAAGGCAGGCTGGCATAGCCTATGCCGAATGGGTCAATTCAAGTCCGTCCAGTCTGACACAATTGCAATTCAATGGACTGGATTGCGCGGGGCTTTGGCATAAGAGAATTTCCACTGGATTTGGTTTGGGGGTTGGGTAATGAGGTTTGCGGTTTAGATCTGGGCTAATCTTCTTATCCCATTTTGTGATCACAGGTTATTCAAGTCTGGTTTTGTTTTATAAATTCAATCCAAGCCCAACCTGACCTTCCTATTTTTATTTATTTGTTTTTTCATAAATTTAATCCAAGTCTTAAATTGACCTGCTTACGTCCCTACCCACGCCTAACACATAACCCCAAAATCCAAGTATGAGCCATCAATCTGGAGGCACATTGCTAGTCCTAATCTTAATTTTAGCTAGTTGAAGACAAAACTCCATCAGTTCATACCGGACTAAAGGTAGAATATCAGCAGATCCTCTCTCGAATAGGGTGCACATGTTGAGAATTCATATTGGTTAATCGAAAACATAAATATATTTTTAAATTAAAAAAAAAGAATTTAAAATTTCTTTTCCCTCTGAATCATTTTGAAAAAAGTGTGAAAAAGAGAATTTTTGTTTAGTCCCACAATAGTTACAGGTGGGATCTTTTTGTGGTTTATAAACATTTTTTAGTTTACCTTGCATGCTTACTTGGAAAAGAGGGAGAGAGAGGGAGAGTTTGGGGGTGCACACATGCATTCGTGCTCGCGTCGGTGAGGGTGTGGATGATGTTGCTATATAGGCATTAGTGGTGTAATTCACTTGTATGCATCGAGTCGTGAGTAGTTGCTCCTTCATGACCTTACGCGAACTGTTGCGAGACGGTGCGATCACAATGCGAGAGGTGTAAAGTGTAAAAGAAGGTCAACTTATATATTTTCTATAAAATGTTTAAATTCGTTCGTTGCATAGAATGACTTCAATCCAACGGTTTGAAACGTCTAAATTAATGAGCCAATCGTCAAAAACATTTTCTTACAACGTTCTGATCTTTGATGGCCTCAGGTACAATGGTCCACTCGCTCCATCTATATAAACTGGACCTCTCCAGATCCAGAGCATTAGAAGAAAATCTTATCAATTCTCTACAAGAACATAAGATCTCCCTCATTTTCTTTTAACAAGTTAGTAACACACTGAATACTCAAAATCACTGAGTTTTGAGTCAGATTACTCATTGAGTTTGCCAGATACTGTGACTGCGTTAGCCGAGTTCCTAAGGTGGTCCATTTGTGATTGCTGCACGTAGGAGCAAACAAGGTTTGTCGTATCCTGAAAGCAATTCGACAGCAACCCGCTAGTGATCTCTAATATGAGAGAAGAGGGGCCGAATCATGCTTTAAGGACAACATATCTAATATATGCTTCAACTTGGTTCGAAACAATTTTCTAATTTATTTTTCAGTATCCAAATTATTTATTTTAGATTTTTCCCCCAATAATCATAAAGTGTGAGTCTAACATGGATACCGAAAGCGTTGCATCAATCAATATGATGAACTAGGACTTAATTAGGCTTAGCTACTTCGATAACACCAACTTCACTAGGTGGCAAGATAAGCTGAAGTTCCTTCTCATCGTTCTAAAGATCATTCTGGATCCGAATCAGCCACCACTTCCAGAAGCAACTGATAACGACTCTGCAGAACAAATAGTTGTAAGATCCAAGCGATAAGAAAATGAGTTGTTATGTCATGGTCAAATCTTGAACACCCTATCCGACCGTCTATATGACTTGTATATAGGAACCACCTTGACCAAAGAAATCTGGAATGAGTTGGAATTCAAGTATAAGGCAGAATAAGAAGGAACAAATAAGTTTCTAATTGCTAGGTATTTTAACTTTACAATGGTAAAATAAGCCTCTACTGGCACAAATTCAAAAATTGTAATTGATCATTAATAAAATAAATACCTTAAAAATCGACCTCTCTAAATCCTTCCAAGTTGGAGCCATAATAGCCAAATTGCATCCAAGCTGGAAATATTATTGGAAAAAACTACTGCACAAATCTAACGAATTCACCTTAGAATAGATTAAAAAACATCCCAAATTGAGGAAGAATCTTGCAACCGAGACAAGAATGATGATGCAAATAGTGTCCTCAACCAAGGTGAATGCAGTAGAAAAGCCATCGCATAACAACAATGACCCTGAGAATAACGAATCCTTAAAACCTAATAAAGAAAATGAAAAATTCAAAAAATCTCAAAAGAAGAACAAAAAAACCAAAGGGTCTTGCTATATCTGCTGAAAGATCGAGCATTTCACTCGACTTTGCAAGGAATGCATGAGGCCTAAGAAAGGTGCTAGTGCAGTGGAAGATGGCGTAGTCACAATAATCACTGAAGTGAACAAGTTCAGGGGAAAGTTCTTGGTTGGTGTTACAATAAAGCTGACAAAGTCCATGTATGTTACGACATATTGCCTTCAAAACCTATGAAGAAGTAACCAATGGTCAAGAGGTCCAAATGGGGAATGAAGGTCATTGATAAAGGAATTGTGGAACTTGTGTTTACCTCTGGAAGGAAGGTAAGGTAATCCTGACCAATGTGTTGCATGTCTCAGACATGAGAAGAAACTTAGTTTCATGGGATCTTTTGGGCAAACCCAGGATTATGGTTGTATATGAATTTGACAAGTTAATCTCGTCAAGGAATGAAAATTTTGTTGGGAAAGCGTATGCTTATAACGGGATGATTAATTTCTCACCAAATGAAAATAATTCTTCTGCTTATATGGTTGAGTATGTATCCTTGTGGCTTGATAAATTAACACATGTAAGTTATAGTATCATAAGGCTTATGTCTAAGAATGACTTAATCTCGTATAACGAAAGTGAGAACAATAAATGTGAAGTGTGCATACGGTTGAAGATGACTAAGAAATCGTTCCCTAATATTGAGAGATCATCTAAAATGTTGGACCTAGATCACACTGACATATATGAGTTAAATGACATTCTCACCCAATGAGACAAAAGGTACTTCATAACATTCATAGACGACTGCTCTAGATATTTGTATCTACATGTTGAAATCTAAATATGATGCATTTAATGCGTTTAAGATCTACAAATTTAAAGTAGAAAATCAATTAGATAAGAAGATAAAGATTCTCCGTAGTGACAGAGGACGATAATACTTCCACAGTGAATTTTCTAGGTATTATGTAGAACATGACATAGTTCACCAATGCACAATACCTTACACACAACAACAAAATGGTGTGTTCGAGAGGAAAAACAGAACTTTAGTAGAAATGGTCAACTCAATACTACTATAAGTAAAGTTATCATTTAGTTTATTGGGAGAAGCATTGCTCGTTGCATGCCATGTCCTAAATAAAATTCCATCTAAGAAGACCAAAACCGCTCCATATAAGATATGTAAAGGAAGAAAACCAAACTTGGGATTGAAAAGGGCGAGCTCTCAGTCCTAGATGAGGGGGAGGGGGTTGAATAGGACTATGCCAAATAAAAAATAAATGCAGATAGCTGAAACAAATAGCAACCTCAAATGCAATAGTATTGAGAGGTTGATACAAACGTTGTTCAAAGGATAACCTTACACTAAAAACCAAGGTTTATGGTAGGACAACTTGATTTCTTGAACACAGTAAGGATCAAAAACTCAAACCAATGCAATGAGTAATAGAAACAAATCTAGCTATTACAACATTCACCACAAATACATTAATTAAATATAAGCATTCACTACATACAAACCACATACATCATCACCATCCAAACTTTAAGAATTATAGTGGTTCGGTGTGTACACCAACTGTTCTAAAACAGCTATACCTACTCCACTCCCAATAATCACAACTCACGTGATATTGGCTTTCACTATGAAAAAAGGTTTTCCAAGGTTCACCTTAAAACCTTTACAATTGCATTTTCAATGGGCTACCACAATTAAAAACCCCACCTTGAGATTTTTTGGCTATCTCAGTCAAAACCACAATAGAGATTTTCTAGAAATCTCAAAAACCAAAAGCTGTAATTGAAAATACTTATCTGTAGATTCTCTTTGAATGTAGCCTGGAGGAACCGCTTCTTAATGATGAAGATGTCCAATGTTCAATCACTCAAATGGAAGGGTTCTAGGTCTAAATGATTTTTAAATTAAATCAACCTTGGGCTACTTTGATTCAATTTCTTGGATCTTAAAAAGGGTAGAACAGAATTCCCTTTTATCAAATCAAAATGAAGTAGCAAGAGATCAAGAAATTAGAAATCAAAAGGCTATAAAAAAAATCTTAAATTACCGTATAATAGCTTAACAATCACGGGGACTTATCTCTCAGAGTGGTGGCTTGAATTGGCTTGGAAAGATTGAAAAAAAAAAAGCTGAGAAAAGTCTTCTATTTATAGGTTGAAAAACGGTTCCCTCGACTAGTCTAAGGTTAGCGTCAACTGGTCCTGAGAGCAACTAAATTTCAAAAATTCTAGCACGACCGGATAAAACTGACCCTCGACTGGTCAAGGACCCACCAGAAAAATCCAAAAATTTGAATTTAAACCTAGACTGGTCAAGAAAAATCCTAGACTGGTCGAGCCAGTGCCTGGACTAGTTGAACATCGACTAGAACTAGTCGAAGCAAAGCCTATAGAAAGTACAATGACCCATTTGAAATATGCAATATGAATGACCTAATCCTAAGGTCTTTCTAGGGTCATTTATATCTCAAATGTTGAACATTGAACTTATCGCTTTGGTAGATCCGGTAGTTCTTCTTCTTGAAGTACTTGAAGCTTGATCTTGTATACTTGAAACTTGAACATTTTCTTGACCATGAAGTGTACTTGAACTTGATCTTGAACTTGAATATGAACTTTAACTTGACCTTTGAGCTTGACGAAGCACTTGAAGTTGATGTAGGACTTGAAAGTGAACTTTCCATCACTTGAAGAAGTCCATCATATCTAAGTGGTTTGTCGCCACAAAATTTGACAATACAGGGTGCTAGACATACAACATATCACTTACAGGGATATCTTAGAGTGTGGCAGTGTCATGCATATTGCAGAACACCTGATCCTAAAAGAACCAAGATAGGCTGTAGAGCTGTTAAGTGCACCTTTATGGGTTATGTTCAAAACAATAGACTTTTAGACTTAGAATCTAATTTGATCATAGAATCTAGAGATCTAGAGTTCTTCGAGAACATACTCTTTATGGAGACTAAGGATATTGAGATCCAAATTCCTGGTAGTGATCCTATAGGGAAACTTAATAAGAGATTAAAAGTCCTAATGAACCTCATGGAAGTCAGAGGGCTAGGGTAGAAAAGAGCCCTGATCCTAATAAGATAGACTCTCATCATATCTCATTTTATCTTGTTGAGTGTGATAGAGAAAATGTTATTAGAAAGATACCTATAATTTTAACTGTAGAAGAAGACTTTAAAACCTTTAATGAGGCAATGTCTTCGAGAGACTCCACTTTTTGGAAGGAGTCCATTAATAATGAAATGGACTCAATTGTGTCAAACCAAACATGGTAACTGGTAGATCGACCTCTAGTTTCCAAACCTATAGGGTACAAGTGGGTATTCAGGAGGAAATACCACACTGATGGTACTATCCAGACCTTCAAGACTCGACTAGTAGCAAAAGAATTCTATCGAAAAGAAGGAATTGATTACTTTAACACACATTTCCTATGGATAGAATAACATCAATTATAATTTTATACTCATTAGCATCCATCATTAACTTCACATCTACCAAATGGATGTGAAGACAACATTCCTGAATGGTAACCTCAATGAGGAGGTATTCATGGAGCAACTAGAAGGGTTTGTTCTATCAAAAAGCAAGAAGAAAGTCATTGTATGGATTAAAGCAAGCGCCTAAACAGTGGCATAAAAACTTCGATTCTAAGGTGTCATCTTATGGTTTCATACATAATGTAGTTGATAAATGTATTTACTTTAAGATACGTAGTTGCATTATTATTACGTCTATATGTTGATGACATGCTAATTATTAGTAATACAATAAAATGTGTAACCGAAACGAAGATGTTTTTCTCATTCGTTTCAAAATGAAGGATATTGGGTAAGTGGATACCATAATAGGCATCAAAGTTGAAAAATCGTGGAGGTTATGCACTATGTCAATCTCATTACATTGAGAATATACTAAATGAAGTTTAACCACTTAAAAATCAAAGAGGCAAATACCCAATTTTATCCAAGTGTCACATTAAAAGAAAACGATGGAAGAACAGTTGCAAAGCTTGAGTATGCTAGTGCTATAGCCAGTCTTATGTATGTTATGTAGTGTACAAGACCAGATATAGCATACGTTGTGAGTAAACTAAGCAGGTTTACTAGTAATCTCAATGTTGAACACTAGAAAACAATTAGTAGGGTTCTTAGTTACCTCAAATCAACCAAAGAACTAGGGATATTCTACTCAAAATTTTTGACCGTGTTGGAAGGATATACCGACACAAGTTTGATATTGAGTGTAAGGGACAATAAGTCCATAACATGGTGGGTTTCACCCTAGGAGGTGCAACTGTCTCTTAGGGATCCAAGAAATAGACATTTATACCACACTCGATGATGGAATATGAGTTCCTACCTTTGTCTTTAACAGACAAAGAGGTTGAATGGCTAAGGGTTCTTTTAATAGAAATCTCATTCTGTGCGAAGCATATACCGGCTATTTCACTTCATTGTGATAATGAAGGCACTCTAACAATAGCTTACAATGACATATATAATGGAAAGTTTAGACACATAAGCTTGAGACATGACCATGTAAGGTAGTTGATTCGAGATGGGAATCATTACGATCTCATATGTGAAGTCAATAACTTGGCTGATCTTTTTACTAAATTTCAAACAAGAGAGGTAATAAAGACATCATCTAGAGAGATTGGATTAAAACTCTTCACTCAAAGTTCCACCAATGATGGAAACCCAACCCAACATTAGAAAATCTCTAAGTTTGGGATTAATAAGTAAGAACAAGTCATTGATAAGTAGAAAGTTTTAACATTAAAAATAATAAGATAATTTCATCCAGGATGAATAGTGTTGGCCGTTATAGATAGAGGGTCAAGTCTTAGAATTCTTAATGAAATACAATCTAAATGATAAATGTTTTAATAGTAACGGGGACACTAAAAAGATTTTACCTATGTAAACGTAGAAGTGGTGCCCCTCTCATGAGTGAGTTTTACTTGGGATCGTTCATGAAATAAGATAAATACATGGGCATTAAATGTGTTGAGCGAGTAATATAAGGGAACTTATATAATATAAATGTAATTATGTGTGTGGTATCTCCGATTCTACCATTAAGGAATAGTTGGTTCAAGGATGTGGCTAGGAATTTCGATAGAACTTTGAAATACTTATACTAAGAAAATATTCAAATCAAAAGATATTTTTCTTTATGCATAAGACCTAATATCTAATTTCTGGCGAAAATTTTCTTTTATTTGATTTAACCAAGTGGGGGATTGTTAAGAATTCATATTTGTTAAATGAAATAATAAATGCAATTTTGAATTTAAAAAAAGATCAAAATTCATTTTTCCCTTCAAATCATTTTGGAAAAAAAGTGCGAAAAAAGAAGATTTTTGCTTAGTCCCATATCGGTTAGAGATGGGATCTTTTTGTGGTTTATAAACCTTCTCGAGTTTAACTTACTTGAAAAAAGAGGGAGAGAGTGTTTGGGGTTGCATATTGCAGTGTGGAGCACTGGAACGCATGAGTGTTGGCAATGACGAGGGAGTGGGCGAGGGCATGGGTAGTGTGGTTGAGTGGTTGTAGAAGCGCTAGTGGTGCACTTTACACTTCGCACGTATACATCGTGTCGCAAATAGTCGCTCCTTCGTAAGATGGTGCGATTGTGGTGCAAAGTGTGAAAGAGGTCCAACTTATATAGCTTCTGTAAAACAATCAGATCCATTCGTTGCAGAGAACAGTTAGAAACTGATGTTGGTTAATACCAACGGTCCAAAAATGGCCAACCATTCAATGATTCAAACGATCAGATCTTTAATTCAATGGTCTGAAAGGTCTGGATTAATGATTAAACGATCTGAAACATGTGGAGTAATGAGCCCAACGGTCAGAAATATTTTTACAACGTTTTGATCCTTGATGGCCTTAGGTGCAATGGGTACTCGCTCCATCTATATAAACCGGGCCTCTCCAGGTCCAGAGCATCAAAAGAAAATCCAATCGATTCTCTATAAGAACGTAAGATCTCTCTCATTTTGTTTTAATAAGTTAGTAACACATCGAGTACTCGAACTCACCGAGTTCTTGGTCAAATTATTCACCGAGTTTGCCAGAGATTGTGACTAGGTTAGTTGAGTTCCTTAGGTGATCTATTCGTGATTGC
Organism: Magnolia sinica; assembly: GCF_029962835.1. Taxonomy (NCBI): domain Eukaryota; kingdom Viridiplantae; phylum Streptophyta; class Magnoliopsida; order Magnoliales; family Magnoliaceae; genus Magnolia; species Magnolia sinica. Next base: position 57,904,762 of record NC_080575.1, on the reverse strand, counting down.
TGCATGCAGGACCAAATAAGGTTTGTCGTATTTTGGAAGCAATTGGCCAGCAACTCGCCAGTGATCTCTAATATAAGAGGAGAGGGGGCTTATCACATTTTAAGGACAACGTATTAAATACGTGTTTCAGCTTGATTCAAAATAATTTTCTAATTTATTTTTCGTTATTCAAATAATTTATTTTAAACTTTTTTCCAATAGCATATGTACTAATTGACAAGTTAGATGCATTGTTACCTGCAAACGATTACCTGGATTGACAAGTTAGATACATTTTTACCTGCAAACGATTGGGTGGATTCTGAACAACTCTTAGAGTCAGCGAGGCAGCCACGACATTGAGGGAATCGATCACCCCACTACGTCTAGCAACGGGTATTGGCTGATATGTAAAGGAAACAATTGCCTGCTTTATGTGACATGGGTGTGAATAGATCCTTCATGAAGAAAAAAATGTATGATGTATCAGCTCTTATCCACTGGGGGGCTAATACGCCACCTGTATCTACAGCATTACAGGACCGATATGACTTGAATCATCAAGGAAGCTTAAAAGCTATTTTAAAACCAGTTCTACACCTATTTAGAGTATCAAAACCTATATAATGTGATGAATCGAAGCAAAGGGAACCATCTTGGGAAATATCATGAGGGGTGAAGCATAATTTTTTTTTTTCATCCTCTATTTGTTGTATTTTTTGCAACAGGCCCTACTCCCCACAAAAATCATGCTTCATTTGTGTTTGATTAGGGCCCAAGCCAACATCCGAAACATGTAGTGTGTGTGTGTGTGTATAATTGGGATCTTCACAATTTTTTAAAAAAATAATTTTACCATAAAATTTGAGATTTTTTCTCTTTCTTTTTTTTTTTTTTTTTTGGGTCCATTACAGGACTATATTAGCCATATGAAGTATGAACCATGTGTTATGTCAGCTTACAAGCTGCCTTGATACCATCACGTAATACCTAGGAGGCACCATGCGAGACCATGATGTTGGACTTTTTCTCCTCTGTTTTTTAGTAGGGCGAGTCATGATCAACTGAACTGAGTGTACCAATGATATACGACATGCACATTTTTTTTTTCTCCACTGGAAATAACTGTTTAAAGACAATGCCCAAACGGTCACCTAGTGTGGTTGATAAGGTGAAGGTGATGATAAGTGGGTCCTACTAGCATTGACATTTTATTATCGAGGAGTAATTGGACCAATGTTCTATCACCATCCGTTCTAAACCACGTGGTGATACGGTTTCATAATACTGAACTTTTGCTCCAGTGGTTTGACTCCTGATCTGAACTTTAGTTAGTACTGATTTTTGAGGAGGCATGTGCAGGGTTACACCGATGTGGGGTGCATGGCCAATGTGAGGCTGTGGAATGTGCCAGAAGGTGGAAGCAACATAATTGAGGATGGAGGGGAAGGGAAGATGGGCCGGAGAGAAGCTAAGGTCTTAAGATATAAGGAGAAAAGGCAAAGCAGGCTCTTCTCTAAGCGGATTAGATACCAAGTTAGAAAGCTGAATGCAGAGAAGCGCCCCCGTATGAAGGTATGATCACCAATTCGCCACCATTAGAAATATTGGTCACTCATTTGTACAGATACTGGCGTCCATGTTTGGTGGGCCTGACTTTCTAAATTTTTGGCCACCTTCATTTTGTGAAATGATAGTGGCCAAACCATTTTTTTTTTTTTTTTTTTGTAAATTTCTAACTATCCATTCATTGGATGGGCCGAAATAGATGTTAGGTTGTCTGATCAGCTTGTCATGCTATATCCACGACATCCCTTATTACTATTTTGGATTTCCCTGCTTGGGCATGCACTTTGTTGGTAGACGTAACCACCATTAAAATGGTGTATTGTGCATGGTCAAAGCCCATTAAATGCATGTGGATGTCTGTGGGTGTGGTTTCGTTTCACATGGCCATACGACTGTTGAATCAGACCATTCATTTGGTGAGTCTCAGAACATACGACAGTTGAATCAGACCATTTGACTAATCATCCATCCTAGCAGATATGGCGTAGATGTTGCTATGCTTGCATAGCAATTCAAATTTTCCCTGGAAATTTTGAACCACTAACTGTTGTATGTAATCATGCATTTGGCAGCCATCAATATTAGGATGTATGGTTAGGGTTATTTGATCAATTTGATTTAAGACATATATACTACTGTATCGCACACTTTGGATAGTCCATTAGCAGTCGTACATGAGTGCCAGATTTGAGTTTGATGAGCTCCCACAAATTCCAAGACGGTGGGAACTATCCTATCCGTTTGTTGAGCCTTTGGAAGCAATCTTTCCAAGTAGGGACCATTGTTTCGAGTTCTAGACCATTGTTTGTGGGTCCCCAAAGAAACCTCGTTGAAAGATCCTGCCCATCGATTATTTACCCTCTTTGCCGATGTGGAGACTGTCTACTTTTCCCCTGAGCTGACTACCTACAGGCCACCAGTGGTAGGGTAGGATTGTCCCATCAGGTAGACTTTGGGTTGTTTCCCATCCTAAGGAGGGTTCATCAGATCAACTACTGCCTGAATCACGTAAAAAATGTACCCCTTTTGTACTGACTGTGCTGTGTCTGTGTGCCGCATAGTTCTATAACCAGACAAGGCACATGACCAATAAATAGTTCCAATTGGTTCTCCTTGGAAAGACCACCGATCAGAAGGCCAGAGTCTGTCTCTCGATCACAACAAGATGAACGGTCTTGATCAATTGTCTGTACAGCCAAGTGTGTGCTTGGGCTGTTCTGATATTATATGGGCGTGTTAGTATTGGTTAAGATTTTTAATTAATTAAATTATATCTGTTCATTGTGGCAGGGTCGATTTGTGAAGAGGAAAGCTGAAGTATAGAATTACTCTCGTGATGATAATAATAGCAGGGTTTCACTTGTTTTTGTTTTTTTTTTTTTTTTTTTTTTTTATTTATTTTTATTTTACTTAAGAAGAAGAGGGAGGAGGAGGAGGAGGTTAAAAAAAAAAAAAAAAAAAAGAACTTCCCCTTGTGAGAAATAATGTTAATTATTTATTGAAAGGGCTTGCCATATAATTGGAAATGGAAATATAGGGAATGAAATCTGTTAGCTTCCTCGTGTAACCATTGTTAGTGTCAGGTGGGAAATCTGAGAATGATAGCCAAGCAGTGTAGCCTAAGGTTCGCAGCGGTTAAGGAGATAAAAGTAACATCAATCACACCACACGCAGGAATTTTGTATTTTATTGGCACCAAACAAACCTTGACTGTTTTTACTAAAGAAATGCTACATACGTTAGTAGACTCATCCAATGGCTCCTCTCCAATGGCAAGGGAAGAGGGTCATTTTAAAGAGATAAATATGATAAAAAGTAGTTACAACCAGTTACTATGCTGCCAACTATCTAAGCTCCTTACATCACAAGTGTGTCAGCCTCAGTGACTGCATCTTAGCTCTTACAACAACCTTCATTTGTCACATGTGACAGATTGCTCACATGGTTGCTGGAATTGGAAAATGTGTTCCAACTACCAGCACTTGCATAGTACTGTTGTTGCACTGTTCCGCCCATGGAACTTCGTCCATATACCACACTATCCTAACCCATGACATCCATCCACTAAGTCTGCCAATGCGTGGCTAATGAATTACAATTGTCTATTGATTGATAAGATTTGTATGAAATTGGTTATGAACCCCATTTCAACAATATGCACCTAAACATGCTCTCTTCAGAGGCTTTTATTTATGGGAAGCAAAATAGATTTTAAGCTTTGGCATGGCATGGTTCTTTAATTATATTCCTTAGAGAAATACTCCTAATTAAAAAAGATAAAAACAAGGAAGAATAGTCTGCAAAATAGCATACTGCAAGTGATGCATAAGAGTCCAAATCAAAGGTCATTCATCTTTTGAGTGTTCAGATGATGAAGCTATGAAAACCAATGATAGCCATTGCCATTTAGATATCTGTAAAGCAGCTGGGGATTAGGATACCAGTAAATGATGCGTATCATGTCATAAGTGGTATAGACTTCAAATAACCATGTAACTTCTTTGCGGCATACCACCGTCTCATATGACCGACATTGCAATTTGGAGACAGTGTGCACCTTCATCCCCGAATTAGGGTCCATGATTTACACACCATGTACATAAATCATCCAATCATGTGTTTGCTAAGAAGCGTAGTTTAAATGTATCTTAAGTTCACATAAAAAATTGTCATTCATACATCCACACATGCCACAAAATATGGAACTTATCATTACTACCACTATCTCATTCAAATCACATTATCAGGTCTGAAATTAACTGAGTTCACTCACTTGGAACTTTATTCGACCACACTATTCAATATCATCCATAAAAATGGTTATAAAACAAGTATTGAATCAAGACTAACTATTAATAGTCACAATGACATATCATCCATAAAAATGGTTATAAAACAAGTATTGAATCAAGACTAACTATTAATAGTCACAATGACAAAATCAAATCTCCTAAACATTAATTCATATAAATAATTCATCAGTTCAGTGCAACTAGTTCATATCACACCTCAAACTCGGAAACTGGGCTCACAAAATTCCTGATCACCAAATCCAATGCCGACAACCTCCGTAGTACCCCGTTCTCAGCTCCAGGCACCTATATGCCAAATTTCAATCCTGGGATCCTACAAGGAGGATTTTTCAATGTACATTTATCTCGTAAGAAGCATAACCATAAATTTATCCAAATCACAAAGGCAACATCATCATCACATATCCAATAATATAAACAGTTGAATATAGTGTTGAAAGGGAAATACATATATCGAAAATCAAAGCTCCAAAAGATAGCTACACGTTCCAAGCTTAATGCTGCTGGGACCTAACGCCACCTACACGCATCTATCGTGTATAAGCTTATAGAAAGCTTAGAGGGTGGTGTAAGTGTGTGCTCAAAGTAAGTGTTAATTATGCAATATCAGAGCAATACGAAAACATGCTGGTAAGTCCATAAATACCATCAGCCTTATCCAAGCTATGTGATGCAAAAATATAATAAGTCAATATCATATACTGAAGAAGCAATGTAGATTAGCTATGCAATGCAGAAACATAATAAGCCAAATATTAGATACTAAGGATGCAATGTAATAAGTCCTGACGAGTCCACGAATACCGTCAGTCTCATCTAGGCCATATAAAGGTAGAAACATAGCAACTTAAAATGTCATATGCCGTGGATATAATGTAATATGCGGTACGAATGAAATGACCAAGCTGGAGTGTGAAGTCGGGATGATAGCACGTGGTATCGTAAACTATAGGGTCCATCACAAGAGACTTCTATCCAAACCAGTCACATACCTAAATTTAAATAACTAGACTCAATATGGTAGACTCTTGATCTCAGGTTAGTCACGCGCTCGAACCGAAATCTTGGCCATTGCGAATGTACACAACAATTATTTGCCCACCACCAACCCAAGTGAATAGTGAATGAATGAGAAAAATGCTGAGTATGCAACTCCTGCTCAATAAGTCCACATATCAGTAACGTATATCTCTGGGATCATCACGAGGGTCTAGTACACTCTACACTGACTGCCTCCTCCCTAGCCGCATAGCCCAGCGAGTGGAAAAGACCACACTATCTGCCTACCAACAGTATACCAATGCCTACCCGGCTCGTCGATAGTGGATCCATTTGCAAACAGGTCAAACTCAGTCTAGCTTATATCCCTCTCACTCGGGCGGATAAGGCCACACCCCCTTCCAACTGACCATGACACAGTGGGAAGAACGGCTTCCTGATATTCGGCACTCGGTGCTCATGTTTTCCACTCGGTCTAGACGTTGGAGCATCCCCTGGCCATGGGAGTTTAGAGACTTTCATTCACGGACATCCAAAGTTCCCTTATGCTGAAACTAAACATTTTCGATGTCCCATCTGGTCATCCACGATATGCCTGTGAAGGTCGCAGCCCTAACGTTGCTAGGGCACCAAATGATCATGTCATAAAATGCGAAACGCATGAGCCATACCATCCAGTCATGCATCAAACCTTCGTGTACCGTGCGCTCATGTGGGACAACTCCGCCTATTAGGGAGTCTCACAAACAACGTGCCCTATGGCATATGCAATGGTAATTCATATCTCATAACAAACATGCAGATGATGCGTATGACATCTGTCATGATGCTATGCTGTCACATACTCATAATCAGTATCGATAATCGGCACGATAATAGGCCTAGATGCAAGGCGGGGTCTATAGATGAACAACTGATTTAAACCATAATATAAAGATCGACCCTCGGCCGTGGATATGCTAAATCTGGTAGCGCGGAGCCATCCATCTGCGGCGATGATGGACCATGCATCATCAATAAGGCCTAATGCTTTGGGTTAACCCACTTAGAGAATGATGAGAATGGGCTAAACAAAACCTAAGAGAAGGTCACAATGTGGACATTTAACCATCATTGCCTATCAATGTAGACATTTAACCAACATTGCTCCCTAGAAGTGGCCCACATAGAGCCTAACGTATAGTGGGCCCATGGCCTCACACAAGGGCCTAATAAATATCACCATGGGCCTCACTCAAGGGCCACATATACGTCACATCAGGCCTCATCATATGGGCCTCATATATATCACATCGGGCCTCACACATGGGCCATGTATACATCGCATCAGCCTCATCATATGGGCCTCTCATTCATCACATCGGGTCTCATCCAAGGCTGTAAATACATCACAATGGGCCTCATACGTGGGCTGCATTACATCAAGTGGACCGCATTGCATGGGCCTCATATACATTAAGTGGGCCACATCGCATGGGCCTCATATACATCACAATGGGCCCTATCACATGGGCCTTACACATCGCAATGGGCCTCATGTACATCAAAATGGGCCTCGGCACATGGGCCATAAATACATCACATAGGGCCCATTAGATGGGCCTCATCATATTTATAATGGGCCTGATGGGGCAGCCTATGGCCTAACAAAACAGATGGGTAGCATGAATATAGATCAAGGTGGCCCTACACATATAGCATTTGGGCCTGCACCTCCAAATGGGCCTCATGAGGCAGCCCATGGTTGAACCAAACTAGATGGGCAGCAATGCACATACATCAAAGTGGCCCTGCACAATGGGCCTTATCTGGATGGCCTGGACACACAATACACATCGTGGTGGATCTCATAGTCCTACGTGGACGGTGCGGATACAACACTTACATTATGGTGTGGTCCACGTCCAGCAATGGACTGGACGACATGGATGAAACACTATAACACAAGGGGTCCCACGTCCTATGGACGGTGAGGATGAAACCCATACACTAGGGTGTCCCACCTCCTCAGATGGACAGTGCAGACATAATAAATATACAGCATGGTGGATCCCACCGTCCTTGCACTGGACGGTGAGGATGCCACACGTGTGTATCAGGTGGGAGCCCACCGTCCAGATGCTGGACGGTGTGGATGAAAGACATACATCACAGGTGGGTCCCACACCCAGATGGACGGTGGATAAAACTCATATCAGGCTGGGATTTCTATGTACATGTGGCGGGTCCCACTAGAAATTTAGATCTATCTCATTCTCTTCTTAATGCCGTAAAACAATCTCTATAAATGGCTGGACGATATGGATATAACACATGCGTAAGGTGGGCCCCACCCCACACGTACAACACATGTGGGTGGGTCCCACATCCAGCCACGTACGGCTTGGATATAAAACATATCTCATGATTAGACATGCAGAACTTGCTAACGTCAATACAACATCTATATAGCTATGTAAGGACACTAGCCAATTTGCCAACATGGTGGGTCCCACGTGGGGCCCACCATAATGTTTATTTTCCATCCCATCTGTTCATAAGGTCACAAAGACCTCATATTAAGAGGAAAAACAAATTCCATTTTGATCTAAAACTTCTATAACCTAAAAAGGGTTTCAATGGTAGACGTTCAATCCCCTGCTGCTTTGTAATGTGGACCACATGAGTTCCGTGTATCGCTGATTTTTGGGGGTGACCCATTTCTAAAGGGGACCCATCAAATACACGGTGTAGATGACCGACTTACATCATGGTGGGGCCTATGATGGGGCCCATGATCCCTGCCTACATTCCAAGCAGGAGGACGCTGCTTGCTACAGCGTCCCCTGGATGCTTGTAGCAGCAGTGTCTGCATATATGTTTATTTATTTATTATTTTTTTCGATGGATTTTCATAGGTGGGGCCCATATCAAGACGATCCAGTCCACCTGCTGGGTTCTCCAATTCGTGACGGGTCTAATGAGCCCGATATACAATACCTTTTGGTGTATAGAAATATCACAGCAGGCCTTAATAGTATATATCACCAAAACCGTTGTTTTCTGCAATGTCGCCCGCCAGAGATTCGGTTAGGCTTCATTCTTCGGCTCAACGCCTAAAATGAGCTCGAAAAATGGATGGATGGTGTAGATATAACATACATCAAGGTGGGATCCACGTGAGTGTGGCCCACCATATTTGAATCAAATTGATATTTATGTTTTCCTTGTAAAGCAGGCCTGTATGATCGATCCGTCATGTAGGCCCACACCGTGCAACACAGTGGGCCTTGTTGCTGGACGCCATGGATTAAACGTATACATCCAAGTGGGGTCCACGCATGTGGCCCACTAAGCTTGGGATAAGCTAATATTTGTGTTTCTTCCTTCATTTGAGCCTGCTGGACCGCATGGGCATCCCCACTGGGTGTACAGCAAGGGTGTCCATCAGATGGATAGCAGGGGGTCTGCTGGTTTGGAAAGCGTGGATTAAATACTAGCATCAAGGCATGCCATCAATAGGGGGAAGAGAGAGAGAGAGAGAGAGAGAGAGAGAGAGAGAGAGAGAGAGAGAGAGAGAGAGAGAGACGTATGAAGGGGAGGGACCCCGCCACTATGGGCCCTCTCTACACTCAATACAAAGCATACATCAAGTGGGTCCCACCATAAGTGGGCCCACAAATAAAAATCAATGGAGGAAATTTTAAGATCACCCACCTATATCACTCCTTCTTTAGCTCCTTGGAATCCTTGGCCCCTAAACTCTCTCTTTAAGGGTTGATGATGAAGTTTTGATGATTGGATGAGAAGATTGAGTGGTAGGGAGTGGGCCACACCTAGCTTCTCCTCTCCCTTGGACGTTTCCTCTCTTTGGTAGCTTGGAATGGAGTGAGAAATGAGAGAGAGAGGAGTGGTGTTCTAAGGAGAGATGACATGGAGGGTATGATGCTTGTTGACTTGTTGGTAAGAAAGGAATGGGATAGGTATGGTTGTTGTTGACTTTTGGATGAGAGAGGGATGGGCGAATGATGGGTTGTGATGGAATGTACTTGACTTGATTGATTTGATGTTGGGTAGAGATTCCCTCAGAATTTGCAACGCGCGGCATTTTCCTCGAGATGAACGCGGGCCTATAACTCCTGGCCTAGGAATCGCATCAGTGGCAAGACACGGCGTTGGAACCACAACGATGGCGCGGTCGCAATGGTACCAGTCTTAGGTCGAGTCAACTTAGATCAACAGGATGCGACTTAGAGTCATGCGCAAATGCTATTTATGCATCGTGGGTCACCGAAATTCGACCGAGAAGATCGTGAGAGTCTAAGGAAAGGTACGGAATAGGATACGAGCCTCACAGCTCTTCCCTCCTAATAAAAATTTCATTCTCGAAATTTACACTATTGCGTAACTAGACATAACTTATAAGGAAAGATGAAACGTAACATTATATACGTATCGAAAATAAAATACAATCAAATAATGCTTGCGAATCTTAGGCTCTTGCTCCCAAGACGCCCCATCTATATTATGATGACCCCACTGATCCTTTGATCCCGGTCAGAAACGATCAAAACTAGAATATTATACAGCCTCACAATCTCAACGGTAGGGAGCTATATCAGAAAGTTTCTAAGTTAATCGAACTCAGGAATCTAATCATTCTAAGTTCTTAACAATCATAGAGTGAAGGGTAATTATCAGTAGATATGTGATGTTATCCTTAGGTATTCCCAAGTTATGCTCTGATACCAACTTCTATCTCGCCCTAAACTTGGAAACCGGGCTCACAAAATTTCTAATCATCGAATTCGATGTCGACAGCCTCTGTAGTACCTCGTTCTCGACTCTCGGCGCGCATTCGCCAAATTTTGATCTTGGGATCCTACAAGGAGGATTTTTCAACATACATTTATCTCGTAAGAAGCATAACCACAAGTTTACCCAAATCACAAATGCAACATCATCATCACATATCCACTAATATAAACAGTCGAATACAGTGCTAAAAGAGAAATACATATATAAAAAATTAAAGCTCCAGAAGGCAGTTGTATGTTCTAAGCTCAACGCTATTGCGACCTAATGCCACCTACACGCATCTATCATACATAAGCTTATAGAAAGCTTAGAGGGTGGTGTAAGTGTGTGATCAAAGTAAGTGTCAAGTATGCAATATCAGAGCAATGCAGAAACATGTTGGTAAGTCCATAAATACCATCAGCCTTATCCAGGCTATGTGATGCAAAAACATAATAAGTCAATATCATATACTGAGGAAGTAATGTAGATCAGCTATGCAATGCAGAGATATAGTAAGCCAAATATTAGATATCGAGGATGCAATGCAATATGCAAGTCTTGATGAGTCCACGAATACCGTCAGCCTCATCTAGGCCATATAAAAGCAAAAATATAGCAACTCAAAATGCCATATGCCACGGATGTAATACAATATACTGTGTGAATGAAATGACCAAGCTGAAGTGTGAAGTCGGGATGATAGTATGTAGTATTGCAGACTATGGGGTCCATCACAAGGAACTTCTATCCAAACTAGTCTCATACCTAAATTTAGATAGCCAGACTCAATGTGGTAGACTCCTGATCTCAAGTTGGTCACGTGCCACAACCGAAATCCTGGCCATTGTGAAGGTACATAACAATTAGTTGCACATCACCAGCTCGAGTGGATAGTGAATGAATGAATGAATGAATGAATGAGTAAAATGCTAAGTATGCAACTCCTGCTCAATAAGTCCACATATCAGTACAATACGTCTCTAAGATGATCATCGGGGTCTAGTAAACTCCACACTAACTGCCGCCTCCCTAGCCACACAGCCCAGCGAGTGAAAGAGACCACACTATGCGCCTGCCAGCAGTATACCAATGCCTACCCGGCTCGTCAATAGTGGACTCATTTGCGAGCTGGTCAAACTCAACCTAGTTTACGGCCCCTCACTTAGGCGGATAAAGCCACACCCCCTTCCAACTGACCACGACATAGTGGGAAGCGCAACCTCCTGGTATTTGGCACTCGGCACTCATGTCTTCAACTCGGTCTAGAGGTTGGAGCATCCCTTAGCTATGGGAGTTTAGGGACTTTCACCCACAGACATCCAAAGTGCCCATATACTCAAACCAAACATTTTCAGTGTCTCATCTGCTCATCCATGATATGCCTGTGGAGGTCGTAGCCTTGATGTCACTAGGACACTAAATGATCATGTCACAAAATGCGAGACACATGAGTCATACCATCCAGTCATGCATCAATCCTGCACGTACCGTGCGCTCATGTGGGACGATGTCGCCTATCAGGGAGTCTCATAAACAACCTGCCTTATGGCATATGCAATGGTCAATCACATCTCACAACAAACATGTAGATGATGTATATGAGCATGTATCATGATGCTATGATGTCACATAATCATAATAGGTATCGATAATCAACATTGATAATCAGCCTAAATGTCAGGCGGGGTCCATAGATGAACAACCGATCTAAACCATAATATTAAGATCGACCCTCGGCCGTAGATATGTCAAATCTGGTAGTATGGAGCCATCCGTCTACGGCGATGATGGACCATGCAACATTAATGGGGCCCAATGCTTTGGGTTAACCCACTTAGAGAATGATGAGAATGGGCCTACCAAGGCCTAAGGGAAGGTCACAATGTGGACATTTAACCAACATTGGTCTTAAGAATTGGCCCACATAGAGCCTAACGTATAGCGGGTCCATGACCTCACACAAGGGCCTAATATACATCACCATGGGCCTCACTCAAGGGCCACATATACATCACATCGGGCCTTATCATATAGGCCTCATACATCCCACATCGGGCCTCACACATGGGCCACGTATACATCGCATCCGCCTCATCATATGGGCCTCTCATTCATCACATCAAGTCTCATCCAAGGCCACAAATACATCACAATGGGCCTCATACGCGGGCCACATTACATCAAGTGGACCGCATTACATGGGCCTCATATACATCAAGTTGGCCGCATCGCATGGGCCTCATATACATCACAATGGGCCGCATCACATGGGCCTTACATATCACAATGGGCCGCATGTACATCACAATGGGCCTCGACACATGGGCTATAAATACATTACATAGGGCCTCATTAGATGGGCCTTATTATATTTATAGTGAGCCTGATGGGGCAACCTATGGCCTAACAAAACAGATGGGTAGCATGAATATACATTAAGGTGGCCCTACACATATAGCAGGTGGGCCTTCACCTCCAAATGGGCCTCATGAGGCAGCCCATGGTCCAACCAAACTAGATGGACAACAATGCACGTACATCAAAATAGCCCTGCACAATAGGCCTTATCTGGATGGCCTAGACACACAATACACATTGCGGTGGATCTCATAGTCCCACGTGGACGGTGGGGATACAACACTTACATTATGGCGTGGTCCACGTCTAGCAATGGATTGGACGACATGGATGAACACTATAACACAGGGGGTCCCACGTCCTATGGACGGTGAGGATGAAACCCATACACCAAGGTGTCCCACGTCCTCAGATGGACAGTGCAGACATAATACATATACATCACAGTGGATCCCACTGTCCTTGCATTGGACGGTGAGGATGCCACACGTGTGTATCAGGTGGGAGCCCACCGTCCAGATGCTGGATGGTGTGGATGAAAGACATACAACACAGGTGGGTCCCATACCTCGATGGATGGTGGATAAAACTCATATTAGGCTGGGATTTCTACTTATACGTGGCGAGTCCCACTAGAAATTTAGATCTATCTCATTCTCTTCTTAATGTCGTGAAACGATCTTTACAAATGGCTAGACGATATGGATACAACACATGCATAAGGTGGGCCCCACCCCGCACGTGCAGCACGTGTGGGTGGGTCCCACGGATGACTTGGATAGAAAACATATCTCATGATTAGATGTGCAGAACTTGTTAACGTCAATACAATAGCTATATAGCTGTGTAAGGACACCAGCAAATCTGCCAGCTTGGTGGGTCCCACACGGGGCCCACCATAATGTTTATTTTCCATCCCATCTGTTCATAAGGTCACAAAGACCTCAAATTAAGAGGAAAAACAAATTCCATTTTGATCCAAAACTTCTGTGACCCAAAAAGGGTTTCAATGGTAGATGTTCAATCCCCTATTGCTTTATAATGTGGACAACCTGAGTTCTGTATACCGCTGATTTTTGGGGGTGACTCATTTCTAAAGGAGACCCATAAAATGCATGGTGTAGATGACCGACTTACATCATGGTGGGCCTATGGTGGGGCCCACGGTCCCTGCCTACGTTCCAAGTAGCAGGACGCTGCTTGTTGCAGCGTCCTCTGGACGCTGGCAGCAGTAACATCTGCATATATGTTTATTATTATTATTATTATTATTATTATTATTTTATTTTTTGATGGATTGTCATAGGTGGGGCCCACATCAGGACGATCTAGTCCGCCTGCTGGGTTCTCTGGTTCGTGACGGGTCCAATGAGCCTGATATATAATACCTTTTGGTGTATAGAAACATCACAGAGGGCCCTAATAATCTATATCACCAAAACCACTGTTTCTACAATGCGGCCTGCCAGAGATTCAGTTGGGCTTCATTATTCAGCTCAATGCCTAAAATGTGCTGGTAAAATGGATTGATGGTGTAGATATAACATACATCAAGGTGGGGTCCACGTGAGTGTGGCCCACCATATTTGAATCAAACTGATATTTATGTTTTCCCTGCAAAGCAGGGTCATGCAAGCTCACACCGGGCAACACAGTGGGCCCTGTTGCTGGACACCATGGATTAAACCATACATCCAAGTCGGGTCCACGCATGTGGCCCACTAAGCTTGGGATCAAGCTAATATTTGTGTTTCTCCCTTCATTTGGGCCTACTGAATAGCAGGGGTATCCCCACTGGGTGGATAGCAAGGGTGTCCACTGGATGGATAGCAGGGGCGTCCACTGGTTTGGACAACATGGATTAAATACTAGCATCAAGGCAGGCCATCAATAGGGGGAAGAGAGAAAGAGAGAGAGAAAGAGAGAGAGAGAGAGAGAGAGAGAGAGAGAGAGAGAGAGAGAGAGAAATAGAGAGACATGTGAAGGAGAGGGGCCCCGCCACTATGGGTCCTCTCTATACTCAATACAAAGCATACATCAAGTGGGTTCCACCATAAGTGGGCCCATAAATAGAAATCAATGGAGGAAATTTTAAGATCACCCATCTATATCACTCCTTTAGCTCCTTGGAATCCTTGGGCCCTAAGCTCTCTCTTTAAGGGTTGATGATGAAGTTTTGATGGTTGGATGGGAAGATTGGGTGGTAGGGAGTGGGCCACACCTAGCTTCTCCTCTCCCTTGGACGTTTCCTGTCTTTGGTAGCTTAGAATGGAGTGAGAAATGAGAGAGAGAGAGAGGAGTGGTGTTGTAAGGATAGATGACATGGAGGGTATGGTGCTTGTTGACTTGTTGGTAAGAAAGGAATGAGATAGGTATGGGTGTTGTTGACTTTTGGGTGAGAGAGGGATGGGTGAGTGATGGGATGTACTTGACTTGATTGATTTGATGTTAGATAGAGATTTTCTCAAAATTCGCAACGCGCGGCGTTTTCCTCGAGATGAACACGGGCCCACAACTCCTAGCATAGGTATCGCATCGGTACGTAAGAGCGGCGTTGGAACCTCGGTGATGGCATGGTCGTAATGGTACAAGTCTCGGGTCGAGTCGACTCAGATCAATAGGATGTGACTCAGGGTCATGAACAAATGCTATCTACGCGTCGCGGGTCGCCGGAATTCGACTAAAAGGACTGCGGGAGTCTAAGGAACGGTACAGACTAGGATACGGGCCTCACTGTTCATCTTCCATTAAATAGAGCCATTGATCATGGGATTCATCCGCCAAGCGGGCCTCATTATCTAGCATATGATTTTTGTTTCCTGTCTCGATCATCTCTTTATGGTTGTCATTACACAATGTTAGCTGACCAGGCTAGAGAGTGAACCCATCATTGTTCATACACAACACAAATAAGATAGTACAAGCAACATCTAATACATACATACATACACACACACACACACAAACAAAATGTAGAGCAGGTCGTGGATAGTTTCATGGCTAAGATGGATTGGAAAAGGCCTGATTGGAAGCGGAGGTGATCCGGACTGTTAGAACTTAAAACAGACGTATCTCGCAAACTGGAATGAGCTATTAGATGTATCATATATGATTTTTGGGTAGGACAGGCTACTTTAGCCACCCAAACCCTGCTACGTCGGGTTCCCCACGTGGAATTTGTGAAATACCATAAGATCGACTGTTGAAATCTTATTTTAATTTTGTTTTTACTATTTATAAAAAGTTTTAGCTCGAGTATAACTCTTCATCTATTGGGCTTTAGGAGTTGCGCCCAACATGAAAGTTGCTTAGAATAGTTAGGGGAACATCATGGTTTGGCCAAATAGGACACTTATTATTTTTGGCCGAAAACCATGCGCACTAGTAAGAATCACAACCATCTATAAATAGTAAGTTTACTTGTAGTAAGTCGCAATTTCTAGGAATTTTAGTTGTAGTTTAATTCCAAAACTTCTTCCATGGCTTCGTATCCCTATTTAAAGGGGTGTAAACTCATTTATTCATTCATCAATCAATTTACAAATTTTCTAGAATATTATTGCTATTTTCTTGCTTTTTCCTCGTGGATTCGAGAAGTCTTTGTGAGGAGTCTAGAGAAGCTTTGTGGATTTGAAGTAGTTATCCTTAAGGAAGACGATGATCGAGCTCATCATGTTCATCCCTACATCAATTGGTATCAGAGCGAGGACTTCTCTTGGGCTGATGGCAAACAACGAATGTATGAAACAAAATCCTATGGACGGTGATCCAGGGATTCGTTATCTTTTGGAAAGAATGAAAGCTTTCCATTGGGAGAGTCAGTTGACCATGCAAGGGCTGCAGGAAACCCTCGACCGTCTTGCGGTGTGTTACTTTTACTCCAATCCCTAGGCGATGCTTAACCGCATATAGTTGTTGTACGGCACAACCTCGACATCCGTAGAGCACTATCAATGGTGAATCGTAGGGCTACACTAGATGATTCAAACTCTAATGACGGGGCCCTTGTGGAGGCGATCGTCTAGATCATGTTGAAAGAGACTATCGAGGTAAGGTCAAACTTCCTAGTTTTAATGATTTATTATGCATAAAAGATTTTCTCCATTTGTTAGCCGAAGCAGAACGATATCTTGATTACATGGACATGCCAGAGCATAAAAAGGTGAAATTATTAGCATTTAAATTAAAATTTGGTGCTTCTGCATGGTGGGAGCAATTATAACTCTCATGTGCCCGACTAAATAAGGCACCCATTCATCACAGCCACGGATAAGACACATTCTTCGATCATAATTCCTTCCTTCTTAGAGATTAAGAGCAGGTATTGTTCCAACAATACCAAAACTGCTGAAAGGGGAATCAAACCGTCATAGACTACACCGAAGAATTTCAGCGATTGGCAATGTGAAATGATTTTTTCAAAACCGAATCACATAAGGTAGCATGATTTATAGGTGGGTTACGATCGACGATCCATGATCGAGCTCAAATGCACCTAATCAGGACCATGGATGAAGTGGTTCAATTGACAGGTAGGGCAGAAATGCAACTTGCAAGAATTCTTACTCGGCCTTATCCTTCAACTCGAGCCCTCATGACGGGTCCCATGCAAGATCTAGTGTTGGCACGAGGAAAAGAACTAGTAGGAGGACATCTTCAACCTCCCCGCAATCGAAAACCGTGATATGGGAAGCGGCTCATCTAAGCCTCAATGTGTAGCACCCACAACAGTGAGCTCGAGTAGGATTTCAAATCCTTATGTTTGGCCAAGGCTGAACAATTGTTATCGCTATGGCCAACTAGGCCACTTATCAAACACATGTCCTCAACACCCTGCAACCCCCTTGAACATAAATGAAGGGAGCACTGAAGGTGAGGTCGCAGAAGAAAACCCTCATTTTGATAAAAATGAACGAGCCACTTAGGAAAGAGCAGATGACGAAGAATAGACGAGCGATGATTGTGGTGAATCTCTAGTCGTGAAGCGATTACTGTACACCTATGGAAGGTTCCATAATGACATAATATATTCCGTACACGGAGCACTGTCAATGGAAGGGTTTGTGATGTAATCATAGACACTGGTACTAGCGAAAACATCATCTCAAAAGTAATGGTGGATAAGTTATAACTACCAATGACAAAACATCATTCCCCATACTCAATTGGCTCAATAAAAAAGGTGAATGAGACAAAGGTAACTAAACAATGCACTGTCTCATTTTTATTTAGTAAAACTTATAAAGATCAAACACTTTGTGACATGGTCAACATGGAAGCATGCCATATGTTACTCAGTTGACCATGATAGTTGAACCGTGATGCGACCCACCGGGGACGAGACAATTGTTACATCTTCATCAAGTATGGTTGAAAGATAATCTTTGCCTCTACGGCACCAGAGAACTGCCCTGAAGTTTTAAAGTGGACAAGAGTCTCCTCCTGACCATTCTGGATTTCATGGAGGAATCTAAGGAAACTGACGAGGTATATGCCATAGTGGTGAAGAGTGAGGAATCGGAGCCTTCAAACATTCCTCCAAGTTTAAGGCTATTAATAAATTAATTCAAAGAAGTTTGGCTAAAAGATTTACCAGATGGATTACCCCCCATGAGGGACATCTAACATCACATAGACCTCGTTCTTAGAGCTAGCTTGCCCAACCGTCCTCACTATCAGATGAGTCCGAAAGAGTGAGAGATACTTCAGGGGAAGGTGGAGGAATTGATTTGTAAGGGTCTTTTGAGAGATAACATGAGCCCATGTCTCATGCCAGCATTGTTAACGTCAAAAAAAGATAGGAGCTGGTGTATGTGTATCGATAGTTAGGCAATTAATAAAATTACCATTAAATATCAGTTCCCAATACGGCGGTTGGACGACATGCTTGATATGCTAGAAGGGGCCAAGGTGTTCTGTAAGCTAGATCTGAGGAGCGGGTACTATCAGATTTGTATCTGACCCAGTGATGGGTGAAAAACAACATTCAAGACCAATGAAGGGTTATATGAGTGGCTAGTCATGCCCTTCGATCTATCGAACACACCAAGCATTTTTATGCACTTGATGAATCAAGTGCTAAAATCATTACTGGCTGATTTGTGGTAGTATATTTTGATGATATCCTGATATATAGCCAGGATAAGACAGAGCATAGTGAACATCTCATGTAGGTGCTGTATGTCCTAGAAGTTAACAAGTTATACCTTAACTTAAAGAAGTGTAGTTTTTTAAAGGATAACCTATTGTTCCTAGGATTTGTTGTAATGTCTACAAGCATCCGTGTGGATGATGAAAGTGTGTGAGCCATTTGTGAATGGTCGATCCTGACAAGCATTCATGAAGTGAGGAGTTTCCACAGGTTGGAGACCTTCCATCATCGATTCATATGGAATTTTAGCACAATAGTCGCACCCATTATAGATTGCATGAAAAAGGGACCGTTTCAGTGGACCAATGAAACTGACAAGAGCTTTCATGAGATCAAGCATTGGTTGTCCACAACATCGGTCTTGGTTCTTTCTAATTTTGACATGCTTTTTAAGGTTGAATGTGACACTTCGTATGTCAGAATTGGAGGAGTATTATCAAAGGCAGGCTAGTAGCCTTCTATAACGAGAAGCTCAGCGAAGGCCAAAAGAAGTGGTCAACATATGTGCTTAAGCCATACGCAGTTGTTTAGGTGCTGCAACATTAGTGACATTATTTGATTTAAAGAGAGTTTGTTCTATACACTTATCATCAAACATTAAAATTTATTAATAGTTAGACTAACGTGAATCGTGTGCATGTTAATTGAGTTACATTTTTGTAGGAATTCACGCTCATTCTGAAGCACACATCAAGGTAGTAGAACAAGGTGGCTGATGCACTTAAACGTCGCTCATCACTACTTGTTACAATGAATAATGACGTGGTCAGTTTCAACTGTCTCAAGGAGTTGATGCCGAGGATGAGGACTTCAAAGATTCTTGGATAAAGTACCAAGAAGGTTAACCCAATGACCTACATATACAAGATATTTTCCTCTTCAAAAGGAATTAATTGTGCATCCCCTCAATGTTCTCTGAGGGAGCAAATTATTCAAGAGCTACATGGAGGTGACCTTGGTAGACACCTTGGGTGAGACAAGACGCGAGCTCTTATGGAGGAGCGGTATTACTGGCCACAATGGGTATGTGATGTGGGAAAAGTAGTACAACGTTGTCATGTTTATCAGACCTCCAAGGGGCAATCTTTGAATATAGTCGTCTACACCCCATTACATGTGCCTGACGGCCCTTGGGAGGATTTATCTATGGACTTCATGGTTGGTCTCTCATGAACACAACGTGGCATGTATTCAGTGTTTGTGGTGGTAGATTATTTCTCTTAGATGGTGCACTTTATCCCATGTAAGAAGACTCTCAATGCAACACACATAGTAAATCTATTCTTTAAAGAGGTCGTACGGCTACACGAGGTTCCCAAGACCATTACTTATGACCATGACACACATAACAAATCTATTCTTTAAAGTGGTCGTGCGGCTACACGAGGTTCCCAAGACCATTACTTATGACTGTGACATGAAATTCATTAGCCACTTTTGGCAAAATTTGTGGAATCAATTTGATACATGACTTTAGTTCAACAGCACATATCACTCACAAACTAATGGGTAAATTGAAGTTGTGAATCACACGTTAAGAAACCTCCTTCGATGTATTTTAGGTGAAAAACTGAAGCAGTGAGATTTGGCCTTGTCTCAAGCAGAGTTTGCATTTAACAACATGGCGAATCGCTTGATAGGGAAGTCCCCGTTCCAGATTATTTACAGTTAAGTGCCTTGCCACACACTTGAGTTGGTCTCTTTGCCTAAGCTTCTAGGCATGAGAATTTCAGCAGAACATATGGTAGACAAGATCATGGGCATTCATGCGAAGATTCAAACTAAGCTACATGCTTCGAATGAGAAGTACAAGGAGCAAGCGGATAAGCATCGAGACAAAATGTGTTCAAGGTGGGCGAGCACGTTATGATTCATCTACGCAAAGAGGAATTTTTGACCAGGTGTACAAAAAATTAAAGAATAAGAAGATTGTATCGATACTGATCCTTAGAAAGATCAATGACGATGCTTACATTATTGATCTTCCTGATGACATGGCGATCTTATAAACTTTCAACATTGCGGACCTGACCGAGTATCATGAACCAAAGTAGGACGAGAACTCGAGGACGAGTTCTTTTGAAGTGGAGGGGACTGATGTATAGGTCACGGACAGTTTCATGGCTAAGATGGGTCAGAAAAGGCCCAATCGGAAGTGAAGGTGATCCGGACCGTTAGAACTTAAAACGGATGTATCTCGCAAACCATAATAAGCTATCAGGCGTACCATATATGATTTCGAGGTAGGATAAGCTACTTTAGCCACCCAACCCCTTTATTCTGGGTTACCCATGCAAAATTTGTGAAATACCATTAGATCGACAACCAAATTCCTATTTTAATTTCATTTTTACTATTTTTTAATAAGTTTTAGTTTGAGTATAACTCTTCATCGGTTGGGCTTTAGGAGTTGCGCCCAACATGAAAAGTTATTAGAATAGTTAGGGGAACATCATGGTTTGGCCAAATAGGACACTTACTATTTTTGGTCAAAAACCACGCGCACAAGTAAGAATCACGACCATCTATAAATAGTAAGATTTCTAGGAGTTTTAGTTGTAGTTTAATTCCAAAACTTCTTCCATGATTTAGTAGCCCTATTTAAAGGGGTGTAAACTCGTTTATTCATTCATCAATCATTTTATGAATTTTCTATAATATTATTTCTATTTTCTTGCTTTTTCATCATGGATTTTAGAAGTCTCTGTAAGGAGTCCAGAGAAGCATTGTGAATTAGAAGTAGTTATCCTTGAGGAATATGGTGATCGACCTCATCACGTTTATCCCTACATCATTATATATGTGTGTGTGTGTGTGTGTGTGTGTGTGTGTGTGTGTGTGTGTGTGTGTAAGTACTTATACTTAAAGCATATTTTAGTTTGTCAAATTTAATAGTTCGGTTACAATCACAAGCTCGACTGAAGACAAGATATCAACTCGATCAAGCATTTGGAAAGAAGGCTCAACATCTCAAAGCAAGACTTTCATGATTCAAGGCTCAGAATACTTCGTATGAGTCAACCTCTAGGTAGTATAAGCCTAGTTTGGTCATAGGTTAAGTGTATTTCACTCATGCATATTTAGAATCATATTTCATGTTAAATACAATCTACTTAGGCTAGCCCGAAGTCCGGTTCGGCCAGCCTAACCTGTTGGGCCAACCTTACAACATTCGGTCAAAAAGACAGATCTAAAAAGATCTTTTTACGGTAGGTTCGACCAGCCTAAGGTGGTTTCGGTGAAATTTCCAGCAATGGAACAAAATCGGATCTTTGGCTGGTTAAGCAAGCTGAACCTCCTGCTCGACCAGCCAAACCTTGTGTTCGGCTAGCCGAACTTGGGCTTAGGACAACCAAAGTTTTGAAAGATTTTATCCTGCAATTTTCAGATTCTGATTGGAACGTAATCTTTGAAGTTCGGCCATCCGAACTGAATCTTAGGCCAGCCGAACTACACAGATCGTTGGCTATAAATAGAGGCTTTCAATTACTCTTTAAACCACGAAAATTCATAGTCTTATATTGTATTGTAAAGAGAGATCCTTCAAGCCTCCTTAAGCTATTTTTATTATAATTCATATTTTATTATTAGCTTATTCTATTCTCCTTCTCAAAGTTAAATTAAATTTTTTTGACAAAGTAATCTATACTCTACTTTGAGAAAAGGGATAATCGAATCTGCAACAATAGGGTTTCATTCATTTCATTGAAAATCTTTTAGATCTCTTTATATCTTTTTAGGTTGAACTCATACAATGACTTCATCAATATCTCAAGAAGAAGATTATTGCATTCAAGCTACAGCTACGACTTCGACTCGCGAAATTGAAGATAAGTACTATCTTTTAAATTATTTTCGTTTGGATTTTTCTGAGATAGTCCGAAAATCGCAGTGGGTTTGTTTGTGGTGACCCCATAAAATTAGAAAGTGGGTTTGATTATGATAGCCCGTGAAAATTGCAATAACTGTATAAGGTTGTTAAGGTGACCCTGGAAAACATTGAAATTGTGAAAGCCAAAATTGCGATGGTAGTAATTTTAGGAGTGGAGTAGGTTGCATTGAGGCACCAAACCACTATAACTCTTTTGTGCATTGTGGTGATTGGATTTTATTATTTGTGTTATTGTGCTTTTATTATTCTTTTCATGAGTTTGAGAATTTGATTTCAAAGACGTCGTGACATAAGGTTGTCCTACCTAAATCTTTTAGGTGTAAGGTTGTCCGAACTATTTGATATCAAGAATTTAATACTCTGTAAAATTGTATTACATTGATTTATTATTCTACATTGTATCGAAATATTTGACATTGTCCTATTCACCCCCCCTCTAAGACATCTATACCTCGTCTTTTCAAGCGGTATCAGAGCTAGGATACTCTTTTTGGGATTAACTTCCTAGAGCTAGATCCATAACTGTTTGAATGTCAAATTTCGATAGTCAATCCATTCCCAGGCCACCGCCCTTCGATGGCTAGAACTATTCTTACTGGAAAGCTAGAATGAGGATTTTCCTCAAATCTATTGATGAAAGTGTGTGACAAGCCACAATGACCGAATGGGTCCCTCTAATGTTAGAAGTAGTGGGTGAAAGTGGAACCAAGTCCATGAAAATACAAGTTTATAATATATGGACTCCGGGTCAGAATAGCGAAAGTGGTGCTAATGCAAAAGCACTTAATACTATTACTTGTGCTTTATCACCAAACGAGTTCAAAAGAATTATCTCGTGTTATACAGTAAAACAAGCTTGGGATATACTTGACATGACACACGAAAGAACTAACATTGTCAAGAAATCTAAGATTCAAATCCTTACAACAAGGTTTGAAGAAATCCATATGGAAGAAAATGAATCATTCATGGATTTCTTCACTAAACTAAATGACATTATTAATTCCATGTGAAGTCTTGGAGAAAAAGTCCCTGAAAGTAAAGTGTGTGTGAAAATCCTATGATCGCTTCCTGACAGGTTTAATTCTCAAGTCATTGCCATACAAAAATTGAGGGACACTGATACAATGAAGGTAGAGGAATTAGTAGGATCTCTACAAACCTATGAGCTGAATTTCAAAGCTCCCAAAAGTAAATCCATAGCCCTAAAATCCTCAAAATTAAAATCAAAAGATTCAAATAATGAAGAAAATGAGGATGAAATAGCTATGCTTGCTAAAAAGTTTTATAGGATTTTTAAAAATAAAAATATATCTGATTTTCAAAAACCTATTGACAAAAGAAAAGGAAATTAGAAATCTAATTCTAAAGACTCAATGTTTTAACTACTCTGAATATGGGCATTTAGTTGCAAAATGTCCTAAGAATGACAAATTTAAAAGAAGATGCATGATCGCCACATGAGACGAATCGTTTGAATTTGAATCCGATTCAGAAGCTGACTAATCAGATTATGAAACTGAAAATGATCTAAAGGTATTTATGACCTTAGCAAGACTTACTTCCACAAATGAAGATGAAACTTCTGATTATGAAATGTCGGGATTTGATGTTGAAAATGAAGAAGATCTTCA
Source organism: Magnolia sinica (assembly GCF_029962835.1). Classification (NCBI taxonomy): domain Eukaryota; kingdom Viridiplantae; phylum Streptophyta; class Magnoliopsida; order Magnoliales; family Magnoliaceae; genus Magnolia; species Magnolia sinica. The sequence continues at coordinate 57,880,588 of NC_080575.1, read as the reverse complement.
AGTAGCCTATGATGCCTTGTATAAAGAAAGTTGTAAGATTGCAACAAAATTAAAAATTCAAAAGAATAAATTTGCCGATTTAAAATTAGAACTTGAAAAATCTATTTTGGAGAAATCACATTTTTCTGATTGTTTTGAGAAAACCAAACTTGGATTCAATTTAAAAAATTCTGAAATTGAAGATCTCAAAATTGAAAATAAAAATTTATTATTAGAAATTACTTCTCTAAAAAATTCTAAAGAGACTTGGATATATACCCATGGTGACCCGTGACTTGAAAAGCTACTATTTGCGTCTCATCGCACTAACAACAAATTCGGCTTGGATTATGTCAAGAGTCGTTCGGAAAAATCTAAAAATACTGCTCCTATATTTGTTAAAGGTGAATCTTCAAAATCTAAAGAAGAAAATATAAAGGAAATAAAGAAAAAACCTTGGTAAAAACCTTTTTTTTTTTCCAAATAGTAAGTCCAACTATCAAAAGAAAAATTATAATCCTTCTCTTGCAGATAAGATGGTGGAATTACTTAAGGAGCTCTTGAAATCCAACTCTAAAACTAATGGAGTAAGTAAGAATAAAGAAAAATCTTACTCCCAAACTAATCAAGTTATTAGAGATCCTCCTAAACCCAAAACCATATTAAAATGGGTTCTAAAAAATAAGTGTCTTGTCATACACACAGCTTTCAAAGCTAGTAGCCACTCAAGATGGTACCTAGACAGTGGAAGCTCTAGATATATGACAGGTGATAAGGCAATACTTTCATACATCAATCACATTGATGGAGGATCAGTAACATTTGGAGATGGCACTAACTATAAAATCAGTGGAAGCGATAATGTGAAACTTTTCAATATTCCTGTATTTTAAAGATGTTTCATATGTTGAAGGTTTAAAACACAATTTGCTAAGCATATCTCAAACTATGATAATAATCATAGTGTTAAATTTTTTTTATCACAGATGTGAAATACTTAATAATTAAGGTTATATAATATTAAATGGCTGAAGAACCTCTGAAAATTGCTATATCATTGATGAATCATGTTCTACAAGTCACTCTTGCTATATGGTCCAAACAGTTAAAACTGAATTATGGCATAAACGTCTTGGACATGTGAACTTTAGAGATCTATACAAACTTAGCAAGAGAGACTATCTTCAAGGCTTACCCAATTTAAAAAAGTTGGAAAAGAAAGTATGTGGTGCTTGTCAAATAGGTAAACAAATAAGGAGTAGTCATAAGAAGGTAAACTCCTTAACCACATCTAGACCCGTCGAATTACTACATATGGACCTTGTTGGACCAACCCGAACAGAGAGTAGAGGAGGCGAAAAATACTTTCTAGTTGTAGTTGATGTCTACACTAGATATTCATGGGTAGCCTTCTTAAGAGAAAAGTCGGATGCTTTTGACGAAGTCAAAAAGTTATTTCAATGCATCCAGATGGAAAAAGAACTGCCTATGAAAAAGATAAAAGTGATCATGGAACAAAATTTTAAAATAGCAATTTTGAGAAGTTTTGTGATGTCATGGAATATTACATGAATTTTTTGCCCCTAAATCTCCTCAACAAAATGGTATAGCTAAAAGGAAAAATAGAGTTCTATAAGAAATGGGGACTATTATGCTTAATAGTAAAACATTAGCAAAAAATTTATGAGCTGAAGCTGTCAACACTGCTTGTTATATTATTAATCGAGTATATGTAAGAGCAAGTTTAAATAAATGACTTATGAACTCTGGTCGAACAAAAAACTATCAGTAAAATATTTTCATACTTTCGAAAGCAAATATTTCATTTTACGAGATAGGGAACATCTGGGAAAATTTGAAGCAAAAAGTGATGAAGGTATTTTTCTAAGGTACGCTCTAAACAATAGAACATTCATGTCTTAAATAAAAGGACAGGAGTGATACACGAATCCATAAATGTAGTAATTGATGATCAAACTATCACTCTAGTTGATAAACACGATGATGAGGTTAACACCTTCATCAAAACTGGATACAACTAAGAATAAACTAGTTAAAGACCATCTGACTAATCAAATTCTTGGTAACCCTCACATTGGTGTTCAAACCAGAAGATAAGTTGAAAACATTTGTAATCATGTATGCTTCACTTCTTAGATAGAACCATTAAATGTAAATGAAACCTTAGCTGATCAAAATTGGATTATAGCTATGTAAGATGAACTAAATCAATTTGTCAGGAATGATGTTTAGTATCTAGTGCCTAGACCATCTGACAAATATGTGATTGGAACTAAATGGATATTTAAAAATAAATCTGATGAATTTGGGAATATATTAAGAAGCAAGGCTCGATTAGTTGTACAAGGGTACACCCAAATTGAAGGAGTCGACTATGATGAATCTTTTGCTCCAGTCGCTCATCTTGAATCCATTTGACTATTTATCTCCATCACATGTCATAAAAACTTTAAAATTTATCAAATGGATGTTAAAAGTGCTTTCTTAAATGGTGATTTAAATAAAGAACTTTATGCAAAATAACCTAAAGGTTTCAAAGATCCTAGACTTCCTAACAATGTATATCGTCTTAAAAGGCCCTGTATGGATTAAAACAAACTCCTAGAGCCTGGTATGAAAAATTAACAAAATTTCTTCTTAGTCAAAATTTTAAAATGGGGATAAAAATCTATTCATCAAAATAATTAATGAAGAGCTGTTCATTGTTCAAATATATGTAGATGATATTATTTATGGATCAACAAATGCTAACCCTTCTTTTAAGTTTGCAGAGTTTATGAAATCAGAATTTGAGATGAGCATGGTTGGGAGAACTGAACTATTTTCTTGGACTTTAAGTGAAACTACTTGAAGATGAAATTTTCATATCTCAAACCAAGTTTGTGATAAACTTAGTTAAGAAATTTGAGTTTGAGAATAGTAAAAACTTTGCTATTCCCATGGCTACACACTCAAACTATCTAAAGATGACATAGGTAAAAGCATTGATCCTCATCTTTACCGCAGCATGATTGGTAGTCTCTTATAGTTAGCAGCTAGCAGGCCTGATATCTCCTTTAGCATAGGCGTATGTGCCAAACATTAATCTAACCCTAAAAAATCTCATCTGACTGCAGTAAAAAGAATAATTAGATATCTTACCAGTATTGTTAATTTGGGTTGATGGTATCCTCATGATACATCTTTACAAATTGTTGGATATATTAATGTTGATTGGGTTGGTAATGTGGATGATAGAAAATCCACAAGTGGTGGATGTTTTTACATTGAAAATTGTCATGTTTCTTGGATGAGTAAGAAGCAAAACTCAGTATCATTATCCACTGCTGAAGTTGAATATATTGCTGCAAGAAATACATGCACACAATTAATGTGGATGAAGAGGATGTTAGCAAACTATGTTATTGATCAAGAAACAGTGCATTTATACTGTGATAATACTAATGCAATAAATATATCCAAAAATCCTATTCAACATTCTCGCACTAAGCTCATTGATATTCGATATCACTATAACAGAGAATTGGTTAAAAGCAAGGTTGTTATACTTGAATATATTAATACTGAAAAACAGTTTGTAGACATTCTGACAAAACCTCTTGATAGTGTCAGATTTTTTAATTTAAAAAATGATATTGGTTTATACAGTGCTTCTTAATTAATTATTCTATATTTTAATTTGTTGTTTTACATTTTTTCCTTTAATAAAATAATGTTTATTTATGTCATTTTTTAATTTTAATTTTAATTTTTTCGACCAACCCTGAGCTGACCGCCTGGTTCCGCCAACCGAGGACGTGCTCGGGCTAGTCGAACTATGCGCAAATGGGTTTTATTGGGCATTTTTTTCAAAACCCATTACTCTAGTGTTCTTGTAAGTGAATATCTTTGAGTTTTCTTTCTAGATTTAAGTTCCTTGATTGTGCATTATTGTAAATTTTAACATCTTTCTTGAATCTAGAACCTTATTTTGTTGGGTTTTTTTTATTATATAGAAATCTAATCTAGATCTTTTCCTTTCATTTGTTGGTATTTCTTTTGCAAAATCTAGTCATTTTCTATCATGACATCCTGCTCTAAGCATATTGTGTGAGGCCCTCAAAACAGTTCTTCCTCTCGATTCGCTAATCGGGTTATGTGCTCTATCCATTTGTCAGAAAATGATCCAAAAAATATGCGAGATTTCCGTACCCATAATATTGTCATTGAGTGCACCGTTAATACAAATCATATTGCTTGATTTGGTTTGGTAGAAATTCTATCCCTGATAAGATGGGAAAAGATTTTTGCGAGGGGTGGTGCATCTTATCGGTCTATTGTAAGAGGATTGTATGTATCTATAAATACCGCGTCTTTAGAATAATTAATATTTTTCATTCAGTTTGTGAAAGACACAGTTACTATTAACCCCTCCATCATATCATCTATCTTAGATATTGATATGGCGGAAGAGGGAATCTTTATTCCACCAATCTTTGAAGATATGTATCAAATGGAAAAAGAGTCTCTCACTGGGGAGTTATGTAGTTTTAACGCAACCTAGCGTAACCATAACTCACTCCCCACCTACAATCTTCTTCCAAAATACCATGTCCTGCATCTTATTTTCACTTTGAATGTTTATCCTCGTCGTGGGAATAAGACAGGCCTTACTCCTTATATGATGCGTATCCTTCATTCAGTCATTTCAAGTATCCGTATCTGTCTTCCATATTTGTCACTTATTAGATCATCAAGTACCGTATTCATCCTCATCATGGTTCTATTCCTTTTGCATATCTCATGACTTGTATTGTATTGCACTATAATGTTCAAATCCCTACAACTGCAGCACATGAGTCTGTGCTTCCATTTCGCACTGTTAATCTCAACATCATGCAACTTGAACTAAGGCCCGAGGAGCGAGGAGATCAGGAAGATGTCGCTGAAGAAGATGTCAATATAGATGATATCTTTACAATTCTGGAAAAATATGATGATACCAATGACTTTGACTTCCAGTCCTCTCAGTTCTCAGAGAGGTTAGATAATTTAGAGAAAAAGATGGATGACCTACATGTTTCTCAGAAACAACAAATGAAGTACATGAAAAAATATTTTCATCATTTCAACAGGAGTCTGAGGATTAATGACCCTGACATGCTGGCACCATCCTCCTCTAGTTCTGACTGATTCTATTTAAATACTCTTGGTTTGTAATAACTGAGATATATTTTTACTTTTACTGACATACACCCGGATATGACACTATGCTATGCTTACTTTATGCTACTTAATCCTTATGTTATTTGCTCCTTTTTTCCTATATCTTCCGTGCTTCATTGATTGCTTCTTCCTTTGTCAACTTCTGACAAAAATGGAGGGAAATATATTATATTTATGATATGGATATGAGATCAATCATCATTTCTCTCAAGTTTATGAGCACACACACATTTACATGCACTCCATAAACTATATTTTTGCAGATATGACTAAGTGCTTAGGGGGAGTGATACAGATACATGATCTCAGGGGGAGTAACAAGATTAATAGTGTTGACTTAAAATATTTGTGTTGTTTGAGATGTTGTAATATATTGTACTAAGTTGTATTATTGCTTGAGTGAGTTTTGTCATGAAATTGACAAAGGGGGAGATTGTAAGTTCTTATACTTAAAGCACATTTTAGTTTGTCAAATTTAGTAGTCCGGTTATGTAACGTATTGGAAAAATCCATACAAAGACCTGAGTATCACCACAGGGAGAAATTACTAAGGATCGAATTCGGTAGAAATTAGGTGAGAATTAATTAAGTACTAAATTAAATGATCAGTGAAATTATCTTGAACCACTATCTATATGAATTGTAAGACCCAAAACCATTAGGATCGCTAACTCAACATTACCTAAAAACCTTGAGCAATCTCAAAACCCAGTTGCTCTCGGGAGTACATTGAAACTCCGTATCAGACCTCGACCGCGCATCGAAAGTCCAATTATTGCGAAACTATAAGGTTATGACTGCCATACTAGGCTTGACAAGCATCCCAGGAATCGAGCCTAAATAGTATCCAGAAACTCACAACTTGAGCCTAGAGTGAAGTGTGTGAGAAACACGAATATCTTTATAAAATGAACTCAAACTTAAGTGAATTAGACCATTCACTTACGGGCAAAATTAAAGACTTCTGACCATCAGATTCTGACCCAAATATACCCATGGATCAGGGAAATTTCCTTGCACAGGTCAGTATACTTGTGGCCCTGATCGAGTGACGATGACCGTTGAACTGATACAGGTCCTCCACGGACATCCACAAATCCGATTAGACCGAACTCATAACCTGGCTTAGATCCATGGTCAGGGAACTTACTCCATGACTTAGGTGAGAAATAGACCTTCCTAAGGGCCCTGTTTGTCAAAAACAGGCACCCTTTGGCTATAACCTAAGTATACCATGGCCCTGTGGCCATTGACATCAGTTATAGGCCTATATAATGCCCTAAAACCACCCCTCTCTCATTCTATACGAATTCTCTAACCCTAGGAGAAGAAGAGAGAAAAGAGGAGGAAAGAGTGAGGAGAAGAGAGAGAGAGAGAGAGAGAGAGAGAGAGAGAGATCGTTGCTGGGATTTAATCCCACCACTCCACGTACTGAACCACCTCCCCACTATCGCTACACCGTCGATTCCAGATACGATTTGGGTAAGAAATCCTAACCCTAATCTCATTTTAGGAATCTAAATAGAGGAATCGATGTAATAGCTAACCTATTTCGTTATTTAGGTAGACGGAGACGTAGTGTACAAATCGAGTTCGTAACAGGCATACCGGCGAAAGGTGTAGACTATAAATGTTTAGGTTATGGTTTTCAAGGCTTTCAATGTCAGCAATGATTTATGTCTAACTTGATTGTTGTCATATTATCTTAGTTAAGATGGATTCAATAAATTATATATATATATATATATATGTGAACTATGTGAATATAAAATGCATTCTATGTGTTTGTTGAAATGTTTGAATGAATGTGAAATCTTGATTGTACTTATAGTAAGTTCTAATCTTAGATACATGTATGTTATATACTTTATAACCGACGTTGTGAAATGAATTGCTATAATTTATGTCATAATAAGTCTAGTCTATATATTTAGAAATGTGTAATCTAGGTGTTTGTTAAAATATCTGAATGAGATTTTGTTAATGGATTGTACTTATTAAGTGTATTAAGACAGGATTCTTAGTTTCCTTAGTCATATGAATAGTTTTCTTCATATATTGTAAATTGTCACTATATGATTTGCGGATGAAATGCGTATGTATGTCAACTTGTCTAATGTGTTTGATAAAATACTCAAATGAGATTTATGTTTGTATTGTTTGTTAAATGATGATAGGAGTAACATATGTGATTCCTTATCGCATTTGAGTATGATTGGGACTACTTCGTAGTTTAGGCAATCGGTAACGGTTTCCATTTGAGTGGCTGAACTAGTTTCGCCATGTTAGATACGTTTGAGGAATCTGAGTCATACGGTTATTGTCGACAGTGGTCAGGCTACACGGAGTGCTTATGCGCTCTATGTCGATCAATTCAACGTACGCTCGTACTAATCGTACTTGTCAAGTAACCCGATTGGCCTATTGTATGTTTACCATGTATGGACGTCACTGTTTGAATATAAGGTACCACTTACTAATGCAAAGCCCGTTTCAAATATGGTACCAAGATCCGCTAAGACTCATGAGCCGGCAATGGTGCTATGGGACATCGTGGTCAAGCTGTCAGCCTACGCCGGGGTGACGAGACTCCCCGTGGTGACCAGTGAGCAACCCAAACTCGTAAGCCAAATAAGATGGTATGGGACACTGTATTCGAGTTGTCGGCCTACGTTCAGGTGACGAGCCTCCAGTAGTGACCTCAAGTATAAATTAGGCCTACGCTGAGGTGATGAACCTCTCCGTAGTGACCTCGAGTGTGAACTCGTGAGCTTACCTATCCACTGCTTTTCATCAGGGGTGATGCCATACAACTTGCCTATCATATGTGATTAAGTAAGATTGACGACCCTAGATGGATCACTGTTTTGGTAAGTGATATAAAGAGAGGTACCTTAGCTTCCTAAATCTACTATATGAATAAGCTTAATAAATAACTTAGCTAACACGATCATGCACCGCATTGCATGTTCTTTGGTGAGGAAGTGCTAGTTTAGGGAGTTTATGTCCTGCCCCAAACCAAGAAATCGGATTCATAGGAATTCCGATCGCTGAATCCGGTGCCGACAGCTTCTGTAGTACCCCATTCTCGGCTCCCAGCACCCATATGTCAGGTTCCGATCTTGGGATCTTACAAGGAGGATTTTTCAATGTACATTTATCTCATAAGAAGCATAACCACAAGTTTATCCAAATCACAAAGGCAACATCATCATCACATATCCACTAATATAAACATTTGAATACAATGCTGAAAGGGAAATACATATGTTAAAATCAAAGCCCCAGAAGTCAACTGCATGCTCCAAGTTCTACACTGTTGCAACCTAACATCACCTGCACGCATCTATCGTGCATAAGCTTATAGAAAGCTTAGAGGGTGGTGTACGTGTGTGAGTAGTATATGCGTGCTCAGAATGTAATATTAGAGTAAACGGAAATACTGACAAGTCTATAGAAATATCATCAACCTTATCCAAGATATACGATGAAAAGACATAGCAAGCAATGTCATATATTGAGAAAGCAATGTAAATCGGCTATATAATGTGGAAATATAATGAACCAGATATCAGATATCGAGGATGCAATACAATATGCAATTCAAAAGAGCTACAGATACCATTAGCCTCATCTAGGTCATATAAATGCAGAAACATAGCAACCCAAAATGCCATATGCCAAGGATGTAATGCAATATGCAATATGTGGTGCGAATAAAATGACCAAGCTGCAGTGTGAAGTCGGGATGATAGTACGTGGTATCTCAGGCTATGGGGCCTATCACAAAGAACTTCTATCCAAACCAGTCTCATACCTGAATTTGGATAGATAGACTCAATGTGGTAAGCTCCTGATCGTAGGTTAGTCGCGCGCCCCAACTGAAATCCTGGCCATTATAAAAGCACACATAACAATTAGTTGCACACTACCAGCCCGAGTGGATAGTGAATGAATGAATGAATATAATGCTGAGTATGCAACTCTTGCTCCACAAATCGGTACTGTACATCTCTGGGATCAGCATCGAGGTCTAGTACACTTTACATGCAAATTACCACCCACTGACGCGCGACCATACAAGTGGAAGAGACGTCACTATCTGCCTGACTAGTAGTCAGCCAATATCTACCCGGCACGTCGATAGCAGACCCATTCACGAGCTGGTCAAACTCAGCCTAGCTATGCCCCCTATGCTCGAGCGGGTAAGGCCACACCCCCTCCCAACCGACCACGACATAGTGGGAGACCCGACCTCCTGGTATTCGGCACTCAGGCGCTCATGTATCCACTCGGTCTCGACGTTGGGGTGTCTCCTGGCCACAGAGGTTTAGGGACTTTCACCCATGGACATCCAAAGTGCCCAGATGCTCGAACTAAATATTTTTGGTGTCCCATCTAGCCATCCACGACATGCCTATGGAGGCTACGACCCTGATGTCGCTAGGGCGTACAATAATTACAACACACAATGAAAGATGCATGAGTCATACAATCCAGTCATGCATCAATCCTGCACATACCATGCGCTCATTTGAGATAACCTCCGCCTATCAGGGAGTCTCATAGCAACCTGCCCAATGACATATGCAATGATCAACCACATCTCATAACAAACATGTAAATGATGTGTATGGGCATGTATCATGATGCTATGCTATCATATACTCATAATTGGTGTCAATAACCGGCATCAGCAATCGACCTCGACAATGTGGACATTTAACCAACATTGCCCCTAAGGAATGGCCCACATAGAGCCTAACATATAGTGGACTCATAGCCTCACACAAGGGCCAAATATACGACACTATGGGCCTCACTCAAGGGCTTAATACACATCACGATGGGCCTTTCACATGAGCTTAACATACATCATAATGAGCTCCATCGCCTGGTCCTCAAATGCATCACAATAGGCCTCCTCACATAGGCCTCATATACATCACGTTGGGCCTTAAACAAGGGCTGATTACACATCACAATGGGCCCCAAATATAGGCCGCATATACATCACATGGGGCCTCAAACACGGGTCGAATGCACATCACAATTGGCCTCAAATATGGGCCGCGTATACATCACAATGGGCCTCAGACATGGGCTAAATTCACATAACAATGGGCCTTAAATACAGGCTACATATACATCACATTGGCCTCGACGATCGGCCTCGATATCTAGCCTCGACAATCAGAATCGATCGATAATCGGAATCGGCAATCAGCCACAATAATTGGAATCGATCGATAATCAAAATCGGCAATTAGCCACAACAATCGGAATCGATTAATAATCGGCCTCGATGATTGGAATTGGCAATTAGCATCAATGAGAATGGCCTAACAAGACCCAAGAGAAGGTCACAATGTGGATATTCAATCATCATTGCCCATCGATGTGGACATTTAACTAACATTGGTCCTAAGGAGTAGCCCACATAAACATCATGACAAAATCACACATCACATCGGGCCTTGAATACAAAACAGGTGGGCCCTGCACCTCGGTCTCAAATACATCTTAATGGGTCTCAACCCATGGGCCCCAAATACACCTCAATGGGCCTCATCCCATGGCTCCAAATATATCACAATGGGCCTCAACTCATGGGCCCCAAATACATCATATTGGGCCTTAACGAATGGGCCGCAAACACATCATACTCGGCCTTATACAAGGGCCTCATATACATCACATCAGGCCCTTCCAAATGGGCCTTAAACACATCTCAATGGGCCATATCAAATGGGCCGAATCAATTGGGCTGAGTCAAATGGGCCAATATATATAAAACATCGGGCCGATTCAAATGGGTCGAGTCGAATGGGCCGAATCAATGGGTCGGGTTGAATAGACCGAGTCAAATGGGCCGATTGAATGGGCCGATTCGAATGGACCGAATCAAATGGGTCGAGTCGAATGGGCGAATCAATGGGTCGGGTTGAATAGACCGAGTCAAATGGGCCGATTCGAATGGGCCAAATCAAATGGACCGAGTCAAACGGGCCGAGTCAAATGGGTCAAATCAATGGGCCGAGTCGATGGGCCGAATCGAATGGGCCGAGTCAAATGGGCCGAATCAATGGGCCGAGTCGATGGGCCGAATCGAATGGGCCGAGTCGAATAGGTCGAGTCCAATACATCATGCATTCATTACAAGGGATCATTATGGTGCATAAAAAAATGAATCATATCCAAAGGATCATATGGACCATACCACAAATGACAATGGTGAGAATGATTTCCACTATTAAATTTCTAGTGGGCCCACCATAGTATTTATTTTCCATCCATACTGTTCATAAGGTCACAAGGACCTAAACAGGGAAGGAAAATAAAAATTATATTGAATCAAAACTTCTATAACCCAAAGGGGTTTCAAGGGTGGGTGTTATACACCATTGTTTTCTGTAGGGTGGTCCACTTAATATTAGATCTGTCTTATTTTTAGTCTCAAGCCCAAGGACGAGCTCACTAAATGTACAGACAGTTTGGATAAAACACATGCGGCATGGTGGGCCCATGTCCAATATTGTAACGCCCTGAAATTCGGGAGTCGAGCATAACTCAGCTCCCGAGTTTCAAAACATCACTTATGCAACATATTTAATGATGGATGTATGTTGTCTGTATTAGTGCATAAAACATGGAATAGATTAAGCCAAAGTGCAGATATAATTCAGGGATAAGTGAAGAAAGCAAACGGAAGACTTAAAGAAATATATGTGTGTACATGTGCGAATCCCTGAAATACATACACATACCAGGTCATAATGTAAGTGTTGCTATCAAAATTACAAGTATCAATTTACATCATTTAGTTCCCAAAAGAAATCCCAGCATCCCGCGCATCAGAACAAGGCTCACTAGAACCCATCTGAAAACAGCATAAAAGAGAAAGCAGCCTCATCATCATCCATCTCCCGATCTGCCTTAGAAGTCGCATTAACATCTGCAACATCAGCATTTAAGACAGAGTCTGGTGGGTGTTTAACACCGCCCCAGAATGTGGGAGTGAGTGATCAACTCAGTGGAACAATAAAGCACAGGTTAACATGTTATCAGTTCAATCAAGCAGTAATGATAAAGCAGAACAATTAAACATGTCCTAAGTACTCTTGTTAATGCAAGGATGTATGCAGAATGATGCGTGCCCTCACGCGTTCACCCTCAGTGTCTTCATCTTACGTTACGAATGACATCGCCTCAAAGTGCGCCACGTCTACAAAGCACATGTAAATGTAGTGCATGAACATGATTACCAGGTTGTTATTAGTCCTTTTCATATAGCAGGATTGGGAAGCTAAGATACCTTCCTCATATCACCATCCAAACAGTGATCCATTTTAGGGTCGTCAGTCCTAGACATCTCATACGATTATATGGTTTGAGGTCGTTGCAAAGGGCTCGTCACCAATCAATGCATGCCCATCACACCCTCGTTACTACACTAAGGCTCGTCACCTCAATGCAGTATCCAGGCATGCTCGAGGTCACTACAAAGGGCTCGTCACCAATCAATGTAGGCCGACAGCATGAATATAGTGTCCCAAACCACCATAATCGGCTCACGAGTTTATTTGCTCACTGGTCACTACGGGGAGGCTCGTCACCCTAGCGTAGGCTAACAACTCGACCACGGTATCCCATACCACCATGTCCGGCTCATGAGTCTTAGTGGATCAAGGTCTATAAATAGGCCTAGCATTGATGAAAATAACCCCAGGGCCAAGGTATACTTAGGGTATAACCAAAACCGGCCTCTCATGATCCAACGAAGCACTTCCGGTGGGCCTATTACCACGAAAGGTCGGACTTAAGCTCACTGACCATGGATCTAGGTCAAGCTGAGTTTTCGTACCGACCGGATCTTTAGATCAGCAGTGGCGGATCACACTCAAAACAATGGTCACAGAATCTCGATCAGGTCCACAAGCACAAGGACATGCCTGAGCCACCTTCCCTGATCAGAGGGTGAAATTGGGTCAGAATCCAACGGTCAGATTGCTTAAAATTGTCGCGCAAGCGACACGACTCAGATTTTATAAAAGCTTAATAAATTTCCAACCGTTCTCACACTCTTCATTCCAGACTCAATCAAATCGACCCAGAACATCATCTGGACTTGATTTTTGAGGTGATGGTCAAGTCCAACATGGTGACCGCAACAGCTTAAGATCATCGCTATCGGACTTTCGACGCGCGGTCCAGGTCCGATCCAGATCTTCCAAAAATTCCCAAGAACAATTGGATTTAGCGATGGATCCAAGATTTCAGAGTAACATAGCGCTAACTAATCTACAAGTTTTGAGTCATGCAGATCCAATTTAAAGTGATTGATGCAAATTTCACAAGCAATCGAGTATAGCGCTAATTACCCCAAAAAAAACTACTAAGGAAAGATTAGCACAAAAATTTCCAGGGTTATTACAATTTACCCCCCTTAAAGAAAATTTCGTCCTCGAAATTCATACCTTCTCATATTCCTTAAGGATTTGAGGGTAGCTCTTCCTGACCTCAGTTTCAGATTCCCAAGTAGCCTCCTCCTTACTATGATGCGTCCATAGCACCTTCACAAGAGGGATGATCTTGCTACGTAATACCTGCTCCTTTCTGTCGAGAATACGCGTCGGTCGCAGTACATAAGTGGCATCCTCACTCAACTGCACTTGCTCCCAACTGATAATATGCGAAGGATCAGGAACGTATTTCTTCAGCATAGAAACATGAAATACGTTTTGCACGCCCGCAAGAGGTGTGGGCAAAGCAAGGCGGTATGCTACCACTCCCACTCGATCTAGAACTTGAAATGGACAAATAAATCTCGGCGTCTGCTTCTCCTTCTTACCGAACCGCAGAACTCCCTTCATAGGAGAGACCTTCAGAAATACATGGCCTCCAACCTCAAACTCAAGCGGTCGACGCCTCGTATCAGCATAACTCTTCTGGCTACTCTGGGCTGTCAGAAGTCGACGTCGAATGATGTCAACTTTCTATGAAGTCACCTGCACCAATTCCGGGCCAAGCAAACTACGCTCTTCAACTTCTGCCCAGCAATGCGGTGCTCTGCACGGGCGACTATACAATGCCTCATAGGGAGCCATGCCGATACTTGCTTGGAAACTGTTATTATACGCGAACTCTACATACTAAAGACAATCATCTCAACTGTCCTTGAAATCTAAAACACAAGCTCGCAACAGGTCTTCCAGGACCTGATTCACGCGTTCCGTCTGCCCATCTGTTTGCGGATGAAACGCGGTACTGAACTTCAGTTTCACACCCATCGCTTCCTGAATACGAGTCCAGAAGATAGATGTGAAACGCGTGTCTCTATCAGACACAATCTCTAGGGGAACTCCATGCAGACGTACTATCTCCTTGATATACAGCCTAGCCAACTCGTTTGCAGAGTTTGTGACTCTGATCGGTAAGAAATTAGCCGACTTCGTAAATCGGTCGATGATCACCCAAATAGAGTCATATCCCTTCTTCGTTCTCGGCAACCCAGAAATAAAATACATAGAGATGAAGTCCCACTTCCATTCTGCTATAGGCATGGGCTGTAACAACCCAGGAGGTCGGTGATGCTCAGCCTTGACCTGCTGGCACGTGAGACAACAAGAAACAAACTCAGCAATATGGACCTTCATATTGTCCCACCAATAAGATCTTCTCATATCCTGATACATCTTCGTGCTACCTGGATGCATCGCAAGCTTAGAACTATGGGCTAACTCGAGAACCTCTAGTCTCAAGTCAGGGATGTTAGGAACACATAACCGGCCACGAAATCGTAGGCCCCCATTAGAACTAATACTCCAGTCGGAGTTCTCATCTATACCAACCCGCTTCCTCATCTTCACCAAAAGCTCATCATCTGCCTGAGCTGCAACGATCCTCTCGTCGATAAGGGGCTGTACACGAATGTGTGCGATAACCTCATACGGCTCAACCACCGTAAGCTTCTGCTCAAAATCTCGCACAAACTCCAACATATCCCACTCTGCTATCATCAGCGGAGCCGCGAACTCAATAGCCTTCTTGCGACTCAACGCATCTACCACAAGGTTCGCCTTGCCCAGATGGTAAGAAACATCGAACTTAAAGTCCTTCAATGTTTCCATCCATCGGCGCTGCCTCATATTCAAATCACGCTGCGTGAAAATATACTTAAGGCTCTTGTGGTTGCAAAAGAGCTCGAACTCCTCACCATAGAGGTAATGTCTCCAGAGCTTTAATGCGAAAATGACAGCTGCTAACTCCAGGTCGTGCGTAGGGTAATTCTCTTCGTGTTTCCTCAACTGACGCGAAGCATAAGTAATCACCCTGTCCTTCTGCATAAGGACACAACCTAGACCAATGCGAGAGGTGTCAGTATATATAATATACTTAACCCCTTGCTCTGGCAATACTAGCACAGGGGCGGATGTCAACTTGTCCTTCAGCTCTTGAAAAGCTAACTCCGCCTTCTCATTCCAAGCAAACTTCAAATCCTTCCGTATCAGCTGTGACAACGGTCTGGCAACCTTCGAGAAGTCTTGAATGTCGATAATAGCCTGCAAGACCCAGAAAACTCCTTACCTCAGTAACTGAACCAGGCTGCTTTCAATCCTGCACTGCAGCTACCTTGGCAAGATCGACAGCTATCCCTTCCTTGGACACCACATGTCCCAGGAACTTGACTTTGTCTTTCCAGAAATCACACTTCTTGAACTGCACAAAAAGCTGATTCTTCCTATCCAAAACTGCTCTTAAGTGCTCCTCGTGCTTTGCCCGACTCGCCGAATATATCAAGATGTCATCGATAAAGACAATGACGAATCGGAATAAGAATGGCCGAAACACCCTGTTCATCAGATCCATGAACACGGCCGGTGCGTTCGTCAGACTGAACGATCTCACAAGGAACTCATAGTAACCGAAGCTAGTCCTGAAAGCGGTCTTCTGCACGTCCTCACTCTTGACGCGCAACTGATGATACCTTGACTGCAGATCAACCTTCGAAAAGTACCGTGCCCCCTTCAATTGATCAAACAGATCATCAATCCTGGGTAAAGGGTACTTATTCTTCACATTTACCAAATTCAGCCTGCGATAATCAATACACAATCGCAAGGAACCATCCTTCTTCTTCACAAACAAAACAGGTGCTCCCCAAGGAGACACACTAGGCCGAATAAAACCCAAATTCAGCAAACCATCTATCTGCTTCCTCAACTCCTCCATTTCACTCGGAGGCATACGATAGGTGGGTAAAGAAATGGGCGCCGCACCAGGCATGAGGTCGATAGCAAAATCAATGTCACGCTGAGGAGGTAATATAGGAATCGACTCAAACACATCTTCAAACTCCCGAACTACCGGCATGCTAACTAACGCCGATTCAGCCATACTCTCCAACAGAGAAGTATAATAATCAATACGAAGAGGGTAATTGACCTGAACTAGGAAAGTAACAGTCTCGCCCTTAGGTCCATGCATCGTCGCTGATCTTGCTTCACAATCAATCTCAACTCGCATCCTCGTGAGCCAATCCATACCCATGATAACATCGTAATGATAAAGAGGTGCGACAAAGAAATCAATACGGATCGATCCACTTCCTAGATCGACCAAACAATCCATACAACGCTTGCCCAAAGCAGAGGAAATCCCCGTAGCGGTAGTAAGCGTCACTCCTTGCATAGGAACAGATCTCAAACCCAAACGCCTAACTGCCGCATAAGATATAAGAGAAGTAGTGGACCCTGTATCCACCAACATAGAAACAGGAATACCTTCAATCTGCGCTGTCACCTTAAAGGATCTCGGCACCAAGTCAGACATAGGCGCTTCAGCTGAGAGCACATGAACTTGAGCCTGCTGCTGACGATTTGGCAGAGAAACCATGGGCTGCTGAGGTGGCCTGAAGCTAGGTACTGCAGGTCTGAAGGATGGATGAGCTAGTGCTGATCGAAGAGGTGGAGGTGAAATAACCTGAGGCATCAGACAGTTAATCCTCTGCGGTGGAGTAAAACTACTGGCCCGCATATGTGAAAAGTAAAAACGGTCCAAATGCCCCATCTTCCCACAATACGAACAGTGAAGATCAGCTTGTATCTGCTGAGCGGGCGGCGCTGAACTCCTAGGAGGAGAATCTGCTCGCGGCCTCTTGCCGAGAAAAGGTGCACCCTAAAAATTAGGTCGCGGCCTAGGAATCATCGGTACTCGCATACGGGACGACCTGTCCCCATCCTGCTCTGCTCGGAAGGACATGCTCACCAACTCCACATAAGAAGAAATGCTAGCACAGCAAATCTTCGATCAGATCTCAGGCCTCAATCCCTCGAAAAAGCGCCGCATCCTCATCGGCTGATCGCCCAGAATCAAAGGCACATACCGACCAAGCTCAGTGAACCGGTTCTCATACTCCGTCACCGACAGCCCACCCTGGCGGAGGTGAAGGAACTCACTCTCCTTCTCATGTCGGTACGTAACTGGGAAATACTTCTCGTGGAAGCGTGCCTCAAACGCCTGCCACGACCACTCAAAACCTTCCTCGACAGTGCGAAGAACACTGTCCCACCATAGACTAGCCTCCTTCTCAAACATGAAGGAGGCAAGCTCAACCTACTCAACCTCAGAACAATGCAGCAGTCTCAGCATTTAGAGATGCGATCAATCCAATACTCGACCTCCTCGGGTCTATGAGAACCCTCAAATGTAGGAGGTCGTAAGCGCTAGAATCGCTCAAAAGTGCCGCTGGCACTGGCACTCCCAAATGGAGGCATAGGTGAAGCAGGTGGAGTCGCCCCCACTGACTGAGCAAAGATGCCAGCCATGGAAGAGAGGAACTCCTACTGGTGGTGCTGCTGCTGCTAAATCTGCTGCTGCTGCATCAACAACATCATCTGCTCAAACCTATCAGTAGGTGGAGCAGAGGAAGATGCATGGCTCAGCTCAAGAACTGAGGGCGTGACTGGAGGAGCCATAGGTGTCGGCCCAACACCGGCATGAGACAGGCCCACCTGTGGATCCGTCTGGCTATCGCTCAAGGGAGGAACCCCAGCAAGTGACTCAACCAAGGAGAGACGGGCCGAAGTCTTCGAACCCTTAGGAGGCATCCCTACATTCAACAGAGGATGCAACCTGTCAGATTCTACGTCTACATAATCCATCCACCCAGCATTCACAGCACAACTTCAAAGATAAATAACATGCATTCCATTAATCAAAATTGTCGCAATACAAGTAGTGCAGCATTACATGAATCACGACTAGGAAAGCATGTGAACTACAACATCTAACACTTCAAACAGCAACAAATAACTACAAACAACTCCAACTACAAAGCCAACAACAGCTACACACAGAAAGAAACAACAACAAAGCAAAGGACTGCTACAACGACAACTACTCGTCGGAATCAGGAGATGGAGGCGGGGCACCCTTATCCTGCAAGTAACACAGGATAGACTTCAGAGTTCGAGTCACCTTCCTAAACTTATGCTTCACAAGGCCTCAAAGATCCATAATATCCTGGCATAGAACAGCCTGCCCTTCTTCAAGCCGAGTAATACGGGCATCCCTGGTAGTTGATCTGCGCTTTGCTCTTGTGCCACAGGAGGAGAGCTATCACTCGTATCCTGTGCCTCAACCTCTTCCTCGTCCTGCTCTGTTTCTTCCTCAATCTCAGCACCACCTTCAGCATAACTCTCTTCATCATCGCTCTCTGACTCATCCTCACTCTCTGAGGCTTGACGACCAGAACCAATCTCCATCTGCTTAAGGGTCGTCAGGTTAAGATGACGAACAGGAACCAGCTTCTCTGCTCCAAGCCTATAGCCAAAATCATATGCAAGCTTACAAATGAGGCGGCCAAAAGGAAGCGATTCGGTCCTCCTAGTCGAACGAGCGATGAGAATAATCTGGCGCAAGATGTATGTCGGCACACACAACTTCGCTTCTTACCCCACCTGATACAGAAAATCTACCATCAGGCGCGTACACTCGCTGCGATTGCTCCACCTTGGATATACATTGAACGTACATATGTGGTGAAGCAAACGGAAGTCATCCGTCATGTTGGTAGCCAGAAGACTCCTATTAGGCTGCCATTCGACTAGACGACCACACAAGAACCGGGTGCGATGGTCCCTCTCGCGCATACTGTTCAAATTCTTCTCACTGGCATGCACCTCACCAAGTGGCATATTCAGGAGTCGGGATATCAAAGCGACGTTGACCGTAGCTTCCCAACCACTACCACAAGGAATCTTAAACTACAGAGGCTCCAGCGAAGGATCACGAATATTGGCATAAAAAGCTTGAACAATACTTGCATTCGCGCAATACTCACCCTCAAACAAGGGACTCCAACCAGCCCCTTCCAGGCGCTCCAACAACAGAAACTCGTCAAACAGCCGCAGATCAACATGAGCCTCAAAAAGGACTTTACGTCCTTCATGCGACAACTCCGCCAATAAGGTTCTACCAATGGGAGCTCGAGGATCGAGGTCGTGCTTGGTTTGAAATTCACGAGTGGCGGATGTGCTCGCGGCGGCACCTCTCAGCCTCCGTGCATAGGTTGGGCGGATAGGCCCGACTTCATCCACAGACGCTCTCTTCTTCCCCATCAAAGAAAGAAGGGAGGAAATGGAAAAGATGGTCGTGATAAACTCAAAGAGGGCCATGAGAAATGAGAGAAAGAGAGAAATAGGAAGAATGTGAAGCTACCACACACTTGAGATCCCAAAAGAGAATGTGAGAGCCCAAATGAGAAGGAAAGAAAGGATAAACAACAATGGGGGTGAGGGTTTTGAGATGGATGGATAGGGTTTACACGAAAATGGAAGAAGAAGAAGATTTGGAGAAGATTTGAAAGAGTTTGGAGAAGAACTTGTAGGAAAAGAGAGCTTGGGAGGGAAGTTTGTGAAGGAAGTAGGGCTTAAAAGGTGTTTAAACCAACGAACCATGGAAGGGTGGGCCACACTAGGCTATACAAACGTCGGCCCGAGCCGGCTCGCCCGGCCTGGCCCGCTGATCGGCGAGGCCTAGCCGAGCCGACGATGGCATCGCTGATCTCTGGACCATCCGGCGATGCCTCACTATTTGGGAGAGGTCCTCCTAGTCCCCCATGCTTAAAATGATGTGGGTCCCCCCCTGGGCCTCACTGGAATGCCCAGATTGGCCCCTTTGCTTGGTTTGACGCCTATCGGGCCATTCGGGCAGAAATCTAATACAAACAAAGATTTCTTGAAGATTGAAGGGTTGAAATAGGAAGATAGACCATCTAGACTCATTAATAGATGGTCTAAAAAAGGTTTCGGGTCGCTATGTATGATCAGGAGAGAGCACAGACTCGATCTCGGCGATCGATTTTAGTAAACGTTCACCGATAGAAGCTATGGAACACGAACACACAATCTACGATAAACTCGCACCCAAATACACTAAAGTGGCGATAGCGTGCGGTGTGTGACCATAACCCAGGTCTGGTTTAATCCAGATCATGCTCTGATACCAACTTGTAACGCCCTGAAATTCGGGGGTCGAGCATAACTCAGCTCCCAAGTTCCAAAACATCACTTATGCAATATATTTAATGATGGATGTATGTTGTCTGTATTAGTGCATAAAACATGGAATAGATTAAGCCAAAGTGCAGATATAATTTAGGGATAAGTGAAGAAAGCAAGTGGAAGATTTAAAGAAATATATGTGTGTACATGTGCGAATCCCTGAAATACATACACATACCAGGTCGTAATGTAAGTGTTGTTATCAAAATTACAAGTATTAATTTACATCATTTAGTTCCCAAAAGAAATCACAGCATCCCGCGCATCAGAACAAGGCTCACTAGAACCCGTCTGAAAACTGCATAAAAGAGAAAGCAGCCTCATCATCATCCATCTCCCGATCTGCCTCAGAAGTCGCATCAACATTTGCAACATCAGCATCTAAGTCAGAGTCTGGTGGGTGTTTAACACCACCCCAGAACGTGGGAGTGAGTGATCAACTCAGTGGAATAATAAAGCACAGGTTAACATGTTATCAGTTCAATCAAGTAATAATGATAAAGCAGAACAATTAAACATGTCCTAAGTACTCTTGTTAATGCAAGGATGTATGCGAAATGATGCGTACCCTCACGCGTTCACCCTCAGCGTCTTCATCTTACGTTACGCATGACATCGCCTCAAAGTGCGCCACGTCTACAAAGCACATGCAAATGAGGTACATGAACATGATTACCAGGTTGTTATTAGTCCTTTTCATATAGCAGGATTGGGAAGCTATACCTTCCTCATATCACCATCCAAACAGTGATCCGTTCTAGGGTCGTTAGTCCTAGACATCTCATACGATCATATGGTTTGAGGTCGTTGCAAATGGCTCATCACCAATCAATGCACGCCCATCACACCCTCGTTACTACACTAAGGCTCGTCACCTCAATGCGGTATCCAGGCATGCTCGAGGTCACTACAAAGGGCTCATCACCAATCAATGTAGGCCGACAGCATGAATATAGTGTCCCATACCACCATAATCGGCTCACGAGTTTAGTTGCTCACTGGTCACTACGGGGAGGCTCGTCACCCCAGCGTAGGCCGACAGCTTGACCACGGTGTCCCATACCACCATGTCTAGCTCATGAGTCTTAGCGGATCAAGGTATCATGGTTAATAGGATTTCACTGGTAAGTTCGGTACCCTAGATTCAAACAATGGCGTCCATACATGGTGAATATACATCGGACAATCGGGTTACTTGACGAACTCGACTAGCACGAGTGAACGTTGAGTTGAACGACATAGTGTGCGCAAACACTCCGCGTGGCCAAACCACTGCCGACAACTCTAATATGGCTCAGGTTTGTCTAATCACGTCCTTCGTGGCGAAAGCAATCTCAGCCATGAACTTAAGGCCGATTACCGATTTCCTAGACTATTCATAGTCCTAAACACATTACACTACAACAGATATTCGTATTCAATGTAGAACAGTAATGGAACAACAACTTCAATCATGTAGCATATGAGTACTTAAAGAATATCAACTTAACATGAATGTAAGCATAAGTAATGCTTGAACTTAAACAACAAGGAATGTAACTTGCATGAAGGAAACCATACACACTAGCGGGAGAGTTGAGAATCGCTTCTCAACGCCCAAACTAGGTTGATATATCACACTTTAGATCATTCAGACATTTCTACAAACACTTAGAATACATAATACAACATACATGACGTATGTTGAAATACACACATTTAGGCAATTCCTTTTGCCAAGGAGTTGTCACACATACATCTAGCATACATACACGACAAATAATCATGGCAATCACATGTTCATATTTTATACGTATACAGTACTTTATACATACACATAGAATACACAAATCTCAATATAACACATGCATATCAAGAACGCAAATTAAACATAACATTTGGCATGTGAAATCTCATCCATAGCAAGAATAAACCATTCATTGGCATTGAAAGCCTTGAAAACCATAACCTATACGATTAAAGTCCGCACCTTAATCCAGAAAAGAACACCGAACTGATTTCAGACGATTTGTCTTCGTCAACGGCGACAGGATAACCTAAGACAAGAATAGGAATGAGCTACAACCACACAAAGACTATTCTGAGCTCTAACACAGATTAGGGTTAGGTTAACTTACCCAAAGATGAACTCAGAATCGCCGGAATAACGATTCAAAAGTGAAGGTTTAAGGATGAAGAAGAATAGGAAACAATCTAAGATGATTCACCAACTTCTCTCTCACTTTCTCTCTCTTTTCCACTCTCTTTCTTAGCTAGGGTTAGGAAATTCGTATGGAAAAGAGAGCTAGGGTTTTAAGGTCTATAAATAGGCCTAAAATTGATGAAAATAATCCCAGGGCCAAGGTATACTTAGGGTATAACCAAAACTGGCCTCTCACGATCCGACGAAGCACTTCTGGTGGGCCTATTACCACGAAAGGTCGGACTTAAGCTCACTGACCATGGATCTAGGTCAAGCTGAGTTTTCGTACCAACCGGATCTTCAGATCAGCCGTGGCGGACCACACTTAAAACAACGGTCACAGAATCTCGATCAGGTCCACAAGCACAAGGACATGCCTGGGCCACCTTCCCTGATCAGAGGGTGAAATTGGGTCAGAATCCAATGGTTAGATTGCTTAAAATTGTCGCGCAAGCGACACGACTCAGATTTCATAAAAGCTTAATAAATTTCCAACCGTTCTCACACTCTTCACTCCAGACTCAATCAAATCGACCCAGAACATCATCTGGACTTGATTTTTGAGGTGATGGTCAAGTCCAACATGGTGACCGCAACAACCTAAGATCATCGCTATCGGACTTTCGACGCGCGGTTCAGGTCCAATCCAGATCTTCCAAAAATTCCCAAGAACAATTGGATTTAGCGATGGATCCCAGATTTCAGAGTAACATAGCGCTAACTAATCTACAAGTTTTGAGTCATGCAGATCCAATTTAAAGTGATTGATGCAAATTTCACAAGCAATCGAGTATAGCGCTAATTACCCCAAAAAAAACTACTAAGGAAAGATTAGCACAAAAATTTCCAGGGTCATTACAAATATGATGGATAGCTGAATATAGAATACATGCATCAAAAGGGGGCCCACCGTCCCACCTTATGGATGGTGTGGATAAGATCCAAACGTCACATGTGGCCCCTCAAAATTAGATGGACGATAAGGATACAACATACACATCATGGTGGGGCCACTTGCATGTCAAATGGATGGACGGCATGGTTCACATCATGATGGGCTCCACCCGTAAGATGGATGGACGACTTGGATGTCATGCCTGCTGCACCATCCAGCAACTGGACGGTGTAGATGTAACATACATCATGGTGCAGTCCACGTCGTGGCCCACCATAACATATATAATATAATATATTATATTATCATATAATATAATATAATATATTATAATATAACATAACATAAAGAAAAGCCACCGTCCAGAGAATCTGATGATCTGGACGGTGTAGATCAGATGCATATATATCGTGGTGGGTCCACACGTGTGGCCCACCAATATAATATTCTTAATATATTATATATTATATATGTCTGCATGGCAGCAGACTACCCATACTCACTGTCCAGATGCATCTGGACGGTGTAGGTATCAAGATAAAGGTGGGTCCCACGTAGCAGTGGCCCACCACATCATTCATATAATATGTAATATATTATATTATATAGTATATAAATATATTATATGCATTATATATATATATATATATATATATATATATATATATATCTATACGTGTGTGTGTGTGTAATACACGGAAAACATCGTATCTAAATACATGTGACAACAATCAAGTCACACCCCACTAGTACGCTCCACATGGACGGTTTGGGTGGCCCTACACAATATGGCGGCCCCACGTCAGGTGGGCCACACTCTTGGATCAAGCTGATATTTGTGTTTTTCCTTCGTGTGGGCACGTCCAAACGGACTGCCATGTGGGCCACTTGGTGGATGGCATGGATAAAATATATACTTCATGGTGGGGCACACACAGATACCATCCATACGAGAGAGAGAGAGAGAGAGAGTGAGAAAAGAGAAATGGGGCGATAGAGGGACCCCGCCACTATGGGCCCCTCTCTACATTGCATACATCAATGTGGGTCCCACAATAAGTGGGCCCTAAAATCTAAAATCAACGGTGGATCACCCACCTATCGGCCTCCTTCTTTAGCTCCTTAGAACGGTAGTCGCCTTAGTTTTGATCTCAATGGAAGATGATGAGGTTTTGATGGTTGAGATGGGAGATGAGAGAGTGAAAAAGTGGGCCACACTTGTTGTTTTGGGAGAGCTTGGGGAGGCTTAGACATATGAAATTTTTTTGGTTGCTTGGGAGTGAAGAGAGAGAATGAGAGAGAGGGAAGTGATGGGTGAAAAGGGATGGGATGATGGGTGATGGGTGATGGGTGGGGTGATGGAGTTGTAAGAAAGGGATGGGTGGAGAGAGAGAGAGAGTTGACTTTGGGAATGAGAGAGAGATGGGTTACTTGTACTTGACTTGTACTTGACATTGATTGATTGATTGATTGATGGGATAAGTCGTAGAGATTCTCTTAGAATTCACACGCGCGGCGTTTTCCTCGAAATGAACGCAGGCCTACATCTTCTGACTTGCGTATTGGTGTCACGCCCTGAAATCCGGCACCTGGGCATATTCGACCCCGATTCCGTACCCGCAGGCATGACTTATGTTTTGTATGTTTACACTTCATAATCCACACGTATATTAACAAAATGATCTCACTCATAAAATATAACAATCCAAAATTTTTATAATCAAACATTTATTTAAAGAAGAATAACATGTCCATGTTCTGACTATTCAAGATTACCATCAAACACATGTCATCATAATGTTGTCTTACTAAATGTTCATTACACTTATTTAGAAAATGGTGAAGAAATAAAAATAAATAAAAGAAAATCTCTTTAAGCTCCTCCATGTGATCCCGATCCTGAAATTTTAAAATCCCAACAGGGTAAGCTGTGAAGCCTAGTGAGTAATCTCAATACAGGTTTCAAAATAATCTCATGTAATATGAATAAAACTATATAAAAATACAATACATATTTGGGCAAAACAACAAATGAGGAGATTTAATAAACAAAACGTTTCAATGTAAATTCAAAGAAAAATGGATGAATGAAATCAATACATGTTACACTCCATAATAACATGTGCGGTTTATTCTTTTTAACACCAGGGCCAGTTTACACCGGTTGGCCAACACCCGCGCCAATGCAACACCTAGCCTGATAATGGGAACCTCTTGCATGATATGCTCACCCATCCAAAGGGCACTTAGTGAGGGACCTATTTGTACGTTAGCTGGTCAGACTATTACCCTACCGAACCTGGCAGTGGGAACCTTTTGCAATTCTGACATGCTCACCCACTCAAAGGGTACGGTAGAGGTTCCAAAAGGTACCAATTGGGTTTCTGGGACTTTCAACCCAAGGGTCTTGATCGCCCCACCTATTTACGCTTTAGGGATTTTCAACCCAGAGGACTTGATCGCCTCACCTATTTTCTGGTGTTTCATAACTATTTTAATGATGCATGATTTTAATATTGCATAAATCAAATATTTCTAAATATCTTCAAGGACTACTATTCTTCGGTCAATCCATAATACTTGATGTACATGATATAACAAACTAAAAACAAAATTTTCAATCAATGTAAATTGTATGTAGATAATTAAATTTTTACATAAAAAATAAAATAAACATTCAACATAATCTATTAGATCATGGTTAAAATACAATGTAAAAAAATAAACATGCAACATGATTTATTAAATCTTGATTAAAATGATAAGCATGCAACATGATTTATACGATTTAAGATCTATAAAAAATATATATATAAACTCAAGATTTTGCAATAACTTTTAACAACAAAGTTAAAATGTAAAAATAAAATTTTAATGTAAGATTAACAATAAGACAATATAAAACTCGAATTAAGGCATATTAAAATAATGACAACCGATGTAATAAAAAAGTTAAAAATTAAAGATCATTTTTAGAAAGCATGGTAAGTAATTACATTAAAAAATAATCTAAGATGGCAAAGATTAATTATAAGCACAAAAGAACAAACAAATATATGTATATATATAATATATATAAGTTTTTTTTATATATAATTATCAAGTGAGAGATACTCACATTTTTTTATAAAAAGAAAAAAGTATATATATATATATATTTATATATATATATATTTCCTTTTTCTCTTTCCTCCTTTTCTTTCTTCATTTTTCTCTTTCCTCTCTCTCTCTCTCTCTCCTGCTTGGTAGTGAGATGTCACTTGCGTCTCCCCTCTTCTCTTTTATATTATAAGGTGGGTCCCACTTTATGTTAATGCATGGGAGGTTTCACACGTGATTTTTCATCTTCACGTGTTTTTTTTTTTTTTTTGCTGGATAAACCGCAAGTGAGTTATGGATTTCATATATATTGAAAATTATCCAAAGTTTGGTATGAAACGCATATTTGATATGAAATATGACCCCTCACGCTAAAACTAAACCGGTAAGGTTTTATGATTTTCGAAGTTGTATAATGTGTACCGTTGGTTCGATGATCGATTGAATAGATAAGACGATCTATGATAATAACAAAAAATGAATGATGAGCGGTTGGATGATTTTGTAAATGAGAAGTGTATGGTCCACTAGGTTCCTTGACAGGAGACGAAGTTTGTGTACAGAAGGTTTCATGGATGGTTTAAAGTATAAGAGTTTGTTGTGTGATGTACAGGGTGAAATAATATATATAAGTGTACACACATTATTTTAAAATATAAAATCGGGACTAACTTTCTAAGCCTAGATCACCATTGATTTGTGGGTCTAATTGTCTCGTAAGAGATATTTTCTTAAAACCGACCGATAAGAGCGTTGGGCATAACAAGATCTTCATGATGAACCATAAATGTTAGTTTTTAGATGGACCACTTGAGAGTTATGATCCATATTTGCAATGGATGGTGAGATAATGGATCTAAGTGTAGAAATTAAGGGATTTTGGTTTAAAATAGGTGAATAGGTCTTGGTATAAGTTCGGATATAAATGGGCATGTGCAAATATGGTTTTAAGAATAGTCTATGTGCATGGGCATCTACACTCTTAGATGTTTTGGATCGATGATGGACCTCGCATTTGAAGATTTAACTTAAATGAACGAATTCCCAGTTAAGGGTTTTTAAGCGCTACGTAATATGAATTCAATTTTGTAATTGGGTCACTGAACATGGGTGATCTCTACCGTCAGATTTTGATAAGTACCCATTGGATAGACATTTTTGAAAAACAAAATAGATGATTGGAATTCTCATATAGCCATTTACAAAATGTCCGGACAGTTTTTTTTTTTTGACAGGGCCTCTAGAAAGTAGTTTTTTTAGAAAGGTCTGTACATGTGGGTATTTATTCTGGGATTACTTGGCGCCCAAATTGATCGAGTTGTAGTTGTTAGAATCTTAATTCATTGGTATGGTTTCTATAGAAAAATATAAGAATCATAATAGTCATGTCGAACTATTTGTTCGGGTCCCAAAAATGGGTGGATCTGATCATATGACGTTTTGTTTGGTATGATAGAGATGTCCAAAAATCCTATAGATGGAATGTAATATATATCTAGTGATTTCAAGGTAAATGTATGGAGGGTTTTACAATTGGACAAAATATTTAAAAGATATATGTCGTTTTTAACATATACCATTTGAATGATAATTATGGTATTGGTCCTATGATATGTTTGAGCACGTTTAATGAAATCTAACCTGATAAGAATCTTAGTTATGAAAATTATATCATAATTTGAAAGTTAGGAATTCGGTTAAGTGGACTTATGCAATTGTGGCCCTTGATTTATATATAAAAAAATATTTAGAATTTAAGATTGAAAAAAAAATAAACAGGTGGTTAGGTTCCTTAAAATATGAATAAGCAAGTGTACGGATAGTTGATCAATTGAATGAGTGGTTAAAAAGTTATAAGGGATATATGACAATGTGATGTAGGGTTCACCCAAGGAAAGTGTTATCCTATCGTAATTACTAGTATCAAGTTTTAATATTTATAGGAGAATTCTTTTAAAAAATGAACAACCAAATAAATAAATAAATAAATTATACCACCAAAATTTACTTGGGATATTACAATTGGATTGGTGCACAAGTCACGACGTTGGAACCCCGACGACGGCGCGGTCGCTAGGGTACAAGTTTCGGGTCGAGCCGACTTCGGTATGCAAGTCTCGGCTTAGGATCACGTGTAAATATTGAATACAGGTCGAGGGTTGCTGAAATTTGACCTGAAGGACCGCGGAAACCTACGGAACAGTACGGTCTAAGATACGGGTCTTACAGTTTATCATGCGCGACCGTGAGATGAAGTCGCTGAGGGAGTGTAGGCGAGGGCATGCATCATTACCGCATACCATTCCTGCATTAACAAGAGTACTTAGGACATGATTGTTGTACTGCTTTATCATTACTGCTTGACTAAATTGATAACATGTTAACCTTTGCCTTATAGTACCACTGAGTTGATCACTCACTCCCACTCTAGGACGGTGTTTTAAAACACCAACTAGACTTTGATTTAGATGCAGGTTCCAACGTAGCTTACGCGACGGAGCTAGACTTCTTGGATGAGGAGGAGGAATTCTCCTATGTTCAGCTATCAGGAGGGTTTCTATAGACCTTGTTCTAATTTGACATGATTACAAGGTTACATGGATTAGATGGTCAATTGCATTTTGATATTTTGTAAATTTTGGAACATACACATGTATATATTCAGCCTGGAACAGATTCATACTCCGAATGATGAAACAATTTTATGTTATAATTCAAGTACTTAAGTCTTCCACTTGCTTAATTTAATTGCACCTAGAGTATGATATATTATTTTAGTGTAATCACACTCATGTTTAATGCACTAACATGGACAATATTTAAACATTATTATCTATGTTGCATAAGTGATGCATCAGATCTCGAGAGTTGAGCCTTTGCTCGACCCTCAATTTTCGGGGTGTTACAGGTTATGATCGCAATCTCGACAAAGGACAAGCTATCAACTCGATCAAGCATTTAGAAAGAGGGCTCAACATCTCAAAGAAATACTTTCATGATTTGAGGTTCAGAACACTTCGTATGAGTCAACCTGCAGGAGTTATAAACTTAGTTTGGCCATAGGTTAAGTGTATTTCACTCATGCATATTTAGAATCATATTTCATGTTAAATACACTCTAGTTAGGCTAGCTCGAACTCCGGTTCGACCAGCCTAACTTGTTAGGCCAACCCTATAATATTCGGTCAAAAAGACATTTGAAAAGATCTTTTTATAGTAGGTTCGGCCAGCCCAACCTGGGGTTTGGCTAGCCTAAGGTTGTTTTGGTGAAGTTTCTAGCAATGGAACAAAATCAGATCTTCAGCCAGTTAGGCCATGTAACGTCTCAGAAAAATCCGTACAAAGGCCCAAGTATCACCTAAGGCAGAAATCACTTAGGACTAAATCCTTTAGAAATTAGGCAAGAATTAACTAGTGCTAAACTAGAGTATCTATGAAATTAGCACTAATAACTTTAAATATAATCTGTAAGACCCAAAACTTGTAGAATCATTGACTCTACTTTACCCTAAAATCTAAAATCAATCTCTAAACCTGGTTGCTCTCGGGAGCACATCGAAACTTTGTATCGGACCTGGACCGCACGTCGAAAGTCCGATAACTATGAAACTATATGAATATGACCGCCTTGTAGGACTTGAGAACCATCTCAAAAATCAAGTCCTAATAGTATTTAGAAACGCACAACTTGAGCCCGGAGCAAAGTGTGTGAGAAACGCGAATATCTTTAAGAAATAAACCCAAACTTAAGTAAACTGAGTCATTCACTTGCAGGTCCAAATATAAGGATTCAGACCGTCAGAATCTGACCAATTAGACCCTCGAATCAGGGAAAATTTCCAACCCGTGTGTGCACTTCTTGCCCTGATCGAGTATTGGTGACCGTCGAACTGAAACTGGTCCACCACGGTCGATCTGTAAATCTGATCGGACCGAAAACTCAGCTTGACCTAGATCCAATGTCAGGGAGCTTAAGTCCGATCGCACGTAGAAAAGAGGTTTCCAGAAGTACTCCGTTGAGCCGGAACAGCTGACTATTTGGCTATAACCTAAGTATATCATGGCCCTGAAGTCATTCCCATCAGTTCTGGGCCTATATAAGCCCCTTAAACCCTCTCTCTCTCATTCCATACGAATTTAGAAAACCCTACGAGAGAAAGGAGAGAAAAGAGAAGGAAAAAGAGAGAAAGTAAGAGAGTCAGTTAGCGATTCTTCCTGGGATTCGATCTCGCTACTCCACGCACTCAACCACCCCATCTATATCGCTATACCGGCATTTTCGACAACGTACTTGGGTAAGGAATCCTAACCCTAACCTGTTTTAGGGTTTCCAAGTAGTGTAATAGATGAAATAGCTAACCTATTCCCTGATATAGGTTGTTATGGTGCCGTAGACAAAGACTTAGTAGTTAAACTGAGTTTGTTACACGTTTACTAGCGTAAGGTGCGGACTATAAACATTTAGGTTATGGCTTTCAAGGCTTTCAATGTTGGTTAATGATTTATAACTGACGTGGGTGCCATTTCACATGCCAAATGCGACGTTTGTTTCGCTTTTCAGATATATATGAACTATGTTGAGTTTAGTGCATTCCATGTGTTTGATGAAATGACTGGATTCGTATGGAGTCTAGATTTATGCTTGCCATGATTAATTATCGTGAATATATGATTGTTTATATGTGACAGCTCCTTGGTGAAAGGATTTTCCCTAATACATATTATGGCCAACATACGTCGTGTATGTTGGAATGTGTAGTCTAAGTGTTTGTAAAAATATCTGTATGAGTAAGTATTTAGTGAATTGTACTTTATGTGAGTGTTGAGATGAGATCCTCAACTACCTTAATTGGGTGTATAAATCCCTCCATGCAACTTACACTGTATTGTTTGTTTTACTCATGGAATACATATGTGTGAATTCATGTGTATGTTGTATTTCATAACATGCTCAAATGGTTGTAGGATTGAAATGATTTGTTCATTACTGCTTGACTATGTCATATGAGTACTTGTTGGAATTGGGTGTGTTTGGGACTACGGTATAGTCCAGGTAATTGGTAACAGGTTCTGACCAGTTGGCTAAGGTTGTTTCGCCACACAAGATGTGTTCGATGAATCCGAGCTGTACTTTGGTTGTCGACAGTTGTTAGGCCACATGAAGTGCTTACGCACTTCATGTCGATCAACTCGAGGTGCGCTCATTCCAGTCGAGCTCGTCAAGTAACCCAATTAACCTGATGTATGTTCACCATGTATGGACGCTACTGCTTGAACCTAAGGTACCAAACTCACCTGTGGAAATTCTGTTAACCTTGGTACCTCGATCCGCTAAGACTCATGAGCCGGGCATGGTAGTATGGGATACTGTGGTCGTGCTGTCGACCTACGCTGGGGTGACGAGCCTCCCCGTAGTGACCAGTGAGCAACCCAGACTCGTGAGCCAAATACGGTGGTATGAGACACTGTATTCGAGCTATCGGCCTACGACTAGGTGACGAGCCATTCATAGTGACTTCAAGCATACTCTAAGACTGCGCTGAGGTGACGAGCCTTGCCGTAGTAAACAAGAGTATAAATCAGGCATGCATCGAGGTGACAAGCCCTTTGTAGCGACCTGTAACTGCAACACGTATGAGATTAGCTAGGATTGACGACCCTAGAATGGATCATTATTTAGGAAATGATATAAGGGAGGTACCTTAGTTTTTCAATCCTGCTGTATGAAAAGGTCTAATAAGAACTTGGTAATCATGCTCATGCACCGCATTGCATGTGCCGTTTGGCGTTGGATAGAGCACTGAGGAAGTGACTGACATGCCGCGACTGTAAGATGAAGATTGCAGAGGGAGTGCAGGTGAGGGCATGCATCATTATTACATACCATTCTTACATTAATCACAGTACTTAGGGATGTTTGATTGTATTGCTTTATCATTACTGCTTGACTGAATTGACAGCATGTTAACCTTTGCTTTATAGCTCCACTGAGTTGATCACTCACTCCCATGTTCTGGGACGGTGTTTTAAACACTAACCAAACCCTATCATAGCTGCAGGTATGGTGATGCCTGCGAGGTGGAGCCGGACTTCGAGGATGATGAGGAGGCGTTCTCCTATATGTAGCTGTCAGTCGGGTTTATGTAAACCTGGTATTGCGCTGACGGGGCTACAGGGTTTTGGATAGAGAAAATTACACTATCTTATTTTGTACATTTTGGAACTAAACTTGTAATTATTTAACCTAGTGACATTCATACTCTGAGGGCTTGCTATTACTTTTATATAGTTTATATACATATCACAGTCTTCCGCTAGCGTAGTTTAATTGCCTCTGAAGTATGATATGCTGATTTGGTATAATCTCATTAATGTTTAAAGCACTAGTACAGACAACATTCAATCATCATTATCGGTGTTACATAAGTGATGCGTTGGAACTTGGGAGCTGAGTATCTGCTCGACCCCCAATTTTCAGGGCATTATAGGCCAGCCAAACCTCCTGCTCGGCCAGCCGAACTTGGGCTTAGACCAGCCGAAGTTTTAAAATATTTTATCCCGTGATTTTCTGATTCTGATTGGAACGTAATTTTTGAAGTTCGGCCGGCCGAGTTGAATCTTAAGCCAGGTGAACTACACAAACCCTTGGCTATAAATAGAGGCTTTCTCTTACTCTTTAAACCACGAAAATTCATAGTCTTATATTATGTTGTAAAGAGAGATCCTTCAAGCCTCCTTAAGCTATTTTTGTTGTAATTCATATTTTATTATTAGCTTATTCTATTCTCCTTCTCAAAGTTAAATTAAATTGTTTTGATAAAGTAATCCATACTCTACTTTGAGAAAAGAGAGAATCAAATCTGCAGCAATAGCGTTTCATTCATTTCATTGAAAATATATTAGATCTCTTTATATATTTTTGGGTTGAACTCATACAACAACTTCAACAATATCCCAAGAAGAAGATCAATGCATTCAAGCTATAGCTACGACTTCGACTCGCCAAATCCAAGATAAGTACTATCTTTTAAATTATTTCTATTTAGGTTTTTCTAAGATAGCTCAGAAATCTCCGCGGGTTTGTTTGTGGTGACCCCATAAAATCACAAAGTGGGTTTGATTATGATAACCCGTAAAAATTACAATAACTGTATAAGGTTGTTAAGGTGACCTTGGAAAACCTTGAAATGGTGAGAGCTAAAATCGTGAGGGTAGTAATTTTGGGAGTGGAGTAGGTTGCATTGAGGAACCGAACCACTATAAGTCTTTTATGCATTGTAGTGATTGGATTTTATTATTTGTGCCATTATACTTTTCTTACTCTTTTCATGAGTTTGAGATTTTGATTTCAAAGATGTCGTGACATAAGGTTGTCCTACGAACTATTTGATATCAAGAGTTCAATACTTTGCAAAATTGTATTACATTGATTTATTATTCCGCATTATATTGAAATATTTGGCAGTCCTATTCACCCCCTCCCCTCCCCCCAAGACATCTATAACTTGTCTTTTCAATATGCATATATGAGTATATATCTAGAGATGTCATGAAATGCATGTCAAGTGGAATAATCATCCACTTATTTGTTTTAGATATCTATTAACCCGCATCTGCACTTAACAGACTTTTATTATAGGTAAGCATGGGCAGGGCCTGCATCTACTCCTTAAGTAAGCTTCCACTAATCTTGGGCATTTGATAACGAATCTACTAGAAGACCATCCAAGGAGATCCCTGTGTACCCAAGCATGAGGTGTGCATTTAGTCATCTAGAACGGGCCTCTAGGAATCAGCGTAGGAGTGTCATGTAATGCATGTAATGCATATTCAATGCATAATGCATCGACATATACAATTGTCATATACGTCTCTCCATTTCAGAGAAAACTTATGAAATCATGATTTTGATTATGTAAATGTTCACGAATTTAGTTCACGATAATGATTGTTCAAAGCATGAAATCATATATCAAGAATCAACTTAGCATGACAATACAATAAATATATCAATCATAGTGATCATAGCTATCTATCTTAATCATACAGAAATGACACATGGGATTCACTCACCTGTACTTAGTAGAGATAAATATGTTGAACGGTCGTACATGTTTGAGTCTAGAATCCCTATTAAGATAATTTAAATAAATCAAGAATTTAATCCAACTATTCCAGCTAGTGGGGCCCACCTTTGATCAATTCAAGTGACCCACTATTATTAGTTCATTAATTAATAATTGAGTCAAGGAAATTATATGTACTATGATCTTATTAATCCAAATATCTTAGTTTGGAAATATGACAATCAATTCAAGGGACTGTCGATTAATTTAATTGATCGATCGAGCAAGATTGAAGGCCATTGATCAATGGAACATAGATCGAGGAAGTTCGAATTCTACAGATTAAGTCTCTAAACACTTTTTGTCACTTTTAATAGGTTCTTTAGATTGATTGAGATTGCTCAAAGAACCCTCGATTGATCAGAACCAACCATCGATCAATTGAACAATTTTCGAATTTTAACTTTTAGGTTGTTGGATAAAAATTAACCTGTTTGATCAATCGAAACCCTAACCTCGATTGATTGATCGAAGTCGGTCGACTTAACCCACACGATCTAATTTCATAATTTTTAGGGTTTTTCTCTAATTCCTTAATTTTTAAGGATTTATCAGATTCATAAGTTAGGTCTAAACAATCCAATGATTTTCCCATCACCATGTTTATTAAAAGCAAAGGATTGCTTGGATCCGAACTATCTGAGTTCTTTAATCGTCCTATAGTATGACTTATCATTAATGCCATTCATAGATAGTCGTGGACAATCCAACAATCGTATCACTCTAGAATTCGGGGCCATGGTATGTTTTGGCCTTAAGAAACCTCTTATTCAAACTGATCTTGACCAACATTGTTAGATGGTCCGAAACTGATTTCTACAATGAGAGATCTCACGTAAGGCCTTCTTCTTTCTTCAAACATTTCCATGAATCTAAATAATGGATGTAAAGCTAATCTGCCCCATTCATGAAGTACATCTATGTGTTTTTAATAAATAAATACAATTTTTTTTTAAAGAATAGAATTAAAAACTTACCGATGCAAGTTTTCTCCATAAGCCTTCTCTCTCTATCTTGCTCTTTGCCTAAGGGTTTTCATAGGAGACTTCTCTACGATCCCCCTTTTTATAAAGACAGAAGCCTTGGATTTAGATGGTTCCTTTGGGTTTTGTAAGTTTGAGTAAAATGCTCTATATCGCGGTGATAGGAATCAATCCTTTAAGTGCCTATACTTAAGGACAATTAGGATTGTCAAATTTCGTAGTCCCGAATGGATCACAAACACTCATGAAGATGTATTTCAACGACTTATGAAGACTATGTAAAGACTGGATCAACATCTCAAGGGAAGACTCATCACCACAAGCTTTGAATTAGCTTGGCTCAAAGTTTGAAGCATCTATATGTGTCAACCATCAGGTGATATAACCTTAAAATGAACCTAAGTTAGATGTGTTTAATATGGTATCATTATGAACATAATTCTAAGTAACATGCATTGAAGTTAGTCCAGCCCGACTTCTGGTTCGGCCAGCCTAACTACATTCGGCTAACCCAACACATTTCAAGCAAGTATACAACAAGATAAGGATTTTCCACATCGAGTTTGGCCAGCCCAACCTTGGGTTCAGCTAGCCCAAGTGTGTTCGGTCAAGTTTGTAGCAAGGTCAATATTTTGAATCTTAGGAACATTCGGGCAGCCAAACCCTGTGTTCAGCCAGCCGAATTTTGGCTCGGGCTAGTCGAATTTTTGAAAAATGTTATCTCATGATTAATCTACTCAAGCAAAGAGAAAAAGTCAAACCTTCCTTAAGCTATTTGTGTGATAATTCTAATCTTATTTACCTTATTTTATTCTCTTTCTCAAGATAGTTTCAATTATTTTAAAAGAGTTATATAAACTCTACTTGAGATTTAGAGAATATAATTTACAACATTAGGGTTTTTGTTTATTGAAAATACTTTAGATCCCTTTATTCTTTTGAGTTGAACACATATACGTCTTCATCAATATTCCAAAAAAGAAGATCTCTGTAATCAAAGCTACAGTTATGTCTTCAACTCGGCATCTAAAGATAAGTATTATATTTATTTTTATTATCTTTTAGATTTTTCTAAGATAGCTCAAAAATCTTATCGGGTTGTTTTGTAGTGATCCCGTGAAAATCACAAAGTGAGTTTTGTTGTGATCACCCGTGAAAATCACAAGAACTGTATTAAGTTGTTAAGGTGAACTTATGAAAGCCTTGAAATAGTGAAAGCTAAAATTACAAGGGTAGTAATTTTAAAAGTGAAGTAGGTCTGAGGTTAAGCACCAAACCACTATAACTCCTTGAGCAGTGGTGGTGAATGTTTATTTATTTATTGTTTTCCTTGTGATTGATTGTCTTTTACTAAGTTTGATATTTTGATCTCAAAGACGTCATAAAATAAGGTTGTCTTGCCTAAATCCTTTAGGTGAATGTTGTCTTACGAACTATTTGGAATCAAGATTTTAATACTCTAAGTTATTGATAGTATTTGTTTTATTATTCCACGTTATATCGAAATATTTTGAATTGTCTTATTCACCCCCCTAAGAAATATATAGCTCGTCCTTTCAAGTGGTATCAAAGCGAGATTGCTCTTTTTAGGATTAACCTCTTAGAGCAAGATCTAAAGTTATTAGAATGTTAAATTTCGATGGTCTGTCCATTACCAGGCCACCTCCCTTTGATGGCTCAAATCATTCCTAAGGAAAGCTAGAATGAGGATTTTCCTCAAATCTATTATGGAAGTGTGTGAAAAGCCACTTTAATTAAATGGATTCTTTCAATGATGGAAGTATTGGCTGAGGATGGAACCACGTCCATGAAAGAAACTGCTTATACGTTTTGGACTACCGTTCAGAAAAGTGAAAGCAACGCTAATACAAAAGCCTTAAATGCAATTACATGTGCTCTATCACCATATGAATTCAAAAGAATCATTTTTTCTAATACAACAAAATAAGTATGGGATATTCTCTGAATGACACATGAAGGAACTAACATTGTTAAAAAGTTTAAGATTCAAATCCTCACAACTAATTTTGAGGAAATTTGTATGGAAGAAAGTGAGTCATTCATGGACTTCTATACGAAACTAAATGAAATTGTTAATTTTGTGAGGTCTTGGAGAAAATGTTCCTGAAAGTAAGGTTTGCGCAAAGATATTGCGATCACTTTCTGAAGGTTCAATTCCAAAGTCACTATTATATAGGAATTGAGAGATACCGATGTTATGAAGGTTGAGGAATTAGTTGGATCTCTACAAACCTGCGAGCTAAATTTCAAAGCTCCTAAAAACAAGTCCATAACTCTTAAATCCTCTAAATCTAAATCTAAAGATACAAATCCTGCTTACCTATTTTATAGGAAGTAGAGACCTAATAGTACTATGGTTAGGCAACTAGCAAGAAAGATAAAAGATCATATGGGATAATTACCTATCATTCTGGCGTTTCTACAGGACAAATCATTCCCTAGTGGGAGTTGTGCAACTGCCGGGGTTTCGCTAATTTTCCTGGTTATATAAAGAGGAGGGGTTATTGGCATTTGAGTTGCAACATCGTCTAAAATGAGACCAAAAGAAGTGTATCTTACTGTTAAGAGTTGAAGGACTACTACAAATCTGACAATAAATGCTCTAAAAATAAACTATAAACAAGGAAGTTCTAGTATTTTTTTTTAAAGAAGGAAGTAGAAACATAGAAGTTAGCAAGGACTACGTACCTCGGACACGAACAAGTTTGTTGTTGTCAAATACAGAAATTGGATAGTGTACACATCATAGCCTTTTACCAGTTGGGTTAATCAAATTTTAAAATAGGAATTCTCATGATTGCTTAAAAAATGCTTCATGATTGGCTTCTTGGCTTCCTAGGAACCAGTTGACTTATTGCAATTATGTTGAAATATAAAAATATAGTGCAACTGAAATATCATATGGAACTCCAAAATATCACATCCCATGTGGGAAAAAAACTAGAATATCATATGACACTCCAAACAATTAAAAGGCATCCCATCTTATTTTATATAAACCCATGAAAACCATAAGAGAGAGTTACAGAGTCAATCCCCAATCAATAGATGAAAAAATAGCATTAAAGGCATCCCAAAATGCATGGAAGCATAGAGCGTAGGCTTACTAGCAGCGAAATAGACCTACATCCAACTATCTACACTCAATACTTGAGATGATGGCCTGTAAATGCAGTTTGTATCCTCTTATAGGCAAAGATGCAATACTATTTGGAATATCATATAACATTTAACGTATATTTTACAGATTGTTGAATAACATATGTCACAGCATGTGCAATCATCATCATCATCTAAGCAGCATCCACCCGGCTTGAATTCTATGGCCAACATCCTTCTCAATCTCTCCATTCTCAATCTCTCCATTCTTGTGAAATACCGACCCCATATATCGAGGTGATGGGTAAGAATCCCCTGTACAAATATAATATCTGTAAACCCCTTTGCTAATAGAAAATTTCCCTCTCTTGAAACTTGTTAGAACTGATTACTTAATTTTATTGCATGCACGAATAAAACATGTGATTACTTGAAGTGAACATAAGTGTCACTCAATAAAGAACCACTCACAGTCAGGAAAATATAACTCACTGAAAGCTTTCCTGACTGCATAGTGGTCTATATGACTCCGATGACTTCATATGGACAATTGCCATAGAATTGACCTTGATGTGAGATATGAGTATAACCAACTGTATAAAAGATGAGAGAGACAAGGGCAAAAAGTAGTAAAATGTTGGAAATTTACTTTGGAAAGTTGGAAATTTGGATGTTTGCAACTCCCCTTGTTAGATCCTTTACCTTTCGGCTGTTTTTGTTGTAAATCATGTAGAAAAGAGAGAGAGATGTAAGAACTCTATTTAGTGGGCCTCACTGATCAATGGTCTGGATTGTTCTACAGTTGGACTGGATGATTGAGTAGACCAGTGGGCCCCACTTCAGGTGATGCGCTGCGCAGTCTATCTGCGCAGCTCTGCGTACTAGGGCTGGAATGCTATAGCTATCTTACGCAAATAGCAATTTGAGTTGAACTATGATGCTACAACGTGGAGCATGGGAGAGAGAGTTGTGATGGGTTTCAAACTCCCTCTCCACAGACTCTATAAAAGAGAGCTGGGTCCCCAATCCTACACCACAGCAGAAATTCGAGTCCCATCTACTGATTTGCAGAAAGGGTGTGAAGGAGAGGAAGATCCTAAGTTCTACAGGTATTCTGGTATTCTTATCCGGCTTCCATGGCAGCATCTCAGCTAGGTAAGCTATCTGACCCCTGATCGCCATGTCCCATGCACAGACAGATCCATGGGCCTGTTCCGCATATAGATAAGATTCCACATTTGGTATCAGAGCAATCTGTGCATAGGTATGGATGATCACATTCATCTATATCTGATCATATCAGGGATTTTCGAATTCCTGAAACAGTTGTGATCAGGGATTTCCGAGTCCCTGAATCCAGAAATATTAAGGCCAGGGATTTGAATTTCGAAAACCCTAAAGACAAATAAAGCAATTAGGAAATTCAATTTCCACATCCAGAATTAGGGATTTCGAATTCGAATCCCCAAATTCAGAGATCAATTGGGTTATTCAATTCGGAACCCCCAAATTTTGAAATTAGGGATTTTAATCCCAAATACAGCAATTAGGGATTTCGAATCCCAAATCCCAAATTGGGAATTTCAGATTCCCATCCCCAAAATCCATAATAGATTAGGGATTTCGATTTCGAAATCCCCAAATTAAAATATTAGGGGATTCAATTTCCAATCCCTAAAATCAGAATTTCAGATTAGGGATTTGGATTTGAAACCCTAAATTCAGAGTTTCAGATCACAAATTTTGGATTTGAAATCCTAAATACAGAAACCCATATTAGGAATTTTTTGAAAATCCCTAAATCCAGTTTTTCAGATTGGGGATTTCCGATTCCCGCATCAGAAATTAGGGATTTCAATTCCATAATCCCAGATTCAGAATATATTAGGGATTTGATCCCATCGGACCTCATCTCTTACCTTGACCTGATGGATCGGCGGCCATTGACGAACGGCGTCACAGCTAGACGAAGGTGATGGCTCACCACCATCTTTCTCCCTCTTTCCGAAGCCATTACCAGCGTCTCGAGCTTTCATGTCCACCAATGGCAGTCGCGGCCACCGCTGTTTCCGACACCGTTTACAGTGCCATGTTGCTGTGACTGCAAGAAATCCTGAAAAAAGGAGAGGAGCTTGATCTCTCCTTGTCGCGTTGGACGGACTTGCTGATCGTCTCTCTCGTTCTTCCTCCCTCTCTCTCTCTCTCTCTCTCTCTCTCTCTCGGTGAGAAAATTTTGGAGATGGCCACGAGAAGAGTCTAGGGCGCTGTTAAGATTATAATAGTTGGGTCTGCAATATAGGACCCGAACTGGAGCTTTCTGGTTACGGACTGATGGGCCCTGATATCGTTCTAGGCCCATTAATCCTAGTGTCTGGTTCACACAGCAACATTAAGTTTTATTTTGGTATGAACCATCTACGTGTTCAATCACGAGCATTTAGCCTGTCACATTCAAGAAGTTATGAGCTGTCTATTTTGATATGGGCTGTCTATTTTCCATCTATAATTAGACTTTGAGTTGATCTGTTCAATTAATGAACAACCATACATGAATCTGCCCATCAGGATATATAGTCCATCTATCATTTGAATGACAGTAACATGATTTAGTTTCGCTCATTTGAACTAGTACAGATCAAATAATAGCTTTGATTCAGCCTTATAGTTAGGCCCATCACGCATCTTTAAGTATTGATATGGACCGTTGGAATATAAGATGTGAAACCTATTTCACTTTAAGGATTTTCAAAAGGTCAAAATTAACTAACTTATGGACCGCATCAGACTATTAAGATATAATTCATGGAGAAGCAGGATTATGATCGCAATCTTGAGTCTGTCTTTGTAGTGTTGGATTCGGTTGTGTTAGCCACCATAGTGACCTCAATCGATGAAAACTTTACAAGTACAGACTTGTAACATTGAATTAGAATGATTGCATACAGTTGCGTTCACGTCTTCATGCATGCAGTAACGAAAACACAGATGATTACTGTTTGGCAAACACGTGAACGGGTGAAGTAAATGGTGCTGGTAATGTAAAATTGAAAGACTCATCTCACCCACAGGGGTTGAGTGTCTCAGATTTACATCACTGACATCACTTAGCTTCATGTTCAGGAGGATCACTAACATGTTATTATTTCCTCCCACAGGAGGAATGATGATGATGTAACAGATTCTCACTAGGATGTGATGGTTGGGCCCATTTTCATCCTGGATGATTTAGTTGATGCCTCCCTTAACAACTGAATTGATTAACTTTGCCTGATATTTGTTTACATTCATAACATTATCTTTGTGAAACTATGAACTAATGTGAGTATATGTGTATCTCTTATATTTCAGTCTCAATTCCAACTAATATGCATCAAGTCCCTGCCTTAAATGGGTCTAATTATACTCAATGGAAGAACGCCATTGAAGTTGTACTTGGCTGTCTTCAATTAGATCTTGCCCTGATAACACCAGAACCGCCAAAGCCATCTGATAATGCTACTGAAGCTGAATATAATAGATGGGTTGCATGGTTTAGATCAAATGATACATGCCTGAAAGTCATTAAATATTCAATTTCTGAATCGATGAAGGGTGTCATGCCTGAAACAGATAAGGCTAAAGTTTTCCTAACTGAAATGGGAAAACGATTCAAGAAATCTGATAAATCTGAAGTAGGCATTCTTCTGAATAAATTGACTCGCTCGTCCTACGATGGAAAAGGCAACATCCGTGAATACATTGTAGAGCAGATCGAAGTTGTTTCTAAGATCTGTGCTCTAGGGCTTGTACTCACTGATGATCAACTGGTTCATTTGATCATGAACAACCTACCTCCCCAATTCGGCACGTTCCTGGTAAACTATAACACTCTGAAGGACATGTGAACATTGGATGAACTCATCACTCAGTGCGTCCAAGAAGAAGACAGGATCAGACAGATGATAAAGGTTCAAAATGTTAATATGGTGACTTCAGGACAATGGCATGGGCAAGGGAATAAAGGTAGAAAGAAGAGGAAATAAGGTTATAATAATGGATTCTCTGGTCCTCCATCTGAAAACCATGAGAATCAATCTGGAAATGGATCTAAACGCAAACGGGTAAAAGGCAAGCCGTGCTACTTTTGTAAAAAGACGGGTCATCTAAAGAAAGACTGCGAAGGTTTTAAGGATTGGCTCATAAAGAAAGGTAATCATTCTGTTCTTGTCTGTTTTGAATCTAATCTAACCGATGTGTCAGTAGATTCCTGGTGGATAGATTCAGGAACTACTATTCACATATGCACTTCTATGCAGGAATTACTTCAGGCCAGGCCACCAACTGATGCGGAGCGCTCAGTATACATAGGCAATGGTGTCAAAGTTGACGTGGAGGCAATAGGAGTCTATAGGCTTAAGTTGAAGTCTGGTCATTTTTTGAATTTAGTTAATACATTCTGTGTGCCGTCTATAAGGCGCAATTTAGTTTCAATTTCCTTTTTGGATAAGTTGGGATATTCGTTCCACTTTGGAAATAAAAGTTTTAGTATTTACTTTAATTCGATTAAAGTTGGAACCGGCTCTTTAGTAAACAACTTATACCAGTTAGACTTAATTGCCTCTCACATCTATAATATTAATACCTTGCATGGAAATGTAGTGGGATCTAAGCGAAGACTAGACTATGAGAATTCCTCCATGTTGTGGCATAGGCGGCTATGCCATATATCTCGTGAGAGATTAGACAGGCTTGTGCGAGAAGGAATTTTGCATTCTCTAGACTTCTCTGACTATAAAGTATGCATTGATTGCATAAAAGGCAAACAGACTAGAACGA
The DNA here is from genome assembly GCF_029962835.1 of Magnolia sinica. Taxonomy (NCBI): domain Eukaryota; kingdom Viridiplantae; phylum Streptophyta; class Magnoliopsida; order Magnoliales; family Magnoliaceae; genus Magnolia; species Magnolia sinica. The sequence continues at coordinate 57,836,597 of NC_080575.1, read as the reverse complement.
GAAAGAAGGGTGCAACCAGGAGTGTAGATCTATTAGAGGTTATACATACAGATATCTGTGGACCATTCCCTACAGCCTCATGGAGTGGCCATAAATATTTCATTACCTTTATAGATGACTACTCTCGCTTTGGGTACCTATACCTTATCAGTGAGAAATCAGATGCCCTGGATGCTTTTAAAATCTATAAAGCCGAGGTTGAAAATCAACTCGATAAGAGAATTAAAGTTGTCAGATCTGACCGTGGTGGTGAATACTATGGCAGATATGACGAATCAGGTCGCAATCCAGGGCCATTCGCTAAATACCTATAGGATTGTGGCATTGTTGCTCAGTACACTATGCCTGGTACTCCAGAGCAGAATGGAGTTGCTGAGAGACGTAATCGCACCCTTATGGATATGGTGCGAAGTATGGTCAGCAATTCAACATTGCCAGAATCTCTGTGGGGTGATGCGATCAAAACTGCAGTTCATATATTAAACAGGGTTCCCAGCAAAGCAGTAAGCAAAACTCCTTTTGAGTTGTGGAATGGGAGAAAACCAAGTCTCCGATATCTACATGTTTGGGGTTGTTCTGCTGAAGCCAAAATTTATAACCCGCATGAAAAGAAGCTTGATCCTAGAACCATAAGTTGTTTCTTCATTGGATACCCAGAAAGATCAAAAGGCTATCGATTCTACTATCCTTCCCACTCCATCAGGATTGTTGAGACTGGGAATGCCAAATTCATTAAGGACACTGAAAACAGTGGGAGCAAGAATATAAGAAATTTTGTATTTGAGGAACAAATGACTGTGACTCCTGTCATAGTCAATCCAGATCACGTGGACATTAATAATGCAGTCGATTCTGCAGTCACTGCAGAGCACCACGTAGAACCTCATATACAAACCACTGATGAGGAAAATCAAGATCAGACCCAACAAGCTGAACCATTAAGAAGATCTGAAAGAGAGAGAAGGCCTGTAAATCGAGACGATTACATCGTATACTTACAGGAACACGACTTTGACATAGGGGTGGAAAAGGATCCTGAATCCTTTACACAAGTCAAACAAAGTGTTGATCCTTCTCGTTGGTTTAATGCCATGAAAGATGAGTTGAAATCCATGCAGGACAATAAAGTATGAGATCTTGTAGAGTTACCCACTGGAATAAGGCCGATTGGTTGTAAATGGATATTTAAAACCAAACGGGACTCCAAAGGTAATGTCGAACGATATAAAGCCAGACTTGTTGCCAAGGGTTTTAACCAACGTGAGGGCATTGACTTTAAGGAGACTTTCTCACCAGTATCCAAGAAAGACTCATTCATGATCATAATGGCTCTTGTAGCTCATATGGATTTAGAGTTACATCAAATGGATGTAAAGACTGCATTTCTCAATGGGGATCTAAATGAGAATGTGTACATGTTGCAGCCCGAAGGTTTTGTAGCTACTGGCGCAGAACGTTTGGTTTGCAAACTTAAGAAGTCCATCTATGGGTTGAAACAGGCATCGCGGCAGTGGTACCTTAAGTTTCATGAAGTAATTTCTTCATATGGCTTTGTAGAAAACACTGTAGATGAATGCATCTACATTAAAACTAGTGGGAGTAAGTTCGTTATGATGATTTTGTATGTTGATGACATTCTGTTAGCTAGCAGTGATACCAGGATGTTGAGCGACACTAAGAAATTTTTATCTCAAAAATTTGAAATGAAAGACCTTGGTGAAGCTTCTTATGTCATCGGCATTGAGATTCACCGTGATAGAACACTTGGACTGCTCAGCTTGTCACAGAGGACCTATATTGCTAGGGTACTCGAAAGGTATGGCATGCAAAATTGTGCTTCAGGAAAGTCGCCCATTGTGAAGGGCGACAAATTTGGTTTATTTCAGTGTCCAAAGAATGATTTAGAAAAGAATCGAATCAAAGAATTTCCGCACGCATTAGTAGTAGGGAGCATCATGTATGCTCAAGTCTGTACGCGACCGGACATTGCCTTTGTCACTGGAATGTTGGGAAGATATCTATCTAATCCAGGAATGCAACATTGGATAGCTGCAAAGAAAGTATTACGGTATCTTCAGAGAACGAAAGACTTCGGACTCACATACAGAAGATCTGATCAGTTGGAGTTGATCGGATATTCAGATGCAGACTTCGCAGGCTGCGTTGATACTAAGAAGTCTACTTCAGGATACATCTTCATGATGGTGGGAGGAGCTGTGTCGTGGAAAAGCGTGAAACAATCTACCACAGCCTCATCCACTATGGAAGCTGAATTTATTGCTTGTCATGAGGCATCTAATCAGGCACTACGGTTACAGAGTTTCTTCTTAGGTTTGCGGGTACTGGAGCATATCCTGAAACCGTTGAGAATATTTTGCGATAATTCGGCTGCTATTTCCTTCTCTAGTAACAACAAGCATTCGTCAAGGTTGAGGCATATCGACATCAAGTATCTTGTTGTAAAAGAAAGGGTTCAGAATCATCAAGTGTCCGTGGAATTCATTGGCACTAAGCAGATGATTGCAGATCCGCTCACTAAAGGGCTCCCTATCACGCCATTTCAGGAGCATGTAACATCCATGGGAGTCATTGATCCCACAGATGTTTTCAATTAGTGGGAGTTGAGCGTACTTTGATTTTCACAGACACTTAGAGATCTCGTTTTATACAGTTTGTTTGGATGATTTTGATATAAAGATTTATTTCTGCTTATTTGTATATATGTGCAATTTTTGAATAAGTGGAACTACAGTTGTGTCTCGTTAGAGATATGAAAAAGCTTCAGGACCTCTTAAGGATAGGCACATATTATCACACTAAAGTGTGTAATCCTTATACCACATTTCCTAGTTCGTGATCTATGTCATTAAGATTGAAAGTATTTGTGATCGCGCTTAGACTCACTTCGCCTAAATTAAATGTTATGATGACTACCGCGTTTCGATACTGACTGTTTTGATGGACCAGATTGAATAGCATTACTCATATTGTCCAACTGTTTTCATTGGTTAACCATTTAGATATTTTCTTAAAATATCAAAACTTGTTTACAAAATTATTATATATATGACTATCATTGACGTTGCTCAATGAGGCCCAAGTGGGAGAATGTAAGAACTCTATTTAGTGGGCCTCACTGATCAACGGTCTGGATTGTTATACAGTTGGACTGGATGATTGAGTAGACTAGTGGGCCCCACTTCAGGTGATGCGCTGCGCAGTCTATCTATGCAGCTCTGCGTACTAGGGCTGGAATGCTATAGCTATCTTACGCAGACAGCAGTTTGAGTTGAACTACGATGCTACAACGTGGAGCATGGGAGAGAGAGTTGTGATGGGTTTCAAACTCCCTCTCCACAGACTCTATAAAAGAGAGCTGGGTCCCCAATCCTACACCACAACAGAAATTCGAGTCCCATCTACTGATTTGCAGAAAGGGTGTGAAGGAGAGGAAGATCCTAAGTTCTACAGGTATTCTGGTATTCTTATCCGGCTTCCATGGCGGCATCTCAGCTAGGTAAGCTATCCGACCCCTGATCGCCATGTCCCATGCATAGACAGATCCGTGGGCCTGTTCCGCATATAGATAAGATTCCACAAGAGAGAGAGAGAAAAAAGAGTTGTGAAAACCAAAGAGTGAACAAGAAGCAAACAACAATAGCCTCACACGTTGCCCTCTATCTTATTGAGTTGGGGCAACACTTAAAAGACGCAAAATTACAAGTATTACCCCCCTCACTTTAAGTTATTATAACACAACAACCTATTTCCCCAAAACTAAACCCAAACACATGTCTAGTCCTAGAAATAAAACCCAATAATATGATAACCAAATATGGTTCACTCGACCATTCATATGACTTGTGTGGACCCCATGTGATCGAAATGGCTCCTAACATCCCCTAAATTAGAGCATAGACATCGTGGATGCAAAACTTGGCAAAGAATCAATCTAGACGAGCATGATTTAGATTCTTTGTAAACATTTCTACCACTTGATCTTGGGACTTGACGAACAACATGCATATTTCCTTGCTAGCGATGTTCTCTCCAATGAAGTGATAGTCCACTTCAATGTGGATGGTTCTTTCATGAAAAAACTGGATTATTTGCAATGTGAGACAACCTAATTATCATAGTACAATCTCTTAGGGATTTCAACCATGAACCTCAGCTCGCCCATCAGGGATTTCAAACATGTGGTGAACTTAGATGCAACCATGCACATCAATAATTAGCAATTTTCTCTTTTCACAAACTAAGAATTAGTGAAAAGATTACCATTCGCAGGGGAGTATGTTATGTTCGATATGACAGAGGATACCATAGAGATGATCTTAAAAAGAATACAATGTTTGGCCAATCATTTTTCTCCCACAGGGCCAACCTTTTGGCTATCCAAATTGTTCATATGGTGTAACCCATGGTGGATTGAAGATTCCAAATGATCTCCCTCATCAGATGATCTTAACCATTTGATTAACCATCAATAAATGTTGACCATCTACTAGAAGGAGATATTAGGGAATAGCCCAAACCATGATGGGGACAACAAATTGTTGAGTGTCAAATATTGCATATTCTCCCCTATTTATATCTTGGTTTTATGAACATGATAAGGCTTAATGGTATATTTTAGACATGTTTGTGTTGCAAGGTGAATCTGAGAGCTTGGATTGAAAAGAATGCTAAAGGCATGGATTTGATGCTCAAGAATCACCAAGCCAAAGGTTGGATCTTAGAAGATCAATAATGAAGAGTTCACATGCCAAAGATCTAAGGATGCCAAAGATCCAAGGAAACCAAGTACAATAGCTGAAGAAAGGACTTGAAAGACTGCAAAATCTATAGTAAAAAACAGACAGGTTTGGTCCAACCGAACTTGCACAAAACAGTCCAGCGACAAATGATGGAATTCAGAAGCTAATTTAGTTAAGCCGATAGTTAATTTGGTCCGACCGAAAGGAGGATTCGGTGTGACCGAAAGTGCACAAAAAGCTCCAGTGAAGAACGATGAATTTTGGAGTTAATTTGGTCCGACCAACGACTTAAGTTCGGTCTAACCGAACACATTTCGGTCCAACCAAAATCGGGCAACTGCTGAAACAGAATCCTTTTCAAATTCAGACTCGACTTCATACTCGATTTCAGTCCGACTGAAGTGTAATGCGGAAAAAGCTATGGATTGTGTAATTTAAGTCGGTGCGTAAGGTGGAGCTTCACAAGTATAAATAAGAGTCCTTAAGACATTCCTAGGCATCTTCAAGGGTTTATGGAGTGGAGCAAAAGGGTGGAGAGCCGCCGCCAATAGTTTTTCTTCTTCTTCCTTAGTTGTTTTTATGTTTTATTTAAGAGTTCTTAGTTCAATCATGTTTATGGTTGGCTAAATCTCTTAGCTAAGGCTAAGAGGTGAAGCTTGTAGTGTGATTGGGATGTTTAGTTTACTTTGATTTATGTTTATGTTGAACTTCATTGATTTCTAGTTGATTATAAGGAATATTTTCAGTTTTCAATGACTTATTGTGACTCAAATTACAGCAGAGCCTGTGACAGTTTTGGGTATCTTCTTTTCTTATTTGAGATTGTGGGATTGGTAAATCCTATTGTTTGCCATCATCGCCAAGGCATGGTTAGATGATCGAATCCCTTCCAAATCTTCACAATCCTCTTCCAGTGAGGTTAAATCAATGAGAAGTTCAGAGATTTGATTATCTCTCTTCCCAATTGGATAAAATAGGGCACCGATTCCAATTGGATCTCTTGAATCAAGTAAAGTAGCTTCTCAATAGCTACAAGTGGATCCTTGGCACCCTAGTTCCCACCTTTAAATTTACAAGTTTCAATTACAATAATCACAATTACTCTCTCTATTAATTCAGGTTTAGATTTAGATCTTCTTCTAGTTCTATTTCTAGTTACTTTCAGAAATGTACAAGTTTAGTCCCTGTGGATTCGACCTTGGTCTCACTGAGATTATTACTACATCGTGACCCTACACTTAGAGTTGTGAACACAAATCAATAGCTTAAGTAACTAAAAGGCGGGCCCCATTCATACTTAAAAAAAAAAATTTTTAAAAAGAAAGAAAAAAGAAAGAAAGATTGAACATTATTAAAGGGAGCCAAAAGCAACCCAAAAGAAAAACAAAGCAAAGCCTAAAAACAACAAAACAAAATAGAAGCTAACTATAAGAAACAAGAGAAAAACAAAATAAAAGAAAATAAAATAAAAATAAGAAAGGAAAACCAACTATACAATTTAAAGCAGGGAAAACACCTAAGACTGGAAACAACCATCCCATTACAAGTCTAGATACAGGATATATCACTGTTGTCCAGAGAATGGAGAGTTGTTTTATGTATTACCTCACTTCTAAAATGTATTTACATATTACAAAGATGTGCAATGGGGAATTCATGAACAAAGATGTCGATGATGTCTAGGATTACTTTGACAAACTTGCTGAAACCGCACAATCATGGGACATCTCCCCAAGACCTAGCACCACTTCTAAGCCTACTCAATCAAATGAGAAGGGCAGAATATATCTTTTGAAAGAGGAAGATTATATAAATGCTAAAGTAGCTAGTCTCACAAGGAAACTCAAGGCCATGGAACTTAAGAAGGAGAAGACTAAGGAAGTTCTCAGCGGTATTTGTGCTTGTAACATTCATACAACTGAGAATTGTCCAACAATACCACTTTTCAAGAAATACTAAACGAGTAATTGAATATTGTAAACAACTGCCAGAGGCCTTTCAAAGGAACCACCTCAAATACTTACAACTCCAGCTCGAGAAACCATTCAAATTTCAATTGGAGGAATGGAGAAACTGCTACTCAATGAATCGTTAACCAATTTTTGCATCAAAGGAAACCTCAAGAGGACCCAGTTCTAAAACATATCCAAGACTAAGAACTACTCAACTAGAATATGGTATAAGCATTCTAGGATATCAAATTAGCAATGGGAATGCTTGCATCGTCTATTCAAAGGATAGAGTCACAATTAGTAATTAGGGAGAAAGGGATGTGTGAGACCCGTATCCTAGTTCCTACCATTCTGTAGACTATCGCGATCCTCCCCATTGAATTTTGGCAACTCGTGACTTGTAACTGGCGTTTGCGCACGACCCTGAGTCACATGCTGTATATCTGATTGACTCGACCTGAGACTTGTACCCTTGCGACCACGTCATCGCCACAGTTCCAACGCTACGTCTCGCGCGCTGATGCGATAGCCAAGCTAGGAGTTGTGGGCCCGCGTTCATTTTGAGGAAAACACCCCGCATTGTGAATTTTGAGAGAATCTCTACAACTCATCACATCAATCCATTAATTAATCAAGTCAAGTACATATCCCATCACCCCCATCCCTCTCTCACCCAAAGTCAACAGCACCCTCACCTAGCCATTCCTTTCTTACCAACAAGTGAGTGGGACCCATACCTCCCATTTCATACACATCACTTCTCTCTCTCTCTCATTTCACACTCCATTTTCAAGCACTCCCAAGGGTGGACGTCCAAGCTTTCCAAGAGGAGAGCAAGTGTGGCCCACTTCCTACCCCAAAATCCTCACCATCCAACCCTTCAATTCTCATCACCCACCATAAAAGGGAAAGACAAGGAGCTAAGGAGTCCATGGAGCTTAGAAGAAGTAGAATCGGTGGGTGATCCACCGTTGATTTCCATTTAAGGTCCCACTTATGATGGGACCCACTTTGATGTATGTGTTGTGATCTAGGAGGGGCCCATAGTGGCGAGGTCCATCTACTACGCCGATCTCTCTCTCTCTCTCTCTCTCTCTCTCTCTCTCTCTTTCCTTGTTTGTGGGTCCCACGTGATGTGTGTATTCTATATCCATGCCGGCCACCTATGCAACTCACCTTACCGATGTCCAGCGGACTGGTCCACCCTGGCTGTTCGTTTTTGGACGCCTCCCCTGATGAAAGGAAATACAAACACTAGCTTCATTTTAGAGCTGAGGTGGGCCACATGTGTGGACCCACCTCTAATGCATAGGTATCAACCATGCTGTCTGTCCATGGTCCCACGTGGGGACTACCCTGATATATGTGTTTCGGATCCACACCGTCCAGATCTCTAGACGGTGGAAGGACCCTGATGCATGATCCAGGTCATCTAGATTACATGGGGCCTACCATGATGGAGTGTTTTATTTACGATGTGCATCTAGGGGACGAGGGCCACCTCCTGTATTGCATATCTGACTATCCACACCGTCCAGATGGGTGGTGGGATTCCACCTTGAATGTATGGATTTAATCCACACCGTCCATGCATGTGGGGCCTACCTATTGTGGCACGTGTATGCTGTTTACACCATCCAGCGTGGGACAGTGCTAGATGTACCACGTTGCACTAATGTATCCATGCTGTACACCCATTTTCCTGGTGGGTGGGACCCACCACACATGTTGCATGTGTGGGATGGGCCCACCTTGATGAATGTATTTTCTATCCCCACCATCCATTTGATTTGGGATGGTGGGATGGCACCATGATGTATGTGCTTTAAGCCACGCCGCCCATCTGGCTTGGACGTGGGAACCCCCCACACATGTTACACGTGTGGGGGTGGACCCACCTTGGTGTATGTATGGTATATCCACTCCATCCAACTGTTAGGATGGTGGTGTGGACCTCACTGTGATGTTTGTGTCTTATACACACCGTCTATTTATTTTAGTTCGTGTGGGGCCCACCCCACACGTGTTATACGTGTGGGATGGAACCCACCTTGATATATGTATTTTGCATCCCTGTTGTCTGTCCGTTCTGGACAGGCAGGACCCACCTCGATGCATGTTTGTGTGGGCTGATCATTGTGAATGTGTTTTATACACATCATCCATCCATTTGTGCGGCCCGCTGTGACGCATGTATTGTATATCTATGTGGCCCACTTGATGTATATGAGGCCCATTGGCACGGCCCATTGATGCGGCCCACTTGTTGTATATGAGGCACATTGGTGCAGCCATTGATATGGCCTACTTGATGTTTATTAGACCATTGGTGCGGCCCATTGATGCGGCTCACTTGATGTTTATCAGCCTATTGGTGTGGCCCGTTGATGCAGCCCACTTGATGTTTATTAGCCCATTGGTGAGGCCCACTTGATGTTTATTAGCCCATTGGTGCAGCCCGTTGATGCGACCTAATTAATGTATATGAGGCCCATTGATGCGACTCACTTGATGTTTATAAGGCCCATTGGCGCGACCCGTTGTTGCGGCCCACCTTGATGTATATGAGGGCCTGTTATTGCCGCCTACTTTGATGTATTTGTGGCTCATCTGTGAGGCCCACTTTGATATACTTGTGGCCCATCTGATATGCCCATTTTGATGTATTTAAGGCCCAAGAGTGTGGCCCATGGTGATGTATATTAGGCCCTTGTGTGAGGCTATGAGCCCACTATACGTTTGGCTCTATGTTGACCACTCCTTGGGAGCAATGTTCGTTAAATGTCCACTTTGATGGGCAATGATGGTTAAATGTCCATATTGTGACCTTCCCTTAGGCCCTTCATTAGGCTGATTTTCGAGGCCGATTCCGATTGTCGAAGTCGATTATTGAGGCCGATTGTCAAGGCCAATTCTGATTATCGAGGCTAATTCCAATTATCGAGGCTGATTGTCGAGGCCGATTCTAATTGTCGAGGCTGATTATCAAGGTCAATTATGATTATCGAGGCCGATTCCGATTGTCGAGGCCGATTCCGATTGTGAAGGTCGATTCCAGTTGTCGAGGCTGATTTTGATTGTCGAGGCCGATTATCGAGGCCGATTCCAATTGTGGAGGCCGATTATTGAGGCTGATTCTGATTGTCGAGGCCAATTCCGATTATCAAGGCCGATTCTGATTGTCGAGGATGATCCGATTGTCAAGGATGATTATCGAGGCTAATTCCGATTGTCAAGGCTGATTCCGATTGTTGAGGCTGATTATCGAGGTTGATTCCAATTGTCGAGGCCGATGATCGAGGCCGATTACCAAGGCCAATTATCGAGGCCAATTGTATGGGCCAATTATCGATGCCGATTATTGGTGCCGGTTGTCGATACAGATTATGAGTATGTGACAGCATAGCATCATGATACATGTCCATATGCATCACTTGCATGTTTGTTATGAGACGGAGTTACCCCACATCAACACATGGTATGCGCAAGATTGATGCATGATTGGATTGTGTGATTCATGTTTCTTGCATTTTATGATATGACCACCGTATGCCTTAGCGACATCAGGGCCATGACCTCCACAGGCATGTCGTGGATGGCTAGATAGGACACCAAAAATATTTGGTTCTGGCATACGAGCGCCATAGATGTCACTTGGTGAAAATTCCTAAACCTTTGTGGCCAGGAGATGCCCCAATGTTTAAACCGAGTGGATATATATATATATATATATATATATATATATATATATGAGCGCATGAGGGCTGTATACCAGTAGGCTGTATCTCCCACTGTATCATAGTCGGTTGGAAGGGGGTGTGACCTTACCCATCTGAGTGAGGGGACAATATCTAGGTTGAGTTTGACCAGCTTGAGGAATGAGTCCACTATCAATGAGCCGGGCCCGATATTGGCAGGTAGATATTAAGGTCTCTTTCACTTACCCAGTTGTGAGCTTGGATATGGGCAGCAAGCTGGCATAGAGTGTTATAGACCCCGGTGATGATCCTAGAGATGTACAGTACTGATATGTGGACTTATTGAGAGAGAGTTGCATACTCAGCATTTTACTCATTCATTCATTCACTATCCACTCGGGCTGGTGGTTCGCAACTAATTGATATGTGTACCTTCATAATAGCTAGGATTTCGATTAGGGCGAGCGACCAACTTGAGGTCAGGAGTTTAACACATTGAGTCTATCTATCCAAATTTAGGTATGGGACTGGTTTGGATAGAAGTCCCTTGTGATGGACCCCATAGCATAAATACTACATACTATCATCCCGACTTCATACTCCAGCTTGGTCATTTCATTCGCACCGCATATTTCATTACATCTGTGGCATATGGTATTTTGGGTTGCTATGTTTCTGCACTTATATAGCTTAGATGATCCTTACGGGACTCATCAGGATTTGCATATTACGTTGCATCCTCAGTATAGGATATTTGGTTTATTATGTCTCTACATTGCATAGTTTATCTTTTTTGCTTCCTCAATATATTATATTGTCTTATTATGCTTTTGCATCACATAGCCTGGATAAGACTGATGGTATTTATGGACTTACTAGCATGTTTCCGCATTACTCTGATATTGTACGATTTATGGATTGCCAATATTTCCGCTTACTCTGATATCTATATGTTTGGCACGTGCATCGCACACACTTACACCACCCTCTAAGCTTTCTATAAGCTTATGCATGATAGATGCATGCAGGTGGTGTTAGGTCACAACAGCGTTAAGCTTGGAGCGTGTAGCCGTCTTCTAGAGCTTTGATTTTTGATATATGTATTTCCCTTTCAGTATTGTATTTAACTATTTATATTAGTAGATATGTGATGATGATGTTACCTTTGTGATTTGGGTAAACTTGTAGTTATGCTTGCTATGAAACAAATGTATGTTGAAAATCCTCCTCGTCGGATCCCAGGATCGGAATCTGGCATATAGGCGTCGGGAGCCGAGAATGGGGTACTATGGAGGTTGTCAGCACCAGATTCAGTGATCGGGAATTCTGTGAGCCTAATTTTCTAGTTTGGGGCATGACAGGATTCTTCCAACTCAAGCTCTCCCCAATCCTAAACCGCGATACGGAGTTAGTGACCTAAGATCTTCAAATCCAATGGAGTAAGTCAAGTCTATCACTACTCTTAGGAGTGAAAAAATAATTGAAAAATCTATTCCGATAAGGGCTGAAAAGTCTAAGGATCCAGAAGAAGACATAGTTGATAAACCTAACACTACTCCACATGGATTAGAACTATAACCTCTGAGCAAGCTGATTGCTCAATTCCCCTAGCAATTGATTGCATCAAAACTTCTAGCCAACTCACAGGATATTCTAGAGGTGTTAAAACAAGTGAAGGTCAACATCCCTCTTCTAAATATTGGGAAACAAATTCCTTCATATACTAAATTTCTAAAAGACTTATGCAAAACTAAGAGGCAGCAAAGTATCAAAAAGAAAATTTTTCTGACAGAAAAAGTAAGTGTCATCCTCAAGCAAGATGTGTTATAGAAATATAAAGATCCAAGAAGCCCAACTATCACTTGTATAATTGGGAATCACTAAATTGAGAACACACTTCTTGACTCAGGGTGAGCGTAAATCTGATCTTTTATTCGGTTCATGAACAACTCGGTCTAGGCAAATTAAAACTCACCTGGACCACATTACAACTTGATGATCGCTTAGTTCGTGTATTGAGGGGGATAATTGATGATGTGTTGGTCTAGGTTGACAAATTCTACTATCCAGTAGATTTTATCATCCTAGATACCCAGCCCATCGCAGATATGAGCACTCAAATCCCTATCATACTTGGCCGCTCATTCCTTGCTACATCCAATGCTATCATCAATTGTGGGAATGGGGTCATGAATTTATCTTTTGGAAATATGACATTAGAGCTCAATATCTTTTTCAACATGAACAGACAGGCAGAGGATGATGACAAGGCCCACGACATTAATGTGATAGATTCTTTTGTGGAAGATAGAGCTCTGATGACCTTATCCTCTGACCCTCTAGAGACATGCTTGGCCCACTCCCCTGATTTGGATGATGACATGATTAGAGAGATAAATGTTTTTCTTAATGCTGCACCAGTACTTAAAGTTAATCGGTGGAGGCCACAATTTGAAGAATTACCCCAAATGAATGTCGTACCTCTACCATCTAGCCTCAAAGCACTGAAGCTTGACCTAAAATCGTTGCCCTCTGATCTTAAATATGTCTATTTAAGTCAAGATGAGACTTATTTGGTGGTGATTTCTTCTCACCTTAATCAAGAATAGGACAGTATGCTTATCTTTACTCTCATTGAGCACAAAAGAACCCTTGGATGGTCGATTGCGGACCTCAAGAGAATTGACCCTTTGATTTATAATCACCACATTCATTTGGAGGATAATGCGAAGACCTCCCAGCAACCACAACGTAGATTAAATCTAAACATGAAGGAAGTGGTTGAGGCTGATGTACTTAAGTTGTTGGATGTGGTTATTATATACCCAATATTTGATAGCCAATGGGTGAGCCCAACTCAGGTGGTTTCTATGAAGTCCGGAATCACCATCATAGTCAATGCCAACAATGACCTCATGCCAACTAGAGTTACTACTGGTTGGAGAATGTGCATTGACTATAGGAAATTGAATACAGTCACGAGGAATGACCACTTTCCTTTGCCCTTCATTGATCAAATTTTAGAAAGGCTAGCTGGTCTCTCTTACTATTACTTCCTTGACGGATATTCGGGCTACAATTAGATAGAGACAGCCCTTGAAGATCAAGACAAACAACTTTCACATGTCCTTATGGCACCTTTGCCTACCGAAGGATGCCATTCGGATTGTGTAATGCCCCTGCCACTTTTTAACGATGCATGTTAAGTATTTTTCTGACATGGTGAGGCAATATTTAGAGGTCTTCATGGACGACTTCTCTGTCTTCGATCCATCCTTCAGCGAGTGTTTGGAAAATCTAAAAAATGTGCTGAAGCAATATGAGGAAAAGAATTTAGTACTAAATTGGGAGAATGTCATTTCATGGTTTTTAAGGGAATAATTCTTGGACATATAATCTCGTCCAAGGGAATTGAGGTAGACAAGGCTAAAATTAACCTTATCGCTAACTTACCTCCACCCAAGAGTATACGAGATGTGCGATCCTTCTTAGGACACGCTAGATTTTACAGACGATTCATAAAAGACTTTAGTCACTCTCTCGTCTTTTATGCAATCTACTTCAAAAGGATGTACCATATGAGTGGACTAAGCAATGCCAAGAAGCTTTCACTAAGCTCAAAGGCACGTTAACTACCACGCCTATCATGTAGCCACCCAACTAGAGCAAACCTTTTGAAATTATATGTGATGCGTCTGATTATACTATTGGGGCGGTGTTAGGCCAGAGAGAAGAAAAGAAGCCTTATGTTATTCACTATGCAAGTAAATCTTTAAATCTTGCCCAAGTTAATTACTCTACTATGGAGAAGGAACTCCTAACCGTAGTATTCGCTTTGGACAAATTTAGGTCATACTTTATCGGATCCAAGATCATTATCTACACTGATCATGTGGCATTAAAGTTTCTTTTTTCTAAGAATGATGCTAAACCCCGCCTGATAAGATGGATCCTTTTACTTCAGGAATTTGATTTATAAATAAAAGACAAAAAAATGGAGTAGAGAGCTGACCATCTCTTAAGACTAGATCTCCTCAATCCCCTTGAAACGACACTCATAAACGACATGTTCCTTGACGAACAATTGTTCAAACTCTACCAACTACCTTGGTTTGCTGATATTGCAAATTATCTTACTACAGGTTTCACGTCGACACATTGGACTGCGCAAGATAAAAGAAAATTCTTCACCGAGGTACGTAAATTCTTCTGGGACGATCCATATTTGCTTAAATACGCCCAGACCAAATTCTAAGGAGATGTGTACCAAAAATGAACATAAAAGTGTCATCTCCTTTTGTCACTCCCAAACCTGTGGTGGTCACTTTTCCGCTAAAAAGACCACAACCAAAATTCTGCAATACGACTTTTATTGGCCCACTATGTTCAAGGACACTCATGAGTTTTGTAAAGCTTGTGAGCGTTGTCAGAAATTGAGTGCATTGTTGCATCGAAATATGATGCCTCTAAACCCTATTCTTATTATTGAAACATTTGATTGTTAGGGCATCGATTTCAAGGGGCCATTCCCCTAATCCTTTGAGAATTTGTACATTTTGCTATCAGTAGACTATGTCACTAAGTGGATCGAAGAGATCCTGTGCCTAATCATGACCATCGTACGGTTATTCGATTTTCAAAAGAAAATATCCTTTCCTGGTTCAGAACGCCTCGAGCCATTATTAGTGATGGAGGTTCACACTTCTGTAACAGGCCATTTGCGAACTTAATGAAGAAATATGACATCTCTTATAAAGTGAACACTCCATATCACCCACAGACAAGTGCGCAAGTCGAGATTTCTAACAAAGAAATTAAACACATTCTAGAGGAAACGTTTAACCCAAATTGCGAGGATTGGTCAATCCGTTTGACCGATGCTTTATGGACCTACCGAGCTGCCTTCAAGACCCCAATTGGAATGTCTCCCTTTAAACTCATCTATGGGAAAGCTTGTCACTTACCTTTGGAATTGGAACATAGAGTCTACTGGGCTATCAAAAACATGAATTTTAACCTGGACAACACTGGCTCATTGTGCAAACTTTAGTTACATGAACTCAAGGAAATCCGGAATGATGTATACGAGAACTTGAGAATTTACAAGGGCGGGATGAAGGTGTTCCATGACGGAACATTCTTTGAAAATCATTCTTGACTGGTCAAAAATTTCTTTTGTATAATTCTCGGTTACATCTTTTTCTGGATAAATTCCAATCTCGTTGGACCGGCCCTATCATCGTTACTAATGTCTATCCTCATAGGGCTGTCGAGATTCGGAATCCAACGAATGGCAATGTTTTCAAAGTGAATGGATATCATTTAAAGCCATTTGTTGAGAAATTTGATTCAGAGGACATATCCATACCTCTTATTGATCTTGTTTACTAGGATTAACTTCCTAGGCTGATGGAGGTGTAGTTAGATTTATTACTTTCGTAGGATTTAGGACTAGGATAGTTTGCTTTCAGTTGTTTAGTCGTTGTGCTAACCAATCTTCACAAGGAGAACTTTGGAAGAGCTGCAATACACCTTCTTCAGGTACTACCTTTCTTACAGTTCTCCATTCTTATCGTTGTCTCATTTACATTGAGGACAATATAAATTTTAGGTTGGGGATGTGGATTAGGTAAACTAATCAGTATTTTCTTAGTCTTTGAGCAAAAATTTTGAAAAATTTTCAAATCTCTCAAATCAAAAACCTATTTGAAAAGTGATAGTTTGTGCACTTAAGAATATTTTGAGTATAATGATAAATGTCACACCCCAAACTTGGAAACCGGGCTCACAGAATTCCTGATCGCTGAATCCGGCGCCGACAACCTCCATAGTACTCCATTCTCAGCTTTCAGTGCCCATGTGCTAAATTCAGATCCTGGGATCCTACAAGGAGGATTTTCAGTGTGATTTTTTTATAAAGAAGCATAACCACAAGTGTACCCAAATCACAAGAATAACATCATCACCACATATATACTAATATAAACTTTAGATTATAGTACTGAAAGGGAAATACATAAATAACAAAATCTCCAAAGTGATCTGCCACAAGCTCCTACCTCAATGCTGCTGTGACCTAATGTCACTTGCACGTAACGGTCGTGCATAAGCTTACTAGAGGGTGGTGCATGTGTGCACGATGCATGTGTCAAGCATATAATATCAGAGTAAGCGAAAATACAGTCAATTCATAAATCACACAGTAACAAAGTAAGCAGAAATACTAACAAGTCCATACATACCGTCAACCTTATCTAGACTACGCGTTGCAAAGACATAATAAGCCATATGTCATATGCTAAGGATGCAATATGAGAATCCTGACGGGTCCACGAATACCAACAGCCTTGTCTAAGCCACGTAATGCAGAAACATAATAAACTAAATGTCATATGTTGAGGATGCAATGTATAAGAAACGACAAAGTTGGAGTGTGTAGTCGGGATAATAACACTTGGTATCACAAGCTGTGGGGTTCATCACAAGGGACTTCTATCCAAACTGACACATACATGATTTGGATAGCTAGACACAATGTGGTAAACTCCTGATCTCAGGTTAGTCGCGTACCCAACTGAAATCATGGTCATTACGAAGGTACACATAATGATTTAGTCCACATATTAGTACGCAACTCCTACTCAGTAACGTGGAGCTTATCTTGTGCACACACTTACACCACCCTCTAAGCTTTCTATAAACTTATGCACAATAGATGCGTGTAGGTAATATTAGGTTGCAATAGCATGGAGCTTAGAGCATGCAGCGGACCTCTGGAGCTTTGATTTTCGATATATGTATTTTCCTTTTAGCATTGTATTCAAATGATTATATTAGTGGATATGTGATGATGATGTTACCTTTGTGATTTGGGTAAACTTATGGTTATGCTTCTTACGAGATAAAGGTACATTGAAAAATCCTCCTCGTAGGATCCCAGGATCGAAATCTGGCGTATAGGCACTGGGAGCCGAGAATGGGGTACTACCGAGGCTGTCGGCACTAGATTCGATGATCGGGATTCCTGTGAGTCTGATCTCTGGGTTTGGGGCATGACAATAGACATGATTATCTGATAAGGAAGACAACAATAATCCACAACCGACCCTCACCGGCATGTAACATACCAAGAGTATAAACCAAACAACATGTTCCTTCTACAACTATAGGAGTCCATGCAGCATGTCCCACATTATACTAACATTAGTCTTCCAAGGTACTAATATATCATATATTCTAAGACGGGGTCCACTGGAAGGATGGCGGATCTTGCCCATACATCAAGATAGGCTCTATATAGTGGATATACCAAACCTGATACTGCATATTCTTTCATCTACGGCAAGGGGTGATGATGTACTCATCTTACAAATAATGGGTGGCTTAGATGACATACTAACGTCAAGGACACACTCATCCTAAAAGGGGTAACTAGACAGTGTCGATGATACATACATAATATTGAAGTCCTAACAATCGATTATGAGAGTAGAACACATCTCACGAGGTGAGTCAAGCGGGTGTACAAGAGGATGAATCTAAGTACAATAAGTGGGTTTCCTCACCCTCTCTATCATGTAATAACTAGGCTTCCCTATGGGGGCCCGATATGAATATAAGGTGAGCTTAGGTGGGGTCCATACATCTAGGACTATATGTCCTTCTAAATGATCTAGATAGCCCATTCAACGTCTAAGTGGGCCTCAAGTTTGGTCTCTAAACTTGGGCAACACATGCATCTAGGTGGTCCACATTCCCTATGGAAGGCTTGATACAAACACAAGATGGGCTCCAAGGCTTGAGTGATCCTACAGGGTATGGTGGAAAGATCATTATCAAATGGGGGCCCAATGGTTTGGGTTAGCCCAACAAGGGAAAGATGGGTATTACTAGCATCAATGGGGGCCTAATGGTTCAGGATAACCTAACAAGAGAAAATGGGTATCACTAACATTAATGGGGCCCAAGGGTTTGAGATAGCCTAATAAGGGAAGGTGGGAAATGGCTTACAATCGGCCCTAGGGAGGTTTACAATGTCAACATTTAACCACCATTGCTCCTAAGGTGTGGTCCAGTTAGGATTTGAATCTAAATCACAACAGGGCCCTTGGCCTTATGATAACTGGTAAGAATGGATGGGCAGCGTGCTTTATAGTACATACAACATGGTGTGCCTCACAAGTCGGCCCATGGTGGGCGTATAACATAACATATACAACATGGTGGGCCTCACAAGTCAGCCCATAGCCTAAAGAAGATGGATGAACGGTGAGTATGTAACACGTATATCATGATGGGCCGCATAAGGCAGTTCATGGTTAAGAAAATAGATGGATAGTGTGTGCAACTCATACATCATAGTGGGTCTCATGGGGCAGTCCATGGACTAGGAAAGTGGGTGGATAGAGTGCACATAACACACACATCATGGTGGGCCTCATAGACAAGCCCATGGTTGGGCGAATAACCTATAAATCGGGGTGGGCCTCTCAAGGAAATGGGGCCCACGACCCTGAAAGAAAAAGACTGGATAGAGTGTATATAAGATATATATCAAGGTGGGCTTGCATATCATCAATGGGCCTCACCAAAAGGTGGACAACATGAATTAACAACACATGCAACAAGGTGAGCCGTCTAAACGGTCAGCCCACCTGCTGCTGGCCCATGACGGGGCGTTCAAAATAGCTAGACAACCTGTATACAATATGTACATATGGTGGGCCTCACACATCATCAAATGGGCCCCACCAGGATTGGCCAGCACAAACATAAAACATACATCAGGTAGGCCTGCTGTTGGACGGTCAGTCCAGTAGCGTCTCTGGCCCGTTTTGGGCATCAAATGGATGAGCGGCCTAAATAAAATACATACATAAAGTGAGCCCTTACGCGTCACTCATGGGCCCAACAAGGAGATGGCTAGCGAGAGCCTAAAACACATACATCAAAGAGACTTGCTGGACATCCAGCCCACCCAACATTCTGGGTCTGCTGGGCATCCAGTAGATCAACAGTCTGGATGAAACATTTATTGCAGTGGGTCCCACTGGCATGTGGAACACCAAGAGCTGGGCCGACCTCATATAACCACCCAATCCAGTGGGCCTGGGTGGTAAAACACAGGTAATTCTTGCTGGCATGACTAGGCCTTGGGCCCAGTCCTCAAATGGCCTCTCTAGATTGATGGTCTAGATAAAAAGTACATATATCAAGGTGGGGTCCATGTCAGTGGACCACCTCACTTCAAAACCAAGCTGGGATTGATGGTCTAGATAAAAAAGTACATATATCAAGGTGGGGTCCTGCTGCTAGACAACAATTATTCGATTAAATATGGGTCATCTGGCAATGATCCAGAAAATTAGGTGGTGTGGATATGAATACATCATCGTGGTGGGGTCCACGTCTAGCTGGACGGTGGAGATCCCACACGTGTAGGGTGGGTCCCACCATCCCTGGGACGGACGGCATGGAATAACACATACATTATTCAGGGCCCACTGTCCATCTAGACGATGCAGCTACAACAAATACATCAAGGGCCTCACCGTCCAGATGTTAGACGGTGAGGATATACAATGTATTCATCAATGAAGGCCTCGCCATCCATGGACGATGTATGGCATGGATGAAAAACATACATCAAATGGGTCCACACGTGTGGTCCACCTGCTTTAGACAAAGCTGACATTTGTGTTTTCTCTTCACCTGCCAGAATGGTCCAAGCAGGGGGCTTGCCTACTGGATGGTCAGTCCAGCAGCAAGGCGGGCCCTTCCTGCTAGACAGACGACGTGGATCATACATTCATCAGGTGGGTCCACATGTATGTGGCCCACCAGAGTTTGGATCAAGCTGATATTCACATTTTCCCATCATCCAAACTGTCCAACTAAACAGTTAGTCCAGCAAGGTGGACAACAAGGTCGTCCCACCAGCTGGATAGTCTAAATCGTCCAAACATGGGCCGATTAGGTGGGCCAGTAAACTAAGAAAAGAGAAAGAGAGAGAGAGAGAGAGAGAGAGAGAGAGAGAGAGAGAGAGAGATGTGTGGAGGGGAGGGACTCTGCCACTATGAGCCTTCCCTTTACTAAATACCATGCATACATCAAATGGGCCCCATCACATGTGGGCCCTCCAATAAAAAAAGCAACGGTGGGATTCCCTTTCCCAACCACAAGATCAAGGTCTAGATGACCTTTTTTTCAATGAAAACAAAGTAAACATCACGATGGGGTCCATGGAGAATGGCCCCATCATGGAATACATATATACATCAAGGTGGGCCATTGGTCACACCTAGGGCCCAAAGTGAATCCCTACCATCAACCGGTAGGCCCCACTTGTCCCATGATCAAAAGTCCTAGGATCACCCACCGATTTCACTCCTTCTTGGTTCCTTGGAAAGCTAAGCTCCTTGGCTTCTTTTTTGATAGTGGAAGATGATAATTGAAGAGTTAGATTGAGAGGTTAGGGGCTAGGAAGTGGGCCACACCTAGGTTATCCTTAGAACTTCTCTTGCTTGGACGGTCACCTCTCTTGGTGCTTGGGAAAATGGGTAGAGAATGAGAGAGAGAGAGAGAGAGGGTGGTTGTAAGAGAGAGGTGATGGGTGTGAGTGACATGAGGGTTGACTTTAGGGAGGGTTACTTATCTTGGGGAGAAAGAAAGCATGGGTTGAAGTGATGGTTATACTTGATTGATTGATGTGAAAGGTGGGTAATGATTCTTTGGAATCTCTTGAAATTCGTAAAGCTCGGCGTTTCCTCAAGATAGTCGCGGGCCCACAAATCTTGGCCTGGGTATCACATCGGTGTGCAAGACGCGGCGCTGGAACCGCGGCGATGGTGTGGTCGCTAAGGTATAAGTCTCGAGTTAAGTCAACTTAAATCTACAAGATGTGACTTAAGGTCGCGCGCAAATGTTTCTATAGGTCATTAGATGCCGAAATTCGACGGAAAAGATCGCGGAAGTCTAAGGAATGGTACGAACTGGGATACGGGCCTTACAATAAGATAGAGATTGAATTTTGAATTGTTGGAGTTTGATCAACTAAGTAACCTATCACTGACGGTTCTTGCACTCAATTGATTAAGAGGAAGTTTTGAATATCATGTGGATCTAAATCACAAGACATTCAATTTTCTTTCTATGAAGCATGCTAGAATCTCTAATGCTTAGTATATAAATCATTGATAGATGTTGAGAATTCAGTCTGGAGAATTTTATCCACCTTAAAAGATGAAAAGAATCAGTTATAAAACAGTTAAAAAAAAAAAAAAAGGTCATGTATAATGAAAAGACTGGAAAATTTTTGAAAAAATGAATGAAAAAATCTTAAAAGAATCTAAAAAAATGAATAAAAAAGTAACCGTCGATATAAAATAAAAAACTAAAAAAAAAAGAAGGAGAAGGGGATAAGTGTGGAATCAGTACTTGAGTTTTTAACTACTCTTGATATGATGAACTTGTCTAACATTATTAAATGATAGTACTCTCACGAGAAGTAATTTGATTTTCAATGAGCACATTGAAATACGTGATATAAGAATTTATGCTCTAAAGAAATTGATAAAGAACCTATTTGATTGTTTACTTATTTGATTCAGCTCTAAGTTTTTAAAGTTCCACTTTCTCATCTTAATTCTACTCATTCATACTCAATTGTACAAAATATTGGTTTCTGAAAAAGGTTTAAACGTTGAGAATTGAGGTTCACTTCATGCATGTTTTGCTCGAGACTAGCAAAATGTTGGTTAAGGAGTGTGTTGAGTGTCAAATATTACATATTCTCCCCTATTTATATCTTGGTTTTATGAACATGATAAGGCTTAATTATATATTTTAAACATGTTTGTATTGCAAGGTGAATCTGAGAGCTTGGATTGAAAAGAATGTTAAAGGCATGGATTTGATGCTCAAGAATCATCAAGCTAAAGGTTGGATCTTAGAAGACCAATAATAAAGAGTTCGCATGCTAAAGATCCAAAGAAACTAAGCACAAAAGATGAAAAAAGGACTTGAAAGATCGTAGAAAATTGACAGGTTCGGTTCGATCGAACTTGCACAAAACAGTCTAGCGACAAACGATGGAATTCAGAAGCTAATTTGGTTCAGCCAACAGTTAATTCAATCAGACTGAAAGGAGGATTCGGTAAGACCGAAAGTGCACAAAAAGCTCCAATGAAGAACAATAATTTTTGGGTTAATTCGATTTGACCGAAGATTAATTCGGTCCGACCAATAACTTAAGTTCAGTTTGACCAAAATCAGGCAACTGTTGAAATAGAATCCTTTCCAAATTCGGACTCGACTTCAAATTTGACTTCGGTCTGACCGAATTGTAATGCAGAAAAAGCTGCGGATTGCGTAATTCAAGTCTGTTTGCCAAAATTCCAAGTCGGTGCGTAAGGTGGATCTTCTCAAGTATAAATAGGAGACCCTAGAACATTCTTAGGCATTTTCGAGGGTTTAAGGAGTGGAGCAAAAAGGTGGAGAGCCACTACTAAAAGTTTTTCTTCTTCTTCCTTAGTTGTTTTTATGTTTTATTTAAGAGTTCTTAGTTCAATCATGTCTATGATTGACTAAATCTCTTAGATAAGGCTAAGAGGTGAAGCTTATAGCGTGATTGAGATGTTTACTTTACTTTGATTCATGTTTATGTTGAACTTCATTGATTTCTAGTTGATTTTAAGGAATATTTTCAGTTTTCAATGGTTTATTGTGAGTCAAATTACACCAAAGCCTGTGACAACTTTGAGCATCTTCTTTTCTTATTTGAGATTATAGGATTGGTAAATCTTATTGTTTGTCATCGTCTCTGAGGCATGGTTAGGTGATGGAATCTCTTCCAAATCTTCACAAGCCTCTTCCATTGAAGCTAGATCAATGAGAAGTTCAAAGATTTGATCATATCTCTTCCCAATTGGATAAGATAGGAGTTTGATTCCAATTGGATCTCTTGAATCAAGTAAAGTAGTTTCTTAACAACTACAAGTGGATCCTTGGCACCCTACTTCCCACCTTTAAATTTACAAGTTTCAATTACAATAATCACAATTACTCTCTCTATCAATTCAGGTTTAGATTTATATTTTCTTCTAGTTCTATTTCTAGTTGCTTTCAGAAACGTACAAGTTTAGTCCCTATGGATTCGACCTCAGTCTCACTGAGATTATTACTACATTGCAACCTTACACTTGGGGTTGTGAACACAAATCAACAGCTTAGGTAACTAAAAGGGAGCTAGAAGCAACCCAAAAGAAAAACAAAGCAAAGCCTAAAAACAACAAAACAAAACAGAAGCTAACTATAAGAAACCAAGACTAAAATAAAATAAAACAAAAGAAAAAAAATAAGGAAAACCAACTATACAATTTGAAGCAGGGAAAACACCTTAGATTGGAAACAACTAGCCCATTACAAGTCTAAAATAGAGAATATATTACTATTGTCCAGATAATGGAGAGTTACTTTGTGCATTACCTCAATTTTAAAATGTCTTTACATATTGCAAAGATGAACACAATTGTGCATTACCTCCATTCTAAAATGTCACTACATATTGCAAAGATGAGCAGAAACAACATATTTAAATATCAACTGGGCTATTTTTCTTGTCACAACCCAAATCTGGAAATCGGATTTAAAGGAATCCCGATTGCCGAATCCGGTGACGACAGCCTCTGTAGTGCCCCATTCTCGGCTCCCAGAGCCCATATGCCAGGTTTCAATCCTGGGATCCTATAAGGAAGATTTTCCAATGTGCATTAATCTCGTAAGAGGCATAACCACAAGTTTACCCAAATCACAAAGGCATCATCATCATCATATATCCACTAATATAAACATTTGAATACAATGCTAAAAGGGAAATACATATGATAAAATCAAAACTCCAGAAGTCAGCTACATGCTCCAAGCTTCACGTTGCTGCAACCTATCATCACCTGCACGCATCTATCGTGCATAAGCTTATAGAAAGCTTAGAGGGTGGTGAAAATGTGTACACAAGATAAATACCAAGCATACAAATACAACGTCACAATCATACAATGTCAGAAATACATGTAAGATCATGAATCATACGATATCAGAGTAAGTGGAAATACTAACAAGTCCATGAGTCAAATAATATCAGAGTACGCAATACAGATCAGCTATGCAAATGAGGAGTCATAAAGAACCAAATATCAGATGTCGTACCTAAACCATAAAAATGTAGAAACACAGTAACCCAAAATGCCATATGCAGCGGATGTAATGCAATATGCAGTGCGAATGGAATGACCACGCTGGAGTGTGAAGTCGGAATGATAGTACGGAGTATCGCAGGTTATGAGGTCCATTACAAGGGACTTCTATCCAAACCAGTCCCATACCTAAATTTGGATAGTCAGACTCAATGTGGTAAACTCCTGATCTCAGGTTAGTCGCGCGCCCCAACCGAAATCATTGCCATTGCGAAGGCACACGTAACAAATAATTGTGCACCACCAGCCCGAGTGGATAATGAATGAATGAATATACAACTCCTGCCCAATAAGTCCACATATCAGTACTGTTCATCTCTGGGATCATCACCAGGGTCTAGTACACTCTACATTAGCTTGCCGCTCCATCAAGTACATAACTGGGTAAGTGGAAAAGACATCACTATCCGCCTGTCCAATAGTCGGCCAATATCTTCCCGACACGTCGATAGCGGACCCATTCACGAGCTGGTCAAACTCAACTAGTTTTGCCTACTCCCTCAGGCAGGTAAGGCCACACCCCCTCCCAACCGACCACGACACAGTGGGAGACGCGGCCTACTGGTATATAACCCTCATGCACTCATATATATCCACTCGGTCTTGACGTTGGGGCGTCCTCTGGTACCAAGAGGGTTTAGGGATTTTCACCCAGGGCCATTTATGGTAACCCGATGCTAATAACATATTTTCGGTGTCCCATCTGACCATCCACGATATGCCTGTGGAGGCTAAGACCCTGATGTCGATAGGGCATACAGTAATCACAATACAAAATGCCATATGCATGAGTCATACAATCCAGTCATGCATCAATCCTGCGTATACCGTGCGCTCATGTGAGACAATCTCCGCTTATCAGGGAGTCTCATAACAACCTACCCAATGACATATGTAATGGTCAACCACATCTCATAACAAACATGCAGATGATGCGTATGGGCATGTGTCATGATATTATGCTGTCACATACCCATAATTGGTATCAATAACCAGCATCGATAATCAGCCTCAACAATGTGGACATTTAACCATCATTGCCTCTAAGGAATGACTCGCATAGAGCCTAACATATGGTGGACTCATGGCCTCACACAAGGGCCTAATATACAACACCATGGGCCTCACTCAAGAGTTTAATATAAATCACGATGGGCCTCTCACAAGGGCCTAATATATAACACAACGAGCTCCATCGCCTGGCCCTCAAATGTACCACTATGGGCCTCATCACATAGGCCTCACATACATTACATAGGCCTCAAATGCATCAAGTCAAGGCCTCAAACGCATCAAGCCAATGCCAAATGCTCATCAAAATGGGCCTCAAATATGGGCCACATATACATCATAATGGGCCTCGGTAATCGGCCTCGATATCCAGCCCGACAATCAGAGTCGTCCTCGATAGTAAGAATCGACCTCAATAATCAAAATCGGCCTTAATAATAATCAAAATTAGCCTCGATAATTGGATCAACCTCGACAATTGGCACCAATAATCAATATCGATAATCGACCCATAAGCAAGGCGGAGTCCATATATGAACAGCCGATCGAACCATAATATAAAGATCGTCCCTCGGCCGTGGTTATATCAAACCCGATAGCGCGAAACCATCCATCTATGGCGAATGAGGCCCACTAATTAGGGTTAACCCATGAGAGAATGATGAGGAAGGGCCTAACAAGGCCTAAGTGAAGGTCGCAATGTGGGTGTCCAACCATCATTGCCCATTAATGTGGGCCTTTAACCAACATTGCTCTCAAGGAATGACACTCATAGGGTGAATCATATAATGGGTCTACGGTCTCATACAAGGGTCTAATACACATCATCAAGGGCCTCGCTTATGGGGCATATACGCATCATATTGGGCCTCATTCATGGGCCAATGTATATAACATCGGGCCATATCAACGAGTTGAATCGAATGGGCAAAATCAAATGGGCTGGTACAAATGGGCTGAGTTAATTGGCCGAATCAAATGGGCCAAGCTAATTGGGCCGATCAAATGGGCCGAGTCAAATGGACCGAATCAAATGGGCTAAATCAAATGGGCCGAGTCAAATGGGCCGAATCGAATGGAACGAGTCAAATGGGTTGATTCAATGGGCCGTGTCAAATGGGCTGATTCAAATGGGCCGAATCGAATGGGCCGAATCAATGGGCCGAATCAAATGGGCCAAGTCAAATGGGCCGAGTCAAATGGGCTGAATCAAATGGGCCGAGTCAAATGGGCTGATTCAATGGGCTGAGTCAAATGGGCCGATTCAAATGGGCCGAATCGAATGGGCCGAGTCAAATGGGCTAATTCAGTGGGCCGAATCAAATGGGCCGATTCAAATAGACCGAATCGAATGGGCCGAGTCAAATGGGTTGAGTCGAATGGGCCGAGTCAAATGGGCTGATTCAATGTGCCGAGTCAAATGGGCTGAAACGAATGGGCCGAATCAATAGGCCGAGTCAAATGGGCCGAATCAAATGGGTCCCCAAATAAATTAAATCGGGCCTCATCAAGTGAGCCCCTAGTACGACAAATAGGCCTCATTAGGTGGGCCCCTAATATATTAAATGGGCCATACCAATGGGCCGTACCAACTACACCCTTCATCCATTAATAGAGATCATTTTAGAGCATTATTTAAAAATCATATCCAAAGGATCATCTGGACCATACCACAAATAATAGTGGTGATAAAGATTTCCACCGTTAAATTCTAGTGGGCCCCACCATAGTATTTATTTTCCATCCAATCTGTTCATAAGGTTATAGAGATCTTAACAGGGAGGAAAAACAAATATTATATTGATTCAAAACTTCTGTAACCCAAAGGGGTTTTAATGGTGGGTGTTTAATCCACTGCTGATGTGGTGTGGCCCACCTGATAACTGGGTCTGCCTTATTTTTAGTCTCAAACCTGAGACCAGCTAGCCAAACGGATGGACGGCTCAGATGTATCACATACATCAGCGTGGGGTCCATATACATGGCCCAGTACGAAAAAGGGATGGACGGTTGGATGAGCCGTGTACATCAAGGTGGGGTCCACGTACGTGGCCCACCACAGATTTGAATCTGCTGCATTTTTTTAATTATTATATCATTATTATTATTATTATTATTATTATTTTTTATGTTACAAGCCCCGTGACGAGCTGGCCATATGGATGGACGGCTGGGGGGTGTCGTGTACATCAAGGGAGCTGGGTCCCACGTGGGTATGGCCCACCTGCTATATACATACCGTCCAAACCGTTCGCCAGGTGGGTCCCATCAAATAGATGGACGGCGTGGATATATCCCACGTACAGCAGCCGTACGTATGGCTGGCTGCTGATCAGTGCACGCCAGCCATCTAAACTCCCCAAAAAGGTGGGTCCCACATTGGGCCCACACGTGTAGATATACCCCTTATATATATGTAATATAATATAAAATAATATTATATCATATTGTTTGATTATGATATATATACATACTGTATATATATATATATACATGACACTAAAGGTAATATATTATATTATATAATTATATATTATATACATATATATCAGTGCGGTGAAGTTGGCTGTTCAGACCCACTGTTCAGACTCTGAACGTCTGGACGGTGTGGAATCCAATCCATCCAACACTCGTGTTCCACTATCCAGAAATTCAGACGGTGTGGATCATCACATAATGGTGGTGGGTCCACACGTATGGCCCACATCAGTGAAGGTGGATGGCATGGATAAAGTGTATACCTCATGGCGGGCCCAACACACACACCATCATCCATACAAAAGAGAGAGAGAGAGAGAGAGAGAGAGAAATGGTGAGATGGGGGGCCCACCACTATGGGCCCCTCTCTAATACATTGTATACATCAAGTGGATCCCACATCAAGTGGGCCCCAAAAAAAAAAAATTTTAAATCAATGGCGGATCACCCACCTATCAGCCTTCTTCCTTAGTACTTTGGACTCGTAGTCGTCCTAGCTTTGATCTCAACGGAAGATGATGAAGTTTTGATGGTTGAGATGTGAGATGAGAGGGTGGGAAAGTGGGCCACACTTAGTTTTTGGAAGAGAGAGCTTGGATGTTGGAGCTCTCATGGAAGTTGGGAATTGCTAGAGAATGAGAGAGAGAGAGAGAGAGAGAGAGAGAGAGAGAGAGAGAGAAGAATAATGGATTGATATGGGATGGGTGTTGTAAGGAAAGGGAATGGGAAAGCATGGGTTTGTTTGAATTTTTTGTAAAAGAGGGAAGGGTAGGAAGAGAGAGTGTTGACTTGTGGGAAAAGAGGGAGTAGTCATTTGTACTTGGGATAGGGTGAGGTGGCATTGAGGTATGGTGGTGTACTTGACTTGACTTGATATGACGGGTCATAGAGATTTTCTCGGAATTCGTAACGCGCGGTGTTTCTTCGGAATGAACGTGGGTACATATCTCCTGGCTCGGGTATCAGATCAGTGCGCAAGTCACGGCATTGGAACCGCGGCGACGGCCCGGTCGATAGGGTTCAAGTTTCGGGTCGAGCCGACTTTCGTATGTAGGACTCGGCTTAGGATCACGCACAAATATCGGATACAAGTCGAGGGTTGCCGAAATTCGACCGAGAGGACCGCGGAAGCCTATAGAATGATACGAATTAGGATACGGGTCTTACAAATCTCCCCTCCAATTAAAAATTTTGTCCTCAAAATTTACACGATCATCACAACTAGACATAACTCATAAAGAAAGAGGAAGCATAGTATCATCATATAAAATCGCAAACAATATACATGGTACAACATATAATTAATCATCAAAGAGATGGGTATAGCACTCTCGAATCTCGGCCTCGCACTCCCAAGATGCCTCATCAACATTATGGTAGCCCCTACTGAACTTCAGATCCTGAATTAGAAACAATTGAAACTAGGATACCTTGCAGCCTCAGAATTTTATTAACAAGTAATCTAACAAGACGGTCATAAGAACAGGTCACGCGAATCGTCGGCAACTCCTTCTGATGACTGAGGGTCCTGTCGGGCTGCATAAAGTCTACCCTATGCCTGTTGGGGAGGTGTGTGTCTTCTCCGTGGCTGTCACTGCCCCGGCTGCTGCTGGGGTCCCGATGGTAGGAGTTGTTGTCGTTGCTGCTGCTGCTGAAGTTGGGACACTCTCACCAACGGTGTCTCGTCTCGCCGCACCCATGACAGACACCGGAGAACTGCCTCAGAGGTGGTGTTAGGGGTGCTTCCGATGCTCGGATGGATGAGTGATTCCTATGCCTTTGTGGTCGTTGATGCTGCTGCCACTGGAAGTTACCAAAGGGGGACTACCTCTTCCGGTCTCTTCTTTGGTCGCGATCCCTCTACGAACTAACCCACTCGTCCTCATAGATCTGGGCTCTCCGTACTACCTTCTCGAAAGTCGAGAGCTCATACCCAACAACTCGGCCTCGGAGACCATAACGTAAGTCGTTCTCGAAACGGCGAGCCTTCTGCTCCTCATCATCAACCAAATACGGTGCGAACCTCGATAGTGCCACAAAACGAGCCGCGTACCGTGCCATAGACATGTCTCCCTGCACAAAGGTCTCGAACTCTAACGCTCGCTGCCGACAGATGTGGTCGGAAAAGTATTGCTGTTCGAATCGATCAATAAAATCCTCCAATGTCCAGACAAAATCAGGCCCTGCAACACGGGTGATGGAGGTCAACCAGTGCTCGACCTCACCCTGGAGAAGAAATACTGCCAACCGAACTCGCTGATGGGTCATACATGCCATAGTATCAAAAATGTTCTCCACATCGAAGTGTCATTTCTCGGCTGCTATCGGATCTGACTCGCCTTAGAAATGCGAGGGATCGACCTGTCGGAATTCACAAAGAAGGGCGCTCACACGCTCCTGCTCTGCATGGGCTGGCGAAACAACGGGGTGCCTGCTCTGCCCCTGAAGGGTAGCCATCACAGCTTGCAACATCTGCTGTAACTGAGAGGCACTCACGGGTACGGTCAGATCCGCACTGATCTTAGGTCGAGGAACGGTATCCTCAGGCTAGGGAGTATGGATCTCTGGTGGTGGAGTGGGAGTCGCTCGCATCGCTCTCATGGGTGATATGTCCAATAGGAAGGAACAAAGGTGCCTATTATCATTAAATACTCTTGAATATACACACGATGGTGAGCTCTATTAGAAAGTCTCTAAGTTATTCAAACTCGGGGACCTAATCATTCTAAGTTCTCAACAATCATAGAGTTTAGGGTTTCTATTAGCAGATATGTAATGTTATCCTTAGGTATTCCGAAGTTATGCTCTAATACCAACTTCTGTCATCCTCCAAATCCGAAAATCAGATTCAAAGGAATCCCGATTGCCGAATCCGGTGCCGACAGCCTCCATAGTGCCTCATTCTTGGCTCCCAGCGCCCATATGCCAGGTTTTGATCCTGGGATCGTACAATGAGGATTTTCCAACATGCATTTATCTCGTGAGAGGCATAACCACAAGTTTAACCAAATCACAAAGGCAGCATCATCATCATATATCCACTAATATAAACATTTGAATACAATGCTGAAAGGGAAATACATATGATATCAAAACTCCAGAAGTCAGCTACATGATCTAAGCTTCACGCTACTGCAACCTATCATCACCTACATGCATCTATCGTGCATAAGCTTATAGAAAGCTTAGAGGGTGGTGAAAGTGTGTGCGCAAGATAAGTGCCAAGCATACAAATACAACGTCACAATCATATAATGTCGGAAATACAGGTAAGATCATGAATCATATGATATCAAAGTAAGCGGAAATACTAACAAGTCCATGAGTCAAATAATATCAGAGTAAGCAATACAGATCAGCTATGCAAATGAGGAGTCATAAAGAAGCAAATATCAGATGTCGTATCTAAACTATATAAATGTAGAAACATAGTAACCCAAAATGTTATATGCCGCGGATGTAATGTAATATGCGGTGCGAATGGAATGACCGTGCTATAATGTAAGTCGGGATGATAGTATGGAGTATCGCAGGTTATGAGGTCCATTACAAGGGACTTCTATCCAAACCAGTCCCATACCTAAATTTGGATAGTCAGACTCAATATGGTAAACTCCTGATCTCAGGTCAGTCGCGCGCCCTAACAGAAATCCTGACAATTGTGAAGGCACATGTAACAAATAGTTGCGCACCACCAGCCCGAGTGGATAGTGAATGAATGGATGAATGAATATGCAACTCCTACCCAATAAGTCCACATATCAGTACTGTGCATCTCTGAAATCATCACCGGGGTCTAGTACACTCTACACCAGCTTGCCGCTCCATCAAGCGCACAACTGGGTAAGTGAAAAAGACCTCACTATCCGCCTGACCAGTAATTGGCTAATATCTACCCGGCATGTCGATAGCGGACCCATTCATGAGCTGGTCAAACTCAACCTAGCTATGCCTACTCCCTCAAGCGGGTATGGCCACACCCCCTCCCAACCGACCACGACACAGTGGGAGACGCGGCCTACTGGTATATAGCCCTTATGCGCTCATATATATCCACTCGGTCTCGACGTTGAGGCATCCTCTAGTACCAAGAGGGTTTAGAGATTTTCACCCAGGGCCATCTATGGCAGCCTGCTAATAACGTATTTCCAGTGTCTCATCTGGACATCCACGATATGCCTGTGGAAGCTACGACCCTGATGTTGCTAGGGCATACAGTAATCACAACACACATGTCAGATGCATGAATCATACAGTCCAGTCATGCATCAATCCTGCGCATACCATGCGATCATGTGAGACAATCTCCACCTATCAGGGAGTCTCATAACAACCTGCCTAATGACATATGCAATGGTCAACCACATCTCATAACAAACATACAGATGATGCGTATGAGCATGTATCATGATGCTATGCTGTTACATACTCATAATCGGTATCAATAACCAGCATCGACAATGGGCCTCAACAATGTGGACATTTAACCATCATTGCCTCCAAGGAATGGCCCGCATAGAGCCTAACATAGGTGGACCCATGACCTCACATAAGGGCCTAATATACAACACCATGGGCCTCACTCAAGAGTTTAATATACATCACGATGGGCCTCTTACATGGGTCTAATATACAACACAATGGGCTCCATTGCCTGACCCTCAAATGTACCACCATGGGCCTCATCACATAAGCCCCATATACATTACATAGGCCTCAAATGCACAAGCCGAGGCCGAATGCTCATTAGAATGGGTCTCAAATACGGGCCGCATATACATCACAATGGGCCTTGACAATCGGCCTCGATATTCGGCCTCGACAATCGGAGTCGCCCTTAATAATCAGAATCGGCCTCAATAATCAAAATCGGCCTTAATAATAATCGAAATTGGCCTTGACAATTAGATCATCCTCGACAATTGGCACAAATAATCAACATCGATAATCAGCACCGATAATCGGCCTATAAGCAAGGCGGGGTCCATATATGAACAACCAATCGAACTATAATATAAAGATCGTCCATCGGCCGTGGTTATATTAAGCCCGATAGCGCGAAATCATCTGTCTATGGCGAATGGGGCCCACTGATTAGGGTTAACCCACGAGAGGATGATAAGGAAGGGCCTAATAAGGCCTAAGAGAAGGTCACAATGTGGGCGTCCAACCATAATTGCCCATCAATGTGGATCTTTAACCAACATTGCTCCCAAGGAATGATGCTCATAGGGTGAATCGTATAATGGATCTGCGGTCTTATACAACGGTCTCTAATACACATCATTATGGGCCTCACTTATGGGGCATATATGCATCACATTGGGCCTCATTCATGGGCCAATGTATTTAACATCGGGCCGTATCAACGGGTCGAATCAAATGGGCAGAATCTAATGGGCTGGTACAAATGGGCCGAGTCAATTGGCTGAATCAAATGGGCCAAGCCAATTGGGTCAATTAAATGAGCCGATATAAATGGGTTGAGTCAAATGGGCCGAATCAAATAAGCCGAGTCGAATGGGCTGAATCGAATGGGCTGATTCAAATGAGCTGATTCAATAGGCCGAGTCAAATGGGCTGATTCAAATGGGACGAATTAATGGGCCGAATCAAATGGGTCAAGTCAAATGGGCCGAGTCAAATGGGCTGAATCGAATGGGCCGAGTCAAATGGGCTGATTTAATGGGCCGAGTCAAATGGGCCGATTCAAATGGGCCGACTCGAATGGGCCGAATCGAATGGGCCGAGTCAAATGGGCTGATTCAATGGGCCGAGTCAAATAGGCCGAATCGAATGGGCCGAGTCGAATGGGCTGATTCAATGGGTCGAGTCAAATGAGCATATTCAAATGGGCCGAATCGAATGGGCCGAATCAATGGGCCGAGTCAAATGGGCCGAATCAAATGGGTCCCCAAATAAATCAAATTAGGCTTCATCAAGTGGGCCCCTAATACGACAAATCGGCCTCATTAAGTGGGCCCCTAATACATTAAATGGGCCATACCAATGGGTCGTACCAACTACACCCTTCATCCATTATTAGAGATCATTTTACAGCATTATTTAAAAATCATATCCAAAGGATCATTTGGACCATACCATAAATAATAGTGGTGATAAAGATTTCCACCGTTAAATTCCAGTGGACCGCACTATAGTATTTATTTTCCATCCAATCCGTTCATAAGGTCATAGAGATCTGAGCAGGGAAGAAAAACAAATATTATATTGATTCAAAACTTCTGTAACCCAAAGGGGTTTTAACGGTGGGTATTCAATTCACTACTGCTGTGGTGTGGCCCACTTGATAACTAGGTCTGCCTTATTTTTCGTCTCAAACCTGAGACGAGCTAGCCAAATGAATGGACGGCTCATATGTATCACGTACATCAGCGTGGGGTCCATATACATGCCCAGCACGAAAAAGGGATGGACGGTTGGATGAGCCGTGTACATCAAGGTGGGGTCCACGTACGAGGCCCACCACAGATTTGAATCTGCTGCATTTTTTAAATTATTATTATTATTATTATTATTATTTTTGTCACAAGCCCCATGAAGAGTTGGCCATATGGATGGACGGCTGGGGGGTGCTGTGTACATCAAGGGAGCTGGGTCCCACGTGGGTATGGCCCACCTGCTATATACATACCGTCCAAACCGTTCGCCAGGTGGGTCCCATCAAATAGATGGACGGCGTGGATATATCCCACGTACAGCAGCCGTACGTATGGCTGGCTGCAGATCAGTGCACGCCAGCCATCTAAACTCCCCAAAAAG
The DNA here is from genome assembly GCF_029962835.1 of Magnolia sinica. Classification (NCBI taxonomy): domain Eukaryota; kingdom Viridiplantae; phylum Streptophyta; class Magnoliopsida; order Magnoliales; family Magnoliaceae; genus Magnolia; species Magnolia sinica. The sequence continues at coordinate 57,801,663 of NC_080575.1, read as the reverse complement.
GTGGGTCCCACATGGGGCCACACGTGTAGATATACCCCTTTATATATATATATATATATATTATCATATTGTTTGATTATAATATAATATTATAATATATACATACTATATATATACATATATTTATATAATATACATGATACTAAAGGTAATATATTATATTATATAATATTATATATTATATACATATATATCGGTGAGGTGAAGGTGGCTGTTCAGACCCACCATTCAGACTCTGAACGTCTGGACGGTGTGGAATCCAATCCATCCAACACTCATGTTCCACCGTCCAGAGATTCGGACAGTGTGGATCGTCACATAATGGTGGTGGGTCCACACGTATGGCCCACATCAGCGAAGATGGATGGCATGGATAAAGTGTATACCTCATGGCGGGCTACACACACACACACCATGATCCATAGAGAGAGAAAAAGAAACGGTGAGATGGGGGGCCCCGCCACTATGGGCCCCTCTCTAATACAATATATACATCAAGTGGATCCCACATCAAGTGGGCTCCAAAAAAATAAATTCGAAATCAATGACGGATCACCCACCTATCGGCCTTCTTCTTTAGTTCTTTGGACTCGTAGTCATCTTAGCTTCAATCTCAATGGAAGATGATGAAGTTTTGATGGTTGAGATGTGAGATGAGAGGGTGGTAAAGTGGGCCACACTTAGTTTTTGGAAGAGAGAGCTTGGATGTTGGAGCTCTCATGGAAGTTGGGAATTGCTAGAGAGAGAGAGAGAGAGAGAGAGAGAGAGAAGAATGATGGATTGATATGGGATTGGTGTTGTAAGGAAGAGGAATGGGAAAGCATGGGTTTATTTGAATTTTTTGTAAAAGAGGGATGAGTAGGGAGAGAGAGAGTGTTGACTTGTGGGAAAAGAGGAAGTAATCATTTGTACTTGGGATAGGGTGAGGTAACATTGAGGTATGGTGGTGTACTTGACTTGATTTAATGTGACGAGTCGTAGAGATTCTCTCGAAATTCGCAATGCGGTCATTTTTTCGGAATGAACACGGGTCCATATCTCCTGGCTCAGGTATCGGATCAATGCTCGAGTCACGGCGTTGGAACCGCGGTGACGGCACGGTCGCTAGGGTACAAGTTTCGGGTCGAGCCGACTTTGGTATGCAGGACTCGGCTTAAGATCGTGCGCAAACGTCGGATACAGGTCGAGGGTTGCCGGAATTCGACCGGGAGGACTGCGGAAGCCTACGGAACGGTATGGACTAGGATATGGGTCTTACATTTCTTGTGTGGAATATGAGTTAAATCTGTAAGACTTTGCAGGATAATCTTATCGGTTTATTGTGGGGGGCTAGGATTCAGTCATTTTTGTATAATCCCCCATCTTTCTATTTGTTGTAGTATGCTCCTACTCTTTAAAGGGAGTTAGCTAATCCTTTTTGTGCTTTTTTTTTTTTTTTTTTGTTTGTTTGTTTTCCTTCCTCGGTTGTGATGATTGATTAGTGGGTAATCTATCTCTAATGAGTGTTTGGAGTTGTATGCATTCTTGGTGATTAATGAAATTTCTATCCCCAAAAATAGGTTGTTGTTCTCATCAAATGAACCACCTGTGCACATGAGTACAGACCATGGGCCATTAATATTCCAATTTTCTATTCTTCTCAAATGCTTGCAACCCACGTGATGAGTAAATTATTGTCAATTTGGGTGGGGGCAGAGAATAGGGCATGTTTATGGCAAGCCCGCCACCAGCTGCCAACAGAACACACACAAATAAGGAAAACAACTAAATTCTAAACACCTCCAACATCACAAATTAGGTTAAAAAAATCCTAAACACCCTCAACATCACAAATCAAGTATGAAAAAAAATAATCCTAAACACCTCCAACATCATATATCTTTCTCTCTTCTTCTTTTTTCCTTCTAAAAAGCTGTTTCCTATTATGTCAACAAACATAATTCCCACACCTTACAAAGACTGTTCAAAATTGTCTCAAAGAAACTAAAATAAAAGGCAGGACAAAAAAGAAGGTTGTTAGAGCTTACATCGAGGAATTGTGCAAATCACTTGCACCATGTGCGAGCTTTAATAATGTCGAGAGAGATGGACAGAGAAACCATAAAAACCTTAAAAATGTAAATATGTGGTTTTTTAATGAAAAATATCGACTTCATCCAAACCCTAAAAATGTACAAAACCACATAAACAAAAACAAATCTCTGTTTTAGTGGAAAAAATAGAGCAGATCAAAGACATTATTGCAATTTTATATGAAATGAGAGGTGAAATGAGATCGAACATTTTCTTCGTCAATTCGGAGAGTATGGATTTCATAGTGTGAAGATCTTTGCCTTCATCGAAGAAATGAGAAGAGAAAGGAAGAGAATAAAAATGTGTGTGAGAGAGAGAGAGAGAGAGAGAGAGAGAGAGATATTAGGGGAAGAGAGATATATAGAGAGGGAAGAGACGGGAGAGATAAGAGCGGTGGAATAAAAAGAGGAGTGAAAGAGCGAGAGTGCGATGATCAGATAACCTAAGTTATCAAAACGTTCCTGAACGGTTTAAAACCGTTCACGTTAGGAACGACCTAAATCCGTTCCTAAACTAAAGACTTAGTTGTTCCCAATCAACGATTTTGGTGTAGTGTTTGATAAACAAAAATTCTATTTGAGGCACTATTTAAGGACAAAAAGGACTTGTGATAAAGGGTTTTTGATTCCATTCCTTAAGGAAATGTCATGGGCTAATATGGTAAGACTAGACCCATGGACTTGAGTTTTATTTTTTTACACGTGAATGACAATATGCTGGCATGGCTTGTGTGACTTGAGTAATGAGCACCCATGCATGGAAATGGTATTATATATTAATGGTGGGATGATTTATATGGCGGCCTCGTGATGGCCAATTAGATGCAATGGTTGAATGGTTTGTGTTGAGACCATAAGATGACCAATTTTGAAGATATTATTGAGAAGAATGAGAAGGGTGCACAGTTATCATCTCGAGCATAGATATCGTATTTGGAGATGCCCATCCTCTAAGGAATCCATTTAGGTTGGTACTAAATGGGTCCTAATCTGTCATAGATCAGGTGGGGGTGAGCACAGTAGGTTAGGTATAATAGTCCCTTTACACTGTTGGAACTGGGAATAGAAGAGGTGTAATGAGCCTATCTGCCATCGTGTGTCGGGTCATTAATGAAGGTAGAAATATTTTATTCTAATTGTTGAGGCCAGGTAGGATAAAACAAATTTGATCCCCCATTGTCAAACCTATGACTCAATGAAGAAGGGATTGGCGTGCTCATACTTGACCTTTTGGAAAGGTGTCCCATCTTGTGTGGAAGATGTTGGATTTGCACTTGTGTGGAATGATTGAGGTCTATATAAGGAAACGATAGATTCTTTAGAGATGGGACGTAAAAAGGAATGTAATGTTAACATTTAAACCTTGATTCCATTTATACATTAATCACGCGGGTTGATAGATGCATAACTAGACTATTAAATGCTTATTTACAGTGATTAAGATTTCAATTAAGTATGGGACTAACTTGAGATTTGGAACTTATCACCTTAAAACTCATTATCCAAATTAGGTATGGAACTGGCTTAGATAGAAGTATTTTGCACTGGACCTCATGGCTCTCGAAACCATGCACTAGTACCCCGACAATACCATGTGTTCGTTATATTCCCTACTTCTTATAATATGTTCACCAATAATAATATGGGTAGTTATTTACTAACTATATACCCATGCTCATTTCCTATATGGTATACCTGATGCTTAGTCTGCTCTATTATTTTTATCTTTATTATTTTGTACATCTCTTTTGAAAAATCTAAAACTGCAATATTTGGATGGTTGACTATACCTTTTGAATTTTAGATGTGCTTTGGAATCATGTGGGTTGTTGGGATTTGTTCATGTTAAAGTAGATTAATATTTTCAGTTAAAATATCCTAGAATAAAGAAAAAGATATATATATTTCTTACAAACTAGACTAGGGGCACGAGAATTTGGAAGCCTATTTGCCAAGTTTGCGGTATGATAATTGAAAATTGGAAACACTTTACTGTTGCAAACTGAGTTTGGAGTTTCGGAATTTGGTGAGCCCGCTTGGTGAACTCAAGACTTAACAACATTACACAAAAAGATACCCCTGTTGGCACAGATTCGTGAATGTTTAAGTAACATTTTCAATTTTTGAATTGGGATATGACACGAAGAGAGCTCAAAAAGGCATTTCATCCCGTTCACTTCCAGTCATTTATAGGCCCATTTATTCCCATTTCATTTTCATGCATTTACTCCCATCCAAACACGCTTCAAATGCCATTTTCCTCAATTTACTCTCAATTCCCCCATTTAGCTCCATTTATTCCCATCCAAACATCAGCAAATTTCCAAAAGGTGAATTTTAAAATTCACCAAAAACAAATTCAATGTAAATCCACGAATTTGACCAGTTTATGAATTTACCAAATTCACATTCTCATTTCCTGGATACCAGACGCCCAAGGATTGTAATAGATGGCCTACATACCAACTAAATCTCGGTGTATAGATTAAGCAATGGATGGTTACTCTGGAAAGCTATCCAATCATGGTGGTGGGTTGCAACTGGATGATATAGTGGCAGGAGATTCGAGCACGATTCCTTGCCACTCATGTGAAGGGATAGTGAGAAGGCCCATTCGAGTGAGAAAGGAAGAGGAAAAGGGGAAAGGAAGCTGGAAAGGAAAAGGGGGTTAGGAGAGACGGACGCGTCATGCGTTATGCTATTTTCATGCCTCCCACAAAACTCTCATGCGTTATGCCATTTTCATGCCTCCCACAAAACTCTGCTAAGTGCAGCACCCATAGCAATGAAGCTGACTCTCACATGGCTTCCCTTTTCCAGCCCTTAACAATGAGCTGTGGTCTATACCAGTGTGCTCCCCACTTTACACGTATGATCAGGTGGGCCATTATCTAATTGTTATGAGCTTTTTATCCACTGAATGTGAACATTCCCTTTTCATGGCGCAGAATTGTCTGACTGTTGTAGGGCCCACGTGCAGGAAGCGGATGGGCTGTATAGCTGTTGTATTGACCTCAGCAATTTCTGTGGGTCTGATCATGAGGTATATGTTATATCCAAACCGTCCATTCATTTGGTGAGCTCATCTTAAGGCTTGAGATGAAAAATAAGACAGATATAACTATCATACGGACCACACTGAAAAAAACAGAGGGGATTGAACGTCTACCATTAAAACCCCTGTTGAGGTGACAGAAGTTTTGGATCAATATGAAATTTGTTTTCCTCTTCATTCAGGTGTTCGTGACATTATGAACAGAGTGGATGGAAAATAAACGTCATGGTGTGCCCTACGAATTTTTTAATGGTGAAAATCAATACCTCCGCTGCTATTTGTGGTGTGGTCCAGAAGATATTTGGATATGATTCATTTTTTTGGATAATGCTTTAAATTGATCTCTAAAAATAGATGAACAATGTAGATATGATAAATACATCACTGTGGGGCCCATGTAACCTTGATCTCCTTTGAACCATTCGTACAACTCGGAGTTCGAGGAGCGTCAGTGCTCGTCTTCGCCCGACACGTACCTACAGCAGCTATATAGCTCGTGTGTGGTACACCAGCTAATCCGCTTCCCATGTGCAAGGCTAGTTTATAACGTGGATGTGATGGTGATATATTCACTGGTATTGATGTCTTCATCGTAGTAAAATGCACCATATTCATGGCTCAACAATGCGTGACAATGGTGATAGGTTCATCATGCATCAGAATTTCAGGCCCACGGCGGGTGTACAAGTCACATATGCCAGCTGCCATACATGTAAAGTCGTTGATGTTGTTCTCCGGATTGGGTACCTCGGAGTGCCAGAATTGAAATTGCAGCTCCAATTCCAAACCAAACAATAATGACCCAAGAGTTAAGATAGGGGAGCAGATTGGATAACAAAATAGCATTGGTGGATATCAATCAGCTGTTTTCTTCCCATAAATGCTCTTCCAACGGAAATCCAGTAGCGAATATTTTTCCGTTTAGGCCGTGACGCACTCGGCCACACACAAGTAATTTGTAATCTTAAGAAAAAAAGGACGCGAATTGCCTGCAAAAGACTTTTGCATGAAGTTCTTGCGCTGGGAACCAGGTGGGGCCTGATGTTTGTGAGAAATCCTATCCGTCCGTCCATTTTTTGAGTTCAATTAAGGACATGAAGCCAAAAATGAACCGTTTCCAAAGCTCAAGTGGACCAAAAACTTTATAATTGAACGTCCACAGTTGAAATATTCGTGGGCCACAGAAGTTTTGAGTCATCCTAATATTTGTGATTTCAATTCATGCCAGTAGGAATGAAGTTATTAACGGTATGGATGGCTTGTAAACATTATTGTCGAACCCAGGTAGATTTTAATGGTAGGAATTTCCCTAACCACATTTTCCTTTAGTACGGCGCACTTGAGCTTTGGATACGGTTCATTTTTGGCATCATGTCCTGAAATGAACTTAAAAAATGAATGGAAGGGGAGAATTTCTCACAAACATCATAGTGGACCCCACCTGGGTTCCCAGTGCAGGATCTTCCTGCAAAAGCCTTCTACAGGAAATCCGCCTCCAGAAATACGTGGCCAAGTGAAGCTGATTGCGTACTAAGTAAACTCTGTGGGATCCACCATGATTTATGTATTTAATCTAGTCTATCCACCCATTTTATAAGATAATTTTAGGGCCTTAGCTAAAAACCTATATTTGTTGAATTTATAAAAGGCTAAAATTGACCACACCAAAGGAAACAGTGTGAATTGAATTTATACCGTTGAAAAATTCTTGGGGTCCACAAAAGTTTTGGATCAAGATTATATTTGTTTTTTTACCTTCATCCATGTTTTTTAATCCTTTGAATAGTTTGGATGAAAAATAAACATCACCATGGGGCCTGGAAAGGTTTCAACGGAAATCATTATTTCCACTGTTTCCTATGGTATGGTCCACTTAAGATTTTTATAAGCTTCAAATTTGGGCTCAACGCCTAAAATTAGATGGAAAAACATATTGAAGGTGTGGATAAATCACATAAATTCACAATGAGCCCAATTGAATTTTCTCAGTGTGACAATCCGATTTCGTGGTCGAGTGGGTGCAGGGTGGAAACGGAGAAAGATCCGTTAACGGATCTAACAGAGTAGCATTTATACCAAGGGAACATACCATTGGTATCTAACCAATGGCATTTTGCCACATCACTTCAGTAGCCTTTTAGCTACTAAAGCATTCAGTATCCAATCTGCTCCCTTAACTTAGGCAGCCACATAATGACTGAGATCTAAAGAGATCGGTCGCTTATTCAGCGACTCGATCAATGTGTAAATTGGATTAGGCAATAGTCAGAGAGTGGGGTTCGTCCTCCGATGATGGATTACACATTTGCCTTCTGTACTAGTGGACTTTACTACTGCGTATTATACTAAAGAATGTAAATTAACATGCTTGGAAAGTAAATATTACACTAAGAAATGTAATTTGCTTAACAAGGGAAGTAAATGATTACACTAAGGAATGTAAATTGATAGGATAATTTGAAAGATAGATTTGGTTTCTTTGGGTTGGTGTGAGACCATTTGCTTTGTTGTATTCATCTTCTATTTATAACTTTGATCCAACTATTCTAGATTCTTCCCACAATCTGACGGTTGCCACAACTTTGATCCAACTCCTCATAATGTATCAGCGATGGTCGCATTTTATCGAGGCGACGATGGAACCCCGTGTTAACACGTGTCCTTGTATCAATTCCAATAAAACCGTAAGGATGGTACAATTAACGATTCCATCCTTCGACCAATATAAGCATCATTTCAAAACTTCCTCTTCCTGCTCTTTCATTTCCTTTTCCATGTTTCGAACTTTCTTCTTTCTGAAAACTTTGCTTTCTTACTCTGATTCCTATCAATGGTTGCCAATTCTTCATCTGCTCCTTCCTTTAATTAACTGGAATTAATGATTGTTATGGATGTTCTCGAAGACAAGTGCATTGAGAAGACGGTCTTTACATTTCCCCTAAGCGATTACCTTTGTTTGGGTCTTGCGTTCTCCACTGCAATGGATGCGGAGGAGGTTCACACATTGGATCTGTTTTTTCTAATTTGTCTTGAGAAAAGTTTGTTGATTTATTGTGGATTCGTCTCTGATGCCCTGAACGCTCAGAGCAAGTGCCTCTTAGCGGAATGTAGTACTTAAAGATACATAGAGTTCCGCATTTGTCACTATGATATGGTTGTAGGGAGGTTGGTTGCAAGATTTATAGGTGAGGGGGCATGGAATGCATTAGATAAGGCCAAATTGCCAAGCAAGTAATGATGGATAATACTACTCGACCTCGGCTTGGCATTTTTTCCCAACTCGATTGTTCCTCTATAGGAAAGATCTCGGCCAAGAATATAATTGACCCAGGCATGGTGCGATCGACCATCTAAAGACTCATCATCTGGTTCGAACTGCACAGTGAGCCACCCTAATCCATATGTCTCTTCCTTTAAGAAAGGCATGAAGGATTGGTCCTCTTTAGCTTTGTCAAGAATAAAGAAGCCATGGAGATAACATTCTTTGGGAGAGAATAGAGAATTTGATCGCCGAAAGAGGTGTATGGCTTCCCTTTATGCATGGCATGACGAAAGAGGGTAGGATGGAAGTATGCGTAGAACCACATCTATAGGAGCCACAAGGGTCCTCCCGCAGAATTTAGTCTCATAGAGACCCCGATATAAATGGTTGAGAACATAAGGTGTCAGGGTGACCTTGTAGCCCTGAGCAAGTTGTTCGGCCAAAGCAACATACTCTGTGGTGATTTGTTGAGTGTTCACACACAGAAAATGTCGGCAGACCCAAAGAAGAAGGAACTTTGTGTGTTCATCATCATCGACCGGGCCCTCAAACTTGCAGTAGGCCTTCATGAAGTTAGTGTAGGCCTTAATAGCTTTGCTCGAGAAATCCTTGCACTACTTGCAAAACAGCACCAACATAGAACGTCATGCCAAACGGTAGTAGTTCGGTCAGGTGACAGATATCCTTGATAATGGAGCTAATTAGACCACAACCAAAGAGGAACGTGTTCGCCGACATAATCTAAAATGCCGAAAGAGCAAGAAGAAGGGTTGGGTTGGCCGGATACTCTCGAGTGAACAATTTTATGCATTTGTAGATGCCAGGTTTCCTCCACGATTCCTTATGTTGGGAGGATACTCGGATGAACCATTTTTTCCAATCCGGAAGAGGCTTCCTCCATGTATGAATGGTCTTCAGAGCATTTTCACCATCAAGTATAAATCCAGATTGGATCAAGATTTCTTCTCCTAGGCAAATCGGGAAAAATGGATTCAAAGGATGAATCTTATCGATCGTAATCTCTGTAAAAACGCAGGACCCAAGCAGACAATCACATTGTTGAGACTCAAATATTACATATTTATCCCTTCAATTACATTAGTTTTCATAACATTTAATTGATAATTTGATTTAATTATATATGTTTTTGTCATGCGAGGTGATTCGGAAGCTTATCGTGAATACACACTTAAAAGGATGGATTTAGAACTTAAAAGAAGATAATGAAGAATTAGAGATTTGGAAGTCATTAATGAAGAGTCCACATGCCAAAGATCTAAGAAAACCAATTGAGGAATAAAGAGAATTGAAGGTTTGAAGTGAAGAAAAAAATCCTAAAAATTAGCTAGAAAAATGATATTATGAAACTCCAAGTCTAAAAGAGAAAGTCCTGAAATAATTCTAGAAATAGACTTCGATGGCATCAACAATTTATGAATTTCAGGCTCAATTGTTGAACAGTTTTGAACGATTTTCGATGGAATCGAAGACAGTTTGATACCATCGAAGGTGTAATCGAAGATTGTTCGATGGCATCAAAGTTCGCCATCGAAGATGCGTGGAGTGAGTAAGTTTGAGGCAATTTGCGAACTTTTCTAAGATGGTGTGAAATTTTGAGTTGCAAAACTATTTAAAGGAGTCTCTATGCTACTTTAAATCATTTTCTAGGGTTTGGAAAGGGAGAGAAGGCTTAGGTGGACCGCCGACAACGTTCTTCCACTTCAATTTCTTCACAGTTTTAGTTGATCTTTTTATTTTTTTCTAGGATATTAGTCTTGTTAGGCTAATCTCTTAGCTAAAGCTAATGGATGATACCTATATTTTATTTTGATGTTTATCTTACTTTGATTTAAGTTTATGTTGAACTTTATTGATTTCTAGTTTGATTTAAGGAATATTTTCAGTTTTCTATGGTTTATTGTGACTCCAATTACAGTAGATGTTGTGAGAACTTTGAATATATTCTTACTTATTTTAAATTATGTGATGTGTATAAGTCATTGTTCACCATCGTCTCATGGGCATGATGGATGATTGAATTCCTTGCCATCATTGCAATTAGATGGATATTTGGGAACTAATCCAATGAAAGTTTAGATTTTATTTTAACCTCTCCATCATCCGATTGGATAGGACAGGACTTCGATTCAAAACTCTTTTTATCTCACAGGATTAAAAACCCAGACAAACCAAGTTAGACTTACATTCATTCTAGACCGTGTTCCCTATTCTCTATGGATTCGACCTCGTTCTCACTGAGTTATTATCACATCGCAACCCTGCATTTGGGGTTGTGAACAAGTTTTTGGCGCCATTGCCGGGGAGTGGCATCGAACACGATTAGGTTTAGGTTTTCTAGGTTTGACTTTTGTTTTAAGTTATATTTTTCTTATTTTCTGAAATTTTTTAATTTAGGGTTTTTAGAACTTTTCAATTTCAGAATTTTATTTTTAAAATTCATCTTTTTTTTCTCCTCTTTCTTCTTCTAACATTACTAACATAGCTTGATTCTTTTTATAGGATGTTCAATTCTAGTTCTTCTCATTTGGTAACTTCTTCCCTCTACTTACTTTCCATATTACTGTAGGATTTTCTTTTATATAGGAATTTATTTTAGGAATAGATTTAGAATTGGAGTTTCATCATGTTCATACAAGAATGGACACGTGAATATGCTAATATACTTTTAGAAAATGAGAGATATCATGAAGGGCCGTCAGATGATTATGTTAGGAAACAACCTATGTCTCAAAATTTTATTAAAACTATGATTGAGAACCAATTGGGATATAATATTTCACCGGTTAAGAAGTCCCTACATGATCATATGCGAGAGAATAATTATGCTCCACCGATTAAGAAATCATTACGTGATTATTAGAGTGAGAACAATTATCACCCATCCAGCAAGAAGAAAACTAAAATAAAATAATGCGAAATGCATGAGTCAAGTGTGAATAAGACAATGCCAAATAATTGAAATAAATGCGGAATATGTAAATATTACAAAAATCTCAATTGCTTGAGTATTGAAACCTTGATTCCAAATAATTTTTAGGACAATCTTCACCTAAAATTTTAGGTAGAACAACCCTATTTCATGAATGCCTTTAAAGTCAATCTTTCAAACTAGCGATAGAATATAAAAGGATTACAATATTTACTATAAAAAATGAAACAATAAACAACATTCAATCACCAAAAAGAATAAGACATTCACCATACGACATAAGAAGTTATATTTGTTCGGTGCTTAAAACAACCACACTTACTCTACTCTCAAAATTACTAATCCTAAGGTCTTTCTAGGGTTATACCACCTGAGATATAACAAATATCTGTGTCACTTTGTCTTGAACTTTGTCATGAACTATGGGCGATGATTCCTTTAAGAATATGTGCCGATCTTGACTTGATCTTCAGGTTCTACCTTGAAGCGCTTTTGTCTTACAAAATTTGACAATCTATGTGTGCTTAACATATTATCACTTACGATATCCCCCTTTGTCAATTTTGTGACAAAACATCCAACAGTACACTATACATCCATTAACTCATTTACAAGATCAATCTGACTCAAGATGTAACAAACTTGAAGTTAATGTGAGTATCCTTGTAATCTTCGTAAGCATCTGTGATGCTCAAGTGATACTCCCCCTACAATATCAATATATATATGTATGTCTATATGTATGTATGTATGTATGTATGTATGTATGTATACAAACATTCCATTCATTCATTCCATATGCCCCCATTTACTCACACACCAAACACCAATTTCTCTCCCCTTTTGTCACAAGTTGACAAAGGAAGAACAAATGATATGAGAGATAAATATTAAGGGAAAGTAAATAAGATAAGTGATGAATATCAGTAAGCGGGAATATTAAGGAGAATAAGAATAAGACGGTGTATGAAGTATCAAGCAAATTAACTCATACAACTATAATATAGGGAAATCGTCCAAAATATCGCAAATATCCAAACAAGCTATCAAATTAGTTTAGTATAGAACCATCATAAGTAAAGAAGATAAACTAATTAAGCTCAGTCTGACCCAGAGAAGATGATGTAGGCATCAAGGGATCATTAAGCCGCAAACTCCGGTTGATGCGATAGAAGCACTTTTTCATGTACTTCATTGTAGTCTGTTGGGTTTGGGCCAATAAAGCCTGAGATACATGCAGAGCCTCAATCTTTTTCTCTAATGTAGATAATCTCTCATCAAATTGAGAGAGATGATAGTCAGAATCAGTTGGATCATTAAAATCTTCTAACTCATTGAAAATGTCATCCATGGTTGTGTCTCTTGCCGTCTCCTATTCTTCTTATCCTTCTCGTTGCTCAGGAAGGCGAGTGAGGTTCATCATATTCAGGTTCGAGTTGTTGAAAGGGAGTCTAGATTTCAGTGCCTCATATGTAAGGATTTGGACATTATAATGAAAAGCAAGACATGACATAAGATGTTCAAATAGAATTAACCAATGCTTTGGATGCAAGCGAAATTGAATAATGATGTAACAAATTAAAGATGGCAAACAAACACGAATACCTGAAACAACAAAATGGATGACTCTAACCATGAAGGGAGTAAGATCAGTCTTATTCCCCGCTCTTGGATAGACATTTGAAGTAAAGATCCGATGTAAGACGTGATATTTAGGAAATAGTTTATTTGAGGGTAAGGCATTACCAGATCGTCATTCAACATTGAAACCACACAATGCTCTTGTAATCAATTTCTTTTCAGAGTTAGATATTTTCTCTGAAAGTGTGGCGATTGGATTTCCATCATCTGCAATGTCTATCTCCATTAAAGCAGATATGATGTAAGGTGTAATAGTAAATATTTCTTTTACAAATTTAATAGAGAACGACAAATTCTTAAGAGAAACATCACATATAGAGGCATACATGCCTTGCACAATGGATAAGTAAGTTGTCTCACCCCAATGCAAAATACGTTCCCAACTAACCTCAGTAAGCATAGGTACAAGGTCAAAGCGAGCAATATGATCCAAATTTACTAATTTTTCAATGATAATGTCCCTTGTGCGGAAGTCCCAAACATTTTCCAGATCATCCTTCAGTGATCGTAGGGTCCGTACACCAAGAGGAGTTGATCTAGAAGATGAACAGGCTTGAGCTTTGCGTACATATTTTTTTGCTCTACGTTCCATTGTAAATGCACAAGAAAAATGCAAGGAAGAGAGTAGATCAAATTTTGATGAAAACCCACAAGAAAAAGGATTTCAAATTAAAGAAAATCTACTCAAACTTGCAAATTTAGCAATAGACAACCTAAATCTTGAAGGAAATTGAAATAAAATCACTTACAGGAGAGTTAAGTTGATGGGTTGGTCGAATGGGGCACTAGCTAGCCAAAGAAGATGAAGTGGAGTGAAATAGAATTTAGAATTTTTTTCCCCTTTTTTTAGCAAACCTGCGTGAACTTCGGCTAGCCCGAGCATGTGCTCGGCCAGTTGAATTCTTCGGTGAGCAACAGGCTAGCTGAAAAATCCCAAAAATTTTGATTATTATTTTTTAATATTTTATTTTCCATTTTACTTTTTATGCATTTCATAATTACAAATAAACATAAACTTAAATGTAAAGAAAAGAATAATTAATTACAATACACAATCCAATACCATGCTTTAGATTTGAAATCTTAACATTGTTAAGCGGCTTAATCAGTATATCTACAAGCTGCTTCTTAGTTTAAATATATTCAAGTATGATAGTTTTATCTTCAACTAATTCTCGAATGTAATGATATTGAATGTCAATATGCTTTGTACGAGAATGTTGAATAGGATTTTGAGAGATATTTATTGCATTAGAATTATCGCAATATAATGTCATCATATCTTGCATAATTCCATAATTAGGTAGCATTCTTTTCATCCACATTAGCTAAGTGCAAGTATTCCCTACAACAATATATTTAGCCTCTGCAGTAAAAAGAGATATAAAGTTTTGTTTCTTGTTAAGCCATTATACTAAGAAGTTTTCAACATAGAAACATCCACCACTGGTAGATTTTCTATCATCAATATTTTATGCTCAGTCTGCATTTGTATAACTTGCGATTTATACAGATGTATCATGTGGATACCATAAGCCTAAGTTCGCAGAACTTGTGACATATCTGATTATCCGTTTGACAGCAGATAAGTGAGATTCTTTAGGATCAGATTGATATATAGCACAGATTCCAACACTGAATACAATATCAGGTCTACAACAGTTAAATACAGAAGACTACTGATCATACTACGATATAGTCGAGAGTCTACACTTTTACTTGATTCATCTTTTCAGAGTTTAAGAATCGTACTCATCGAAGTATTGAAATTCTTACCATTTTCAAAACCAAATCTTTTTACAAGGTTCAAAGCATATTTGGTTTATGAGATGAACATACCGTCTTCAAGTTATTTGACTTGTAATCTAAGAAAATAGTGTAGTTCACCGACCATACTCATTTCAAACTTGGATTTCATGAGATCTGCAAACTTAGTAGATAAATTAGCACACGTAGATCCATAGATAATATCTTCAATATATATTTGAAAAATCAGGATATCATCATTATATTTCTTGATGAATAGAGTTCGTCAACACTACCTATAACAAAATTATGAGTAAGTAAGAATTTAGTCAACTTTTCATACCATGCTCTGAGAGCTTCTTTTAAACTATAAAGAGCCTTTTTAAGACGTTAAATATGATTTGGAAGTTTGGAATTTTTAAAACCCTTTAGTTATTCAACATAGACTTCCTCATTTAAATCATCTTTTAGAAAAGGACTTTTTACATTCATTTGATATATTTTGAATTTTTTATAGCATGCAATGGAGATAAATAATCTGATTGATTCAAGGCACGTAATTGGTGCAAAGGTTTCATCGTAATCAATACATTCTATCTAAATAGAACCTTGTAGAAACAGTCATGCCTTATTTTTTATAATGTTCCCCATTTCATTAGTTTTATTTTTAAAAATTCACTTGGTTCCAGTCACATGTTTGTTAGTAGGTTTAGATACCAAATACCATATATCATTTATAATACATTGATTTAGTCCATCTTACATGACATTTATCCAACTTTCATCAGCGAGCGCTTCATTTACATTACCCGATTCAATTTGTGAAGTAAAGCAGACATGATTATATATATTTTCTACTTGTCTTCTTGTCTAAACGCTAGTGTGAGGGTTACCTAGTATTTGATTAGTCGGATAGTCTTTGACTAATCTTAACTCAGTATTGTTTGATTTAGATGAAGATTCAGGTAGATTAAATAAATTAATATCATCATCATCTTGATCAAGACTGGGTGTGATGGATTGATCATCGATCACAACATTTATAAATTCTTATATAACCCCGGTTCTTTTGTTAAGAACATGGTATAGCCGATTATTTAGGGCATAAACTGGAAATATTCGCTCATTGCCTTTGGCTTCAAAATTTTCCAAGTTTTCATGATAATGTAAAATAAAGCATTTGCTTCCAAAAGTTTGAAAATATTTAATGGTGGGCTTTTTGTTAAACCATAGTTCATAAGTTATTTTATTTTTAGCTTTTCTAATATAAACACGATTAATTATATAGCATGCAATACTAATAACTTAAGCCCATAAATATTTTGGTAGGTTCATATTATTTAGCATTACATTAGCCATTTCTTGCAGAAATCTATTTTTTTCTTTTAGCAACCCCATTTTGCTGAGGTATTTTTGGAGCAAAAAATTCATGTAGTATTTCATGATCATTGCAATATTTCTAAAAATTGCTATTTTTGAATTCAGTTTCATGATCACTTCTAATTTTGACCACAGATAACTATTTTTCAGTCTGGATATGTTTTATAAGTTTTCTTAATTCATCAAGAGTATCTAATTTTGAAAGGATGAGCTATACATATCCTAAAAGGGGGTGAATATGACAATACAAAATATTTTGATATAATGTGGAATAATGAAACAATTATAATCAATTGCATAGAGTATTAAATTCTTGATATCAAATAGTTCGTAGGACAACCTTCACTTAAAAGCTTTAGGTAGGACAACCTTATTGCACGGCGTCTTTGAAATCAAAATAACAAACTTTAGAAAGAGCTAATCAAGCATATAAAGAGTAAAATCAATCACTATAATGCATAAAGAATTATAATGGTTCGGTGCTTAAACTCACACCTACACCACTCCCAAAATTACTACCCTCGCAATTTTGGCTTTCACTATTTTAAGGTTTTCACGGGGTTACCCTAACAACCTGATACAATTCTTGTGATTTTCACAGGCTATCACTGAAAGTGCTCTGATTTGTTAATTAGCGTGAGTGTTGAGTCAGCTAGACTGCAGAGCCTCATAGAAAGATCAATTCAAAGCGTCTGCCTCAACCAGATGTGTGCAAGCTCGCCAAAGGTAAATCTAAGCCTCGCATCCCATGTCCCAAAACACCAGGTATTTAAACCCTTAAAATAAGTTAGAACATCATAGGGTTTTTAAGTTAAGAAATTTTTTTCGAAATCAGAAAATCTCTTAGTTTTCTTGCTCTGTCGATTTTATCAATACATTGCTCGATATAATCGATCTGCGGTGTCGATGTCCTCAATGACAAATCGATTCCATCGGAATGAGGACAAAAGTGTCCAGCAACCACATATATCTTTAGACGGATTTATTGATGTATTGATATACCTATCGATATCATCGATATTTGAATCTCGAGTCCATCGAAGGTGACTCGATAATATCGACAGGCAGATCTACGGTGCCCCTGTTTTCACTTAAGAATATCACATGTGCATCAATATATCGAAGCCCCAACGATACCATCGAAGTTCAAATCTCGATGATATCGGAAGGCTCTCGGTGATATTAGTCATGGGCACGAAGCTTTCCAGCAAAATATTTCAGGATAGTTTATCTATGATCGAGGTTCACTCGATAGAATCGATATTCAAATATCAATGATATCGGTACGGTTTCGATGGCATCGAACAGGGACAGAAACTATCCAGTAAGCTTAAACGAAAATCCCCTGAATTTATCGATGCTTCGACATAGTTATTGATATCATCGACATTCAAATTCCGATAATCTCGAAGGTCCCTCGATCATTCTTGTAAACCTGAAATATTTCATAACAAGTCTCTCTCATTTTCAAATGTCGAGGAATCGAACCTCGCATCGATGAAATCGGAGTTTGAAATTCGATGACATCGACACGTGTTTCGATTCCCTCGATCAGCTGGTAATAGGTTTCAAAAGCGTATGACATTTGAGTTTGTGTCATCGAACGGACCGTCGATGATAACGAGAGTATACGCTCGATGATATCGACCCGCTCGTTGATATCGAACTCTATTATAAATGTGACCATTTTATATCCATTGGAACCTTTTGTCTATATAAAGAGGACTTGTCTATCATTGTTGGTAGAGAAAGAAGAGAGTGCTTTTGAGTGTTTAACCTTAGATCATTTACCCAAAGCCCTTTCTCTCAAGGGAGTTCATCCTCCAATCCACCCTTATCATTGATATTCAATAGGGTGGATTGGGGAATGAACTTTTGCATTCAAGGATCCTCCAGCTACCATCTTAATGGCAAATCATTAAGCCAGGATGCCTTGAATGCATAGATGATTGGAATCACTCTATCTCCTTTATAGGAAAATATTTGAGAGTAGGATTCCATCATGACCTTGACCCAACCCGTTGTCGTACATCGATATGTGGTTCAAGGAAGCAGAAGACTCTTCATCAACAAAAGAGGAGATCTTCATCAACGAGCTAAAATAGGACTCATCCACTTATCTGTAAGTAACTAAAGTCTAGAGGACCCTTGTGATCATTCCTTTGTAGGATTAGGTCTAAGGTATTTCTCACCCTTACAAGTCCTCTAGGAGGCCTCCGGCAGGAGTGTACGTGGTGGGTATGTAGTGTTGACGCTTGCTCTGTGGAGAGCATAAACTTCCAGTTAAAGGTGAACCTATCTAAAACCTTGGGTTTGAGTTGAACCATGTGAAACTTCCGTTAAGTTCTTATGGAAGATCCTTGGCCAGTGTGCCTAAAAGTGGGTGCGTTGAGTTGACCCATGCTCGTGAGAGCATAAACAGACAGCCTAGGTGTAAGTTGTAAAGGTTAAAGGTGAACCTGATTTTAAACCTTGGGTTTGGGGTGAACCGTGAGAAACCTCCTTAGTGAAATTCGGTACACTCAAGGGTTGAGTGTGGTTACCGGGAGTGGAGCAGACAAGTAGTCGAACCACTATAAAAATGATTGTGTTTAAGATTGCTATTATCTTTCATTTGTTTATGTGATTTCCTTAATTACTATCCTTTCTGATTATTTGAGATCACACCTCACACACTCATAGTCATATATTTCATAGACTAGTTTGTATATTGTTCATCCCTAAAATAGTATGTGATTGGATCCTCTACTAGGCTTAGAAGCCAGTAGAGTTACTTTTGAGTAATCCTAATATATGCTTGTAGTTAAGATTAGTGTGATAGGAATTTAAATTATCATAAAATTATTAAAAAGTCCTATTCACCCCCTATAGGACATATTGGCATATTCCTACTTCAACTAAAGTGGTCTTTACCGCAATTTCAATTAGTATAAGAATAAAGGCTTCACCGCCTAGAGAGTGATCTTGACTGAAGTTGGGAATATGGCCAAAGGAGAGGGCTCATCAGTCACTAGGCCTCCAGTATTTGATGGCTCAAATTACGCATACTGGAAGGCTAGAATGCACTACTTTCTGAGATCTTTGGATCATGATGTTTGAGATATAGTTGAAAGTGGATATGTGCCACCATCTGAACAAATTGTACTTGATAGTGGCACAACCATCACAAAACCCAAACTTAAAGAAAAGTGGACGATGTTCGATAAAGAAAAACAGACTGCTGAAGCTAAAGCTATGAACGCCATCTACTGTACGGAGTCCCAAGATATTTTCAATCAAATCAGTAACTGTGGGACATCCAAGGAAGCATGGGATTTATTGAAAACAACCCATGAAGGTACAGGCACTGTGAAGAGATCCAAACTGCAACTCCTAACTTCACAATTCGAAAGTCTCAGAATGGAAGAGCATGAGACTTTTATGAAGTTTTTCAAAAAGTTGAATATCATTTGCAACTCCATGGGTGGTTTAGGAGAGAAAGTTCCGGTACCTAAAATTTGTAGGAAAATTCTAAGATCCCTACCGGAACGGTTCAATTCTAAAGTAACAACCATTGAAGAGTGTAGGAACATAGACGAAATGAAAGTAGAAGAACTGGTAGGTTCCCTACAAACTTTTGAACTACACTTCAAACAAACCCAAAAATCCAAAACTACTATTCTAAAATCTTCAAAGAAAACAACAAATGAGGACAATGGAAGCGAAAAAAATGATGAAGATGAGGAAGTGGCTTTGTTGGCTTAACGATTCAAAAAGTTCTTTCAGAAAAATCGTGGCCGTCCATTTAAAGGAAGAGAGATGGACAACAGACCTTCTGCAGGTAAATTTGGCAAAAAGACCAAAGAACCACTATGCTATGCCTGTCAGAAGTATGGACACCTATCTACTGAATGCCCAAATAGAAAAACCAAGGGTAAGGCAATGACTGCCACATGGGATGATACAAAAGAGTCAAACTCAGAATCTAGTGACTCAGAGAGCGATGGAGATCAGAAATCTTTAAAAATCCTTCTGGTCTCCACTGCTCCAATCATCCCAGTAAAACTGAGAATGAAAAAGAACACCAAGCTACTGAATCATTTCCATTAGATGATGAGGAAACTGAAAAGGAAGAAGAAGAAGAACATAACAAACTACAAGATGCTTACAATCAACTTTACATCCATAGCATCAACATTGTTAGAAGACTTGGAATATCTGAAAACAAAAAGGAATTGCTGCAAAAAATATTTGGATAAAACTCTAGAAATTAATATAAATCTAATCAATGATTTACAGTAATATCACTCAGATAATGATAGACTTGAGAGAATTAACACCTTCTTTAAATCCGAGTCTGAAAAACTAAACAAACAGGTTGAGCAATTAAAAGACAAACACATGCTCCTTCAAAACGAAAATCATATACTCTTGTTTGATTTAGAAGAATCCAAAAAAATCGCTGAGCTAAACTATAAGTTTTCCCATAGTGGTGAGAAGCTAGAAAAACTCTGAGGTATGGGAAGACCTAGAAAGGACAAGAGCGGCTTATGATATGATAAATTCAAATCAAAATATGGAAATGCAGCACCAATGACTGAAAAATCTGCTGCCTCGGGAAGTAATGCAAAAACTACTCCTATTTGTCATTTGTGTGGTGATTCTGGTCATTATAAGTTTGAATGCATGTCTCCTAGGAAGACTTAACATAGCTCTGGTCAGAATCATATTGGAAAATTCAAACTAACCAAAAAAATGCAAAATGTTTGGAGTCAACCTAGGAATATGGATAAAAGAGAATCACAACAACCACCACCTAAAATGACTAACAAGGAGCAAGTGAATCAAGTGGTCGAATTAAACAAGAAAACAACGTCTACCATAGTCAAAAATCCTATCACAAAATGGGTTCCAAAAGAAAAGAAGAAATGTCTGGTTACTCATTTAAACCATATACTAGGCAATGAAACTAAATGGTACCTGTATAGCAGATGTTCAAGACATGTCACATGTGACAAATCTCTCCTTACAAATTATTCAGATCTAAATAATGGGATAGTCACCTATGGAGACAGTAGCACCGCTAAGGTAGTTGGACAGGGAATTATTAAAGGAATAGACTTGCTCAAAAATGAAAATGCTTTTTGCATAAAAGGATTAACTCATAATCTTTTAAGCATTTCTCAAATATGTGACCATGAGCATGTGGTTACATTCAACAAAGAAAAATGTGAAATCTTGGACCTCTCAGGAAAATCAGTAATGAAGGGTTCCCACACAAACAATCACTGATATGTCATCAAAGGTAAAGGAAAGGATGATCCCTATACTTAGAAATACTGAGCATAAAAAAAAAAGTCCAGGTCATGCATCAAGATATGGAATTTTGCTAAAATGATGCAACTTGTGCTGAGCTCCTAAAGATATATATGAGGTTCCTCACCTCAATCTTTTTGTATATAAACATTTTAATATTTAAAATTTTGATCTGTACAATAATTGTACAAAATTTTTGTTGGTGATTCATGAAGGGTGGTATGCGCGCTGAAAATTGAAAACATTCACCTTTGATATGTCTGTCAATAAGTCAAGAGCATTTTCGATCAAATCGATCAGCAGTCAATATCATCGATATCTCTTCAGAATTTGAAAAGTCATATAATTGAGACTATTATCAAAGTTAGTATCGATAACATCAAATGAGGAGCATCGATATAATTAAAACTAAGTTCAATGAAATCGATAGATGAAGCCCAATAAAAGGCAGTTAAAAATAAAAATTTCATTCTAAAAAAGCATTTCACTTTTTCTTGCTCATCCTCTCAGCCAAAAGTACATCGATGGGTCCCGGTAGCTCCTCAAAAACTGGTATTACCCTTCCATTTCTTCCATTCTAGACTTTATCTTGCTTTTTGGTCGGGTATTTTCAGTTTCTTTAAAAAAAAAGAAAGAATTTTGTCCGTTCTTCCCAAATCCATCTTTATGGGTAAGGATAAAGAAAAGGTGTCTAGTCTAGGAGAGTCCTCTAAAGCTTCTTGATGAAAAACTCTTGCTCCAAAAGAGAGAGCAAGAGCTCCAGAACGAGGGACCCCCACTCGTCAGAGGTCACAACAAACTTCACGTGGTGGGTCCCAATCCGAAACACCGGCACCCCCTCCGGCTAGAGCAAATCCACTTCCAGCTAAATACACAGGTAGGAAGATCATTCATGAGAGGAAGGTAGACAGGGATTGTTTAAAATTGTATAATCTAGAATCCCTGTTTGCTGCAATCGATTGGTTGCCCGTTCTTGACTTTGGTGGGCCGTGTCATCTTAAACGCACACGCAACTTTCTTGCCTCTTGTCACTCACCCTTGTCTATTCCTCCTTCAATAATGGTCTCTCTTGTTGATGGTGATGATGTCCTAATCACTCCTGCTACAATGGCAAACATTCTAGGGCTAACAATGTCACCCGTCGGTCTCCCTGAAATGGACCTCGAAAACGTAGAAGTTCGGTCCATGGTTACTAAGTATCTTTGTCATGGTAGGGACATTCCTTGGTATCAAGGAAATGTATTGAAATCTAAGTACATGGAACCGCGATTTCGGGTCTTACATGGTATCTTCGCCACAAACATTTATCTTAGAAGTATCAACAGCTCCGATCTCACAGGGTTCATGACCATGATTGTGTACTTAATAACCAATGGGATAAAAATCTGCCTCCCAACTCTGCTTGTACACCAGTTGGTCTATGCTGTTTATACGTCCCGTGATCTTCACCTACGTATCCTTGGATCATACACATGGTGAGCAACGCCATCGGCTTTCCGACTACAAATGATCTGGAACTTCCTCTCCATATCTTCAACAAAAATAACATTCGAAGAATGGACTTGAAGTTCCATAAGTATCCCGAGGATCCAGAGGAAGGCATTCAAGAAGAAGCAGCAGGAGGTGAAGGAGATGCTCCCACTGCAGAGACTGGAATGGCTGGGGAAGAGCCACCTGTACCTCATCAAGCTCCATCTACATCAGCAGCCAGGCATGCAAATCGGTTCAAGTTGCATCAAGACAGAATTGGGGCGATCCAGCGCGATGTCGCTCAACTGAAATAGTCTGTCGATACACGACTCACTGTCTTAGAACGCATGGTCCATAGAGTGTAGCAGACTGTGCAACAGTTGGTTGATATACTCACTTGCCGACGCGACGACACGGCACCATCTTCCTCGGCTCCATAAGCACTGGTCTCTGGATGCTGTCACATACACTTCACTCTTATTTCTGCGTATGAACATTAGTATCTTTTTGGATGTTCTACGCTCTCATGAGTGTATGTGATAACTCAATAACCTGCATAGTCTAAGCAGTTTTTTTTTTTTTGTTGCCCACGGATGGGCTAAAAACTGATGGTTGAGTTTGGATTTTGTTGGGATAACTGTTAATCTACTCTCAAACTTGGGCAGAATATATATATATATATGCTGTTGGATATTTGTGGATATGGCTGGGTATAATTCACGTCTTTACTGCCATAATTATGTTTTATGATCTCCTGGTTTGTCTAGTCCATGTTATGTGGAATGCATGTTATATTTTTTTTTATTTGCTTATATCACTGCTATGTTTGGACTATTTTGCATACATAGTCTCTAAAAAAGATGCCTAATTCACTGTTTTCATCATTATACATCTATCTTTTACATATGTATGCTCTCTACATGTTGGTTCTCCCAAATTACTTTAACTTCAGTCAATATTAACTGCTATCTTTGTCAATGGCTGACCAAA
The DNA here is from genome assembly GCF_029962835.1 of Magnolia sinica. Taxonomy (NCBI): domain Eukaryota; kingdom Viridiplantae; phylum Streptophyta; class Magnoliopsida; order Magnoliales; family Magnoliaceae; genus Magnolia; species Magnolia sinica. Next base: position 57,777,802 of record NC_080575.1, on the reverse strand, counting down.
AGGGGGGAAAATGACTTAAACACCCCGAGAAGAAAATTGCATATCTACTTGAATCGGTGATGCAGGTGTTAGGGGGAGTAGCTACACTAAGATAGGGGGAGTTTGCAGATAGGGGGAGCAGCTTCTGATTATGTGTGTGCCCACTAGATTAAATTGTAAAATTGTGTAAAGTGTATGTACACACAAGTTAGGATGTTAGTAGAGAAGCTGATCTAAGGTGTTTTGGTATTTTTTCATGTAATTGACAAAGGGGGAGATTAAAAGTGCCCTGGTTTGTCAATTAGCGTGAGTGTTGAGTCAGTTAGACTACAGAGCCTCATAGAAAGATCAATTCAAAGCGTCTGCCTCAACCAGATGTGTGCAAGCTCGCCACAGGTAAATCTAAGCCTCCCATCCCATGTCCCAAAACACCAGGTATTTAAACCCTTAAAATAAGTTAGAACATCTAAGAAAACTTTTTCAAAATCAGAAAATCTCTAAGTTTTCTTGCTTTGTCGATTTTATCGATACATTGCTTGATATGATCGACCTGCGCTATCGATGTCCTCGATGACAAATCAATTCCATCGGAATGAGGACAAAAGTGTCCAGCAACCACATATATCTCTAGACGGATTTATCGATGTATCGGTATACCTATCGATATCATCGATATTTGAATCTCGAGTCCATCGAAGGTGACTCGATAATATCGACAGGCAGATCTCCGGTGCCCCTATTTTCACTTAAGAATATCATATGTGCATCAATATATCGAAGCCCCAACGATACCATCAAAGTTCAAATCTCGATGATATCGGAAGTCTCTCAATGATATTAGTCATGGGCACGAAGTTTTTCAGCAAAATATTTCAGGATAGTTTATCTATGATCGAGGCTCACTCGATAGAATCGATATTCAAATATCGATGATATCGGTACGGTTTCGATGGCATCGAATAGGGACAAAAACTGTCTAGCAAGCTTAAACGAAAATCTCCTGGATTTATCGATGCCTTAACACATTATCGATATCATCAACATTCAAATTTTGATGATCTCGAAGGTCCCTCGATCATGCTTGTAAACCTAAAATATTTCATAGCAAGTCTCTCTCATTTTCAAATATCGAGGAATCGATGAAATTGGAGTTTGAAATTCGATGACATCGACACGTGTTTCGATTCCTTCAATCAGCTGGTAATAGGTTTCAAAAGTGTATGACATTTGAGTTTGTTTCATCGAGCGGACCGTTGATGATATCGAGAGTATACGCTTAATGATATCAATCTTGCTCGATGATATCGAACTCTATCATAAATGTGACCATTTTATATCCGTTGGAACCTTTTGCCTATATAAAGAGGGCTTGTCTATCATTGCTGGTAGAGAAAGAAGAGAGTGCTTTTGAGTGTTTAACCGTAGATCATTTACCCAAAGCCCTTTGTCTCAAGGGAGTTCATCCTCTAATCCACCCTTATCATTGATATTCAATAGGATTAGGGAATGAACTTCCGCATTCAAGGATCCTCCAGCTACCACCTTAATGAAAAATCATTAAGTTAGGATGCCTTGAATGCATAGATGATTTGAATCACTCTATCTCCTTTATAGGAAAATATTTGAGAGTAGGATTCCATCATAACCTTGACCCAACCCGTCGTCATGCATTGGTATATCTTCTGAATTGCGGTTCAAGGAAGCAGAAGACTCTTCATCAACAAAAGAGGAGATCTTCATCAACGAGCTAAAATGGGACTCATCCACTTATTTGTAAGTAACTAGAGTCCAGAGGACCCTTATGATCATTCCTTTGTAGGATTAGGTCTAAGGTGTTTCTCACCCTTACAAGTCCTCTAAGAGGCCTCTGGTGGGAGTGTACGTGGTGGGTACATAGTGTTGATCCTTGTTCTGTGGAGAGCATAAACTTCTAGTTAAAAGTGAACCTTTCTAAAACCTTAGGTTCGAGTTGAACCGTGTGAAACCTCCGTTAGGGTCTTGTGGAAGATCCTTGGCCAGTGTGCTTAAAAGTGGGTACGTTGTGTTGACCCTTACTCGTGAGAACATAAATAGTCAACCTAAGTGTAGGTTGTAAAGGTTAAAGGTAAACCTAATTTAAAACCTTGGGTTTAGGATGAACCGTGGGAAACCTTCTTAGTGAAATTCGGTACACTCAAGAGATGGGTGTGGTTACCGGGAGTGGAGCGGACAAGTAGTCGAACCATTATAAAAATAACTGTGTTTGAGATTGCTATTGTCTTTCATTTGTTTATGTGATTTTCTTAATTACTGTCATTTCTGATTATCTGAGATCACCCACTCACAGTCATATCCATCATAGACTAGTTTGCATATTGTTCATCCCTCAAATAGTATGTGATTGGATCCTCTACCAGGCTTGGAAGCTAGTAGAGTTACTCTTAAGTAATCCTAATATATGCTTGTTGTTAGGATTAGTGTGATAGGATTTTAAATTATCATAAAATTATTAAAAAGTCCTATTCACCCCCCTATAAGATGTATTGGCATATTCCTACTTTAACTAAAGCGGTCTTTACCGCAATTTCAATCACAACAAAACTCACTTTGTGATTTTCTTAGGATCACCACAAATAAACTTGCTGAGATTTCTGGGCTATCTCAGAAAAACCCAAATTGAAATAAATGTAAATACAGTACTTATCTTCAAGTTAGTACTTGAAGACATTACTGTAGCCTAATTGTAGCAATCTTCTTCTTGGGATATTGATGAAGCCATGTATGAGTTCAACCCAAAAGAATATAGGGATCTATTATGTATTCAATATAAACAAAAATCTTAGGTGCTCCAAATTCTATTATCTAGATCACAAGTAGAGTTTAGATCACTATGAAAAATAGTTAAGCCAACTTAAGAAAGAGAATAAAATAAGCTTAAACAAGAGATTAGAATTACCCGCACAATGACTTAAGAAGGGCTTGGCTTTCTCTCTTTCTTATAGAAGATTTCTCACTGAATTTCTTTGTAGAAAATAATAAGAGAAGGCTTCTATTTATAGCCAAAGGAATTGGAAATTCGGCTGGTGTTTAGGGTCAAATATTGTATATTAGACCCCAGTTATTACCTGATTTTATGAACATAATAATGTTTAACATCCTATTTTAATCATGTTTATGTTGTAAGGTGAATTTAGAAGCTTGGATTGAAAAAGGTGCTAAAGGCATGGATTTGATGCTCAAGAGTCACTAAGGTAAAGGATGAATCTTAGAGGATCAAGATTGAAAAATTTACACGCCAAAGATCCGAAAAAATCAAGTGATCAAAGATAAAAAGGCCTAAAAGTTGTCCTGAATGTAAGATCACAGGGTTCCCACCATCCGTTTGGCTCGAAATCTGGCCTAAGGACCCTAAACTAATAGTACATGTTAAATTTTAGCCAATGGATCCTTGTGGAAGTGGCCCAATGGACAGATTAGCCCATAGAACATTGATCTGGGGCCCACCTGATATCTGGATATACTTTAATTTTATTAGAAGGTTTCTAAAAACAAATTAGGAAAGTTCTAAACCTAAATTAGAAAGTAAGTTAGATTCTAATAAAAGAAATCCTAGAATTAGAAAGTTTCTAAAAATAGAAAATAAAACCTTAATCCAAAAAATAGAAAAATAGAAGAATTAGAAAGAGATTACCAATTTAGAAAGCCTATATCAGGGTCCTACAAAATAGAAAAGTTAGGTTAGTTTCTAGAAATAAAAAAAAAAAAAAAAACTAAACCTAGAATTAAAAACTAGAAAAAAAAATCATAATCTTAACCTAATTCTGAAACTAGTTAATCTCAGAAAAACGTGACCATCAATCCCCGGCAATGGCGCCAAAAACTTGTTCACAACCTCAAGTGTAGGGTCACGATGTAGTAATAATCTCGGTAAGACCGAGGTCGAATCCACAGGGACTAGACCTTGTACGTAATCTGAAAGTAACTAGAACTAGAAGAAGATGAAAACTAAATCTAGAAAATTCTAGAGGATAATGGTGAATTACTTTAACTAAAACTTGTAAAATTCAAAGGTAGGAAACTAGGGTGACAAGGATCCACTTGAGAGATTAGGGAGATCTATGCTTGATTTAAGAACACAACTGGAATCAAAGTCCTATCCTCATCCAGATGGAAGATAATTCATTAAAAACAATTACGAACATCCTTTGATCTAGTTATCAATGGATAAGAGGTATGAGAATTAGACTTGATTCCATCATAAGGCCATGCCTATGAGACAAAGGAAACAACAAAATTTAACAAATCCACTGCCAATCTGAGAGAGTTATGAACGTTATGAAGGATTCCATTATCCAACCATGTCCAGGAGACGATGGTGAACAATAGGGCCTCCTAACTTCATAATCATAATAATGAAAAGAACATGCTCAAAGCTATCACAGATCTATTGTAATTTAAGTCACAACTAACCATTAAAAACTAAAGGCATTCCTTATAATCAAACTATAATCAAAATCAGTTCAACTTTAACAGGAATCAAAAGGCATAAAAAAAAAGTCTCTCATCACACTACAAGCTTCACCTCTTAGCTCTAGCTAAGAGGTTTAGCTCATCACAGACATGATGAGGCTAAAAATCTCTGAACAAATAACATTAAAAGGAAAGAAACCTGAACAAGAAGGAAGAATGAGTGAACGGCCACAATCTCTCTCTCTCTCTCTCTCTCTCTCTCTCTCTCTCTCTCTCTCTCTCTCTCCTCTTCACGTTCAAGATATCCCTCTACATGCCTTCTCCCTCTCTCTTTATAGCCAAGACCAGGTCGGTTTGTGGCTAGAGTCGGTGCGGAAGTCGTGCATAACTCATACGCACGTTATAAGAAAAACGCAAAACGGGTTACGTTTGGAGATGATTTTGGGACGGTGAACGTCCTCACCTTGGTGATTTGACTCCATAGCTAGGGTTATGGTTGGCTTGAGCTCCACTTGGATGGTTCAGATCGATCGCCTGATCACAATCTTGATCGTAGAGTGGCCCACGGAAGTCGGGTGTGACCAGACATGCGAAAAAGGAAAGTTCTTGCGCTGGGACGCTCGGTGAGCCCCACAGTGATGTTTTTGGGGAAATCCATCCCGTCCATTAGATTCCTGGCGAAAAACTATTTGGGAATAGGTACTTTTGCTCGAGTTTGGTGCTGCCCAAAGGATCGAATCTTCCTGCCATTCATCCTACCATTGACGGTGATTTGCATGTGTACACATGCATGGGAGCAAAAGTCCACCATGGGTACGGTCGGCCCCACGTCTTGGATCGAATGGACGGTCTAGATCATCCATGTGGGTCCCGATGGTGGGCCACAACGCTTCCAAACGAATGTCTTCTGCTCTCTATTGTGAAAATGCAAGAAGGGTCGGGTCTTACATGCTTTGACCGGACTTCCAGTCCGGTACACCTCCAGTGCACGTGTGCTGTGCACACGCACACCATGTGAAATGGGTCTCACCTTGATGTTTCGAGCAATCCATTCCATCCATCCACTTTCTCATTTAATTTAAGTGTTGAGACCAAAATTGAAGCATATCCAGATATCAGGTGGGCCCCAGATCAGTGATTTATAGGCTAATCTGTCCGTTAGGCCACTTTCACAGGTATACAAGGGCTAAATTTCGACGTGTATGGTTAATTAAGGGGCCTCAGGCCAGATATAAAGTTTCGATCCAAACGGATGGTGGGAACCTTGTGATCTTGCATTCAGGACGACTTTCAGGCCTTTTTATCGTTAATCAATTAATTTTCTTGGATCTTTGGCATGTAAATTCTTTGATCTCGGTCCCCTAAGATCCATCCCTTGCCTTGGTGATTCTTGAGCATCAAATCCATGCTTTTATCACCCTTTTTCAGTCCAATCTCTTAAATTTACCTTGCAACAAAAACATGATTAAAGTAGGGCATTAAACATTATCATGTACGTAAAACCAAGTAATAACTGGGGTCTAATATGCAATATTTGACCCTCAACACAATCCTCAACCAGCATTTTACTAGTCCCGAGCAAAGTAAGCGAAAAATATTTTAAGAATTACGGGACAAAAACTCGAGTGATTTTTAAAAAACAATTCAGATACTAGAATTTCAAGATACATCAATATTGGGCATTTACTTCCCCTAAACTCAAGCACATGGTAAACTTCATAGTCAAGTTCAAAGTATTAATCCATCAATTAGAACAATTCTAAACATTGAGTTCCATGGGTGTATAGTGAAACCTCGGCTTATCATCATTAAGAGTCCAATCATCAATTTTCATGATAACATTGATAATCAAACAGAGCATTTCTAGATAACCCAACCCAAACCAAAAACTTTCCTTACAGTTCAGCATTTTTATTCTTTCAACTTTTGATTTTTCCATCAATGGCTTCATGCTGTGTCAACCTTTTTAAAGATCTTTAACAGGTAATCGTTTTATATGACAACAGTTTTTTTAGCTGGATATTATTTTCATTTTTTTTAAAGAACATGATGGACAAATTCCCCAAGTTGGTTCCTTCCATGCTTGGTGATTACCAAGTTAATAATTCAATATCGAACTGAAACCTTAATGTGTAACCTAGATGTGATATGTGAAATCATTACTCAATTAATGTTTAAAAATTTTAATCATGGATTAAGATTTCGAACTTAACTGAGAAATATTACACATAGCTAAATCCAAGAGTCATAAATTACCAACATTACATATCTTATACTTCTAAATCAAAGATGGCCGTCAAAATCACTTCGAATTCACAAGAATTTTCAGAAAAGTTTTTTTTTTTAAATTTCACAATTTTTGCTCAAGACCAAGAAAATACTGATTAGGTAAACTAATCTCCCATCCCCAACCTAAAATCTACATTGTCCTCAATGTAAAATATATGAGCATACAATCAATATGAGACAATGAAAGTAAAGGAGAAGTGATGGAAAGTTAGTACCTGATGAAGGAAATTAAATGGCTTTTTCCAACGAGATCTCAGCGTGAAGGTGGCTCGACACAAGATTTAAACCAACAAAAGTAAACTACCCTAGAACAAATGGAAAGCAAACTACCCTAACGGCATAAAGCCGGATATCCTAGAACGACAAAAAGCAAACTACCTTAGTCCTATGAAAGCAATAAACCTACCTGTACCTCCGTCAGACTAGGAGATCAATCCTTGTAACACCCCAAAAATTGGGGGTCGAGCAAAGCTCAACTCCCGAGTTCCAACGCATCACTTATGCAACATAGATAATGATATTTAAATGTTGTCTATATTTGTGCATTAAACATGAATGCGATTACACTAAATCAGCATATCATACTCCAGAGATATTTAAATTGAACAAGCGGAAGACTGAGATAAATATATAAAGTATGTAAGTGTTTATCAATCCCCAGAGTATTAGTATGTTACCAGGCTAACTAAATACATGTATAGTTCCAAAATTTACAAAATATCAAGTGAAAAGGTTAAACTAATCCATAGTCCCGTAATCCCTGTGACGCAACTCTAAGTCTACATAGACCCACCTGAGAGTTACATGTAGGAGAACTCCTCGTCGAAGAAGTCCGGCTCCATCGTGTAAGCCTCATCACAACTTGCATCTAAATCAGAGTCTGGTTGGCGTTTTAAAACACCGTCCCAGAGTGGGAGTGAGTGATCAACTCAGTGGTACTATAAGGCAAAGGTTAACATGTTATCAATTCAGTCAAGCAGTAATGATAAGGCAATACAACAATCATATCCTAATTACTCTTGTTAATGCAGGAATGGTATGCTACAATGATGCATGCCCTCACCTGCACTCCCTCAGTGACATCATCTCATGATTGTGCATGGCAAACTCCCTAAACATGCGCTTCCTCGCCAAAGCACATGCAATGTGGTGCATGAACGTATTAGCCAAGTAATTTATTAGGCTTATTCATAGAGCAGATTTGGGAAGCTAAGGTAACTCCCTTTATATCACTTACCCAAACAATGATCCATCTAGGGTCATCAATCCTAGCTAGGGCATCACCCCTGATGAAAAAGCAGTGGATAGGTAAGTTCACGAGTTTACACTCGAGGTCACTATGGAGAGGCTCTTCACCTCAACGTAGGCCTAATTTATACTCGAGGTCACTACGGGAGGCTCATCACCTGAACGTGGGCCAACATCTTGAATACGGTGTCCCATACACCACCATATTCGGCTCACGAGTTTGGGTTGCTCACTGGTCACTACGGGGAGACTCGTCACCCCAGCGTACGCCGACATCTCGACCGCGGTGTCCCATACACCACCATGTTCGGCTTATAAGTCTTAGCGTATCTTGGTACTATGGTTGAAACAGGCTTCACATTAGTAAGAGGTACCATAGATTTAAGCAGTAGCGTCCATACATGGTAAACACACAATAGGCCAATTGGGTTATTAGACATGTGTGATTGGTATGAGCGCACATTGAATTGATCGACATGGAACACATAAGTACTTCATGTGGCCTAACCATTGTCAACCATCGTTGTATGTCACACCCCAAATCTGGGGACGGACAACTTTCGTGATGCCCTGAATTCGGCACTCGATTTCTATACACCAAGTCCCGAGTTCGACACACCACAAGGAAGATTTTTTACTAATTTATTTATATATATATATAATAATACCTGAGCATGAAGATCCATAATCAAAATACTAAGCAACACTCTCCATTATAAATCTTGATGATTACAAGTACAATGCTTTCCAAAAGGTACACGTCGTCAACATTGCCAAATCGAAAAATATATACAATGCATCGAAAGAACTGTCTTCCAACTACTCCAACCCTGAAAAAAAAGGAAATAAGAAGCTTAGGCAAAAAGCCTAGTGAGTACACACATATGTGCAGTGTATCCTACATGCAAGCAAGATAAATATGCTGTAAGGAAATCATATATGTGAAAGGTGTATAACGCGTAAGGTATGATGTCAATGTTAATGCAGTGCATATGCATCATAGTGATACTCCGAGTCAATGCTACCAGCATCACCAAGTCATCTTTTCATTTCTCCCATGCCACAGCCATAACCATATTACACACATCCGTAATCACATCATCATCATTATATTGTCATACCATATCATAACTCTCGGGAAGCACTGTGGTCGATACTATACACCAGACCCTAGTAATCGACCTCGCATACCCGCCCTGTGATGGACTTCCACCAACTGTATACCATGGGAAACACCGTGGTCGATACCCATGCATCAGACACTAGTAATCGACCTCACATACCCGCCCTGCGGTGGACTTCCACCCGGCATGCCAGTAGCGAAATTCATTCGCACTTCTCCTCGCCGGCGAGTTAGACTAGTCCCTGTTTGCACCTCAGCCCTTAAGCAAGTTGGACCCACCTCTTCTCAACCTAACCTCATTAGTGGGAGTCAAATCCATGACCCATGTATCCACTCGACTCGACGATGAGGCAACCTTAGCTAGCATAGGGGTTTAGGGACTTTCAACCCAAGGGGCACATCATCCCCTACTATTTCCACACTTCCGGTGTCCCGCTCATTTTCAAGGATAACCCGAGTCATCATCACAGATATACATTTCATCGTCAAGATCCAACTCATGTTATACAGCACGACTATGGTATTTCGATCATCATGTATGTCATGATTATACATGAATTCAAGCAACCATGATAAGGCATATGTTCAAGTGCATATGGAATGCATATAATGCCATGAGTTTTGTGTCTGCTTAACCTTTAAGCTAAAAATGACATACAATCATCATGTGCCACTATCAACTATATCAATCCATAGTCATGTGACTAAACTGAAGAGGACATATCTTACACATAAACAAATGTATTGAAGTACACTTGCACATACCATCATTCCATGGCGCATGAGTATGATCAATATCAACATGATTAAGTAGATGAATTTAGTATGGTAGGAAGTGGAACAACATTAATCAAGATATTAAATTACATGCGTCTATTAACCATAATCACTAACATCACTAATATCATCCATAGTTATCATAGTCACGAGCATTAATTGTATTCAGAATTATACCATATCCTTCGCAAGATAGATATTCCATTAGCACCTTTGGCCCAACATAATTTTCTTCTATTATGACCACATGATTATACCCTAACTGGGCCTTATGATTAATGAGTGGTGATGACACAAAGTAGATGCACCAAGTGGTTATGAGATGAAAGGCATAAATATAACATATAGTAAATGAGCCATAGGATGGATGGTGCTAACGACACTCATATAATGTAGTGGGTTTCACCTTCAAGTGGGTTGTTAGTAGGTTGGATTTGCAAATAATTATCATTTTAGTTCTATAATGGTTTGGAAGGCACAGGTAAACCTCATAAGATATAGTGAGCTCTAAGTTGAACGACTTGGTATATAATATACATATAGGAGTTAGTCACGGTTGGGTAATGCGTGTTTGTCTCATACAACATAGTGGGTCCTACTTCCAAGTGGTACTGTAAGCAGATGGGTCCACACATAAACATTACGGTGGGTCCCAACAAGTAGATAATATAGGTAGCTCACATACATTAAGTTAATACAAGGAAGAACAGTTCAGATGCACGAGGCACACGTCAGCAGGGTCCATGATCGAAATGTTTGGTTGGCAAAATAATGGAACAGTGCGGATAAAATACGTACATTGAGTGGGTTCACAAGTGTTCGAAAGTTATACGTTCAATTAACACTATTTCATATCGTCTGACTTATTTAGAAATTGGATCTAGGTCATTTTGGAATCATGTTCTAGGATTAATTAGCTTAATGGATAAATGGTGAAATATGTAATACTCACATCAAGGTAGGGTCCATAATCAATCTGACACACATCCTAAATTCACATACCAAAAGGTTACACCATCAGCATAGTCCACGAGTCTGAGTAATCACACAATTTTCATATGCCCACATGGTCTTATGGCCACTCCATTATCAGAAGTCCATATGGTTGAGTGGCCACACAAATGTCAATCTACTTGCCATAATAAAATATTTAAGGTCACATGTTTGCTTATTTTTACTACAAAATAACTAATACATCTAAGGGCAACCACTTTATTAAGCTCTCACATGGTCAGGTTGTCGATGCCATAGTTTCACTTGGCTGAGTGGACATACACATAGTATCACGGTCTAGTAACCGTGTCTTAAAGCATCCAAGGTACAATTACAAGCATACCTACCATACCTGATTACACTGCATTACACTTAACTCTTAAACTATGATCGTCCTATACTTCATATGGAGAATGACTCAGATTGGTGTCACATGATCAAGAGATCAGGAACTAGCTTTCATCACATCAGATATAATTTAGTGGTCCTCGCATTTGCCTCACCTATGAGAATAATGTAAGGGTTGTATTTATGTCGCATGACACTGATTTGAGGGGCACTTCATTATCAAATTGCATAATTTAGCCTATATCATAAGTCTCATGACTAAGAAAATCTTCACGTACAACCCGGTTGTTCATGTTTTAGGTGACTATGGCTATGGCTATGCCCATAAGCACGTGGTCATGTCATTGGATGGTCACCAATGCCACCTGACATCACGTAATTGGTTGGCCTTGTGTGCATTTCACAATCATACGGTTAGATGACTACATATATTCCATAATTGCATATGATTAGGTGACCCTACATATGCCACATGCCCTCATGATTAAGGGGCCAAATACGTATATCACATCCTCACGCCACTAAAGTCTACATATTTATTATAATTAAACATGTTTAAAGGTTTAAACACAAGTCACATGATCCTATTACTTAGGGCCGCACTCTAACCAAAGTGTCAAGTGATCAAGGGTTATCCATACTCATCCCATTTAAGGGATTAATCATCATTACTTCAAAAATTATAATACCAGTTCATCATACGTTCAACACATGGATATTACAAACTCTTGTCGAAGAGGCCCAACGGTTGGCCCAAACAAGGCTACCACTGATGGGCCCACATGGCGTTCACTCAAAATGGGCCTTAACATTCTTGGGCCCACACATCAATGAAATTTACAATGAGTTCTATATGGTGGAGCTCATGGAGCTTTCCCATGAGCTAAAGTCGTATGTGACCCACTTAAGACTTAGGTCTACTTTGATTCTAGTCCAAATCCTAAAAATGATATGAGGAAGTGGATGGTCTGCATGGATTAAATAGATACCCCATGGTGGCCTTAGGTTGGATTCAGTAGTTAGGTCCTTATTCTCACAGCCTTGTATTGTATGGTCCAATTCAGCTTGGATTAACTAATCTTTGGGACAATGACCTAAAGGGGACCCGGTACATGGGCTAGATGGGTTGAATATCTAATGCATCATCAGGATGACCCATAATAAATCTTTTGTGATGAGAGTTCAATTTACATTATTTCATCTAATCATTGAATGGGCCTGATTCATGGTAACATACCGTCAAAAGGGTTGATAAAATAGATAAACAATGAGGATCTTAAATAGATACCATGGTGGATTAAGTGGCATAACACCTACATCAAAGTGGGCCATACCACACACAAGTTGAGAGGGTTACCCTCCATTAAATCATTCACAAAAATTTGCTGGGCCATCCGGACGTGGTTCACAAATCCAGTCCATCCATTATGTGTGTCCTACTTGGTTGAGGGTTTAGTCCAAGTTTCAGATGCATCCAAATTTCAAGTGGACCCCGGCAAATGTTTTTATATGCTTGAGCTCCGATTTGTACAAACGGTTCAAGGAGATCATAGTTACATAAGTCCCAAAGTGATGTATTTATTATACCTATACTGTCCATCTATATTTAGAGATCATTTTAGAGCATTATCCAAACAAAATGAATCATATCCAACGATTATTTGGACTATACTACAAATAGTGGTGAAAATAATGATTTCACCGTTAAACCATACATAGGGCCCAGCACAAGGTTTATTTTCCATCCAATCTGTTCATAAGGTCACAGAGACCTGAAGTAAGAGGAAAAACAAATTTCATATGAGTCCAAAACTTCTATGACCCAAAAAAAAGGGGGTTTCATAGGACGTCTAATCCCCCACTACTTTTTATAGTGTGGACCACCTGATAGTTAGATCTGTCTTATTTTTCTTCTCAAGCCTTAAGATAAGCTCACCAAATGGATGGATGGTTTAGATATAACATATACCACATGATCAAACCCATGAAAATTGCTTATTTATTCAGCTTCATAAATTTGTTTTTATTTTTATTTTTTGATGGTGTGGGCCACCTGAGTTCCGTGTACGGCTGAATTTTGGGGTATCCCACTTTTTAAAGTGGACCCATCGAATGCATGGTGTAGATGCTTAACATGCATCAAGGTGGGGCCTGTGGTGGGGCCCACTTTCTTCCAGCATTAGCAGCAGACGCTGCTTGTTGCAGCGTCAGACACTGACAGCAACAACGTCAGTGCTGTTTATATTTTTTTTTAGGTTTTTTGTAGGTGGGGCCCACATCAAGATGATCCATTCCGTCTACCAAGTTCCTTGGCTCGTGACGAGTCGAATAAGCCTAATATTCAAAATGTTTTGACACACAGAAACATCATAGTGGGCCCTAACAGTCTATCATTATTAAAAATAATCTTTTTATGGTGTGGCCTACCAGAGATTTGGATTACTCCCATTTTTTGGCTCAACGCCTAAAATGACCTGAGAAATTGAATGGATGGCATGGATTAAATACATACATCATGGGTGGGGCCGTTGGGGGACCCACAGCCCCTTCCCTTTATTTAAGCATGGCAGCAGCGTCCAGTGCATTTTATTTTTTTTGTTTTTTTTTTTGTGTTGTGTACACGTTTGTGTATGGGCATGTGTGCATGGCCAGCCCAATGGGCCATATTTGGATGGTTTAGAAGGCTTATATCACATTTGATCCATGTCCTTTTGTCAATTGATATTCATGTATTCCCTTCATCTAGGTTTTGGAATGTTATGGATGTTAGATGAATACTAAACATCATATTGGGGCCACGATCAACGAGTCCCACATCACCATCATCATCAATAATAACAACATGTTATCATTAAGATCATCATTATCCAAACTATAAAAGAATAAAGGACTAAGTAAAAAGGGGGTGTACTCACCTTAATGGACTAGATGGATGGAAGGGATGAGATTGATGGAATTGATGGCCCACTAAGATCACTCCTCTCTCTCTCTCATGTATAGAAAAATGGTGAAATGCTAAGGGATGGAGGGGTATTTGTAGAGAAATTCATAAAAATTTGGTTAAGTTAGGCTAATGTGATTAATATTAGCTTAGGCTAGGATTATGAAAATTAATTTATGATTTGTAATTAATGGTGGGTTAAAGGAGCATAGGATGGCATGGTGTGATGATGTCACACATGAGGTGTGGCATGGAGAAGAGTTGACTTGAGGTGTACATGAGAGATGGGAGGTATGGGTGTGTGACATCACACATATGGGTAGAGATTCTCTTACCCATGTGTGGCATGTGCATGTGTGTATGACATGTGTTGTGTACATGTGTGGAGTGGAGTACATGGCGCCTTGCGCATATGATACACTAATTATTCTTCATGGCGTATCTCACAAATGGAGTATCGTATAGACACACGGGTTGTACCTCCATGATCGTGGCGACGGGGCGGTCGATATGAAATAAGTTTCGGGGTCTTGAGATTCCGGTTAGTTGGATGTGTACTATGAACGGCCAATCCAGGTCTAGCTAAGGACGTCGTTGATCATTGTGTACATAAGCATAGAAAGTCGTACAGAATAAATGAGGTCTTACATCGTACGACTCGAATTCATCGAACGTATCCAATGTGGCGAAACTAGTTCGGCCACTCCATCGGAAACTATTACCGATTGCCTGGACTACGTAGAAGTCCCCATTATACTCAAATGCAATAAGTAGACACATATGACAATCATAACAGCATTTAACAAACAATTCAAATACAATAATCAATTGGGCATTTTAACAAACCCATAGAACATGTTATTATACATAGGCATTTTATACATAAATCACGTATTTGAAATTAAGCTTACATGAAGGAATTATACATATAGATAAGGTAGTTGAGGATCCTATCTCAACACCCTTAATAATTATAATTTACCAAATAATTACTCATTCAGACATTTTATCAAACGCTTAGCCTACACGTTACTACATACATGACCTAACTTAGTTATAACATATATTGTAGCAAATCCTTTCATAAAGGAGTTGTCATACACATAACAAACAGGTATTCTATATTAATAGTCATGGCAAGCATAAATCAAAATTTTAATTCCATTCAAACATTTCAACAAACACATGGAATGTATTATATATTCACATAGTTTACACAAAGGTATAATCTATCGAATACATCGTAACTAAGATCATATGGCAGCAATCAAGTCAGACATAAATCATTGCTGACATTGAAAGCCTTGAAAACCATAACCTAAATGTTTATAGTCTGCACCTTTCATCGGTATGCCCGTTACGAACTCGGTTTGTACACTATGATCCCATCTACAGCACAACGGCTACCTAAATCACGAAATAGGTTAGCTATTTCATCGATTCCTCTATTTGGATTCCTAAAACAAGATTAGGGTTAGGATTTCTTACCCAAATCGAAGTTGAAAAGATTCACGTAGCTAGGTGTAGAGGCGATCTAGAACGTGTAGTCGTAAGAGAGAAACACCGCCTCGATCTCCCAAACTCTCTCTCTTCTCCTCACTCTTTCTCTTCTTTTCTCTCTTCTCTCTCCTAGGGTTTGGAGAAAATTAGTATGGAATGGGAATGGGGTGGTTTAAGGTCCTTAAATAGGCCCAGAACTGGTTCAAATGGCCCAAGGGCCATGGTATACTTAAGTTATAGCCAAAGGGTGTCTGTTTCAAGCAAACGAGACTCATCTGGAGGCCCATTACTCACCCGCGTCATGGAGTAAGTTCCCTGACCATGGATCTAAGCCAAGTTATGATTTCGGTCTGATCGGATTTATGGATCGACCGTGGAGGACCTGTATCAGTTCGACGGTCCTCGTCACTCGATCAGGGCTACAAGTGTACTGACATGTGTAGGGAAAATTTTTTGATCCAAGGGTATAGTTTGGTCAGAATTTGATGGTCTGAAGTCTTCAATTTTTCCCATAAGAGAATGGTCCAATTCACTTAAGTTCTGGTTCATTTTCTAAAGATATTCACGTTTATCACACACTTTACTTAGGGCTCAAGTTGTGCGTTTCTAGAAAAAATTTGGGCTCGATTCTATGATAGTTGTCAAGCCCAGTAAGGCGGTCAATACCTTACAGTTTCGCGATAATCGGACTTTCGACACACGGTCCAGGTCCGATACGGAGTTTCAATGTGCTCCCGAGAGCAACTGGGTTTTGGGATTTCTTCGAGGTTTTCAAGTAATGTTGAGTTATCAATTTTAATGGTTTTAGATCTTGTAGTTTGTATAGATAGTGGTTCAAGCTAATCCACTGATTAATTGAGTTTAGTACTTAATTAATTTTTGTCTAATTTTCACATTATAGGGTCTTTAGAGATTTCTGCCTGAGGTGGTACTCGGGTCTTTGCACGGATTTTTTCGAGACGCTATAATCCTGGTACATAGGATCTGTCAGATGCATGGACATGTCCTCTGAATCAAATTTCTCGACAAATGGCTTTAATCAATGTCCATTCACTTTAAACTCATTGCCATTGTTTGGATTTCGAATCTCGACAACCCCATGAGGATAAACATTGATAATGGTGAAAGGGTTGGTCCAATGAGATTAAAGCTTACCTGGAAAGAAATGTAATCAAGAATTATACAAAAGGACTTTCTGACCTGACGTGAATGATTTCCGTAAAATATGTTGGTCATGAAACGCCTTCATCATGTCCTTGTAAATTCTTGAGTTCTCGTATGCATCATTCTAGATTTCTTCAAGTTCATTTAATTAAAGTTTGCGTCACAAGCCAGCCTTGTCTAGATTGAAGTTCAAATTTTTAATCGCCCAGTAGGCTCTATGTTCCAACTCCACAGGCAAGTAGCAAGCCTTCCCATAGACAAGTCTAAAGGGAGACATTCCAATAGGGGTTTTTAATGCAGAACGGTAAGCCCATAAGGCATCGGTTAATCGGATTAACCAATCCTTACGGTCAGGATTAACCATTTTCTCCAAAATGCGTTTAATCTCCCTATTGGAAATCTCAGCTTGCCCACTTGTTTGTGGGTGGTATGAAGTGCTCACCTTATGAGAGATACCATATTTCTTCATTAAATTCTTGAATGGCCTATTACAAAAATGTGAGCCCCCATCACTAATGATGGCTTGAGGCGTTCCGAACCAGGAAAGGATGTTATCTTTTAAGAATTTAATGACCGTGCAATGGTCATTCTTCCGGCGCAGAATCACTTCGACCCATGTATTGACAAGTCTACAGCGAGCAAAATATATAGATTTTCAAAGGATTGGGGGAATGGTCCCATGAAATCGATGCCCCATCAATCAAATACCTCTATAATAAGGATGGGATTCAAGGGCATCATATGTCAACGGGACAATGCTCACAAGCTTTGCAAAACTCTTGAGTGTCCCTAAACATAGTGGGCCAGTAAAAGCTACACTGCAGAATCTTGGCCATAATCATTTTAGCAGAAAAGTAACCACAACAGGACTGTGAGTGACAGAAGAAGATGATACTCTGATGCTCGTCATTTGGCACACATCTCCTTAGAATTTGGTCTGTGCAATATTTAAACAAATACGGACCATCCCAGAAGAATTTGCACACCTCGGTAAAAATTTTCTTCTTATCTTGCACAGTCCAATGTATAGGTGTGAAACCTATGGCAAGATAATTAGCAATATCAGCGAACCAAGGTGAATGGAGACTTTAAACAATTGTTATCAAGGAATATGTCATCAATATGTGCCGTCTCAAGGGAATAAGAGGAATGAAGGCGGGAAAGATGGTCAACCACTGCGTTCTCTACTCCCTTTTTATCATTTATTTCTACATCAAATTCTTAAGAGTAAGAGGATCCATCTTACCAGGCGGGGCTTAGCATCTTTTTTAGAAAGAAGATACTTAATGGCCGCATGATCTGTGTAAATGATGATCTTGGATCTGATCAAATAGGACCTAAGTTTGTCCAAAGTGAACACTACGGCTAAGAGTTCTTTTTCTGTAGTTGAGTAGTTCACTTGGGCAGGATTTAGAGTTCTACTTACATAATGGATAACG
Organism: Magnolia sinica; assembly: GCF_029962835.1. Classification (NCBI taxonomy): domain Eukaryota; kingdom Viridiplantae; phylum Streptophyta; class Magnoliopsida; order Magnoliales; family Magnoliaceae; genus Magnolia; species Magnolia sinica. The sequence continues at coordinate 57,759,552 of NC_080575.1, read as the reverse complement.
TAGGTCTTCTTTTCTTTTCTCTGGCCTAAAACTGCCCCAAGAGCATAATTAGACACGTCGCACATAAGTTCAAAAGAAAGGCTCCAGTCGAGTGGCTGCATGATAGGTGTAGTGGTTAACATACCCTTAAGCTTCGTGAAAGCTTCCTAGCATTACTTAATCAACTCGTATGGTGCATCCTTTTAAAGTAGATTACATAAAGGACGAGAGAGAAGACTAAAGTCCCTTATGAATCTTCTATAAAACCCAGCATGTCCTAAAAAGGATCGCACGTCTCGTATGTTCTTGGGTGAAGGTAGGTTAGAGATAAGATCAATTTTTGCCTTATTTGCCTCGATTCCTTTGGACAAGATAATATGTCCAAGGATAATTCCCTTACGAACCACGAAATGACACTTCTCCCAATTGAGTACCAAATTCTTTTCTTCACATCTTTTTATCACACATTTAAGACTCTCTAAGCAGTGCTGAAAGATGGACTGAAGACAGAAAAATCATCCATGAAGACATCTAGATATTGCCCCACCATATCAGAAAAAATACTCATCATGCATCGTTGAAAAGTGGCAAGGGCATTACATAGTCTGAATGGCATCCTTCAGTAAGCAAAGGTGTCGTAAGGACATGTAAACATAGTCTTTTCCTGTTCTTTTGGGGCTATCTCTATCTGGTTGTAACCTGAATGCCCCTCAAGGAAACAATAATAGGAATGACCAACTAGCCTTTCTAAAATTTAAATCGATGAAGGGCAAAGGAAAGTGGTCCTTCCTCGTGACAGTATTCAACTTTCTATAGTCAATGCATATTCTCTAACCAGTAGTAACTTTAGTTGGCACGAGTTCATTATTGGCATTGGCTACGATGGTGATTCCGGACTTCTTAGGAACCACCTCAGTTGGACTCACCCATTGACTATCGGATATAGGGTATATGATACTCACATCCAATAGTTTAAGAACCTCGACTTTAACCACTTCCTTCATGTTTGGATTTAGTCTACGTTGTGATTGCCGAGAAGTCTTCGCATTATCCTCAAGATAAATCCAGTGAGTATAAATCAAAGGGTCAATTCCCTTGAGGTCCGTAGTCACCCATCCAAAGGTTCCCTTATGCTCAGTGAGAGTAGATATGAGCATACTCTCCTGTTCTTACTCAAGGTGGGATGAAATCACCACCGAGTATGTCTCATCTTAACCTAAATAAACATATTTCAAATCAGAGGGCAAAGGTTTTAGGTCAAGCTTCGGTGCCTTGAGGTTAGACGGCAGACGCACTTTTTTAGTTTGAGGCAATTCTTCAAATTGTAGCATCCACTGGTTAACTTCAAGTACTAACGTAGTATCAAGCATGGCACACATCTCCCTAATCATGTCATCATCAAAATCATGGGAGTGGGCTAGGCACGTCTCTAGAGGGTCAGAGGATAAGGTCAAATGTGTTCTATCTTCCATGAAAGAGTCGATCATGTTAATGTCGTGGAAATCATCATCATCCTCTAACCGTCTACCCGTGTTGAAAAAGATATTTAACTCCAATGTTATATTCCTGAAGGACATACTTATAACTCCATTCTTGCAATTAATGATTGCGTTTGAAGTGGCAAGGAATGGGCGACCAAGAATGACTGGAATCTGAGTGCTCATTTTACTGATGGGTTCGGTATCCAGGATGATAAAATCTACGGAGTAGTAGAATCTTTCAACCTGGACCAACACATCCTCAATTATCCCTCTTGTACACGAACGGAATGATCAGCAAGTTGTAATGTGGTTAGGGTGGTTTTTAATTCACCCAACCCTAACTATTTGTACACCAAGTAGGGAACGATCCTTGCTGCTGGGGCCATAGATGAATGGCTTGGAATAAAATACATACGGCAGGTGGCCCTTGGATGCCACACGTGCACTGGGCCCATGTGATGGTTGTGCAGCCCACCTGGTTTTTTTTTTGGTGAGGCCCAACAGCTGCCTTTGAAACAGGGCCCATTTCACATTGCATACGACCCACTGCCTGGGACTATTTGAGGCCATTTTTTAGCCTCTTCTCGGGCTGAGAGACAGCTCCTTTGCATGGCCTACTTGTGAGGCTAGTTCTAGCCCCAACCAGAGCTCAACAGGGACATTTCCTGTTCGACTTTCAGCCTCAGAAATGGCCGAGTTTAACGTGATTTCGGCCTGACTTTTAGCCTGTTTTCATGCCTAGTTTTAGCTGAGATTGCACACCCATTCAAAGGCCTATCATAGCCCCATTTATGGCCTGCTTTCTGGTCCCAAACGTGGCCACCCACATAAATAATAACTGCGCAAATATGAAGAAGAAAATGGAAGAAGGAAGGGATCAGGAGTGGGACATTTTTACTTGGCCAGACGGTGTGCTCACGCCCACTTTCTCTCTCTTTTCTTTCTCTTTCCATAGGAGTGGTGTGGCTGCAGACTTACACTGACTTGGTTCGGTCCGTTCTCACGGACTGAGTGGGGATAGTGCAAGCCGGGCTCACCTTCCTTCTCTGTCTTCTCTCTCTCTCTCTCTCTCTCTCTCTCTCTCTCTCTCTCTTTTCTCTCCTTGCTTCCTTCCTTTCTCACTTCTCTTCTGTGTGGAGTCTGGGAGGGTTGAACCTCCCCATTTATAGGCAGGGAGAGGAAGGGTCCAGCGGCTGGGATAGACTTTGCAAATCCCTAGGCAATGGCCGTCGGTGGCTGCCTCTGTTTTTCTCAAAATGGATAAATGTGGCTTGTAAGTTCTCCCTGTTTGGCTATTCTTGGCTTGAGAGAGAGAGCTGGCGTCTGCACGTTGGAAATCCAACCGACACGGCTCTCCCCATAACTTTAGCGGTCTGTTCGCCTTCCATGATAGAACGGACGGTCAGGGATAGATTCCCTTCATTTGTTTTCAGGGGCCCACAGAGATGTTTAGATGAGATTCACTCTGTTCACTAGGTTCATTTACTTATATAAGGCTATGATCTCGAGAATGGGTCCGACCTAACTTGTAAGTGGGCCATACACCTAAACTTTTACTCCCAACGGTGGGTTTCTGACAATCTAATGGTTGGATCATCCTAGGATTGAGCGTCAATGGTTTGCAAGAGCCAAGGGGCCAAAATATGAAACATATCTAAGTACTAGGTGGGCCATACGTTGCAAAAGCATGTGGGTGAAACCCTTTAACGTGAAACCATGTTGTTACTCAAAATAGGTGGGGTCCACCTGTGATGATCTTTCAGAGAATCCATGCCATTCACTACTTTTGTATCACTATGTTAGGACATGGGGTCAAATATGAGATGATTTGGCTAGTTGAGTAAGTCATACGATGTGTCCAATAACAACCAACACTGAAAATTTGAATGAATTGAGTTATTTTGTGTGAAGTCCACTTTTCTACTTGTAGTTGTATGATCCGCTCTTTTCATTATGTTTAACATGCCCTGCTAGGATTAAGGTCCAAAAATGGGGCAGATCTGTTGATCGGGTGGGCCATACTATCCGATCAAGCATCAATGGTGGCATGTAGTGGCATTCACTATTTATAAATTTGACATCCATTTCTCAACCAGCATCTGACTCCCGTTAGGTCAAAATGTGCCATCCGAATGTCTTGAAATTTGGCGAACATGCATCATTTTTCATGCTCTTTCCTGTGATCCAGTTTGGGTCCCGATCTCTTGAGGATGAATAAGATGTTCTTTTAATGGCTAATATACTTCAAAATTCTAAAATAATAGTTGTACTCCTCTAATTGACAAGTTACCAGGTAGTTTGGACTTAAACTTGAAGATCTTCATAATGACCGATTCATCATGATATTCGGATGGCCCATTTGGCGGATCCAAACTTGATGGATGGTCAAGTGACTTGTTAAAAATAAGGAAGTTTTATGGTTAGTGCTCTAACCATGCATATGGGTGGATGTATGGTCATTTTTGTGAATGGGTGATCACAAAGTGGGTTTTCGGAGTGATCAGGGGTATAGGTCAATGACGTTTTCGTAATTATTGTTGATCTGTGAGTTTTGGGAAATCTAATGGCCCCACATGGTTATAGGTATGTTTCTAAGCAATTCTTATAAAAGAACATATATCTAAATCATTATGGATAGGGAGTTTCTTCGTTATTCCGTTCAAGGGAAAGTTCTTACGTCAAATCACGTGACGAATGACCTTGTTTTGAAATTCAATGGTCAGATGGCTTGATCTATAAATGGAGATCATTCCCAATGGATAGATTCGTGTCGGAGAATGGATGCAAGGTCAGGATAGCTAGGTTGGTGTCGTACACATGTACGTATCAAGTCAAACTTCATGGTAACACCTGAGGACTTTCAATACTCGGGTATTGAAAAGTTCGGGGTGTTACGAGTTCATTGCAAGGTCTTTGGTAATTCTTCACGGCATTGGATTGCTCATTCAACACCTCTTGAAAGGCAGGTATTGTTGGACAATTTTCAGTTGTGTGAACGTTGCAAGCATAAATACCGTAAACAATTTCTTTATCCTTATCCTTGTTTAATTCCATGGCCTCAAGTTTCCTAGTGAGATAAGCCATTTTAGCATTAATATCATCGTCCTCTTTCAGGAGATACATTCCACCCCTCTCCTTGGATTGAGTCAGCCTAGACATGGTGCTTAGTTTTGGGTATGTCCCATGATTGTGCGTTTTCAGTAAGTCTATCTTAGTCCCACACATCATCGACATTTTTATTCATGAATTCCCCATTACACATTGTCTCGACCAATTAGCACATGGAAGATGTCAGACCATCATAAAAGAAGTGCATAGTGCGCCACGTTTCAAATCCGTGTTATGGGCATGAACTGACAAGATCCTTGAATCGCTCCTAATATTAGAAGAATGTTTCATCCTCCTTCTGGGCGAAGTTCATTATTGACTTTCTAAGGATGTTCATTTTGTGATGTGGAAAAAATTTCTTTATGAACTCTCTTATCAAGTCATTTCATGTGCCAATAGATCGAGGACGTAGTGAATGCAACCACGTCTTAGCTTTCTCTTTCAAAGAAAAGGGAAAGAGTTTCAGCCTGACTGTGTCATCAGACACATTAGGAAAGTATAAAGTGGCTATAATCTTATCAAACTCTTTCAGGTGTAAGTATGGATCTTCTGACTCAAGCCCATGAAATTTAGGAAGGAGTTGGATCACCCCTGGCTTGATATCCATGTGTCCCGTATTCTCTAGAAAAACCATACATAAGGGCGTGCTCACCCCCGCCGGTTGTAAATAATCTCGTAAAGTACGAGGCAGGGGTGTTTGATGCACCTCATTCTCATCCTGGAGTTCCCCAACCCTAGGCTGAGGTAGTCATTCTGGTTGATTAACCAATTGATTTGTAGCCATAACCTCAATTAACTCTGGGGATCTCAAGCGATGTCTAGTCCTGTGATGGATAGTCAACCCCTCAACCAATCCTCCTTCAGTCAAGAGATGACGAGTGTTATCACGGATCCACTTGGGCATGAAACACTCACAGCCCTCAATTCAGATTCTAAACTGAACCTTGTATGTAATCTGAAAGTAACTAGAACTAGAACTAGAAGAAGATATAATCTAAACCAGGAAAATTAATAGAGTAATTGTGAATAGATTAATTAAAAACTAATAAATTTAAAGGTGGTAATTAGGGTGCCAAGGATCCACTTGTAGCAATTGGGAAGCTACCTTGCATGATTCAAAGACACAACTAGAATCAGAGTCTTATCCTATCCAATTGGTAAGAAGAGATTTGTCAGATCTCTGAACATCTCATGGATCTAATCATCAATAGATAAGATTGGTGAAGATTTGGAAGTGATTCTGTCACGGAACCATGCCCAGGAGACTATAACAAACAACCGCAATTTACCAATCCATAACCAGTCTAAGAGAATTATGAACATTAGGAAGGATTCCATCATCCAACCATGCCTTGGGGACGATGATGAACAACAGGTTTCCCAAGTTCATAATCTCTATAATGGAAAGGACATACTCAAAGCTATTGCAGATCTATTATAATTTAAGTCACAACAAACTATTAAAAACTAAAAGTATTCCTTATAATCAAATTAAAATCCAAAAGAGTTCAATGAAACATTAATTAAAACAAAGCAAACATCCTAATCATGCTACAAGCTTCACCTCTTAGCCCTAGTTAAGAGGTTTAGCTTATCATAGACATGATTACACTAATTCTCAAAATAACATAAAATAAACTAAGTAAATGGAAGACAGAAAAGACTCTTCTTGATGGTGGCCCACACTCCATGCTCTCTCCCTTCTTGACGTCCACACCTCCACGGCTACCTGGATGATCCTTCTCTCTCCATACTCTCTCCTTTTATAGACATAAGGTAGGTCGGCTGGGGTTTTGCGTGCACAAACTGTATGCAGCAAGGAGTTTTCGGCAGCTTCTTGCACAACAAGAATCCCAGATGCACAACGAGAAAATGCAAAGACAATCTTGTGTTTAGAAGAGTTTTGGGATGGCTAATCTCCCAAACTCTTAATTTGGCTCCATGGTGGGGTTCAAGACCCCCTCTTGCATCTTCTAGATGGTTCGAATCACGGATCCAACCTTAATTTGGGTCACACAATGTCCCGTAACGTCCAGTTTTTCTGGACATGCGTAACTACGAATTTTCTTGTGCTGACATGCTCGGTGGGCCCCAATTTTGGTGAAATCCACCCTATCTATTGGATTCCTAGTGAGATTTTGGTTGAGAAGGGGTGGTTTTGGTCGAGTTTTGGTGCGGTCCACTATATCAAGTTACCCCGTCATTCATCCTGCGTTTGACGACGATTTGCGTGTGTATACGTGCATGGGACCAAAAGGACTCCATGGCTATGGTCGGTTTGACCTCCTAGTTGCAATGAACGGCTTGGATCATCGAAATAGATGATTATGGTGGCCCATTAGAAGTCGATCGTAACTCCCTTGTAACACTCCATATGTTTCAGTCATCGAGTGTTACCGTGAATTTAGCCTATTATGTACACGTGTACAGTACCAATCTAGCTAACCTAACCCTACATCCATCCTCTAATGTGAATCTGTCCGATTAAGAATGATCTTCATCCATAAATCAAGTCATCCGACCGTTGATCATGTGGTCTGATATTTATACCTTTCCTTGACTAAACCAATGAATAACTCTTTATACATAATGATTTAGATCTAAGCTTTTTTGTAATAATTGCTTAGAAATGGGCATAGAACCATGTAGAACTATTACATTTCACAAAACTCTTAGATCAACAATAATTATGAAAATGCCACTAACCTAGACCCTTGAATTCTAGATTGCATGTTTCCCACTATCCATTTAATGTGAAATTTTATACCATGCTTAATTATCATGAATTAACCATACACAACAAATTTCAACCCTTAAATCACAATAAACTAGCTACTTGACCTCTACATCCGTCCATACACTTATTAGATCAAAATTCTGATCCGTTCATCTTGTTCACCCCATATAAATATGCTTAATCCACCGTTAGAATTATAATATGAGGAATTTACATGTGTACAAGTCACTCGAACCTAACAGTATACATGTCGTACCCCTAATTCCAGAAACTTACTTTATGTCCATCTGTTTACGAAATTGATCGTACATATAGTATGCACTGTTAGAGTACCAACCATCAAGTTTTCATATTTTTAACAAGTCATCTAACGATCCATCATGTTTGGATCCACCAAATGAGCCACACGAACATTGTTGTAAACTGATCATCATGAAGATCTCAGAGTATAAGCGCAAATCACCTGGTAACTAGTAAATTAGGCAGGTACAAATGTTAAATTGAAATTTTAAAACGTATTTACCGTTAAAAGAGCATCTTAGTCATCCTCGAGAGATCAAGGCTCAATTTTGGATGACGAAAAGAGCGCAGAAAATAAAGGCCACCCTCCAAATCTCATCACATTTGGACGGTGGAGTCGTGAGTTATGGATGGCGGAAGTTTGGACAAAATAATGGGTAAAGTTGTAAATAATAGGATACCATGTGCATGGCACTGTGCGGACCAGAATTCCAATTAAGTTTTCAATGGTGAATGTTTTCAAGACTCAGTTGGACCCTGTGGGCTACCTGATTAATGGAATTATTTCAATTTTGACCCTATGTCCTAAAATGATGTAACAAACTGGACAGATGGAGTGGACTCTTCAAGAAATCGTCGCAAGGGGACCCACATAATTCAAACAATCTAACGTAAGTAAGAGCGATGGTTTTAAGCGGTGAGCACCACCCGTACCCCGACTGATCATGTGGCCCATCCAAAACTCAACTCCACCTCATGTTTTGGCCCATGACCTAACCTGACCTTACAAGACAAATAAACAAGGTTGATCTCCCGAAAGATCACCAAAAGTGAACCCCACATACTCAAGTGACCGAACCAAGTCGGCATATCCTTGCTCGCAGCATCAGAGTCCGAGCGAACCACGTTCGCTTGAGTTCTGCCACCAAACTCCTGAACTAAAGAAAAAATCAGAGCTGTTCAATCTCTATTAGAGGGAGATCTGACTCTAACCAAGACACCTAAAAAAAATTAGGAAGGCTTCAACGATGCCAAGATTTCCTATAAGCAGGGAATCCTTCCACAAACCATGTTAGAAACGAAGGATGCACATTGTCGCGGGAGCCACCAACTGGGTCGAGTCGGACATAGGCCCATGGAATCTGATGAATGGTCCATATTCCAAATACCAACATTGTGGACCCCACTTTTGTGTGGTGTGTGTGCACGGTTGGTGCACACCCACGGTGCACTAGACTGGAAACCCAGTCAAATTGGGTTTGACCCAATATCTCCGAAAAGGAGATTTCTCTCTGAACTTTCCTTGAAACAGCTGTCACTGTACGTCCATCAATGGCCCACAATCAAGACCCAAAGGTTTGATCTGAACCGTTCATCTTGAAGAACAAGAGATTCAGACTGAACCCCTGAAATCTTACACGTTTCCTCCCACGTGGAAGACACAATCACGAGTGCAACAATGCTATGTGCAACCATCTTTCTAGAAATGGAAACTGTCTTCCTGTTGCTAGACTAGCGATTTGCATGAGGAGAAATCCTCTAATCCTAGCCCTTCATTTAGGACGATCTTTGCCATTCGTTTCTACTCACGTGGATTACGTTTTCTGTGGAAAACTGATGACAAAACCCACTGTTTTGCTAGCTGTTTCAAGAATCCAGATAGCGAAATTAGATCCTGGCCATTCATTGCTCATCCGATAGTGTTGGAAGGTCTATAAGAGTGTGTAAGGAGAGAGACAGTTTTCTTACTGCCAATACGTTGCTGCACTGGACGGCTGCCCGAGTCACGACCCACTAACTTGTGGATCTTGGGTCACTAGCTGGGTGCTAGTTGTGAAGATATGAAAGGAGAGAGAGCAGGAGGGAAGAAAGATAAACAAGAAGGAGAGAGAATCGAATGGTGATTGTTGCACTAGTCCATCTCACTCGAATCCAGCGCGACTCGGCCACAGTTTTGGTCCAGGTTGCTGGATGGTAAAAAGAAAAAAAGGTGAAGCAGAGGAAGAAGAGAGAGAGAGAGAGAGAGGAAGAAAAATAAGAGAGAAAGAGAGGGAGTTGAGGTCTGGTGGTTGCCAAGTCAACTCGGCCAAAATCGAGTTCAACTGGAACGAGTCAGTCTTGGACGTGGTTTGGGTTAGAGATCTACAGGAATTCCAGCAATAAAGCAAGAAAAAAGGGAGAAATAAAGGAAGTAGAGAGAGAAGGAGAGAAAGGGAGAAAGGAAAAGGTAGAAGAGAGAGGTTTGGACGCTTGTGCTCCTGCCGAGTCAACTCGGTGGAGTCGTTGGGCTAAGTTTGGGTCTGACCCACTCTAGCCTTGTAGCTACTGGGTAATGGGTTTACATCGAGTCGCTGAGTCGAGCTACCAACCGAGGTAAATCGAAACCCATTTCATTGGTTCGCTGTTGAATTGACTTAGTGAGTTTTGATGAATCTATTACCCATAGAATGTAAATTATTAATGGTCTTCCTTAATGTTTTGTTTAAGTTGTGGTCAAATGTCTATCGATCAGATTTGACCGTATTGGGTTGCAGTCACATGTCATCTAGCGGGCCACACATAACTAGGATACTTGATCGAGGTGAGGACTCACCCTTTGAGCTTCCCACTTAAATTCATTAACCATAAATGATGTCTTAATCCTTCCCATTTAGTATCTCTTAAGTTACTTGTTTTTGTTACTTAACTTATTATGTGAATATGTTAATATGATAATGTGTTGCACACCTGATTCCTGTGGTAGATCATGAACATATCTCTTTAATTATAACGTGCGTAAATGATTTAATGATAACATGCTATCTTTTGTTGTACATGTATTAATTAACTATATGCTACCACTTGCGCTTAAATGATGGAATGAATGGAACCTATCTTGAACTTACTATCCTGCGGTCCACATTCGCCTTACATGGCATAGATCGCATGTTGCCTTATACGGCTTGGATCATATGTTACATTACATGGCTTGGACCGCATATTTGTCCTCATGGCTTTGATGGGTTATTGGTGCCTTTTTGTGGTTTATTAGTTATATTTGTATATCTTGTTGATTTTCGGGTCATTATGCAGAGTTTTTTATGATTTTCGGGTAGAGCTGAAGTTCCCTTGTCGATTTTCTAGCCATCTTGCGGAGTTTATACAATTTCTGAATGACACTGAAGTTCCTATGTTGTTTCTCTCTTCATCTTGCAGTGTTCAGTTGTATGATGATTTTCGGGTGGAGCTAAAGTTTGCTTATCAATTTTCTAGCCATCTTGCGGTGTTCACATACGATATGATTTCCTAGTGAAGTAGAGGTTTAAAGGTTGATTTTCTATTCACTTTATGGATTTCTCTTGTACCATGATTTTCGAGTGGAGCTGAAGTTCATTTATCAATTTTTTAGCCATCTTATGGAGTTCACGTATAATGTGATTTCGGGTGCAATAGAAAGTCGTATGTTTGATTATTTAATTATCTGGACATATTTCCTTATATTACGATTGCTATTATATTTTGCTTATGATGAGATTCTATTGAATGGCTTAATTTTTTAGTACATGTGTATGATTATGAAATGCCCTATTTAATATATCTAATTTCATGACTTGCGATCTATATTAGATTATGAATGATGAGTGCGCAATCTTAGAGGGTTCTCCTCACTACGATAGCCATTGACACTATCAAACCATAATAGTTGATGCAAGTATAGAGCGAGCCGATACCGTTCACTAGGTTGCTAGAGCAGATTGGGTAGTTGAGGAGCTAGATGGCATCCCTACGGCCCATAATGAGCTCCACCACTAGTTGATAGTTTCCTGTTTTTGTTTAACGAACTTTTGTCATTTTGGTTGTATAAGTCCTGTATGGGTGCTACATTTGAAACTTTATGATAATCAGAATGTTTTTATTCAATGCATGGTTTACCTTAGCTTCGTTGCTGCTAACTCTGATTAATGATAAGCGATTTAAATTTATACAAAATTTAATAGGCCAACACTCGGGTTTTTGAAGAACGAGTCATATACTCGAGTTCTAAAAACTAGGGCGTTACATCCCTATTCTTGATTTCATAGCGGGAGAAATTTTTTTTTAAAATTTTCACGGGTCAGTGATCACTGACCGTTTTTACTAATTCGGTGCATAGTGAGTGCACGTGTGATATGCACGCACATACCCTCCAGGTGGGTCCCATTGTGATGTTTATGAGAAATTCACTCTGTCCCTCCATTTTTTCATCCCATTTAAGGGGTTGAGACCAAAATTGAAGTATATCCAAATATCAGGTGGGCCCCAGATCAGTGTTTTATGGGATGATCTGTCCGTTAGACAACTTCCACAAGGATCCAATGGCTGAAATTTAACATGTACGATTAATTTAGGGTCCTCAGGCCAGATATAAAGTTTCGAGCCAAATGGATGGTGGGAACCCTGTGATCTTGTATTCGGGATGATTTTCAGGCCTCTTTATCGTTGGTCACTTAATTTTCTCGGATCTTTGGCATATAAATTCTTTGATTTCGATCCTCTAAGATCAGTCCTTTGCCTTAGTGACTCTTGAGCATCAAATCCATGCCTTTAGCACTTTTTTTTACTCTAAGCTCCTAAATTCACCTTGCAACATAAACACGATTAAAATAGGATGTTAAACATTATCATGTTCATAAAATCAGGTAATAACTGGGGTCTAATATGCAATATTTGACCCTCAACACAATCCCCAACCAGCATTTTGCTAGTCCCGAGCAAAGTATGTGAAAAATATTTTAAGAATTACAGGATAATTTCTATAAACTCGAGTGATTTTTCAAAAACAATCCAATCAATAGAATTCTAAGATTCATGAGTGTTGGGCATTACTTTCTCCTAGACTCAAGCACACAGTAAACTTCATAGTCAAGTTCAAAGTATTAACCCATCCATTAGAAAAATTCTAAACATTGAGTTCCATAGGCGTATAGTGCAACCTCGACTTATCACAATTAAAGGTCCAATTCTCAACTTTCATGATATCATTAGTAATCAACAAAAGCATTCCGTATAGCCAAACCTAAACCAAAACTTGCCTTACAGTTCAGCCTTTATTCTTCTAGCTTTTGATTTTTCCATTGATGGCTTCACACTGTGTCAACCTTTTTAAAGATCTTTAACAGGTAGCCGTTTTCGATGACAACTGCTTTTTAGCTGGGTATTTTTTTCACCTTTTTTTTTTCAAAGAACATGATGGACAAATTCCCTTAGTTGGTTCCTTCCATGCTTAGTGACTACCAGTTAATAATTCAATATCGAACTGAAACCTTAATGTGTAAGTTAGATGTGACATGTGAAAGTATGACTCAATCAATGTTTAAAACTTGTAATCATGGATTAATAATTCAGACTTAACTATGAAATCTAACAGATGGCTGAATCCAAGAGTAATAAATTACCAACATTACGTATCTTATAATTCTAAATCAAAGATGGCCTTTAAAGTCACTTTAATTCACAAAAATTCCAGAAAAATTTGAAAAATGTTTCCACAAATTTTGCTCAAGACCAAGAAAATACTGATTAGGTAATGTAATCTCCCATCCCCAACCTAAAATCTACATTGTCTTCAATGTAAAAGATATAAGCATGCAATGTATGTGAGGCAAAGAAATTGAAGGAGAAGTGATGGAAAGATAGTACCTAAAGAAGGAATCAAGAGTCTTTTTCCAAAGAGATCTCAGCGTGAAAGTGGGTCAGCACAAGAGTGAAACTAGCAAAAAGCAAACTATTATAGAGCAACTTGGAAAGCAAACTATCCTAGAACGACATAAAGCAAACCACCCTAGTCCTATGAAAGCAGTAAACTAATCATAAACTAGGAAAGCAGGGGAAAAGCTACTCAGTCATGCCACAAGGTTCCTCTTCCGGCCAATATCTTGATAAATTTCTTAGTAGTTTTCTTAACAAGATCATCCAAAAGCCCTTTTTGCAATAGGCTTGGATACCCTGGAGAATGAATTTCCAGAGAAATTTATAGACCTCAGAATAAAATTGTCGTTGAATCGCTTGAGGTATCCAAAGTATATATGATTCACCTGTGACAGAGAAAGTTTCAGAGTTAGTACCCCATGGTGAATTAGAGACTACAAGTAGATAAAATTCAGGAAAATTCTCAGAAGATGATGTAGTCTCGACACATTCCGAAGTTTCAGACTCCGGTTCGATTTTTAGCTCCTCCTCCTCCTTTAATGGTAAATATGTAGGATCTGGGGAAGGAGGGGCTTCAGAATAAGGGTTCTCTCGATCCGTGATAACTACTGAGATATTGTCTTGCAAGGCATTCACTATGTCTTGTAATATGGGATCGTCTGAATCTGCAAGTTATGCCAAGTAATCGTCTAAAGAGTTAGGAAATTCAATTGAGAGTGACTCATTTTTTATATTGAAATCTATAATGAGATGCTCAAGGACTCCATCGTCTTTAAAAGTAGATGGAGGTATGCTCTCTTGCTCTAGACTTACATAGACAGATTGAGGGTCAGTAGACGAAGTATTGATGTGAGGACTCTGTTCATTGATACTACTCAGAAAAGGCATTGAAATGTCAAAAATTGATAGTTCCGATGGTGATCTCAACTAGGTGGTTTCAAATTTCAGAATCTTATTGGGCAATTCGTCCATCTCCCTAACCATCTTATAAGTTAATTCAGGGGAGTGGTCTAAACATGCATCACAAAGGTTGGAAGGTTTAGGCGGAAGTGGTTCATCCTCCACATTTAAATTGGCCATGTCAGATAGGTGGAGTAGATCACTGTTGAGGTCAAAATCTTGACCACCCTCCACTCAATGCTGCGAACCTCAAACGGACCTTGGTCTTACATAGAAAGGTGAGCAAAAGAGACCCTGAATTAAATAGGGGACCCTCCGATGCCTAGGTCAGGCTAGGGAATCTGGGTTTAAGTCGCGTAACGTAGCGAGAGGGTGTGAGATATTGCGTACCTGTTGTAATGGGGTCCCCTGGTATTTATACCTGTGGGTCGAGTGAATCGTGTCTGTTAATCTCGGCATGATCTACTCAATCAAGCGGATATTTTAATCATGGAGATACTCCACAATCTTGGGATCATGTAGCGTATCGTGTCTTAATGGAGCGTATCATCAGGCGTGACTTAATGGATACGTCCACATTTGGACTTGTTTCCCAGCTCGGTACTTAGAGTATCTTTATTCGGGCTCAGACCTCATCCTATCCAATTCCATAGCTGAGTACCTAAGTCAGAATTCATAGTCGAGTCATTGGGGTCAGAGTCTGTTTGGTGTGCTTAATCAGGCTTGGCTCTTGGCCTCTAGGTCGAGGATGAGTCGGTCGATCCTGGACTGTAGCTTTTTGGATGAAGACGAGGACGAGGACGAGGATGAGAGCTCGGCTCAGCCAACCTTCTTCGGATGAGGATGAGGACGAGGACGAGGATGAGGATGAGAGCTTGGCTTGGCCAACCTTCTTCGGATGAGGATGAGGATGAGGATGAGGACGAGAGCTCGGCTCGGCCAACCTTCTTCGGATGCGGGTGAGGATGAGGACGAGGACGAGGACGAGAGATCATTTTGCCCGGCCTAGGGTTGCCTGGCCTAGGGTCATAGTCCAAAGGTCCGCTCGCACACAACATGATGTTCTCCTTCCGAGGCCCTATTAATTGGTTCGGATGGGTCGGACCGACTTAGTTTGACCCTGTCCAGATTTCCCAATAACAGAAGCCCCCTACTCTCTAAGTCCGAGCTCGGACTTAAAGAGTAAATGCCTGGGGAAACAGGGCGACGCCTTCACGTCTCTGCTCATGATGACGATTGGGATGATTGGAGCACTATCACTGCGATGATTGTGCTTTGGGTTACGCATGCAGTACGACGACTACGACTCTTCGAATTTTGACCTCTGAACAAAGGACACGTGGCGACGATTATGATTCGTAATCGGCAGAGTAAAGGAAATGATGTTACGATCTCACAGAGAGGTGAGAGGCCACCTGTGCCATAAATAGCTTTTAATGCCGATGAGACTCAGACCTGGGAACGCAGACTCAAGCTTATCAACTCCCTCCACATGTCCCATGGTGATAGTGTCGAATTCCCTCAGCTTCGAGGACAGTTGTCCACAATGATGACACTGAGTGATGAGAGGGTTATATAAACCCCTCTCGCTCTCATTCACATTCTCCCTCTCCTGCATTCTAGCTCTCTCACTTCCTATTCCCTTGCTCTTTTTGAATCACCTCTGTCGGAAAGTGGTTTTTCCTCACTAGATAAAGGGTTTCCAATAGCCGGAGAAGGGATTTCGCTCAGAGGAAGTTGTTAAAGTAGAGAGATTTTCTGTCGGAGCGAATCGCCTTCGGCACAGTGAGTCTTCCACCATTTAAACTTTTTCTTTTACTATGTCAAGCAGCTCTGATGAAGTTGAGGAGGTTCGAGGAGCGGAGGCCGACTTCGAACCGGGGACCACCGACTAAGGGCTCGGGGACTCTGAAGGTCCCTTTGAGGCCATATGGCTTAATCCCTCAACCCAGAGAACTGAGGGTCCGAGGACTGAAAGCCGAGGCAAGAGGCCGATGAGGGCACTTAGAGATCCTGCGGGATGGTTGAAGGCAGGCCCATTGGGAGGCAGACTAAAGCCATTGGTCCCCAGGGGCTCGGTTCTGGTCAAGTTTGAGATGGCCCAGATTCGCGAAGATTACCAAATTCCGGGCTCAATGCACATCCGAGCTCCATCTCCCACTAATCAAGCAGGTCTTCCTACTAAGGGGGAGATTGCTATATTCACTGGTGCCCTTCAGTGTGGGCTCCAACTTTCCATCCATCCGTTTGTGTGCGAGCTTATTGCACAACTGAAAGTGGCCCCAGGCCAGCTGGCCCCGAATGCCTAGCGAATCCTAGTCTCCACATTCATCATCTGGCACCGGGTGAAGAATCAGAGGCTGACGCTTGACGAGTTCTTGTATTTAGACATGACTAAGTATGACAAGATGAGCCATTCTGGCATTACTTCTCTGTCAGACCCTCATGTACCCCGGCTTTGGTAACTCGACTCCCCACTTCCAACAAAGATTGGAAGGGGAAGTGGTTTTAGGCCTCGGGAGAGTGGGAGGCCCTGGCTCTAAGCCGGGCAGACTGTGGGCCCGGGTCCCTACCAAGTTCACCAACCCAGGTCGGGCACTTTTCATTTTGTCACACTCTGTATTCTGACTTGTCTTTTTGTGTTCTAACTAATGCATTGCTTCTGCTTATAGTCCAATCGAAAGGAGCTCCGGATCTCAATCCTCTCCAACAAAACAAGTAGCTAGAGCCAAAGTGCTCGCCGAAGAAAAACGCATTTGGTTCAAACTCATTAACGGGGAGAATGAAGAGGCCAAGCTATATGTCCTAGAGGGGGGGAGGTGAATAGGACAATGCCAAATAAAACTAATAATAGCGGAAATAAAAAGAAAATGATAGCCAAAGTAAATCACAATGCGGTAAATTAAAATAACCTCAAAATTCAGATCTTGAGAGGTTGATACAAACGTTGTTCTAAGGACAACCTTACACCAAAAACAGAGTTTATGGTAGGACAACCTTATTTCTAGAAAGATCTTTGTATCAAGTCTCAAACCGAAGAGGAATACAATAATAAATATAAACTGAATTGAAATAACTTGTAATTAAAAATGTATTGTTCTAGGGACAGCCATACACCATAAAAATGGCAGGGCAACCTTGCTGGAACAACTTTCAAATGAAATTGAAAATCAAGCTTATAAAGGAATAGCAGAAAATAAATTCTAAGCTATTACAACATTCTCACAAAGCTTGAATTAAATAATTACAACATTCACCACCATACATACATCCCACAAAAATTAATTAAAGATTAGAAATATAAATCATTCAACCACAACACAAGGGTTTATAGTTGTTCGCCTGTGTGTTCACCAACTGTTAAACAACAGCCACATAAAATGCTACTCCACTCCTAATATCCTCACACAGGGGATATTAGCGTTCACTTAAAATAGGTTTTCCCAGGTTCACCCAAAACCTTTACAATTGTGTCTTTGTATGTGGGCTTACACAATTAAAAAAACCCCACTTCTGAGTTTTCCTGGCTCTCCTCAGAAAACCAATACAACAAGATTTTTCTGGCAAATCTTGAAAGAAACCAAAATAGAAAGGAATTTACAATTAAATGTAAAATACCTGAATATCTCCTTCGTTGTAGCAGCCCGGTAGAACCAAAGTAGATGATTGAATGTCCAAGTTCAATGTCCAGTACTCGATTACAATGGTTCTAATTCTAATAGATTTTAAATTAAACCAAATAGGGCTTGCCTTAATTGATTTTGATTCCAAAGAAAGGGAATAATAATTCCTCTTTATCAAATCAGATTGGAATAGCAGAAACAAAATCAATTAAATAAAGCTAAGGAAAGAGAATATTAAATAAGCACACTTAGCTTAGATGGAGCACAGAATTATCTCTCAGAAGTTCGACGAAGATTGGCTTGAATGAATTAATTAATTCGATGATTTCTTCTGAGATTCGTGCACTATTTATAGGTGAGAAGATCGGGTCTTCGACTGGTCTAAAGTGCTCTTCGACTAGTCGAAGCAACAACAGATATTTAAAAAATCCAGCGGGATATGCTCTGACCGTTCTACGACTGGTCGAAGCTTTTCTACGACTGGTTGTAGGTCACCTACGACTGGTCGTAGGTCTCCTTCGACTGGTCGTAGGTCCTGTAAAACTTCGCTGGAATTCGAGTCGAAGATTTTCGACTGGTCGTAGATGCAGTCGACAACATTCCTACGACTGGTCGAACAGATTCCTGGACTAGTCGAAGCCTAACAGATTTTATCTGGAATTTGTAACAAACTTACGACTGATCGAGGATTTTCTTAGACTAGTCGAAGTAAGTCTAGGACTAGTCGAAGAAGGCTTAGGACTAGTCGAAGAACAGACCAATCACATGAAAAATAAACATTCGGTTTATGTATCCGAAATGACCTACTTCTAAGGTCAACCTATGGTCAATCAAACCTCAATCATGAAGTAAAGGACATTGAAACATTCGGAACAAGTGACTTTAAAGAATGAGTCTTGAAGTCTTGATGTAGATCAATCTTGAAATCTTGATGTAGCTCAATCTTGAAAGAGTCTTGAGTTCTTTACAAACTGCCTTGAACTCTTCTTGAAGTACAGCTTGAGTCTTGTCTTGTGAGCTTTGCTTGTTGTGAGCTTAGCTTGTTCATGAATGTTGATCCTTGAGAGAGCTTCACTTATGCAAGTTATAAATAACATAACGGTGATTTTGGCACCACAAATTTGACAACAGACAGGGATATAAACTATAGCACTTACAATCTCCCCCTTTGTCAAATTAGTGACAAAACACATAACCAAGATAAACAAAAGTAAAACAACTGGTTAATACATGCAAATCAATATTCAATATTCAACATTCAACCAGATTTCAACATTCAACCAGATCAAACATATACTCAAGATCAAACATAAACTGCCATTGACTCCCCCTGAGTAACATAGCCAATGCTACTCCTCTCATAATCACATTAAGAACAAACCATTCTCCCCCTTTTTGTCACAATATGACAAAGGAGAACTAAATAAAGGAAAGCATGAGAGTAAACATGAGGAGGTAAGCATAAAATATGAGTATAGCAAAAGAGTGATAGCATCACATAGAATAAATATCCAGTATAAAATATAAATAGAATCCAACTCTAAATCAGCCAAGTGCAAAGTTATAAAGTTATTACAGACCAGAAGTCATATAAAAACTAGTCAGAACTAGAACTTGAAGACGGAGCAGGAATAGAAGGATCAAGTTGGTGCATGCCTTTGTTCAAGTGCCTGAGATATTTGCGCATGTACTTGAATTGCAAATCATGAGCAACAGACATGTTTTCCAACTTAACATTTATATTCTCAACTTTACCCTCTAATGCACTCAGACGTGCATCAACATCAGATGGTACAAAATCTGGATCATTTGCTTAGTCAGAATCTAGTTCCTCAAAAATGTCATCCATATTAATGTCAACACCAGCTTCTTCAAGACCACCACCACCACCACCTTGTTCAGGAAGCAGATCCAACTTCATCTTATTAATATTTGTATTGTTGAAGATCAGATGATGGATTGGTGCTTCATCAACAGGCATATCGACTAACATATGAGTAGCCAATACAGTCATAAAATAGGCAAAAGGAATGTCACTATGACCAGGATGGAGTCGAAACTGAAGAATGAAATGACAGATTAAGGATGGCAAACAAATCTGAGTACCATTGGAAATAGCATGGATAACACGAACCATAAACGAAGTCAAGTCAGATTTATTACCCGAACGAAGATACAGATTAGACACAAAGATTTTGTGGAGAATTCTGTATTTGGGTAACAAATACCTTGCGGGGAGCGCATTCCCTTTTTGAGTCCATTGAACATCCATGTTGCACAAGTCTCTAGTGAGCATGCATTTTTCAGCCATTGAGGGTTTATCAGTTAAATTATGAATAGGAATACCCTCATCATTCACAGGAATTTCCATAAGGGCTGAAATTAAATGACGATCAACGTCAAAAGGCCCTTCTCTAGTAGAAATTTGAAAAGTTAAATTATCCTGTGAAAATGCACTAATACAAGTAAACATGGATTGGGCAATGGACCGGTATGCAGGCCCACCCTAATGCAATAAGTTAACCCAACCTACAGCTTCAAGCATAAGAAGGATGTCAAAAGGTGCAATATGATTAACATCAACAGGATGTTCAACAATAACATTACGTGATCTAATGTCCCTAACATATGATGGATCATCATTAGGAACAAGAAGATGACGTTTAGAGATAGCGGTCGATCTGGAGGAAGAAGAAGGACCACGTGAAGTAGTTTTTCTACCTCTAGAAGCCATTTGTAACAAGGATTTCAAGAAAATAGGAAGTTGCAAAGGATTGAGAAGTGGGTTTGCTCAAAACAGATTTTTCAAAATCTAAACCCCAAATCTCAATGATTTTCAAAATAGAAAGCTTCAAGAGAGAAAAGGAAACAATCTAGACACAAATATGCAAGAAAAACGGGATTTGGAACATTAACCTTGAAGAACTTAAAGGATGGGTTCGACATGTCGAAGTTCGGCTCCAAGGAGAAGAAAGAAGAAATGAGGAAGAAAGGAAAAAATCCCCAATTTGAAGTGAAACCCGTGTTCCACGACTGGTCGTGGGTATCTACGACCGGTCGTAGGACGACTGGTCGTGTATACTCACGACTGGTCGAATAAACCCCAAAAATTCAAATTTCTTGCAATATAAACAAAAAATGGAATTTAATCTAGCAAATATATACACTATAATACAAGAAGGCATAAATTATCAATTTAAAATGCACATGCCAAGATCAAATTTCATCTTTTTGAACCTGCTTTTATCGAGAGGTTTTGTGAAAATGTCAGCTTGTTGATCTTCAGTAGGAATATATTCTAGAGATATAACTTTTTTTCTACTAATTCCCTTATATAATGAAATCTAATGTCAATGTGCTTAGTACGAGAGTACTAAATAGGATTTTTTGAAATATTTATCGCACTGGAATTATCACAATGTAATAACATAGAATCCTGTTTAATTCCATAATCACTTAGCATTCGTTGCATCCAAACAAGCTGTGTACATGCATTACCAGCTGCGATATACTCAGCTTCAGCTGTTGAAAGTGATATAGAATTTTGTTTCTTACTAAACCAGGAAACTAGACAATTTCCAATAAAAAAAACCACCACTGGTTGATTTTCTATCATCTAGATTACCAGCCCAGTCAGCATCCGAGTACCTAGCTAATTGGACATTGGTTTCATGAGGGTACCAGAGACCAAGATTTACAGTACTTGCGACATATCTAATAATTCGCTTGACAGCAATCAAGTGAGATTCTTTTGGATCAGATTGTTATCTTGCGCAAACACCTACACTTAGAGAAATATCAGGTCTACTAGCAGTTAAATATAACAAACTACCAATCATACTCCGATAAAGTTTTGAATCAACATTTTTACCATTAGAGTCTTTTGATAGTTTCAGGGTATTACTCATAGGAGTATCGAAATTCTTGCCATTCTCAAATCCAAATCTCTTGATTAGATTTTAGGCATACTTAGATTGAGAAATGAATATTCCTTTAGGTTGTTGCTTTACTTGCAATCTAAGGAAATAAGTCAATTCCCCAACCATGCTCATTTCGAATTGTGATTTCATCAAATCTGCAAACTCAGTAGTCAAGTCAGTACAAGTTGATCCATAAATGATATCATCAACATAAATCTGTACCATTAAGATATGATCATTATGTTTTTTAACAAACAGAGTTTTATCGACAGATCCCATTTGAAAATTATGACTTAAAAGAAATTTTGTTAGTTTCTCATACCATGCCCTAGGTGCTTGTTTTAATCCATAAAGTGCCTTTTTAAGCCGATATACATGATCAGTATTTTTGGAATCTTCAAATCCCATTGGCTGTTCAACATAGACTTCTTCATGTAAATCGCCATTTAGAAAAGCACTTTTCACATCCATCTGATAGATCTTTATCTTTCTAAAACATGCAATGGATATAAATAATCTGATAGATTCAAGACGTGCTACTGGTGCAAAGATTTCATCGAAATCAATTCCTTTAATTTGAGTATAACCTTTTACCACCAGTCTAGCCTTGTTTCTAATTATATTTCCACATTCGTCAGACTTATTTTTGAAAATCCATTTTGTTCCAATGATGTGTTTATCTTTAGGTCTTGGTACGAGATACCAAACATCATTTCTTATGAATTGGTTGAGTTCATCTTGCATCGCAACAATCCAATTCTCATCAGCCAGAGCTTCTTTTATGTTAGATGGTTCAATTTGGGATGTAAAACATACATAATTACGTATATCCTCAAGTTGTCTGTGGGTGCGAACACCGGTGAGAGGGTTTCCAAGAATTTGTGTGGTTGGATGATCTTTAACAGTCCTCAACTCAGAATCAGTCTGATTTGATGAAGTATCGGGTTTATCAATGATTAGTACTTCATCATTATCTGAATTAGAAATTGGTGTGTTTAAATGATCATCAATGACAACATTAATGGATTCTTGAATCACACTAGTCCTTTTGTTTAGGACCCTATAAGCTCGACTGTTTAAGGAATATCCTAAAAAGATCCCTTCATCACTCTTTGTATCGAATTTTCCCAAATTTTCATGATCACGTAAAATATAGCACTTGCTGCCAAAAACTCAAAAGTATTTAACAGTAGGCTTTTTATTGAACCACAATTCGTAAGCCGTTTTATTTTTATCTTTGCTAGTGTAGACTCGGTTAATAATATAGCAAGCTGTGTTGACTGCTTCAGCCCAAAGATTTTTAGAGAGCTTCATGCTATTTAACATGACATTAGCCATTTCTTGAAGCACCCTATTCTTTCTTTCTACAATTCCATTTTGTTGTGGAGTTTTGGGAGCAGAGAATTCATGTAAAATTCCTTGGTCGGTACAGAACTTCTCAAAATTGCTATTCTCAAATTCAGATCCATGATCACTACGAATTTTACTGATTTGAGAAGATTTTTCAATTTGAATCTTTTTGAGAACTTTTCTTACTTCTTCAAGGGTTTCAGATTTGTCCCTTAAGAAGACTACCCACGTATATCTGGTAAAGTCATCAACTATTACCAGGATATACTTTTTCCCACCACGACTTTCTGTTCTAGTAGGTCCTATCAGATCCATGTGGAGAAGTTCGAGTGGTCTTGATGTGGTATTTGAATTCACCTTTTTGTGTGAGTTCTTTGTTTGTTTGCCTATCTGGCACTCACCACGTATTTTATCTAATTTCTGAAGTTTGGGTAAACCTCTTACAAGTTCTCGTTTGCTCAATCGATATAAATTTCGATAATGTACATGTCCAAGACGTTTGTGCCATAAATCAGTCTCGTCTGTATGGACCATGTAACATGTTTGATTAGATGAGTTGGATTCACTAATAATATAGCAATTTTCAGACGTTCTACGTCCAGTTAATATTACAGAACCCTTATTGTTTAGTATTTCACAGCTTTGATTAGAAAACCGAACATTATGGTTATTATCACATATTTGTGATATACTAAGCAAGTTGTGCTTTAGGCCTTCAACGTATAAAACATTTTTAAACACCGGAAGATTAAAAAGTTGAACCGTACCTTGGCCTATAATCTTGCAGTTGCTACCATCACCAAATGTGACTGAACCATCAGTCATATCTTTCAGATCGGTGAATAAAGCTTTGTCACCTGTCATATGCCTGGAGCATCCACTGTCTAGGTACCACTTTGAATGACTTGTTGCTTTGAAAGCAGTGTGAGCAACCAAGCAGGTAACTTTAGGAACCCATTTCATAACTGTTTTGGGTTTAGGAACATGGTCTTCTTTTGTGTACATTTGTAGGATAGTTAGATTTTAAGAGCTCCTTGAGTAAATCAACTATCTTTTCAGCTAGTGGATTTCGTTTTTCATTAAAGTTGACATGGCTGTTTCTAGGTTTTTAAAAAAATTTTGAATTTTTAGAAAAATCTTGATAAGTATTTTTTCCTTTTGAGTTTGAGGACTCTCCTTTAACAAACATAAGAGGAGTATACATTTGTTTAGGAGATAAATTTTTATCATAGCCCAACCCGGATCGATCGCCACATTTTCTTGATCCGGATAAAAGTTTCTCTAACTTTGGATCACCTTGGGCATATTTCCATGTGTCCTTTAAACTCAGAAGAGAAGATACTTCAGTTTTAAGTTTCTCAATTTCAGATTTTAAATCAATAATTAGGGAGTTTTTGAATTCCAAATTGCATTTTGATTTTTCAAAACCATCTGAAATTTGTGATTTTTCTAAGACCAGGGAATCAAAACAATTTTTGAGTTTAGAAAACTTTTCTTTTTGAAGTTTAAGTTTGACAGCAATTTTACAACTTTCCTTATATAGGGCATTGTAAGCGTCTTGAAGATCATCTTCATTTTCACATTCACTATTCAGATTTTCT
This sequence comes from Magnolia sinica, assembly GCF_029962835.1. NCBI lineage: Eukaryota > Viridiplantae > Streptophyta > Magnoliopsida > Magnoliales > Magnoliaceae > Magnolia > Magnolia sinica. The sequence goes on along the minus strand of NC_080575.1, from coordinate 57,734,946 downwards.
TCACTTGTAGAGTCATTATCTGAAAATGTGAATTTGGCTAGAGTCATAAGAGCTTTGACCTCATTGCCCGACTCAGTTTCAGAATCTTCTGATTCAGAAGTACCTTCAGAATCAGATGATTCATCCCATGTAGCCAACATACCCTTCTTCTTGGGTTTGTCCCTTTTAGGACATCTATTTGCTAAGTGCCCATATTCTTGTAATTGTAACATTGACTATCTTTCAAAGATTTTCGAGATTTGGGTCTAAACTTCTTTTTATCATTTGATTTTTGAAAATCAACCCTTTTCTTGCTTTTGAAAATTTTGTAAAATTTTTAGCTAAAAGAGCCATATCATCTTCTAAATTTTCTTCTGAATTACATTTAGAAGATTTTAGTGCGATAGATTTACCTTTAGGAGCTTTAAAGTTTAACTTGTAGGTTTGTAGAGAACCAACTAGTTCTTCTACCCTCATATTATCCGTATCACGAAGTTCCTGGATCGCGGTTACTTTAGAATTGAACCGTTCAGGAAGTGAGCGTAGTATTTTTGCACACACTTTACTTTCTGGGATTTTATCGCCAAGACCCCACATCGAGTTTACAATGTCATTCAATCTAGTGTAAAAGTCCATAAACATTTCATTTTCCTCCATATGAATTTCTTCAAATCTGGTTGTGAGGAGTTGGACTTTAGATTTTTTGACAATTGTAGTACCCTCGTGTGTCATTTCTAATATATCCCAAGCTTGCTTTGCAGTATCACAAGAAATGATTCTTTTAAACCCATCCGGTGATAGTGCGCAAGTAATTGCATTTAGTGCTTTAGCATTTGCACTACTCTCACTTTTCTGAAGGGTGGTCCATTGGTAATATGGTGTGACTTTTATTGATTTTGAACCATCAACCCCAATAACTTCCATGATAGGAGAATTTCATGCAGTCACTGTGGCTTGCCACACATTTTCATCCATTGATTTGAGGAAGATCCTTATTCTGGCTTTCCAATAAGCATAGTTGGAGCCATCAAAGGGTAGAGGCCTTGTGACTGAAAGGCTATCAAAATTTGACATCTTAAATAGCTTAAATCGTTAGCTCAGGAATTAAATTCAGGAATTAAAAAAGAGCTATTAGGCTCTGATACCACTTGAAGAGGCCAAGCTATATGTCCTAGAGGGGGGGTGAATAGGACAATGCCAAATAAAACTAATAACAGTGGAAATAAAAAGAAAATGATAGCCAAAGTAAATCACAATGCAGTAAATTAAAATAACCTCAAAATTCAGATCTTGAGAGGTTGATACAAACGTTGTTCTAAGGACAACCTTACACCAAAAACCAGAGTTTATGGTAGGACAACCTTATTTCTAGAAAGATCTTTGTATCAAGTCTCAAACCGAAGAGGAATACAATAATAAATATAAACTGAATTGAAATAACTTGTAATTAAAAATGTATTGTTCTAGGGACAGCCATACACCATAAAAATGGCAGGGCAACCTTGCTGGAACAACTTTTAAATGAAATTGAAAATCAAGCTTATAAAGGAATAGCAGAAAATAAATTCTAAGCTATTACAACATTCTCACAAAGCTTGAATTAAATAATTACAACATTCACCACCATACATACATCCCACAAAAATTAATTAAAGATTAGAAATATAAATCATTCAACCACAACACAAGGGTTTATAGTAGTTCGCCTGTGTGTTCACCAACTGTTAAACAATAGCCACACAAAATGCTACTCCACTCCTAATATCCTCACACAGGGGATATTAGCGTTCACTTAAAATAGGTTTTCCCAGGTTCACCCAAAACCTTTACAATTGTGTCTTTGTATGTGGGCTTACACAATTAAAAAAACCCCACTTCTGAGTTTTCCTGGCTCTCCTCAGAAAACCAATACAACAAGATTTTTCTGGCAAATCATGAAAGAAACCAAAATAGAAAGGAATTTACAATTAAATGTAAAATACCTGAATATCTCCTTCGTTGTAGCAGCCCGGTAGAACCAAAGTAAATGATTGAATGTCCAAGTTCAATGTCCAGTACTCGATTACAATGGTTCTAATTCTAATAGATTTTAAATTAAACCAAATAGGGCTTGCCTTAATTGATTTTGATTCCAAAGAAAGGGAATAATAATTCCTCTTTATCAAATCAGATTGGAATAGCAGAAACAAAATCAATTAAATAAAGCTAAGGAAAGAGAATATTAAATAAGCACACTTAGCTTAGATGGAGCACAGAATTATCTCTCAGAAGTTCGACGAAGATTGGCTTGAATGAATTAATTAATTCGATGATTTCTTCTAAGATTCGTGCACTATTTATAGGTGAGAAGATCAGGTCTTCGACTGGTCTAGAGTGCTCTTCGACTAGTCGAAGCAACAACAGATATTTGAAAAATCCGGCGGGATATGCTCTGACCGTACTACGACTGGTCGAAGCTTTCCTACGACTGGTTGTAGGTCACCTACGACTGGTCGTAGGTCTCCTTCGACTGGTCGTAGGTCCTTTAAAACTTCACTGGAATTCGAGTCGAAGATTTTCGACTGGTCGTAAATGCAGTCGACACTGTTCCTACGACTGGTCGAAAAGATTCCTGGACTAGTCGAAGCCTAACAGATTTTATCCGAAATTTGTAACAAACTTACAACTGATCGAGGATTTTCTTAGACTGGTCAAAGCAAGTCTAGGACTAGTCGAAAAAGGCCTAGGACTAGTCGAAGAACGGACCAATCACATGAAAAATAAACATTCAGTTTATGTATCCGAAATGACCTACTTCTAAGGTCAACCTATGGTCAATTAAACCTCAATCATGAAGTAAAGGACATTGAAACATTCGGAACAAGTGACCTTAAAGAATGAGTCTTGAAGTCTTGATGTAGATCAATCTTAAAATCTTGATGTAGCTCAATCTTGAAAGTGTCTTGAGTTCTTTACAAACTGCCTTGAACTCTTCTTGAAGTACAGCTTGAGTCTTGTCGCTTGGTGTGAGCTTAGCTTGTTCATGAATGTTGATCCTTGAGAGAGCTTCACTTATGCAAGTTATATATAACATAACAGTGATTTTGGCACCACAAATTTGACAACAGACAGGGATATAAACTATAACACTTACAGAGAACCTAGTGTCGTCTGGTTTCTGCGGACTCCGGCCTACTCCCTTTACACTGAGTAAGCGGGGTAAGGGTCCTCGGAGGCTATCCGTTGTTCTTTTGTAGATTTCACTTAGGCTAATTTTATTTCTTTTTAGGCAGAAATGGAAGCAGGCAGCCCGAAAAGGAGGAGGCCGGTGGTGCCACACCCATCGATGAGCGTGGTCCTCGCTAATGAGCTGAGGACTAAGGTGACGCCGAAGAAGAGAGAGACTTCTGAAGCCGATCCTGCCCTGGCTAAAGCTGTGCTCGCCCCAATCGAAGTCGTGGCCGTCCCAACCCCAACCCCTACCCCTGAAGCGCAAGCCCCAGAGGCCCCCGTCGGAGCCGAGCCAATCACCATTTCGACTCTGACTCCAGAGGGGCAAGCCTCCGAGGTTCCACCCCCAATCCACACTGGCCCCCCTGGGATAGGGGGAGAAGTTGTCAGGGAGACTCCCGATGCTAACGCCCCATGCCCGTTCTGTAGCCCACCTCACTACTATCGAGGTTGACTTCCTAGCTGGCATAACTGACACCCTGGTCAAATACACTACCACACCCGAGGTTACAACTCAAGCCTTTGAGGCCAGCGGAGTTGAACGAGCTGCCGAGCCCACTCCTCTAAAGATATTCCCTCCTGGTTACCACATGGCTTTACTGAATAATTGGGTGGCCAAGCATGTACTAAAGTCGAGCATAGCTAGTACCCTCTCCCGCAACTACACCAAGTTCATGAAGACTATGCAGCGGTCTTCTACCAGTCGCTACCAATGATGGTGGAGGTTAAGGAAAGGTTGAAGGAGATGGACCAACTCGAGGCGGAGAAGGCCAAGCTCAAGGAAGAGAAGGTTGAGCTCGGAAGGCTTATGGAGGCTTTAGCTATCGAACGGGAGGAGTTGAAGAGGGTTGAGCTCGGATGAGGGTCGAGTGAGGAAGCTAGTGCCCCAGGGTGAGGTCAATCAACTCCAATCTCGCTTGGATGTGGTCGACCCCGAAGTCATGCGCCTGCGGGAGGTCATCGAGTGCCTGGAGGCTTACATTGAACGCATGGAGGGGGAGAGCGCGCAACTCACGGAAGACCTCAGGAGGGAGGAGCATAAAGCTACCGATGGGCTGATTCAGCAGAGGATAGTCCTCGAGGCTTGAGCTACTGTGGAGCTGGAGAAGCAGCGAGGGGAGCTCGAGACTCAAGCAGCCTCACAAGCTACCGCAACAATGGCAGCTTACAAGGACTCGTCAGAGAGGGTCAGAGAGTTAAACAAACTGTATCTCTTCAGCTACAACACCGACTTTGACACCTGCCTTGCTGATATCCGAAAGCTTCACTCGGGCATCGACCTCGACGCTCTTGATGTGAACGAGGCTGAGGACACTGAATCAGCCATAGTTGAGGAGCCCGAGAATGCCCCCCTTGTCGTCGAAGCCACCCCTGATGCTCATGTAATGACCTTGGAAATTTTGTGCTAATTTTTCCTTAAGTAGTTATTTTTGGGGTAATTAGCACTATACTCGATTGCTTGTGAAATTCGCATCAATCACTTTAAATTCGATCTGCATGACTCAAAACCTGTAGATTAGTTAGCGCTATGTTACTCTGAAATATGGGATCCATCGCTAAATCCAGTTGTTCTGGAGAATTTTTGGAAGTTCTGGATCGGACCTGGACCGCGCGTCGAAAGTCCGATAGCGATGATCTTAGGCTGTTGCGGTCACCATGTTAGGCTTGACCATCACCTCGAAAATCAGGTCCATGTGATGTTCTGGGTCGATTTGATTGAATTCGGAGTGAAGAGTGTGAGAACGGTTGGAAATTTAATAAGCTTTTATGAAATCTGAGTTGTGTCGCTTGCGCGATGATTTTAAGCTATCTGACCGTTGGATTCTGACCCAATTTCACCCTCGGATCAGGGAAGGTGGCCCAGGCATGTCCTTGTGCTTGTGGACCTGATCGAGATTCCGTGACCATTGAATTGAGTATGGTCCGCCACGGCTGATCTTAAGAGCCGGTCGATACGAAAACTCAGCCTGACCTAGATCCATGGTCAGTGAGCTTAAGTCCGACCTTTCGTGGTTATAGGCCCACCAGAAGTGCTTCGTTGGATCGCGAGAGTCAGGTTTTGGTTATACCCTAAGTATACCTTGGCCCTGGGGTTATTTTCATCAAAGTTAGGCCTACTTATAGTCCTTAAACCCTAGCTCTCTTTTCCATACGAATTTTCTCTAACCCTAGCTTGGAAAGAGAGTGGAAAAGAGAGAGAAAGTGAGAGAGAAGTTGGTGAATCATCTTGGATTCTTTCTTGTTCTTCTACATCCTTGAACCTTCACTTTGAATCGTTATTCTGACGATTCTGAGTTCATCTTTGGGTAAGTTAACCTAACCCTAATCTGTGTTAGAGCTTAGAATAATCTTGGTGTCGTTGTATCTCATTTCTATTCTTGCTTTAGGGTATTCTATCGCCGTTGACGAAGACATCTCGTCTGAAATCAGTTCGGTGTTCTTTTCTTGCTTAAGGTGCGGACTTTAAGTGTATAGGTTATGGTTTTCAAGGCTTTCAATGCCAGTTAATGATTTATTCTTGTTATGGATGAGATTTCATATGCCAAATATTGTGTTCATGTTGCGTTCCTGATATACATGTGTTATATTGAGATTTGTGTATTCTATGTGTATTTATAAAGTACCGTATACGTATAAAATATGCACTTGTGTTTGCCATGATTATTTGTCATGTATGTATGCTAGATGTATGCATGACAACTCCTTGGTAAAAAGAATTGTCCAAATGCTTGTATTTCAACGTACGTCATATATGTTGTTTCATGTATTCTACGTGTTTGTAGAAATGTCTGAATGATCTAAAGTATGATATTTCAACCTAGTATGGGTGTTGAGAAGCGATTCTCAACTCTCCCACTAGTGTGTATGATTTCCTTCTTGCAAGTTATATTCCTTGTTGTTTAATTTCAAGCATTACTTATGCTTACATTTACGTTAAGTTGATATTCTTCAAGTGCTTATGTACTATGATTTGAGTTGTTGTTCCTCTACTGTTCTACATTCAATATGAATATCTATTGTAGTGTAATGTGTGTGGGACTATGCATTAGTCTAGGAAATCGGTAATCGGCCTTAAGTTCGTGGTTGAGGTTGCTTTCGCCATGTAGGACGTATTAGACAAACCCGAGTCGTATTAGAGTTGTCGGCAGTGGTTTGGCCAAGCGGAGTATTTGTGCACTCTATGTCGTTCAACCAAACGTGCGCTCGTGCTAGTCGAGTTTGTCAAATAACCCGATTGTCCGATGTATGTTCACCATGTATTGGACGCTACTGCTTGAATCTAGGATACTGAACTTACTAGTGAAATCCTATTAACCATGGTACCTTGATCCGCTAAGACTCATGAGCCAGACATGGTGGTATGGGACACCGTAGTTGAGCTGTCGGCCTACGCTGGGGTGACGAGCCTCCCCGTAGTGACCAGTGAGCAACTAAACTCGTGAGCCGATTATGGTGGTATGGGACACTATATTCGTACTGTCGGCCTACATTGATTGGTGACGAGCCCTTTGTAGTGACCTCGAGCATGCCTGGATACCACATTGAGGTGACGAGCCTTAGTGTAGTAGCGAAGGTGTGATAGGCGTGCATTGATTGATGACGAGCCCTTTGCTACGACCTGAAACCATATGATCGTATGAGGAGTCTAGGACTGACGACCTAGAATGGATCACTATTTGGATGGTGACATGAGGAAGGTATCTTAGCTTCCCAATCCTGCTGTATGAAAAGGACTAATAACAACTTGGTAATCATATCCATGCACCGCATTTGCATGTGCTTTGTAGATGTGGCGCACTTTGAGGTGGTGTCATGCGTAACGTAAGATGAAGACGCTGAAGGTGTACGCGTGAGGGCACGCATCATTTTGCATACATCCTTGCATTAACAAGAGTACTTAGGATTTATTTAATTGTTCTTCTTTATCATTACTGTTTGATTGAACTGATAACATGTTAACCAGTGCCTTATTGTTCCACTGAGTTGATCACTCACTCCCACGTTCTGGGACGGTGTTAAACACCCACCATACTCTGTCTTAGGTTCTGATGTTGTAGATGTGGATGCGACTTCTGAGGCAGAGTGGGAGATGGATGATGATGAGGCTGCTTTCTCTTATATGCAGTTTTCAGACGGGTTCTAGCGAGCCTTGTTCTGATCCGTGGGATTCTGGGATTATTTTGGGATTTAAATGATGTAACTTGATACTTGTAATTTTGTTAAGTAACACTTTCATTTCGACCTGGTTGGTGAATGTACTTCAGGGATTCATACTTATACACATATATTTCTATAAGTCTTCTGCTTGCTTTATTCACTTATCCCTGAATTATATCTGTGTTTTGGCTTAATCTATTCCATGTTTTATGCACTAATATAGTCAACATACATCTATCATTAAATATGTTGCATAAATGATGTTTTGGAACTCGGGAGCTAAGTTATGTTCGAACCCCGAATTTCAGGGCATTACAAGTTGTATCAGAGCATGATCTGGATTAAACCGGACCTGGGTTATGGTCACACACCGCACGTTGTCGCCACTTTAGTGTATTTGGGTGCTGGTCTATCGTAGATTTTGTGTTTGTGCTCCGTAGCTTCTATCGGCGAAAGTTTCCTGAAAACCTTCGCTGAGATCGAGTCTGTGCTCTCCTGATCACACACAGCGACCCGAAACCTATCCTAGACCATCTATTAATGAGTTTAGATGGTTTATCATCTTATTTTAACCCTTAAACCTTCAAGAAATCTTTATTTTAATTAGATTTCTGCCAGAATGGCCCGATAGGCGTCAAATCATGCAAGGGGCCGATCGGGGCATTTCCTGTGGGGCCTAGGGGGGGAACCACACATTTCTGACCATGGGGACCAGGAAGACCTCGCCCAAATGGTGAGGCATCACCGGTCAGTCCAGAGACTGGCGATGCCATCACCGGTTCGGCGAGGGCTCGCCGATCAGCGGGCCGACGCGGGCCGATGATTTCTAGGCCTAGTGTGGCCCACCCCTCCACGATTTTCTGTTTAAAACCTCTCCTTTAACCTATTTTCTTCACAAGGTCCCCTCTCAAGCTCTCCCTTTCTTGAAAACCCTCTCCAATCTTCTCCAAATCTCTTCCAAATCTTCTTCTTCTTCCATTTTCGTGCAAACCCCATCACCCTATTTCAAAACTCTCACTCCCATTGCTGATTTCCCTTTCTTTCCTTCTCATTTGAGCTCTTACATTCCCTTTTTGGCTCTTAAGTGTGTGAAAGCTTCACCATCTTCCTATTTCTCTCTTTCTCCCATTTCTCATGGCCTTCTTTGAGTTCATCACGGCCATATTTTCCATTTCTACTCTTCTTTTTTTGATGGGGAAGAAGAGAGCGCCCATGGATGAAGCCGAGCCTAGCCGTCCAACTCGTGCACGGAGGCCGAGAGGTGCCGCCGTGAGCACGTCCGCCACTCGTGAATTTCAGACCAAGGGGGACCTCGATCCACGAGCTCCCATTGGTAGAACTTTGTTGGTGGAGCTATCGCATGGGGTCTATGGAGGCCGTAGAGTCCTTTTTGAGGCTCATGTTGATCCACGGCTGTATGGTGAGTTTTTGTTGTTGGAGCGCCTAGAAGAGGCTGGTTGGTGTCCCTTGTTTGAAGGTGAGTATCGCGCGAATGCTACCACTGTTCGAGCCTTTTATGCCAATATTCGTAATCCTTCGCTGGAGCCTCTGCAGTTCAAGATTCCCTGTGGTAGCGGTCGAGTGGATATTGTCAATGTTGCTTTGATATCCCGACTCCTGAATGTGTCACTTGGTGAAGTGCATGCCAGCAAGAAGAATGTGAACAGTGTGCGCGAGAGGGATCATCGCACCCGATCCTTGTGTGGTCGTCTGGTCGAATGGCAGCCCAATAGGAGTCTTCTGGCTACCTACATAACGGACGACTTCCGTTTGCTTCATCACATGTGTACGTTCAATGTATACCCAAGGTGGAGCAACCCCAGCGAGTGTACGCTCCTGATGGTGGATTTCCTGTATCAGGTGGGGCAAGAAGCGAAGTTGTGTGTACCGACGTACATCCTGTGCCAGATTATTCTCATCGCTCGTTCGTCTAGGAGGACCGACTCGCTTCCATTTGGCCGCCTCATTTGCAAGCTTGCACATGAGTTTGGCTATAGGCTTGGAGCAGAGAAGCCGGTTCCTGTTCGTCATATCAATCTGAGGACTCTTAAGCAGATGGAGATCGGTTCTGGTAGGCATGCCTCAGAGAGTGAGGCTGAGTCTAAGAGCGGTGATGAAGAGAGTTATGCTGAAGGTGGTGCTGAGATTGAGGAAGAAACAGAGCAGGACGAGGAAAAGGATGAGGCACAGGACGCGAGTGATAGCTCTTCTCCTGTGGCGCCAAAGCAGACGTAGAGCAGACTGTCAGAGATGCCTGTCTCGCACGGCTTGAAGAAGAGCGGGCTATTTTACGCCAGGATATTGTTGATCTTCGAGGCCTTGTTAAACATAAGTTTAAGAAGGTGACTCGAACTCTGAAGTCTATCCTGTGTTGCTTGCAGGATAAGGGTGCCCCGCCTCCATCTCGTTATTCCGACGAGTAGCTGTTGTCGTGGCTGTCCTTTGCTTTGTTGTTGTTTTCTTTCTGTGTGTAGCCATTGTTGGCTTTGTAGTTGGAGTTGTTGTAGTTGTTGTGGTTGTTTGAAGTGTTAGATGTTGTTGTTTACATGCTTTCCTAGTCGTGATTCATGTATTGCTGCACTACTTGTATTGCGACGTTTTTTATTAATGGATTGCATGTTGTTTGTCTTTGGAGTTGTGCTGTGTTGCTGTGTGGATGGATTATGTGACGTAAAATCTGACAGGTTGCATCCTCTGTTGAATGTAGGGATGCCTCCTAAGGGTTCGAAGTCTTCAGCCCGTCTCTCTTTGATTGAGTCGCTTGCTGGGGTCCCTCCCTTGAGCGAAGCCAGTCAGATCCTTAGGCGGGTCCGTCTCATGCCGGTGTTGGGCCGACACCTATGGCTCCTCCAGTCACGCCCTCAGTTCCTGAGCTGAGCCGTGCGCCTTTGTCTGCTTCGCCTACTGATAGGTTTGAGTAGATGATGCGGTTGATGTAGCAGTAGCAGATTCAGCAGCACCAGCACCAGCACCAGCAGCAGGAGTTCCTCTCTTCCATGGCTGGCATCTTTGCTCAGTCAGTGGGGGCGACTCCACCTGTTTCATCTATGCCTCCATCTGGGAGCGCCAGTGCCAGCGGCACTTTCGAGCGATTCAAGCGCTTGCGACCTCCTACTTTTACGGGTTCTCATAGACCCGAGGAGGCCGAGTATTGGATCGACCGCATCTCTAAGATGCTGAGACCGCTGCACTGTTCAGAGGTTGAGCAGGTTGAGCTTGCCTCCTTCATGTTTGAGAAGGAGGCCAGTCTGTGGTGGGACAGTGTTCTTCACACTGTCGAGGAAGGTTTTGAGTGGTCGTGGCAGGCGTTTGAGGCACGCTTCCACGAGAAGTATTTTCTGATTACGTACCGACATGAGAAGGAGAGTGAGTTCCTTCACCTCCGCCAGGGAGGGTTGTCGGTGACGGAGTATGAGAACCGGTTTACTGAGTTGGGTCGGTATGTTCCTTTGATCCTGGGTGATCAGCCGATGAGGATGCGGCGTTTCTCTGAGGGATTGAGACCTGAGATCCGATCGAAGATTTGTTGTGCTAGCATTTCTTCTTATGCGGAGCTGGTGAGCATGTCCTTGCGAGCAGAGCAGGATGGGGATAGGTCGTCCCGTATGCGAGCACCGATGGTTCCTAGGCCGCGACCGGATTTCCAGGGTGCACCTTTCCTCTGCAAGAGGCCGCGGGCAGATTCTCCTCCGAGGCGTTCAGCGCCTCCCACTCAGCAGATGAGAGCTGATCTTAGATGTTCATATTGTGGGAAGACAGGGCATTTAGATCATTTTTGCTTCTCCCGTATGCGAGCCAGTGGTTTTACTCCACCGCAGAGGATTAGCCGTCCGATGCCTCAGGTTATTTCTCCTCCACCTCTTCGATCAGCGCCAGCTCATCCATCCTTCAGACCTGCAGTTCCTAGCTTCAGACCACCTCAGCGGCCCATGGTTCCTCCGCCGAATCGTCAGCAGCAAGCTCGAGTTCATGCGCTTTCAGCTGAAGCGCCTATGTCTGACTTAGTGTCGAGATCCTTCGAGGTGACAGCGCACATTGAAGGTATTCCCGTTTCTATGTTAGTGGATACAAGATCCACTACTTCTCTTATATCTTATGCGGCAGTTAGGCGTTTGGGTTTGAGATCTATTCCTATGCAAGGAGTGACGCTTACTACCGTTACGGGGATTTCCTCTGCTTTGGGCAAGCGTTGTTTGTATTGTTCGGTCGATCTTGGAAGTGGATCGATCCGGGTTGATTTCTTAGTCGCACCACTTTATCATTATGATGTTATTATGGGTATGGATTGACTCACGAGGATGCGAGCTGAAATTAATTGTGAAGCTAGATCAGTGACGATCCATGGACCTGAGGGCGAGACTGTTACTTTCCCAGTTCAGGTCAGTTACCCTCTTCGTATTGATTATTATTCTTCTCTGTTGGAGAGTATGGCTGAATCGGCGTTGGTTAGTACGCCGGTAGTTCAGGAGTTTGAAGATGTGTTTGAGTCGATTCCTGGATTACCTCCTCAGCGTGAGATTGATTTTGCTATCGATCTTATGCCTGGTGCGGCGCCCATTTCATTACCCACCTATCGTATGCCTCCAAGTGAAATGGAGGAGTTGAGGAAGCAGATAGATGGTTTGCTGGATTTGGGTTTTATTCGGCCTAGCGTGTCTCCTTGGGGAGCACCTATTCTGTTTGTGAAGAAGAAGGATGGTTCCTTGCGATTGTGTATTGATTATCGCGGGCTGAATCTGGTAACTGTGAAGAAGAAGTACCCTTTGCCCAGGATTGATGATTTGTTTGATCAGTTGAAGGGGGCACGGTACTTTTCGAAGGTTGATCTGCAGTCAGGGTATCATTAGTTACACGTCAAGGATGGGGACGTGCAGAAGACCGCTTTCAGGACTAGCTTCGGTCATTATGAGTTCCTTGTGATGTCGTTCGGTCTTACGAACGCACTGGCCATGTTCATGGATCTGATGAACAGGGTGTTTCGGCCATTCCTGTTCCGATTCGTCATTGTCTTTATCGATGACATCTTGATATATTCGGCGAGCCGGGAAGAACACGAGGAGCACTTAAGAGCGGTTTTGGATACTCTGAGGAAGAATCAACTTTTTGCGCAGTTCAAGAAGTGTGATTTCTGGAAAGAGGAAGTCAAGTTCCTAGGACATGTGGTGTCTAAGGAAGGGATAGCTGTCGATCTTTCCAAGGTAGCTGCAGTACAGGACTGGAAGCAGCTTGGTTCAGTTCCTGAGGTAAGGACTTTTCTGGGTCTTGCAGGCTATTATCGGTGCTTCATTCAAGACTTCTCGAAGATTGCCAGACCGTTGTCGCAGTTGACACGGAAGGATTTGAAGTTTGCTTGGAATGAGCAGGTGGAGTTAGCTTTTCAGGAGCTGAAGGACAAGTTGACGTCCGCCCCTGTGCTAGTATTGCCAGAGCAAGGGGTTAAGTATATTATATATACTAACGCCTCTCGCGTTGGCCTAGGTTGTGTCCTTATGCAGAAGGACAAGGTGATTGCTTATGCTTGCGTCAGTTGAGGAAACACGAAGAGAATTACCCTACGCACGACCTGGAGTTAGCAGCTGTCATTTTCGCATTAAAACTTTGGAGACATTACCTCTATGGTGAGGAGTTCGAGCTCTTTTGCGACTACAAGAGCCTTAAGTATATTTTCACGCAGCGTGATTTGAATATGAGGCAGCGCCGATGGATGGAAACATTGAAGGACTTCAAGTTCAATGTTTCTTACCATCCGAGCAAGGCGAATCTTGTGGCGGATGCGTTGAGTCGCAAGAAGGCTATTGAGTTTGCGGCTCCGCTGATGATAGCAGAGTGGGATATGTTGGAGTTCGTGCGCGATTTTGAGCAGAAGCTTACGGTGGTTGAGCCGTATGAGGTTATCGCACACATTCATGTATAGCCCCTTATCGACGAGAGGATCATTGCAACTCAGGCAGATGATGAGCTTTTGGTGAAGATGAGGAAGCGGGTTGGTACAGATGAGAACTCCAACTGGAGTGTTAGTTCTGATGGGGGCCTATGTTTTCGTGGCCGGTTATGTGTTCCTAACATCCCTGACTTGAGACGGGAGGTTCTCGAGTTGGCCCATAGTTCTAAACTTGCGATGCATCGAGGTAGCACGAAGATGTATCAGGATATGAGGAGATGTTATTGGTGGGACAATATGAAGGTCCAGATTGCTGAATTTGTTTCTCATTGTCTCACGTGCCATCAGGTCAAGGCAGAGCATCGCCGACCTCCTGGATTGCTGCAGCCCATGCCCATAGTTGAATGGAAGTGAGACTTCATCTCTATGGATTTTATTTCTGGGTTGCCGAGAACGAGGAAGGGATATGACTCTATTTGGGTGATCGTTGACCGATTAACGAAGTCGGCGCATTTCTTACCGATCAGAGTCACTAACTCTGCAGACGAGTTGGCTAGGTTGTATATCAAGGAGATAGTGCGTCTGCATGGAGTTCCCCTAGAGATTGTGTCTGATAGAGACGCGTTTTACATCTATCTTCTGGACTCGTATCCAGGAAGCGATGGGTGTGAAACTAAAGTTCAGCACCGCGTTTCATCCGCAAACAGATGGGCAGACGGAGCGCGTGAATCAAGTCCTGGAGGATATATTGCGAGCTTGTGTTTTGGATTTCAAAGACAATTGGGATGATTGTCTTCAGTATGCAGAGTTCGTGTATAATAATAGTTTCCAGACGAGTATCGGCATGGCTCCCTATGAGGCATTGTATGGTCGCCCGTGCAGAGCACCACATTTTTGGGCAGAAATTGGTGAGCGTAGTTTGCTTGGCCCGGAGTTGGTGTAGGTGACTTCAGAGAAGGTTGACATCATTCGACGTCGACTTCTGACAGCGCAGAGTAGGCAGAAGAGTTATGCTGATACGAGGCGTCGACCGCTTGAGTTTGAGGTTGGAAACCATGTTTTTCTAAAGGTCTCTCCTATGAAGGGAGTTCTGCAGTTCGGTAAGAAGGGGAAGCTGACGCCGAGATTTATTGGTCCATTTCAAGTTCTGGATCGAGTGGGAGCGGTAGCATACCGCCTTGCTTTGCCCACACCTTTTGCGAGCGTGCATAACGTATTTCATGTTTCTATGTTGAAGAAGTACGTTCCTGATCCTTCGCATATTATCAGTTGGGAGCAAGTGCAGTTGAGTGAGGATGCCACTTATGTACTACGACCGACGCGTATTCTCGACAGGAAGGAGCAGGTATTGCGTAGCAAGGTTATCCCTCTTGTGAAGGTGCTATGGACGCATCATGTGTGGAAGAGGCTACTTGGGAATCTGAAGCTGAGGTCAGGAAGACCTACCCTCTGATCCTTGAGGAATTTTTGAAGGTATGAATTTCGAGGACGAAATTTTCTTTAAGGGGGGTAGATTGTAATGACGTTGGAAATTTTGTGCTATTTTTTTCTTAAGTAGTTATTTTTGGGGTAATTAGCACTATACTCGATTGCTTGTAAAATTCGCATCAATCACTTTAAATTCGATTGCATGACTCAAAACCTGTAGAATAGTTAGCGCTATGTTACTCTGAAATCTGGGATCCATCGCTAAATCCAGTTGTTCTAGGGAATTTTTAGAAGTTCTAGATCGGACCTAGACCGCGCGTCGAAAGTCCAATAGCGATGATCTTAAGCTGTTGCGGTCACCATGTTGGGCTTGACCATCACCTCGAAAATCAGGTCCATGTGATGTTCTGGGTCGATTTGATTGAGTTCGGAGTGAAGAGTGTGAGAACGGTTGGAAATTTAATAAGCTTTTATGAAATCTGAGTCGTGTCGCTTGCGCGATGATTTTAAGCTATCTGACCGTTGGATTCTGACCCAATTTCACCCTCGGATCAGGGAAGGTGGCCCAGGCATGTCCTTGTGCTTGTGGACCTGATCGAGATTCTGTGACCGTTGAATTGAGTGTGGTCCGCCACGGCTGATCTTAAGAGCCGGTCGGTACGAAAACTCAGCCTGACCTAGATCCATGGTCAGTGAGCTTAAGTCCGACCTTTCGTGGTTATAGGCCCACCAGAAGTGCTTCGTTGGATCGCGAGAGTCAGGTTTTGGTTATACCCTAAGTATACCTTGGCCCTGGGGTTATTTTCATCAAAGTTAGGCCTATTTATAGTCCTTAAACCCTAGCTCTCTTTTCCATACGAATTTTCTCTAACCCTAGCTTGGAAAGAGAGTGGAAAAGAGAGAGAAAGTGAGAGAGAAGTTGGTGAATCATCTTGGATTCTTTCTTGTTCTTCTACATCCTTGAACCTTCACTTTGAATCGTTATTCTGACGATTCTGAGTTCATCTTTGGGTAAGTTAACCTAACCCTAATCTGTGTTAGAGCTTAGAATAGTCTTGGTGTCGTTGTATCTCATTTTTATTCTTGCTTTAGGGTATTCTATCGCCGTTGACGAAGACATCTCGTCTGAAATCAGTTCGGTGTTCTTTTCTTGCTTAAGGTGCGGACTTTAAGTGTATAGGTTATGGTTTTCAAGGCTTTCAATGCCAGTTAATGATTTATTCTTGTTATGGATGAGATTTCACATGCCAAATATTGTGTTTATGTTGCGTTCCTGATTTGTGTATTCTATGTGTATTTATAAAGTACCGTATACGTATAAAATATGCACTTGTGTTTGCCATGATTATTTGTCATGTATGTATGCTAGATGTATGCATGACAACTCCTTGGTAAAAGGAATTGTCCAAATGCTTGTATTTCAACGTACGTCATATATGTTGTTTCATGTATTCTACGTGTTTGTAGAAATGTCTGAATGATCTAAAGTGTGATATTTCAACCTAGTATGGGTGTTGAGAAGCGATTCTCAACTCTCCCACTAGTGTGTATGATTTCCTTCTTGCAAGTTATATTCCTTGTTGTTTAATTTCAAGCATTACTTATGCTTACATTTACGTTAAGTTGATATTCTTCAAGTGCTTATGTACTATGATTTGAGTTGTTGTTCCTTTACTATTCTACATTCAATATGAATATCTGTTGTAGTGTAATGTGTGTGGGACTATGCATTAGTCGAGGAAATCGGTAATCGGCCTTAAGTTCGTGGTTGAGGTTGCTTTCACCACGTAGGACGTATTAGACGAACCCGAGTCGTATTAGAGTTGTCGGCAGTGGTTTGGCCACACGGAGTGTTTGGGCACTCTATGTCGTTCAACCCAACATGCGCTCGTGCTAGTCGAGTTCGTCAAATAACCCGATTGTCCGATGTATGTTCACCATGTATTGGACGCTACTGCTTGAATCTAGGATACCGAACTTACCAGTGAAATCCTATTAACCATGGTACCTTGATCCGCTAAGACTCATGAGCCAGACATGGTGGTATGGGACACCGTAGTCGAGCTGTCGGCCTACGCTGGGGTGACGAGCCTCCCCGTAGTGACCAGTGAGCAACTAAACTCGTGAGCCGATTATGGTGGTATGGGACACTATATTCGTGCTGTCGGCCTACATTGATTGGTGACGAGCCCTTTGTAGTGACCTCGAGCATGCCTGGATACCGCATTAAGGTGACTAGCCTTAGTGTAGTAGCGAAGGTGTGATAGGCGTGCATTGATTGGTGACGAGCCCTTTGCTACGACCTGAAACCATATGATCGTATGAGGAGTCTAGGACTGACGACCTAGAATGGATCACTGTTTGGATGGTGACATGAGGAAGGTATCGTAGCTTCCCAATCCTGCTGTATGAAAAGGACTAATAACAACTTGATAATCATATCCATGCACCGCATTTGCATGTGCTTTGTAGATGTGGCGCACTTTGAGGTGGTGTCATGCGTAACGTAAGATGAAGACGCTGAAGGTGTACGCGTGAGGGCACGCATCATTTTGCATACATCCTTGCATTAACAAGAGTACTTAGGATTTATTTAATTGTTCTTCTTTATCATTACTGTTTGATTGAACTGATAACATGTTAACCAATGCCTTATTGTTCCACTGAGTTGATCACTCACTCCCACGTTCTGGGGCGGTGTTAAACACCCACGAGACTTTGTCTTAGGTTCTGATGTTGCAGATGTGGATACGACTTCTCAGGCAGAGCGGGAGATGGATGATGATGAGGTTGTTTTCTCTTATATGCAGTTTTCAGACGGGTTCTAGCGAGCCTTGTTTTGATGTATGGGATTCTGGAATTATTTTGGAATTGAAATGATGTAACTTGATACTTGTAATTTTGTTAAGTAACACTTTCATTTCGACCTGGTTGGTGAATGTACTTCAGGGATTCACACTGGTACACATATATTTCTATAAGTCTTCCGCTTGCTTTATTCACTTATCCCTGAATTATATCTGTGTTTTGGCTTAATCTATTTCATGTTTTATGCACTAATACAGTCAACATACATCCATCATTAAATATGTTGCATAAGTGATGTTTTGGAACTCGGGAGCTGAGTTATGCTCGACCCCGAAATTTCTGGGTGTTACAGCTCAGCCCCCCAGCTTGGTGGCTGGTCCCTCTGCTCGGAGGGAGTGAAATAATTTTTCCTTTTTTTTACATGGGATGTTTATGGATGGTAATTTTTTGAGCGAATGATGATTTTTTAACCTTGGTCGAGGGCATAATTTTATATGTTTTTTTCATGTTGAGAGCCGACTCCTTGAGGGGTCAACTCTCCATGAATAGCGTCGACACTTAGTTGTTTTGTAGATTTTTAACATATGATGAGTCGACCCCTCCTTTAAGGGATCGGATCACCTACGGTTTTCATCTCTGCATATGAAAGGTGACCCTTTTATAATTTTTTGTGGATTAATGAGGCGAACCCTTCTTTAAGGGATCGGTTCATTGAATTCACCTCTGCTTACGAGATGTGACTCTTTCGTTTTAGATAAATTGAACCAACAGACCATATAAAAGGAAAGATGCTTTTATTCAAAGCCTTAATAGGCTAGTAGCTCTGAGCCATACATTCATTGAGGGCCTTGAATGACCAGTAGTTTTTCATGGATTACTGATCTTCAAGTGCTCGGCATTCCAGGGGTGATGGAGCTGACGCCCTTTGAGATCTTCCAGGTGGTAAGAGCCTAGATTCGTTGATCTAAACACGCGATAAGGCCCTTCCCAATTCGGTCCGAGTGTCTCAGCCCTTGATTCTGCTATATTTTGGAAGACGTAGTGGAGAACCAGGTCCCCTAGCCGAAATCGCCTCGTCTTGACCCTGGAATTGTAAAATCATGCCACTTGCTAATGTTGAGCTACGACTCGGAGTCTGGAGACATCTCTGGCCTCTTCGAGCAAGTCAAAGCTTGCTGCAATTTGCTCAAAATTCTGGCCCTCTTGGTAGTTTCTGATCCAAGTTGTGGGGAGGCCGATCTTAACTAGGACGATTGCCTCTGAGCCGTAAGATAGTGAAAACGAGTTTTCCCTGGTAGACAACTGAGTTATAGTCCTGTAGGCCCAAAGGACAAATGGGAGCTCCTCGACCCAATTACCTTTGGCTGTTTCTAACTTCGTCTTGAGGTGGTGCTTGATGACCTTGTTCATTGCTTCCACCTGCCCATTGGACTGCGGGTGATGAGGTGAGGAGTATGCATTTGAAATGCCAAGCCCCCAACACATGCTTCTGAATCTGTCATTATCGAACTGCTTCCCATTGTCAAAGAATGGTGTGTGAGATTCTGAATCGACAGATGATGTTTTTTCAGACGAAGTCAATCACCTTCTGCTTTGTAATCTTTACTACGAGTTCGACTTCGGCCCACTTGGTGAAGTAATCGACCGCTATGATAGCGAACTTGACCTGTCCTTTCCCAGTGACAGAGATTCAAAGATGTCGATCCCCCACTGAGAAAATGGCTACGGCCTGCTCATAAGGGTCATCTCCTCCGCAGGCAGCCTTGGCACAACAGTGAACCTCTGACATTTGTCGCACCTCCAAATATAGTTCTTTGAGTCTTCTCAAAGGGTCGACCAGAAGTACCTCTGACGGAGTATCTTCAGAGCTAAGGCACGGCCACCAGAGTGATTTCCACAGATTCCCTCATGAGTATCTCGGATCACGTAGTCTGCTTCGTCGAGTCGGAGACACCTGAGGTAGGGCTGTGAATGCCCTTTCTTGTATGAGATCCCATCCAAGACTATGTATCGTGCAGCTCTAACCTTCAGATGTCGGGCCTCTAGTCTGTCTTAGGGGACCTCACTAGATATGAGGTGGTTGTAAATCGAGTCCATTCAACTCGGAGTGGTCTCCACTAGATTGACCATTTCTTGATTAGCCTGGTCGATGCTCGAACTATCCAAAAATTGCACAAGAATGATCCTGAGAATCTTTCCTTCTGTGGCCGAGGCTAACTTTGCGAGAGCATCGGCCCAAGAGTTCTCCATCCTCAGAATTTGATTGATGATGCAGCTCCAAAACTTCTCTATCTACTTTCAGGCCTCGGCAAGATAAGCCACCATTCTAGTCTCTTTGGCCTCGTACTCAGTGGAGATGTGGTTCACAACGAGTTGAGATCGCATCGTACTTTGAGAGACTGAACCCCCAAACTAGCTGCCAATTTGAGTCCAGCCAACAAAGCCTTATACTTTGCTTCATTGTTGGAGGCTTTGAAGCTGAGGCTGATGGTGTATTAGATGGAGGTTGAATCGGGCGTGACCATGATAATCCCTGCCCCAGCGCGCTTGAAATTAGACAACCCGTCAACATAATGAATCCATTTATGCTCTCCGTCTGATTCCACGTCTTAGATAAGCAGGAGAGCTGGCGGGGCCGCAAGAACTGCCTCCACGCCTGCGTCTGTCGCCTCTACATTCGGAGTAGTGAACTCTGCTATGAAATCGGCCATAGCCTGGCCCTTAATTGTTGTTCTCAAATGATATTGGATGTCAAACTCCCCGAGTTCTATTGGCCACTTGGCCAATCGACTTGACGCCTTGGGCTTTTAAAGAACTTGCCTAAGGGGGGAGTTAATCAGGACAACAATAGGATGCGCGTGGAAGTACGGACGCAGCCTCCATGCCGAGAAGATTAAGCTGAGTGTCAGCTTCTCCATACTCGGGTACCTAGTCTCGGTGGGTACCATTGCTTTGCTCACATAGTAGACGAGGTGCTGCCTACCCCCCACCTCTCTGATGAGTGCAGAACTGAGGGCCGAAGCTGAGACCGAGACCGTCAGATATAGGAATAGGGGCTCACCCTCTTCTAGCTTGGAAAGTAGGGGTGGTGAGCCCAGATACTATTTTAGCTACTGAAATGCCTGTTCACACTTCGGATTCCACTCGGCCTTCATATGACCCTTCAACTGTTGGAAGAAGGGGAGGCACTTATCCGTGGCTCGGGATATGAATCGACCGAGTGCTGCCACCCGACCAGTAAGGAATTGGATTTCCTTTGTGGTTTGAGGTGAGCTCATGTCAAGCAGCACCTTGATCTTCTCAGGATTTGCCTCGATGCCCCTCTGGCTAACTTGAAACCTGAGGAATTTGCCTGAGCCAACTCCAAAGGCGCACTTGGCGGGGTTCAACTTTATACGGTACTCTCAAAGAATCGAGAAAGTTTCGCCGAGGTCCACAATATGGTCTGACGCCTTGACGCTCTTCACCAGCATGTCATCAACATAAACCTCCATGGTCTGACTAATTTTCTTGGCAAACATCTAGTTCACAAGCCTTTGATATGTTACCCCGACGTTCTTCAGGCTAAAGGGCATAACCCGGTAACAGTAGAGACCTTTATCTGTAACGAAGGTCGTCTACTACCTATCTAGAGGATGCATTGCGATCTGATTATACCCGGAGTAAGCGTCCAAGAAGGATATCAGTTCGTGTTCAGTTGTGTTATCCACCAGTTGATCAATCCAGAACAGGCGGAGCTTCGACACTTCATCTACTATGGCAGAGTATCTTTTGGGGTCGAACGCCCTCCTCTTTTGCTTCATCGGTCTATGATTTGGGTTCACATTCAGCTTGTGGACCATAACCTCGAGAGAGATGCCTGGCATGTCTTTGTGTGACCAGGCGAAGACATCCTTGTGTTGCTGTAAGAAAGCCAGCATCTGAGACCGCTGCTCAAAATTCATCGACGATCCGAGCAGAACCATTTTGCTCAGGTTGGCTTCTTTGAGTGGGACGGTCACTAAGTCCTCCATGGAGGAATCTTCTATAGGAGCTCTAGAGTCGAGGACGTTGATGGTGAGGGCCTACTTTACTGAACCCTTTCTCACTGCCACAAAGTAACATCTCCAGGCTTCGCACTGATCTCCTTAAAGATATCCGACTCCTCCTTTGGTGAGGAACTTCATCATGAGGTGATAAGTGGACACGACCGCCCTCAATGCATTAAGGGAAGGTCAGCTCAATATAACATTGTGCACCGACAGTACGTTCACAAGGAGGAGGTCGACTAGAAGTGTGACTTGATGCTGCCCTTCCCCTGCTGTCATGGGGAGGGAGATGGCTCCCTCGAAGATCACCTTATCCCTAACAAAGCAGTGCAGGGGGGTCTTCATAGGTCGGAGGTGTGACCTGTCAATCCCCATTCTCTCAAACGCCTCAGAGTAGATGATGTCGGTCAAGCTTTTGATATCGACCAGGATGTGGTAAACCTTGTAGTTAGCTATAGTCATAGCCACTATCAGAGCATCGTCATGTGGACGTTGAATTCCACATGCATCGTCTTCTTTGAAGGTCAAACTGCAGGGGCTCACTTGGAGTTCTTTCCTTGACCTTTTGGTCAGGTGGACATAATGCTAAGGGTCCGAGTTCTGAGAATAGGCTTTGCAAGCCCTATTCGAGTCACCTTCACCAGATGAACCACCATAGATAGTGCAGATCTTGGCAGGCTCTTCCGTAATCTTGCTTGGTTGTTCTTCTCTCCGAGTCGACTTCTCTTCCTTAGCATATTGTCATAAATGACCCTTACGGATGAGGGTCTCGATCTAGTCCTTGAGATTCACACAGTCGCTCATATTGTGACCATGGTCGCAATGGAAATGGCAGTACTTGTGCTTGTCTCGCTGTCCTGCATCGGCCTTCATGCAAACTGGCTGCTGCAGGAGTTTCTGATCCCTCATGTCTAACAGGATTTGTTCCGTAGATGTGTTGAGGGGGGTGCAGGAGCGGAACTTTCTCTCAGACCTCCTACTCGGTCGGCAATCGTGAGAGTCTCGATCATCTGGCTTCTTGCTAGATGACTAAGGCTCTTCATTCCTCGGTCTCTTCTCCTTGGACGACTGCTCACAACTTGGACATTCTTGCGGGAGTTAGAGAACTCCTGGCATTAGTGTATTTCTGAGCTCAGCTGATGAGTTTGGCCAAAGTAGTTGGCGGATTCTTCCCAATTGAGAAGACAAACTTTCTCTCCCTGAGTCCGCTGAATATCACAGAAAGTGACATCTTGTTATCGTAGTCGTCCACTAACAACACCTCTTCATTAAAGTGGGTGATGAAGTCCTTAAATGACTCCTTGTTCCCCTGCTTGAGGGTGAACAGATGAGTAGTCGGCTTCTGACTCTTCTTACCAGAGATGAACAGGGTAAGGAATAATCTTCTAAGCTCTGCGAAGGAGCCAATCGACTTTAGCTTAAGCTGTCGATACCAACTCTGAGCAGATCCGAAGAGGGTTATTGAGAAAGCCCTGCACATCATTGCGTCCGTGGCCAATTGATTTACATTCACGAACGGTAGGACTCCACATGTTCTGACGGGTCTCCAGACCCAGATTATTGGATGACTGGGGGCATCATGAACCTCTGCGACATCACCTCATCCATAATTTCTGGACTGCAGTCGGGATGGATGCGGGCTGCTAGTTTTTCTGCAATGTCTTGATCTGGTCACGAAGTTCCTTAAGATGAGCCTCTCAAGGATTCTGATTCTCAGCTACTACTTCTTAAGGGGCCTGAGCCACCTCAGGCGCTCTGCCGTGTCTTCTCCTCTCCAGCCGATGGCAGAGGTCAGTGGGAGTCAGAGCTGAACTTGCGGACAAATAGGATAGCTCCACATCTCTAGCAGGTTCCGGGACTCCGGCGAACTGATTTTGGGATACTACATTCTGTGTAGGGTTGGGAGCTCGTGTGGACTGTGCCTGGGACCCCTTGACCCGAGAACTGACTTGCTGCGGTTATTCCTTGGGTGTCGGGGTGGCTTGCACCATGTTAAGAGGTGGCTGTTAGCTTTATTGCGCTTTCATTCGGCTGATTTCGTCCTTTAGCATCTGGACTTCATTTTGTAACACCTTGTACTTTCCTCCTCGGCTCCGAGTCCATTGGGATGGCCCTATCGGAGCCGATTCGGTATGTAACAACGGAGAAGACTGATGTTGTCTGCTAGGTTTGGGCCCTACTGCTGTAACCTTCTTCTTTCCTCTCACCATTTCTGATAAAATATTCTAACTTTTTGTTTGAATTCCCACAGACGGCGCCAAAAAATATTGAGGTCAAAATCTGGACCACCCTCCACTTAATGCTGCGAACCTCGAACGAACCCTGGTCCTATACATAAAGGTGAGCAAAGGAGACCCTGACTTAAACAGGGGACCCCCCGATGCCTAAGTCAAGCTAGGGAATCTGGGTCTAAGTCGCGTAATGTAGAGAGAGGGTGTGAGATATTACGTACCTATTGCAATGGGGTCCCTTGGTATTTATACCTGGGGGTCAGGCGGTTCGAATAAACTAACCTCTTCCTCATCATTGAAACTAAGTGTGTCATGTGAGCGAAGTGTGTCATTATCATTGTATTTAAAAGAAAGACATCCACGTCTCTTGATCATTCTTTTGAACCGTCATCGAGATCAACTCTTCAGGGAATTGAACCATATACTCATTAATGGAATCCAACTCCTCATTCCAAATTCCAGAATTTTCCACAAGCGAGTTTAGATCACTTTCCTCGCATTGTGTTTCCAGATTGGGTTGTGGTTGGGATGAATGAGCCTCCACTATCTTATCAATGCACAAATTAATCGCTTCTAATGTTTTTCTAATTTCTGCAAGATAGTCCATGTTACGCTGAAATGAATCCTCTTAGATTATTTATGGTTGGATCTCAAAGGTAGGGTATCCAAGAGAATAATTATTATAACATGTTGTTGCTTCATCTTCCCAAATTTGATGTTTCCACTGGTTATAGTCATACGGATCATAGGTGGGAGAGTATGATGGTTATTGATACATATTATCACCCATAATATAATCTCTCATTGTCTTCTTCTTATTCGATGGTTGATTATAATTATCACTCCTATAAGTCTGATAACCCGAACATTCACACACTATTTCCTTAATTCGTGGGGTGTAATTATTCTCCCTCATATGATCATGTAAGGACTTCTTAACCAGTGGAACATTATATTTCGGTCGGTTTGTGATAACAGTTTAAGAAAAGTTTTGAGACATAGGTTGATTTCTATCATAACTATCATACATCCCTTCACACCTTTTCGCATTCTCAAAAGCCATCTCAGCATATTGATGTTCCGACTCGTGCATATATATGGTGAAACCCTAATCCTAAAAAATCCTACAACAAATATGGAAAGTAGAAAGTTAGAAGGAAGTTACCAAATTAGAAGTTCCTATGTTAAGATCTTGCAAAAGAAAACAAAAGAAATTAGTTTATAAAAATATAAATTCTAAAGTTAGAAAATTCCCAAAATAGAAAGTAAACTAGTTTCTAAAAAGGGGAAAATTCCTATAAAAAAAAACAAAGAAAATAGAAAGTTTCTAAAAAACAAATTACGAAAGTTCTAAACCTAAATTAGAAAGTAAGTTAGTTTCTAAAAATAAAAGAGATCCCAAAAATAGAAAGTTTCTAAAAATAGAAGATAAAACCTAATCTAAAAATAGAAGATAAAAAAATTAGAAAGAGATTACCAATTTAGAAAGTCTATATCAAAGTCCTACAAAACAGAAAGTTAGGTTAGTTTATAAAAATATTCAAACAGAAAACTCTAAACCTAAAGTTAGAAAATACTAATCTTAACCTAATTCTAAAACTAATTAATCTCAGAAAAACGTAACCGTCAATCCCCGGCAACGGCGACAAAAACTTGTTCATAACCCCAAGTGTAGGGTCGCGATGTAGTAATAATCTCAGTAAGACTGAGGTCGAATCCATAAGGACTGAACCTTGTACGTAATTTGAAAGTAACTAGAACTAGAACTAGAAGAAGATGTAATCTAAACTAGGAAAATTAAGAGAGTAATTGTGAATAGATTAATTAAAAACTAATAAATTTAAAGGTGGTAATTAGGGTGCTAAGGATCCACTTGTAGCAATTGGGAAGCTACCTTGCATGATTCAAGGACACAACTGGAATCAGAGTCCTATCTTATCCAATTGGTAAGAAGAGATTCGTCAGATTTCTAAACATCTCATGGATCTAATCATCAAGAGATAAGAGTGGTGAAGATTTGGAAGTGATTCCTTCACCGAACCATGCCCAAGAGACTATGGCAAATAACAACAATTTAGCAATCCACAACTAGTCTAAGAGAATTATGAACGTTAGAAAGGATTCCATCATCCAACCATGCTCAAGGGATGATGATGAACAATAGGGTTCTCAAGTTCATTATCTCTATAATGGAAAGGACATACTCAAAGCTATCGTAAATCTATTGTAATTTAAGTCACAACAAACCATTAAAAACTAAAAATATTCCTTGTAATCAAATTAAAATCCAAAAGAGTTCAATAAAACATTAATCAAAACAAAGCAAACATCCTAATCACGCTACGAGCTTCACCTCTTAGCCCTATCTAAGAGGTTTAGCTTATCATAGACATGATTACACTAAATCTCAGAAAAACATAAAATAAACTAAGTAAAGGGAAGAAAAAAAGACTCTTTTAAATGGTGGCCCACACTCCACGCTCTCTCTCCCTTCTTCACGTCCACTCCTCCATAACTACTTGGATGATCCTTCTCTCTCCATATTCTCTCCTTTTATAGACATAAGGTAGGTCAATTGGGGTTTTGCGTGCACAAACCATACGCAACAAGGAGTTTTCGAAAGCTTCTTGCGCAATAAGAATCCCAGATGCACGGCGAGAAAACGCAAAGACAATCTTGCTTTTGGAAGAGTTTTAGGATGGCTAATTGTCCCAAACTCTTGATTTGGCTCCATTGTGGGGTTTAAGACCCCCTCTTGCATCTTCTAGATGGTTCAGATCACAGATATGACCTGATCTGGGTCACACAACGTCCCCACAACGTACAGTTTTCCTAAACGTGCGTAACTGTGAATTTTCTTGTGCTGACATGCTTGGTGGGCCCCACAGTGGTGTTTTTGAAGAAATCCACCCCGTCCATTGGATTCCTAACGAGATTTCGATTGGGAAGTGGTGGTTTTGGTCGAGTTTTGGTGTGGTCACTATATCAAATCACCCCGCTGTTCATCCTGCGTTTGACGGCGATTCGCATGTGTATACGTGCATGAGACCAAAAGGACTCCATGGCTACGGTCGGTTTGACTTCTTGGTTGTAATGAACGGCTTGGATCATCGAAATAGATGATCATGGTGGGCCACCAGAAGTCGACTACAACTCCCTGTTCTTGATTTCATAGTGGGGGGGATTTTTTTTTGAATTTTCACAGGTCAACGGTCGCTGATCGTTTTTACTGATTCGGTGTACAGCGGGTGCACGTGTGCTATGCACATGCACACCCTCCAGGTATGTCCCATTGTGATGTTTATGAGAAATTCGCTTCGTCCCTCCATTTTTTCATCCCATTTAAGGGGTTGAGACCAAAATTGAAGTATATCTAGATATCAAGTGGGCCCTAGATTAGTATTTAATAGGCTGATTTGTCCGTTGGGCCACTTCCACAAAGATCCAATGGCTGAAATTTAACGTGTACAGTTAATTTAGGGTCCTTAGGCTAGATATAAAGTTTCGAGCTAAACGGATGGTGGGAACTCTATAATCTTGCATTTAGGATGACTTTCAGGCCTCTTTATCGTTGATCACTTGATTTTCTCGGATCTTTGGTGTGTAAATTCTTCGATCTCGATCCTCTAAGATTCGTCCTTTACCTTAGTGACTCTTGAGCATCAAATCCACGCCTTTAGCACCTTTTTTCAGTCCAAGCTCCTAAATTTACCTTGCAACATAAACACGATTAAAATATGACGTTAAACATTATCATGTTCATAAAAATCAGGTAATAACGGGGGTCTAATATGCAATATTTGACCCTCAACAGCTGGCTCGATTTTAGGTTCGGCTGGCCAAATTCTAATGATTATGATCTAACAGATCTTCAAATTTCGCGAGATAAGATCTTTCAAAAATTTGGCTAGCCAAATCTCTTTAAGATCTGAAAAAGATTGCACACTAGAAACTTAACCGAACATAATAAGGCTGGCTGATCGGGCACATTCAGCTGGTCGAACCCAAGGTTGGGTCGACCAAACTAACCACGAAAAATTTGTACCAATTTGTAAACTTGCCCGAATTATGTATGGTTAGCCGAAGGCAGTTAGGCTGACCGAACCAGATGTCGGGCTGACCTAACTTGAGTGTATTTTTACATAAAAGATGATCATTATGATGTTATGTGAAATACACCTAACCTAAGGTCAAACTAAGGTTATACCACCTGATGGTTGACTCATACAGAGCGTTTTGATCTTTGAACTATGTACTTTTATGCTTGAAAATGTTGAGTCTTCCTTGATATGCTTGAACGAGTCGTTTCACAAATCTTCACGAGTTGTCGAAGAATATCTTCATGAGTGCTTGTTCTCCTCATAGGACTACGAAATATGACAATCCTAGTTGTGCTTAAGCATAAGCACTGACAATCTCCCCATTTGTCAATTTCATGACAAAACACACTCATACAAACATTTTAGCATGCCTGTTCGGTTTGAATTGAAGATACAATTTCCATTTTGGCACGCTTGCAGGCCTAGTGCCGAAAACAACACCAAATAGTGACACCATCCATCGTGCAACTACTAGGAGCAGAGAACCCATTGACAACCTACCTAAAAGAAGTCGGGAGCGGATTAGGTGAGACCCCGGCCTCACCTAAATAAGGTGTGGCCCTTACCGTGGGGCCCACCTTGATTTATGTATTCTGCATTCACACCATTCATCCAATATTCCCAATGATTTTAACACATTATCCAAAAAATGAAGAAGATTCACATCTTAGGTTGACCATACTCTTGAAATAAGTGGTGATCATTCCCTCAATTGTTAAAAACTTCTAAGCCTTTTTATTTGCCATCCAATATGTTAATAAGGTCACAAAAGTGTCAACAAAGGTAAAACAAATATCAGCTTCATCCAAAACTTTTGTGACCCATTAACAGTGAATTATCACTGTTTCCCATAATATGGTCCACCTGATAATTGGATCTGCTCAATTTTTGGGATAATGCTCTCATATCATCTAGAAAAATAGATGAACAGTATGGATACAAAATATAGACATCAAGGAGCCCCAAGTTAAGGGCCACACCATTTCGGGTGAGTCCGGGGTCTCAAGAAATGCTAAAGTGGATTGCCTTATGTGCAGGGCTGTACATGAGCCGAGCTAGCTTGAAAAACTCACTCGACTTAGCTCGATCTAGCTCGACTTGACTTGACTTAAACGATGACTTGAGGCAAGCCAAGCTTCATATGACCCACTCATTTTGAAAACAAGCCAAGTTCGAACATAGTCGAGCTTGACTTGACTTGACTCGAACCCAGTTCGGCTCGAAGCTCGAGCTTGGCTCGACTCGAATATATATATATATATATATATATATATATTAGTTTAAAAAAAAAAAAACTTAAACCATAGCTTACTCGTCTGTCCCTTTCTTACCCTTTCCCTATCTTACCTAACTGGTCGCGCTTGAGCTCCTCTCTCTCTCTCTCCCTTAGCACCAACAACAATGTACCCTCTATGGCTCTATCTAATATTATATATTTGTATATATTATTATTATTATTATTATTAATTGAATATTTGATTTGGGGGTTGGATCAGGTTACTGGGTTGGGTTGGGAGCAGACTCGACTTGACTCGAGGTAAGCTCGCCTTGACTCAATCCATTAGCTGGCTTCGAAATCGACTCAAAAAGTTTGACAAACAATCCAAGCTCTAATGGTTAGCTCGAGCTCAAAATTCGAAGAGAGCATGGACAAGCCAAGCCAATCTTGACCTACCTGGACTCGACTCGACTCGACTTGATGTAGGGCCCTATTTGTGTGCCCCACACCACCCACCTCCACCTCTCTAGTGTATTGACGCCACCAAGTTCTGTGGGACCCACCTTCACCTCTCTGGTGTATTTACGTCAACAAGTTCCGTAGGACCCACCTCCACCTCTCTAGTGTATTGACGTCACCAATTCTGTGGGACCCACCAGGACGTATGTATTATATACACACTACACACTGTCCATGTATTTTACGACATTATTTTAATGCATGGTCAAAAGAAAGAAGATATGATATGACATTATTTTAATGCATGCTCCAAGAAAAAAAAACCGAAGATATGAAGGTCAAGTAAACCATATTACAGAAAACAGGGATCTGACCATCTGAGGTCGACAAAAGTTTTTGAAGATCTGTTCTTTACCTTCACCTAGGTCCATGTGACATTCACGAACTAGCGACGAATAAACCTCATGGTGGGCCTTTTTGAAAGTTTTGAAGGTAAGAATCATTATCCCCGCTGCTCTCTGTCATGTGGTTCACTTGACCTTTGAATCTGCCTTATTTTTGTAACTAATAACCTAAAATGACGTTGTCAAATGAATTTACCGTGTAGATATAATACATGGGGCCTACAGAACTTGGTGACTTCAACACATCAGGCAATCCGCTTCCAAGAAATCCTCCCCGTACATTCTATTCCTTGAGAGAAGAAGAAGCTTCCCATGAGATGCTGGGCACGTCCACGCTGACCCATCATCATCATATGCACATTTCAGCTGCATTTTTATGGGCGCGGATTAGGTACTAACCCCGCCTATTCGGAGCTCGGGACGGGGCTCCAAGGGCCACTGAGGAGCTACATTAATGTATGAGTCTTATCTACACTGTCCATCTCTCTTTTCATATCATTATAGACTACCGAACCAAAAATAAGAAAGATCCAAGACTCAGTTGAACCACACCATAGAAAGCAACAGTGCTAGGGACGCCCACCGTGGAAATCTTCCTAGGGCCCAATCTGTGGTTTATTTTCCATCCAACCCCTTGATATGGTCATATACACTGGAATGAAGTGAAAAAATAAATATAACCTTGATCTAAAACTTTCGTGGTCTCTAAGAATTTTTTAACGGTAGAAATTTAATTACCACTGTGTGGCCGTTCTGAGACTGCAATCATTTCTGTTTTTGGAATAATATTCTAAAATAATATGAAAAAAATGAAGAGACGGTGTGAATAAAGTTCATAAATCACTATGGCCCCTCAGTAGCCATCAGAGCCTCACTATTTTTACCTAATCCGCGCCCGATTTTTACTAACCAAAAGGGAATCTCCCTCTCACCTTTTACCGTTCCCTTCTTTTTCTTTGAGATACCCTACCATAACTACCCCAAAAAAGTAACTTTTTCACACCCTCTCCACTCATGATCCTCGACTCCAGATATAGTACTCGGGTTTCTGGCCTTCCAAGATTTGGGACAGTTGCAATCACCAATGGTCTGGATTTACAGAACCATAGGCCCACTTGTAAAACTGAAAACGAAGTAACGTGCACATCCTCGGGTCCATTACAGTTGCAGCTATCCCTTTCTGTAGCCCTTTACACCCTCACTCCATTTCCTCTTAAGGGTCTGCTTCTTCTTTATTTCTTCAACAGAACTCATCATGGGTGCTGTTTTTCATCCATGTCATTGGCCTCAGGTGTGATGGGTCTGCTTCATATTCTCTTATGGCTCTGTATTGTTTCTGCATTTTCTTTTACCATCTGTAGTTCCATGTTGTAAGCTTTATGTTTTTATTTATTTTTTATTTTTTTATCTGCATTTTCTGTCAAATAAATGTAAAAGATCTTTAAAAAAAAAAAAAAAAAATTATTTTTTAAAAATCTATTCTCTTGAAATTTGTAATGTTTCTTTGTTTCTCCGTATTTCTTGCACTGAACTCAAATGGGTGTTGCTTCTTTTCCCCTGTAAGGCATTATTTCCTTTATCATTTTCATCCTTCTTTCTGCATTTTCTGTTAAATAACTGTAAAAGGTATTGACATTTTTTCCCCTTCTATCGGTTCTCTTGAATTTTTCATGTCTCTCTGTTTCTCTATTGTTTCTTGCTTTGAACTCAAATGGGTTTTTCTTCTTTTGTCTTATAAGGCCTTATTTCACTTTCATTCTCTTCTCTCTTAATACATGTTGATTACTTCCTACTACTCTCATTTGTAGTTTCTGGATGTTAGCTCAGGTGGGTATTGCTTAAATGTAGTGCATTTCTGTGTTCTGAGCTCCTGTTTCTCCTCTTCGCATTTTTGACTGATGTCTGGTTTCTCTATACTTCTTGATATTAGCTTGAATTGGGCGTTGCTTAAAATTTAGTTTATTGTCCTCTCTCTTCAGAGGTTGAATTTCTCCTCGGTGTATTTTTGAATGATCTCTCAGTCGTGCTCATTTTATTGCTAGTACCTCGAAAGGGTCTTGCTTAAAATTCTCTGTAATGCTATGCTTCTTCTGAGCTCTCTCTCTCTCTCTCTCTCTCTCTCTCTCTCTCTCTCTCTCTCGTTTCTGCATACGTTCTTGTTGTTAGCTCAGATGGTTCTTACTAAAAATTCTCTCAAATGCCTTGATTTTGATTCTTCTGAGTGATACTTCCTCCTCTGCGTGTTTTCAAACTCTCTTGTGGTGCCAATGCCACCTGTGTACTTACCTCTGCGGTGGGAGAGCACTGGAGACCAGTGGTGGTATGCCTCCCCCATCGATTGGGCAGCAGCCAATGGCCACTATGATGTTGTCCTTGAGCTCCTCCGCCTAGATGCTAATCTCCTCATCAAGCTAACCTCCCTTCGCCGGATTCGCCGCCTTGAGACTGTCTGGGATGATGATGCCCAGTTTGTCGATGCCGCCATGTACCGCTCCATCGTCGCACGGAACCTTCTCCTCGAATGTGAAACCAAGAAAGAAAGGAATTCTCTAATCTGTGCCGGCTACGGTGGGTGGCTTCTATACACTGCCGCCTCAGCTGGGGATATGGTTTTCATTCAGGAATTGCTAGAGCGGGAACCGCTTCTAGTTTTTGGAGAAGGAGAGTATGGCGTCACCGATATATTCTATGCTGCTGCCAGGAGCAAAAATTCTGAGGTTTTCAAGCTCTTATTTGATTATTCGGTTTCACCACGGTGCTCTTTGGGCTGTGGTGGAGAATTGGTGGTGAGATCGCATGAAAATGTTCCTTCAATTTTTAGGTGGGAGATGATGAACAGGGCTGTTCATGCTGTGGCTAGAGGAGGGAACTTGGAGATTTTGAGGGAGTTTCTTGGATATTGCTCTGATGTTTCGGCTTACAGAGATGTGCAGGGCTCTACTGTGTTGCATGCAGCCTCCGGTAGAGGACAGGTTGAGGTGAGGTCTCTACTTTGAATTGTGCTGAAAATTCTCATTCAGGTATTCATGGGTTTATATTTCCTATTTTGTATTCCTTCATGTTCCTGACTCCCTACTTCCCCAGTCGTTTGTATTTTTTATTTTTTTTTTAAATGGGACTTGTTGCTCATAGACAGCTATGGCTTTGAAGCTGCAGATACTTACGCATTTCAGAAGATAAATTGGTATTAGTTCATTTGGTGAGATTTTCACAATAAGATGTTGCCTTCATGTAAAATAACAAGGAAATTTCACTAAAAAAATTGCCAATGCCCGTGCTGTTGTTGGACACATATGATACCTCTGTTAGGAAAAAACCCTCAACCTATCGTCTTTTAGTATATCTTTTGTTTAGAATTTATATGTATTATACACTTTTACTACCTTTGGTATTTTTCGTGTATTCTATGATATCATAATGATTGTCGTGATCATTGTATGAGTCTTCCCCAACTAAAATTAGGGTTGGCTGTGCGGATCTTATTCAGCCATTCCACTTTATCAAGGACCACATCCTTAATTAAACAAAAGGTCATCAAGTCTTTTCTTACTACCTTCTCAACGTCCTTTTGGGCCTACCCGTTGCCCTTTAGAGCCGTCAATTTGAACCAACTTCTGATTGGCGTAGGTCCTGATCTCCACTGATGGCCAAACCATCTAAGCATTCTTAGTGTCCTCGTTTCAGCTATGCCAATCCTAAGAACATGTTGTTCTTTTACTGTCGACTTGGTGTCCCATAAAACTTGACTCATCTTACAGCTATCCTATCAAATTTCCCCTTTAGTTTGATTGTTATGTGGCAATCACGTAAAACTCCAGAGGTACATCTCCACTTCTTTCACCTAGCTAGAATTTTATGAGTAACATCCTTCTCAGTACCTCCTTTCTCATGAATTATCGACCCAAGATATTGAAAATGGTCATTTTTGGAGTACTTCTTGGTTTGCGATCTTAACTAATTCCTTGTTTCCATGCCTATTGTTACTAAAAGTTGCATTTCAATATACTGTTTATTTTTAAAACCTTTGAATTCTAAAGTATCCTCCATAGATCTGGCTTTGCATTTATCCCTCCCTCATATCATCAATCAAAACTACGTCATTTGCAAACAACGTACACTACATTCAGTAAATCATGAACTGATATTTATACTTACATATATTTTTATCACAAGTTTGTGCTCTGTGGGTCACTGGATGCTCTAGGGATCAATTGTTGCAAATTCCCTTTGTAGGTAGCACGAGATAGTTAAATTTCATGTGGCTCGGTTGATCATTTAGTTTCATTGCTTACATCCCATTTTAGAAGGCACACATTCTAGATTAAGTCTTGATCCTAGTATTTCAATCTTTTGGAGGGAATCTTTATAATTGGATATTTTTGGGCTCTAAGCAATTGGATTCTTAACAAATATGACACGATGCTATCTGCTACACACATTGATAATTACATTCATCTAGCCCTGGGATCTCGAAGAGACATGCCGCATGGGGGCTTCTGAATCACACCACCAACGTCATCATTGTAGCCTTGTCCCAACTATTTGGGGTCAGTTTTACCAATTTTTCCTTCATGAAGGTTTGACTACTAGCTGCATTCCTGACATCAATCCTCCTTTACCAATGGTTGGGACTCGCTGCTACTTGCTATCAGGCAGGGGTTCTTAGGATTTCTATAATGATGAAAAAATATTTTGTAAAGGGCTTCAACCATGGTTCCAAATATCCATATTGTGTTGGCCTATACGGACATGTCATATTCATATTGGCCAGTGCAGATACCCAAAATAGGGTGAAACAGTCTGATTCAAAATCAATTGCTGAATTGTGGACTGTATTGGTACCTACTTACCCACTGCATATGCGGCCAACCCTCCTTTTTTTTTTTTTTGGTTTTTCCTTTTATTTCTCTTTCATTTTTCTAGGGTGAAACGGTCTGATTCAAAATCGATGACTGAATTGTGGGCTGTATTGGTACCAGTTTACCCACTGCGTATGCCAGCCAATAGGCACGTATGGGCCCTTTTTTTAGTTTTTTCTTTTTATTTCTCTTTCATTTTTCTAGGTTGAAATGGTCTGATTCAAAATCGATGGCTGAATTGTGGGCTCTGTTGGTACCAATTTACCCACTGCATACGCTGGCCAATAGGGATGTATTTTCTCCTTTTTACCCTCCATTTCAACCTTAGAGGAAGCCTTCTCTTATGGCGAAGGTGGATGGTACCACATAAATTTATTAACCGAAAGAAGAAGTTATAGGAGAATATGGGAGACCAAACCTCACCCCTATGTCATGGACTTGTTAACTACTTAGCTCTAATGCCCATGCGGCACTCATGCAATGCTCCAACGCCTCTTGAGTCAGCCCTCGTACTACTTTCCAACGCTGCTCGAGTCAGCCCTCCTACTACTTTCATCACTAAAAACTTAGTGATAATGCAAGAGATTGCCAAGGAAACACGAGAGAGTGAGAGGAACTTGTAATGCACTAGAGAGAACAAGGCTTACAATGCTTGAGTGATTTACAGATGAGGGGGTCTCCCACTAATATAGAAGCAAGAGGAATCTAGAAGCTCTAATCTAAGACCAAGTTTGTTTTAAGTGGCACTCATCTAACAACCATGAATACTCTAGATATCTAGCCTAGGATACTCTTAGAGGTTTGTGGTAACTTCTAGGAATCTTTAAACAACTCTAACACCTTCTAGAATACTCTATATTCTATGTACAAGTATTATAGTGTGTAAAGAAGGCCAAAAATTGGCCAAGCCATGGCAATACCTCTAAACTTGTGACATCGAGCCCTTAATACAAGATTCCCTACACTACCCAAAAAGGTACAATCGTTTACATTGTATATAAAATAAACTTGCCATATTAGAGAAAAGAGAGTGAATCCAGCCTTTGGAGGAAGATCAGTTGAAATGGAGAACATCTTCTTTGATTCAGTGTCATTAGCACAATTGAACAAAGCATCAACCACTTGATTGCTTGACTTATACACATGATTAATACTGGCTTCTATCTCCACCAAAAGGTCATGAACATTGGCCCTCCAATACCAAAGATGCCACAAAGTATGAATGCCCTTATTAAAAGCTCCACAACCATTTTGGAATTGTTCTCAATGACAATATTCTTAAAATTATGGTTTGTGCAGAAAAGGCAATCCATTCAACCTCAGCCACTTTACCATAGCAAATTCCATAATACAATGTGAAAGCACTGATAAAATCACGCTTTTAACTTCTTATCTTCCAACCTCTACCTCCATTGCCTGAGGTTCCTCTGTGCGCTTCATCAACATTATGTTTTTCAAAACCATTGATCGCCTAATTCACTTGTCAGAACGACTCTCATGGGTATAACCTAGAGGAATCTTAGAAACCCATTTTCAACTAGATCTATGACTATTTGGAAGATCAAAAGACAACATTTGAGTAGGAATTGACAAATTGAAGATTAGTGGACTGTTTTGGGGAAAATGTAAGAAGGGTTAAACCATCAAACTTACTTTCTGTTTTTATTTATTTATTTTTATATTCATGGATTATGTTGGGAACATGCATATGATTACTTATAATAGAATGATAGTATGTTGTTCATTACATTGCATTTCACAATATTTTCTATTGTAATTTAATTGCAGATATTTTAATTATGGATAATTTGTCGTGATTTCCATGATGTTTGATTAAAAAACATAAAAATGTCACAATATCCAATACAGTAAGAATTGACTATCAAAGGAAGTTTCTACTTACCAAACGCTTATAACAAAAACTCAACTTGCAACATGCTAGGCAGAGAGAGAGAGAGAGCTGCACACCAATTCTCACGAGGTCTCGTGAGAACTTTTTGAGAACTCATTTCCAGATATATGAGCTCAAAATCTGAACCGTCCACCTGACAAAGCACCCCATGAAACCCCTAGGGCCAAACTTTTGCGCTGATCCAAAACTCTGGTGGGCCATGGCAAAAGGAAATTGTTCCTCGATTTGCCTCTCTCTTTTGCCATGGCCCACCAAAGTTTTGGATCAGGGCAAGAGTTTGGCCCTTGGGGTTTCATGGGGTGCTTCGTCAGGTGGACGGTTCAGATTTTGAGCTCATATATCTGGAAATAAGTTCTCAAAAAGTTCCCACGAGAACTCGTGAGAATTGGTGCGCAGCTAAGCATTCCACCCCCCCCCCTCGCTATAGACACACACGCCAGTACATGCTTATACAGGTCAATACAGCCTGACATAGGCTGTATCGTATTGGTTTTGGGCGGGATCGATATCCCCTCAAAATAGTTATCCGGAACTTTGGCTTCAATCTCATCAACTATAGAGGTACTCATGCTCTATTGCAATAGTGGTCTATAATACGTAGAGTCGGTAGAATGAATTGGATGGCTGAAAGTATTCATGATTGAAGAAAAGTTATCAGTCCATCTGGGAAGTGTGGACATGCATTCCATCCAAATATCCACATTCCTTAACTGTCTATTACAAGATAATGTCTGCGATGCCTGCATTGACCACATTGTTTTCCATGCACTGTCGTGGCATGAGTCATGAGATGTGTCTAGAATGGCATTATAATCAACTTCAGATGAATATGCTTCAACAGCAACTTCACCTACATCTTCGTACTACTTTCCAATTAGACAATTCCGGATGGAAAAATTCATCATAAAAAAATTTCTCTTTTGTTGATTCATATTATGATACCTCAGTTTCTGTCAACCTTCTTGTCCCCACAGTCGGTAAACTGACAGGCCTGGGCAGATGTCTGAATAAGCTACTGGACGTGTACAGCTCCATCTATCGTGACGTGAATTTTGAGTAGTTATCGAAAAAAACAATGAAGAACCGTGCTGACCACTGATATTTTGTGGGAGAATCAACAATAAATCATCAGTGGGGAAAGGCATTCTTACTACCCTTCAAATTAATAACTTGAATATGAAAACTCTGTTACAACGGTTGATATGTTATAGTGAGATTGTGGAAATTGATCAATATCTGACAGACTCTTTATTCTCCATTGAAAATTTTTCAAGGATTCCACCACCATGAAACACAACTCTTTTATATGAAAACATGGTGCCATCTTGGAGAAATACTCAGAATTCTGGAGGACCAATGCTGAAAATGCATGAGGGTATCAGTAAAGTGATGGGAGAAGAACAATGAGAGTTGGACTCATATGAGAAACAATTCTTTTGAAGGATATTGGTTGGTAAAGGATCAACTATAATCTTCAATGTCCAGAAGAATATGAAACAAACAGTCATGAACATATTCTAGTGATCTGGCCATTTTGTTTCATGATGAATGGAGTAAAAACGATATGTAAACCTTCAACAACCAGTTTTTTCTCTATCTAATTTAACCAATAGTGTAAATGATGCGCTCTGATGTTTGCAGAAAGTACATTTTCTTTAATGAGACAAGCAAGAGCCATGGGCTAACAGAGGACCCCCAATTGTACCTAAAGTCATGTACCACTAGCTAAATCTTGGATGATTCTGGAACTGTGATGTACTGTCTCAATTGATGTTACCTAAATTGCCACCCCCCTTATGTTTTCCATTCTGAATCCCATGATCTGGATTATGGGTCATGTCTTCCATTCTGAATCCCACAACCTGGATTATGAGTCATTTGCATCCTTGGTTGTTTTAAAATTTAGTTCTTTCTGCTAATGTAGTTTTTTTTTTTAAAAATTAATTAATTAATTAATTAATTTCTTCTTATTATTATTTTTTTGTATACAAACCCACCCACACCTACACCTACACCCACACTCCACAATGGCACTCAAACCCAGGGCTTCAGTGTTGAAATGCAAAGCGTCTACCACTGAGCCATGCATCGAGACCCTAGTGTAGATTAACTTTGTAATGTCTTGCTATATTCATAACAAAGAGACTTATACTTCGATCTATTCAACAACATGCATGCATATGATATATGTATGGAGGCCCTATGATAATATTGTTCTTCAATTTCATATATAAATTACAATATCAATTCATATTTAAAACCATATTTTATATACCTAGGGTATGTCATGGAGCGACCCACATGATTCTACCCATTCATACCACACATTAGAGGAAGTAGCTTATAGCGTACACGTTCCTGTACCACGTACTAGACTTGCAATCCAAGCAACCTTGGTCCCAATGAGAAGAGCAGGGAGATTTAGTTTTTATTTTTTATTTTTAATCTGACCTTAGCCTCTTCAAAACTTATATGGAGAGATTGATTTGGAGGAATGTCAGGAGAAATGTGATTTCTGATACCGTTATCTATGAATTCATCACAAGTATATCTGTTTTGTTCAGTGGAGTTGCTCCATCTAGTGGGACATTGTAACAATAGAATTCTAGATGTTGCTTTTCAGAAATATATACAATTCTTGTGCATTGGAAGCATTAATCAGCATATTAGTATTTAAATGTCTAATTAATGTAGTACAACGATGGGAAATAAAGATTCCGCAACATTGATGATTATTCAACTTGATAAATGATCAGATGGGAGCATGTATAAATGATCAGATGGGAGCATGTAGGACATCTATGCGTGAAAAGATGAGCCACAAAATGGATATTAACAGATGTAAAAATAGGCCGATCCAATCATTAAGGGGGCTACACCTATAAGTTGATTCAGCCATCGACTGTCCATTTTCAATGGCATTGATTGCCTGTTGAGTGGATCAGCCTGATTTTCACCCCAGGTGATCTTCATTATCTGGCCCACCTTCTGCATGACTCCAATTTCCTACAAAAGTGAAATGTTGGCAGGAATCTGAAATTTCTTGTACAATGCATGTACAATGCTTGTTATGTGACCATTTCTTGTTCCTGTTTAATTGTGTGGGAGTCCTGCTTGTATGGGTCACTAAAACTTTTTGTCTACTCTTGAATGCATATCAGGCGCATTCATCTCTGGAAAAAAAAAAAAAAATCCCTTACCTTTTTCAAAGCTTTGTTGGGGATAATATCTTGGAATATTGAGAAAGACCTCTAAGCTTTGCTGGAGATCTTGTAAGGGCTTGTTTGGCAGCATGGATTCGGATTCTGACTTTTGTCAGCATGGATTTGGATGCTGAGTTGAATCCAAGTCCTGGATTTCAAGCCTGGATTTTGCGTTCATTCAGTTGCATATGGCAACTTGGATTTCATTCCTGTCAAATCCAGAAATTATGTTTGACAGCCTAGATTTTGAATTAAGGGGGCCTTAAAAGATAGAAGGAGAAAGCAGTTATGACAGTTGGAGATGAATAAAATATAGGATTTTGCATCCGACCTCTCTTGGATTTTTGAAGAGTCATTTTGAGGTCGCAGATTCAAGCCCATATCAGCATTTTAAGTAGCGAATAGCATGTAGCATAATGTTCACTCCTCTAAAGTGTGAGGCATAAGCTACATAGCGTATAGCTTATGCTACATGCTATGTCTAGATTTGTAATCAAGATTGCACTTGGCTGCACTAATTTCATAATATTTTGCACCAAATTAGACTGATTAGTAATGAAATTTAACAAAATTTCATGATATTTGGTGCAATGCAACCTAAACCAATAAGAAAGGCAAATGATTAAGTATAAAGGTAAAGAAAGAGCTATAAAACTGATTTAATATTGTTGCTTATATTATTTTACTAAAAGCATTGATAAGATTAAATAATTTTTATTGAAAACAGAAAATGTTCATAAACCATTGCAAGCATTAATTGATTTTAATTTATGTTTTAATGAAAATAACTTGTAATGTAAGCTACTTAGCATGTAGCATAGTCTATGTAGTGTGTAGCATATGCAAATTATTATGTAGCATAGGCTACACATGACTTAAGCTATTTTCATGAGCTAAATTCTATTAAAACTAAGCTACTCTATGTAGCGTAAGCTATATGCTACATAGCATAGCTATTTAAAACACTGACTCATACCTACCAAAAAACAAAAAAATAAAATAAAATCCAAGTTGGATTTGAAATCAATGATTTTGGGGTTTGTCATACATAATTTAGATTGAAACTCCTGGATTCCAATTCCTAACTGCCCAAAATCCATGCTTTCAAATGACCCCTTAGAATCTAGAGACGAAGAGCTTGTCTCTTTTGATCGTATGCTAATGTTAGAGGGTACAGTTACTGTTAAATATATATATATTTTTTTATGTTTTTGTGCTGGGTTCTGTTTCATTTACTTCTCTATTTTTCACCTTTCTGTGTCTTTAGTCCTAACCAATCGCGATTCAAATGGAGCTTCCTCTTGTTTGTCTATTTGCATTCGTTTATTCATCAGCTACAGTTCATCCATGCAGGTAGTTAAGGATCTAGTGGCATCATTCGACATTATCAGGATGAAAGATAATCAAGGTAACACAGCATTGCATGTTGCAGCTTACCGAGGCCATTTATGCGTGGTAGAAGCTCTCATTCACGCATCTCCCTCAACCACATCTTCAATAAACAATGCAGGAGACACCTTCCTCCACATGGCAGTGGCTGGCTTCAGGACTCCTGGTTTCCGACGGTTGGATCGGCAAATTGAGCTCATGACACAGTTAGTCTGCGGAAAGAAAGTAAATTTGCAAGAGATCATAAATATCAGGAACAACCATGGAAGAACGGCGCTTCATATGGCTGTCACTGGGAACATCCACTCCAATCTGGTCGAGCTCTTGATGTCTGTCCAATCAATCGATCTAAATATCCGTGACGCCGATGGCCTGACACCATTGGATGTCCTCAGCCGGCGCCCACAATCGGCGTCATCAGAAATACTTATAAAGCACCTGGTTTCTGCTGGAGGGATCTCGAAGTCAAAGGATCATGTGGCCAGAAGTGCTATTGCATCTCACCTAAAGTTGCAAAGTACCAGTAGCAGCAGCCCTGGAACTTCTTTCAGAATCTCAGATGCTGAGATATTCTTATATGCGAGTATTGAAAATGGATTGGATGCCAGCGGCGATGGAGGCAGTGAGAGGCTAAGTTCATGCTCGAGCACCAGCAAGAGTGAATTCAGTCACATTGAGACTGTCAACGATAATCATGGTTTTCTGAGTAACAATAAGAAACTGACTTCTGTTAATTACGCAGCAAGGCGTCTGAAAATTCTTCTTGGCTGGCCTCACCGAAAAGAGAAGAAAGTCGATTGCAATTTCACAGAATCATATAGAATTTTGGAAGACAATGACTTGTTTGAGTCGTCCAAGAAATTCAGCAGTTTTGAGGACATGCCAATCCCACTACGGCAGCAATTCTCCAGACCATCAATACTTCCCAACAATAAGCGGACTCTCTCTGTTAGGAGTTCTTTGCCAAGTCCATCAACAAAGAAGAAATTCGCGGCTGGTCTGATGCACGGTGTCATTCAAGCTATACCACATTTGGGTTTTCCTTC
Organism: Magnolia sinica; assembly: GCF_029962835.1. Taxonomy (NCBI): domain Eukaryota; kingdom Viridiplantae; phylum Streptophyta; class Magnoliopsida; order Magnoliales; family Magnoliaceae; genus Magnolia; species Magnolia sinica. Next base: position 57,692,632 of record NC_080575.1, on the reverse strand, counting down.
CCACTCCCGTTCGAGCTCTTTCTCGAGGTCTCCATTGTCTTCTCCTATGTTGTTGGACAAACAGAAGGTCATCCTATTGGATAATGAGAGCAGCGGGCCATCTTGTTCAAAAACATCCTTTGATGATGGGACCCAAGACATGTCACCAAAGTCAATTTTAGCTAATAATAAGTTGATGAACCAGTATTTCTGCTTTGGGGCGCAAGGCCTTTCTTTGGATGACTCAATTTGCAGGCCACAATCAAGTCGGGCCTACAAGCATTCAGTTCTCTCAATGGCTTGACAGAGGTGAAATGTCAGTTGTTTTCATTATATTGGACTAAATGCAAAGGTGTTCTGTGGGGGAGTTCTAGCTCGGCATCTTCCCAGGCTTAATATCTGTTTGTCTGTATGAAGGTTAGTAAGGTCTGTAACTGTTTCTTCGTTCTTTGCATTTACATTTCATTACATATTTGCTTGTGTGATTTGCTTGTACAATCTATTTAGATTATTCAATGGGCTTTTCTGTTGCAGTGTTTGTTTGGTAAAGCTCTCAAATAACTACTAGAATTCATTTGATGTCCTTTTGTCTCTGTAGATTATATATACTATAAATCTTGTCATTTTTTTCTTAGTCTGAGAAGATACGTGCTTGGAACATTTCAGTTTGATGGGAAGTTGTAACCATAGATCTAGAACTCACTGAGTCGACTTGTAAGTTGGCCGAGTCGATTTTCGAGCCGAGTCACCGGGAAACTGTGCTCTACCCAACTCACCTGTGAGTCGTGACATCCACAGTAAAACCACCCCTGCCAGAGATAAGATAACACTTAAGCAGTGCGTTTAAGGAGTGCATTGCTGTTAGATTTTATATATATATATATATATATATATATATATATATATATATATATATATATATATATATATATATATATATATATATGTTATGCTCAATAATTCCAAATGACTTCTTATATTGGGTTGAAATGCTTCAGTGCTCTCAGAGCATTATATAGTTGTATTGGACACTTTGAAAGGCCAATCCATGGATTGAGACTGTTTATTAGGTCCAGGTAGACACCCCACCCATGATGAAAAAGACCACTTTGCAAGAAACCAGTTACATTTTGAAATAAGGTTACGATTGACCTAAAGAACACTGGAAAACAATACGTGTTGGACAGAGAACAACCTCACAACCTCCCCGAGCTAACCAGGTGGAAAAAAACAACAAAAGAGGTGCCAGCGGGAATCAGATTCCTGCCGACTACCCTTGGCCCACCATGGGCTGCCACCTTGAAAAGCATGAAGCCTACAGCAACGGAAATCTGATTCCTGCAGGCGTCCGAAGTTAGTGCATGTCAGGGCGACAACTCCTGTTGCAAAGAGCCCCTGGGAATCCCTATTCTCGCCAGTGCCGTCTATAAAAGCAACTCACTATTTTCATTTAAAAGGGGGCTAGAGACACCTAAGGGAGGTTCGAGAGAAGATGAGAGAGAGAGAGAGAGAGGGAGGAGAAGTTCACTCGAAACCTGCAAGTAGGGTCGGAAGCGGGGATATTTGACCATCTCTTCCATTGAAGAGTCTTTGATCTCCCTGTTTCCTTCTCACACCTTATCCAAGTCTATCTACTTTATGCACATTTCTTTCTCCTAGATAGCGACTAAGATTGACGTTGAGTACATGGTCTTTGCAATCTTAGTCACGGCCTTGTATTTATGACTATCCTCTTTTTTTCTTTTTATTTATTTATTTATTTATTATTATTATTTTTAATTTATTTATTTCAGTAGGTTAGATCGACGTTAAACACATGGTCTCCGCAGTCCCAACCCTAGATGTAGATAAACTCTAGAACATAGTTAATCCCCCGAAATAAAATCTTAAAACCTTGTAGAGTAGAGACTACTATTGTGTGGGCCGAAAAAAGGTAACTAACTCATTTCTTTTTCATCAATGAGGTCCTTGCTCAGAATCTCTAACCACATACCAACCACAAGAGGCACTTGTGTTAGCGTGTCTTGCGATCTAACTCACAAGCGATTTTACGGCATCCAACCGGCCATGGTTCTACGCATCATTAGCTAGTGGTGACTCCAAGTCAAACACATCATCATTCTTAAGTCGACACCACCTCCTGTGTGCGAATCCAAAGAAGAGCCCTCACAAGGAAAGGATTGAGGGGTGATAGCGACGCATCCTGTAAAGGGCATTAATAGATTTAGCGACTTTGATGGAGAGTGTTCGCTTGCCACTAGCTTGGTCTCTTCTTTCATTTCTTTTTCTTTTTTTTTTTTTCTTTTTTTTTTTCTTTCTGATTTCTTAGTTTTGGTCCATTTACTTTTTCACATTGACATTTCAACAATTTAGATTCCAACAATTTACATTCCAGTTACTTTTCCAACAATTTACATTTTAGTCATTTACATTCCTGCACTTTACTTTTTGCACGTTTCTTTTCCTTTTTGGAAGCCACTACACTATGGGCATTCTTCATGTGAGCACCCCTTAGGGCCTGTTTAGTTCGTGTGATTAAATGGTATGGGATTGTATTAGATGGGATTAACGTCATTATTGCACAATAATTGCACGCTGGAAATACCATGGTATTTTAGCCATCCAATCCCCATATTTGGGAAAAAATTCTTGCTATAGGAAAAACAATGGATTCAGCAAAACCCCGTTTGGTGGACCATGGAATTGTAATCAACGAACCAAATTCACAACAGATATCAGTCACTCCTATACACATATATAACCAGAATGGCATATGTAAAGGGCGTATATGGATGGACGGCGTGGATAAAACACATGCATCAATGTGGGGCTCACATGTGTAGTGGATTTCTAAACCCATGGAAATCCTGCATGGGACCAAATGCAATTCCATCCTACCTAATCCCAACCCTGCCCGTCCTCCCCAAACGTCGGATAAAATTTTCACGCAACCAAATGCAAATCCATCTCACCTAATCCCATCTAATACCATGCACCAGATGCCCCGTTACTGTGTAGGAACTCAGTTAGGCTCGCATGTGTTTCTTCTTTGATGTTATCATTGAGAAGCCTCTAGAAAGGCAACCCTCTAGCACATACCTGAAGACTGGTTTACATGATTCGAAATGGTATATTGTTTAAGGAACTTACTCGAAGATTGCATATTCCAGTCACACACTTCCGATGCATTAATAAAATCAAAAATATAAAAAGAAAAAAAAAAGGAAAAAAAAAAAAGAGAGCGAAAAGGGGCATTGGTGAAGAGAAAGTACAAAGTCATACATTGCCATTGTTAGGCCCAAAAATCACTTGTGAGTCTAACACCCTCTGAGGGGCTCTCACTTTTATCATAATATCATCCTCGCTTGCTCTCGAATGGTTTTTCTTTTTCTTTTTTTTTTGTTAGCTTGTTAGTGCACCCCACTGTCAGTTCACACTTCACTGTTAGCCACCCCCACTAGGGATCGATACCAAGACCTCAGTGTTGAAACGAGATATCTTTCACTCAGTCTATCACTTGAGCTATGGATCAGGGTGTGCTCTCGAGTGGTTGTGGCAGCCTAAGAAGACATTCCTGCACTCCCATCTCCCCCGAGCTCATCCAAGCTTATCCTCAGCTCGCTCCCTCAGCCAATGTGGCCCTTAGCCTAAAAAGATTAGTAGAGCTGATGACTAATTTCTTCCAAGGTACGGCCACCCTCTTAGCCCAAAGCACATTGGTGCAATCACTGAGTGCTCCACTCAGTCAGCCAGTTTAACCTTCTCCAATTCCTGATTTGCCTTCTACCAATCAATTCCAGCCAACTCCCCCTAATGGGAGCCATATTCAATGCTAGTATCTTCCAATTCCAGCATATTCCTATGAACGAGACCCATTTCCATCATGCTTCCACGAATGAGACTCAAATCTAATAAACTCCCCCTAATTGAGCAATGGTAAATTCCAACATCCTCCTGCAATGGGAATTAATTCTAGTAAACTCCCCCAATGGGAGCTTTTTTCAACTCCAGTATCCTCCCATAAATGAGACTCAATTTCACAAAAAACCTCCCCTCAATAAGAACCAATTTTAAATCCAGGATCTTCCTGCAACTGAGAATTCTTTTCAGTTACATCCTTCCCCAGTGGGAGCCTAATATAGCAAACTTCCCATGATAGGAGTAACAGTCAAGTCCAGGATCCCCTTACAGGGAGCTATTGGGGTGTCAACCAGGTCGACTACTATAAGGAAGAAGCGATCCAAGTATTGTAAGGGGAAAAAGCCCTCCAGTCTGGCCCATCCAAGCTCGAGTAGCTCCATGAGCATTTTCAGGAGCAGCTTCGAGTGATGGAGAACGGTGTTCAATAACCTCTGTCCTTTTCACAGTGTGAGGGTACATTGGAACTTTGAGATTGCAAAATTCAATAGGCATGGGAGTACCAGGTGCTCCACACTCCACTTCGAAGCATCCTGTGGAGAGCTCAATGTCGTGGCAGCCGAGGACGAAGCATTGATCTGTCTTTTTCAGAAGCCCCTTAAGGGTGACACGTTAAATTGGTACAAGTGTCACTCAGCTACCAATGAATTAAATAAAACTTGGGAATACCTTTCCCAGTCATTTGTCAATTGGTCTGCATACAATCTTAACACGACACCTAAGAGGGCAGATCTTATAGCCCTAAGGCAAATGAACAATGAGACCTTGTCAGATACACTGGATAATGGCAAGTCATGGCTATTAGAATGAAGATACCCATTGACGGAGGAGTAGATCTCCAAGGTCTTTTTAATTTATTTATTTTTTAAAGGTAAGATTCACCAACTATATATTGATAAAGGAAAATGTACATCTTGGAGATTCAGGCAGGCCCCACAGGGAGAGAGGCCACATCTATCATGTGGAAAGAAGGGGAAAAAAAAAAAAACAGAGAAAGGAAAAAGAAGCAGAAGTTAGAATCGGCTACTGGGAAGGCGCTAGCAGACAAAATCCTCTATCCAGAACTGAAAAAAGCCACCCAAAATTCTAAGAAATGGACACAACCAAGGCGTATAGGGCAAGAAAATGGTAGAGGCCGCCCGTAGCGCGAGTTGTAGGGAGGCATCTGCATAAAACAGGGTCAGCCGACCTCTGTTTTGGGTCTAGATTGTTTGATCTGGCCACGACTGGATCTATCAAGAAGCATGGAACCTCTTATGGGCCTTGGGAGGTCACTCGGCACAAGGAAAAGCATGTTCGGGGCACCCATGCTTGCCAATTTAGCCAGTTCGTCAGCTACACAGTTGCCCTCCCTGAATGTGGGGGAGAAATGGATGTTGAGGGCCTGGGTGAGTTGTTGAATTATTCCCAAGTAGTACCATATGTTCCACCTACTGGATTTATTGGTATTGCTCACCGCATCGAAAATCACTCGAGAATCCCTCTCTGCCATAATCTGAGACAGGCCTTTATCTCTATAAAGGATCAAGCCATCAATCAGCGTGTGGGCCTTTGCAACTGTGTTAGAAACTGAACCATATCTATTGTGGAAGGCGAAGATGAAGTTGCCATGGTGATCTCTGCAAATTCTACCTCCATGACCCATCCAAATGGGGGTTTGCGCCAAGTGATAATATGGGTCCTGTCTGTGATAAAAGGGGAATACATATCCATTCCCAATGCTCGCCCAAGTTACATCCCTTGATCTGAAGAGATGTCCAAGTGAGGCAGCTGAGAGAGTAAATCTCTGATCCACTTTGTGATTTTGGTGATAGTTGAGCCTGCTGAAAAAGGGCGATCATTGAATCTGACAACGTTTCTACCAAGCCATAGCTCCCATATAATAAGAGGGGGAGTGAGGCCACGAAGAATCTTCCAAGAGGAGGATTTTCTAGTAGCCATCGTCCACTGCTGGATCCGGATGGAAATAGGTTGTCCCTGAATGAAATGGACCTTGAATAGTTGGGCGAAGAATCTTCACACTTGGGAAGCTACCAGACCATTGCTAAGAAGGAGGTCGAGGTCTTCCACGTAGTGGGAGGAGGGTGGGACTGGTTGATTGGAGGGTTGGGCGTTAGAAAGATGATTGACTGTGAGCTGGGGGTTATCGAAAGAAAGATAGGGGGTGTTAGGCTAATCGAGGTGCAGTTGATGAAGTTAGGAGGAGGAGTATCGCTGAGAGTGGCCGACCTGCTCTGCTGGATATGAGCCATCGAGAATGTTGTTGTGAAGGCTGGATGTGGATGGGTTGAATGAGAGGGAAGTGAAGATGGTTTGTTGTCTGTTAGTGGCCATTGCTACGTGATTTGGGCAGGGGTGCACACAATATTCGCATCTAGATGCCAGGCTAATGCCAATATTTTGGACTTTGACATCTACTGGGATCGCTCTATGCATCAGTTTCCAAAGAAATATATCGAGTTTCGGTGGAAGGGACTTGTTCCAGGCCCAGTAAGTCCAGGGCTGATCGGGACAAGAGGCTCAGATAGCGTTCCAAGCAGATTTTGAGGTGAACTTCCCTGACGGCGAGAAGTTCCAAATTAGTTTGTCTTGTCTGGTGGAAAGATAGATCCCACTATCTTTGATTAATCAGGTTGAGGAAGCAGGGAGTATGGATTTGACTGATGAAAGGTTAAAGCCGCGTGATGGGCTCCAAAAGTCCTTAAGGAGTCTTTGGAAGGACTAAGGGTGGGGGGGTGTTATTAGTCCAATTATGTGACTAGAAATTGACATTTCCTTCACCAATCAACCATCTCAAGTTGAGAATGCAGAAAATGAGTGTGCCTCTAACTTGTATCCATATGCTCGAACCTCCAATGTTGGCCTGGCTTATACCATTAATGAATTTAACGAAGTACTTCGCATGGAATAGCTTGGCCCATAGAGATTTTCCTTCAAAAAGCCTCCATGCCATCTTGCAGCGGAAGGCTTGCATTACATCCACTAATCTTCTGATGCCTAACCCACCCTTGCTGACTGGATAACATAATTCGCTCCATCTAACCCAGTGCCGTCGGTTGCTGGCTTCCGAGTTTCCCCAAAAGAAAGAAGCTAGCATCTTTTCAATCTAATGGCAGGAACTTTTCGGGATGTAGAGGGTTGATAGAATATGCATTGGGATGCTACTCAGGACATGTTTGATAAGCACCAATTTAGCAGCTTGGTTGAGAAGCTTGGCCTTCCATCCCGCTATCTGTTGCTCAATCTTGTGGATGAGAGGCAAAAGATGTTGGTATCGGACTTTTCCTTTGACTAGTAGAGCTCCCAGGTAAGTGACGGGAAAATTGGATTGTTGGAAGCCAGTGAGCTGAGAAATCTATCTCGCCCTCCCAATTGGAGCCTTTTTGGGGAGGAGGTAGTAGCTTTTCTACAGGTTGACTTTCTGGCCCGATCCTCTCTCGTAGGATTGAATGAAGAATAGCAGGGAGCGAATTGAAGATATCTTGCCATTAAGAAAGATAATCATATCATCAATGAATAATAGGTGGGTTATAATAGTGTTATCCCTGGGAAGTTTGTAAGGAAGGCAGGCTTGGATTGGAAAAGACGGTTAAGACCTCTACTTAAAACCTTCGTCGTGATAATAAATATAGTCGGGAAAAGGGGATCTCCTTGGCGAAGGCCCCTCGATGATTGGAAGAAGCCGAAAGGTCTTCCATTAATGATTATAGAAAACCAGCACCCCTCCCAGCATTGTTGAGCTAAACGAATCCACTTTGGGCTAAAACCGAAGGATAGAAGAACCTTCCTGATGAAGCTCCATTCCATCCTATCGTAGGCCTTCTCCATGTCCAGCTTAAAGATAATGTTGATCCCAACAGTTTTCCTGTCTATGTCAAAGGCCATCTCTGAGGCTATTGATATGCTTTCCGCAATGGATCTGTCCTTGGTGAAGGCACTCTGTTTGCTGGAAATGATTGTTAGAAGGAGGTTGGACCGCCTAGATGCAATGATCTTTGAGAAAATCTTTTGGATACAGCTGCAAAGGCTAATGGGCCTGAAGTTTGCAAAGCTGCTTGCATTTGGCTTCTTAGGGATGAGGAAGATTGAGGTGCATTGGAAAGATCTGGGGACATGGCCTCCCTAGAAAAATTCGATAGCTGCTAGATGGATATCATTCTTGATAATGTCCCAACAGGATGTGTAGAAACCTCGTGAGAAGCTGTCTGCACTAGGTGCGCTGTCGGCAGGGATGGATAATGCTGCGACTTTGACCTCCTCTAAGGTTGGAGGTCACATTAGCATGGAATTCATTTGGTTGGTTATTAGATCAGGGATACAATGGAGCAGGTTTGGGGGGGGGGGGACGTGGGGTTCTCAATTGAGAAGAGTTTAGAAAAATACTTGAGGGCTTTTGCTCCAATATTTGAATCTGAGTGAAGAGTGGAACTTGAGGGAAGGTGGATGGAAGTGATGGATGCTCTTCTTCTTCTGTCTATCACAGATGCATGAAAAAAATATGGTATTCTTATCTCCAGCTTTTAGCCATGTAACTCTGGACTTCTATTTCCAATAAGTCTCTTCTTGGAGAAGGGCCATCTTAAGATGAGCTTGAGCCAAGTTCAGCTTAGCCCTATCCTCATCAGATTTGGATTGGATGAGATTGAATTCTACCCTGGTCACCTTGTCTTCGGCACGTTTGATATATTGGAAAATGTTCCCAAATATAGAGCCGTTCCAGGTTTTGAGACTGGTCTTGAGCCTCTTCATCTTCAGGAATAGTCGAAGCATGGGAGTGGCCTGCTCCACATGCGCCCATGATTCTCTGACTACATTGTAGAAATTTTCATGAAGAGACCACATGTTTTGGTATTTGAATGGAATAGGCCTTGAAGCTGCTGGTTGTTGTAACATGAGGAGAAGAGGGGAATGATCAGAGAAAAGCTGAGGCAAGTGTTCAACCCTGCTGTTTGAAAATGATTGCAGCAAAGCTGTGTTGAATAACATCTTGTCTAGCCTAGCCCAGCGCCTGCTCAGTCCGTATTTATTGTTACACCAGGTAATAACATCCTCTCCAAGGTCATCCACTTAGAAAACCCAAGTATCTCTAGATACCTCATCTCCTATGTGTGTGTGCGCGCGCTTCACTTCTCCAATCCATACTAGAAAATAAGTTAAAGCCACTAACGGAAGTTAGCAATCTCGTTGCCTCTGTCCAATGTGCACCATTTGCCTTCTAACAGGGACAACAACAACACCACCACCAACAACAACAGAGATAGAGCTTATAATACCCCAACCATAGTTGGCAGATGGGGGATGGCCGAGAGCCTTGGAAATTTATATAGATAGCCCAAACATTCAATGAGGTACTAGCTATGCCAATTCAGAAGCAATTCCTTGCTATGTTACAACCTAGCCCCTGCCAAATCCTCTACGTCCAAACTATAATGAAACTGAGTATTGTGTTCCACTAGTCAAGGGGTCATATGACAAACCACTATACACCTTGAGACACATGTCCAGGACTTGATTGATCAAAAGAAAATCTCGATCACAATTCTTAAGATAGTTGCTAACAACATCGTTCAGAATCCACTACCATAGATTCAAGCATATTTCAATTCATCAAGAACTTGTACTATTAATGCCATCAGGGATGAGCCTACTCACCCTACTTTCTTTCCCGTCCAATTCATCTGTGTCATCAACTCCATTTGGTGTCCACAACTTGTTCTACATGGGGCACCACCTACTAGCACAATCCCATATCTAGTTTTGGTCCTCTAAGAGAGGGCCTCGGAGCTGGCCAACTTTTAAGATAGGAATTTGGCTCTTAGTTTTTGTTAAGGATGGTTTATTTCACCCTTGGTCCTCCAAGGGAGGGCCCTTGAGTTGACATACAACCCGATTCCCAATCAGCCATGGTCTAGTCCTCCATGAGAGGGCCCCTAAGCCAACATTCTCCCAAATCTAGCCAACCTACTCGCAGAATAGTAGTCTAGCTCCTAATCCAAATCCAGCATGGTTTAGTCAACTTATCATCCTCCATGGGAGGGCACTGGAGCTAACATTCATGCCACATACTTTTGCCAAAGCAGAGTGTCAATTTAGTCTACTAAACTTCTTCCGAGACAAGCCCGGATCCTTGCTCAGGTTCCCCAACATATAGCTAGCCCTTGGTCCTCCAAAGAAAAGCCCCTTCCTCGGACGAAATGCCAAATGCCCTAGCACGATCAAGGCCCAGCTTTAATAATCAAGCTACCATCTAGGAAGGAAGCTCCATTTTTCAAGAGGACTTGACAAGTTCTAGCCAACCACTGGTCCTCTAAGGGAAGGGCTTGTCCGGTCACATCAACCCCTCTACCGTGGACTCAATCCCTTGGTTTCTCAACCCCCTCTGGTTTTTCAAAGATGGGTAGTCCCCCCTATAATGAGAAAGCAATACCGCGGACTCAATCCAGGTCACTTTCCAGAATGTGGTGAGGTGAGTAACATGAACCCCAATGGCTTCCTAAAAAGAAGTGATCATAAGGGACCTTTGGCGAGATTGCCATTAAGGTTGAAGCTACATATGATGTAATAGCTCAATTGATAATAATTCCCGCCCAAATCTCCATTTAGGATTTACGATGCACATCATAGATGCATTGTGGAATGTTTTTCAAAACTCTTAATGATGCACATATCACTTGGGAAGTGCCACTTGAAATGGTTGTGTACACAATCATCCAACTCCTCGCAATGTGAGCAATCGCCTTTTCATATGAGGAGCTCTCACCCATAGTCCATGACCATGTGTGTTTGCTTAACATAATCGTTTGTTTCAAGGGCTTCAAGGTCCCACTTATGTTGGTTAACAATGGTTTAAGTCTAAATGCTTGCCCACTTCTTGCTTGTTTAGGGATGGAACCATCCATGTTCAAGCCAAGCAATATAAATGTGAGAGCATTTGATAATTCCACGAGACAAGTTGAGGACGAGATTGATATTGAAGTCTAGATATGTCTAAACACATCAACTATTACCTTTCAAGCCTTGGATGTCTCACCTTCAGTCAACCTCCGTCTTGGGCAAACCTGGCTACACGAAGTCGAGGCATTTCGTCAACCATTCACCAAAGGGTCCAGAGACAAAGTGATCTCTATTTTAGTTGATCTAGAACATATCTTTCCTACCAAGGCAGCAGATCTTGAATAGATCGATTGTTAGGGCCATAATCACCACAAACAGACCCCACATCTAGAATGGGTAATGACATGAAGAAGACTGCATGGAAGGGACATTTGGAATTAAATTCATAGCGCACTGATTGAGGGGCTAGAGGCCTGATTGATGTAAAAATGATTCTCACATGTGCACAAGGCGACCCTCTATGACTTTAATGACCTAGATCATCTCATAGAGTTATTATAGTGCCCTGATTGTTGATGTGCATGCTTGGAACCGTAGATTTACTATATGTGTACTTGCCGACGTGCATACCTACCCCACGACCTTGCATAAGTGTACTACTCCACACATGTTTCTACTCTCGCACATGCATCACACACGCACATACTCTCGCACACACACACACACACACACAAATCCTCACTCATTGACCATTGATCAAAGACTTGTACTTATTCACCATGAACTTTGGAGTGGTCCCCACATGCCACTTATTGACTTGGACTCTAAGTCAATAAGAAGAGGGAATCTCTATGTGCACATCCTCCCTCACCTTAGTCACATAGGCCATACCTAGCCCACACCCCTCATCCCTCTGTCCCATACTCTCTCTCTCCTCTCCCACTCCCTCGTATGCTTTCACATATCTCTCACCATTCCCACTCTCTCCTCCACCGCAACAACCTAACCCCCTCCCTCACTCACTGTCACTCACACTTCTGACCCTTAGTAAAAGAAGGGAGAGAAAAGAGAGATAAAGAAAGAAGATAGAAAGAGAGGAGAGAAAGAAAAGAAAGGAAAGAAAGAAAGAAGGGAAGAGGTGAGGTGGTGCCGCCAGAACCATCCTTTAGAGTTGATCAGGAGTAAAACCGCCCACCTTGGTGTTGTTACGCAGCATGCCAACAACGTAGTGAACCGAGATCCAATCTCCGGTCTCACCCACAAACAATAAATATGAAGAAATATAAACTAGAAGAAGAATCAAAGCATTCCAAACAAACCACAGGATAAGATATATGTGGAAAAACCCCAACAAGGGTAAAAATCCACAGATGCAAACTTCCACTATGAAGAAAAACGAAGATTACAAGGCAATGTACTAACCTCTCCCTTAGAACTACAGAGAAAACCCTTTGCCAATACCTTAGAATTATTTTCCATACACTATAAAAGCTCTAGGGACACTTATTTATAGTTTAGGCAACTTTCCTTTCGCACCTCTACGAAAACCGACTCAAAAATTCACATTCTGCATCAAATCTAGAAACGAATCTACGTAACCTCGACTAGTCGAGCATGCGCCTCAACCGGTCGAGCACGGGCCTCGTCCGGTCGAGCACCTCGGAACCCAAAACTTGATGCTCGCTAGACTTTGAGTCGAGCCAGTCCATGACCGGTCGAGCAGCCCCCAGATGTGGCTCCACATCTCAACAATTTTTCACTTGGAGACACATCATCTTAAACATTCGTCTTCTACATCTGGAGTGCACCACCTCCCCGTCTTCAAGCCTGAAGATCAATCTAAGTTGAACAGAGCTTCAGCTTCTCCCGTGTAACTGCTTTGGTCAGCATATCAGCATGATTGTCACTTGTATGAATCTTCTCCAGAGCAATCGATCCATCTTCCAGTAATGAATGCATGAAGTGATATCTGATGTCAATATGCTTGGTTCTTAAATGAAAGACTGAATTTTTAGCCAAGTGTATTGCACTCCGACTGTCACTGTACAGCTTGCAATCTGCTTTCTTCTTACCCAACTCTTCCATGAAACCTTGTATCCATACCATCTCCTTACATGCTTTTGTAGCTACAACATATTCTGCTTCTGTCGTATTGATAGATACTATCTTTTGTAACTAAGAGACCCAACTGACTACAACACTACCCAGAGTAAAAATATAACATGTAGTGCTTCTTCTGCTGTCGATCTCCTGCCAAATCTGAATCTACGTAGCCTTGTAGCTTGATTTTCGATCCACCATAGCACAATCCTACATCCTTAGTACCTACCAAGTATCTAAGGATCCACTTCACAGCTTCCCAATGTTCCTTCCCGGGGTTGTTCATGAACCTGCTAACAACTCCCACTGCTTGGGCAATGTCTGGCCTCGTGCTCACCATAGCATACATGAGACTCCCAATAGCTGACACGTATGAGACTTTAGCTATGTAGTCCCATTCCTCCTACGTCTTTGCACTTTGTTCCTTAAATAACTTGAAGTGGTTGGCTAATGGAGTGCTAACCAGCTTAGCACCTCCCATATTGAATCGATCAAATACTTTGGTTATGTACTCTGCCTGTGACAAAACTAGTTTCTTATTTTTCCTGTCACGCTTTATCCTCATGCCTAGGATTTGTTTTGCAGCTCCTAAATGTCACGCCCCAAACTCGGAAACTGGGCTCACAAAATTTTCGATCGTCGAATCCGGTGCTGACAGCCTCTATAGTACCCCATTCTCGGCTCCCAGCGTATATACGCCAGATTCCAATCCTGGGATCCTACAAGGAGGATTTTCCAATGTACATTTATCTCGTAATGAGCATAACCATAAGTTACCCAAATCACAAAGGCAACATCATCATCACATATCCACTAATATAATCGTTTGAGTACAATACTGAAAGGGAAATACATATATAAAATAAATCAAAGCTCCAGACGACCGCTGCACGCTCCAGGCTCAATGCTGCTGCAACCTAACACTACCTGCACGCATCTATCGTGCATAAGCTTATAGAAAGTTTAGTGGGTGGTGAAAGTGTGTGCATAAGGTAAGTGCCAAGTAAACAATATCAGAATAATTAGAGTAAGCGATAATACTGATAAACCCATAATCATACAATATCAGAAACACTATCAAGATCATAAATCATACGAAATCAGAGTAATATAAAAACATACTGATAGGCCCATAAATACCATCAGTCTTATACAGGCTATGTGACGCAGAAATATAATAAAAATAATATCATATACTAATGAAGCAATATAGATCAACTATGTAATACGGAGACAACAAGCTAAATATCAGATGCCGCTGATGCAATGCAATATACAAATCCTGATGAGTCTACGAATACCGTCAGCTGTATCTAGGTCATATAAATGCATAAACATAGTAACCCGAAATGCCATATGCGGCAGATGTAATGCGATATGTGGTGCGAATGGAATGACCATGCTGGAGTGTGAAGTCGGGATAATAGTACGTAGTATCGCAGGTCATGGGGTCCATCACAAGGGACTTCTATCCAAACCAGTCCCATACCTAAATTTGGATAGTCAGACTCAATGTGGTAAACTCCTGATCTCAGGTTAGTCACGCGCCCAACCAAAATCCTAGTCATGCGAATGTACACGTAACAAATAGTTGCGCACCACCAGCCTGAGTGGATAGTGAATGAATGAATGAATGAGTATGCAACGCCTGCTCAATAAGTCCACATATCAGTACGGTTCCTCTCTGGAAAATCACCGGGGTCTATTACACTCTAAACCAAATTGCCGCCCCATCGCGCGCAACAAGGCAAGTGGAAGAGACCTCACTATCCACCTACTAATATCGGGCCCATCTCGTCGATAGCGGACCCATTCCTCGAGCTGGTCAGACTCAGCCTAGCATTGCCCCCTCCTCTCGGGCAGGTAAGGCCGTACTCCCTTCCAACCGACCACGACACAGTGGGAGACGCGGCTTAACGGTATACGGCCCTCATGCGCTCATGCATCCACTCGGTCTAGACGTTGGAGCAACCTCTGGAACCAAGAGGGTTTAGGGACTTTCACTTAGGGATATCTATAGCACCCCATGTAGAACAGATTTTCGGTGTCCCATCTGGCCATCCACGAAATACCTGTGGAGGCTACAGCCCTGATGTCGCTAAGGCGTACGGTGGTCATGTCACAAAATGCTAGATGTATGAGTCATACCATCCAGTCATGCATCAAACCCGCACATACCGCGTGCTCATGTGGGGCAACTCCACCTATCAGGGAGTCCCATAAACAACCGACACTATGACATATGCAATGGTCAATCATAACTCACAACAAACATGCAGATGATGCGTATGTGCATGTATCATGATGCTATGCAGTCACATACTTATAATCGGTATCAATAACCGGCATCAACAATCGACTCCGACAATGTGGACATTTAACCAACATTGCCTCCAAGGAATGGCCCACATAGAGCCTAATATATAGTGGACCCATGACCTCACGCAAGGGCCTAATACACATCACGATGAGCCTCATATAGGTCTCGACAATCGGCATCGGCAATCGAAATCGGCCTCAATAATCGGAATCGACCTATACAATCGGCCTCGACAAATCGGAATCGATACTCGGGCTCGACAATCGGAATCGGCAAATCGGTACATCAATCGGAATCAGCAATCAGTTATGACAATCGCAATCGATCAGAACCGACAAAATCAGTCACGTCAATCAGAATTGGCAATCGATCACGACAATCAGAATCGATCAATAATCCGAATCAACAAATCGGTCGCATCAATAGGAATCGGCATTTAGTCATGACAATTAGAATCGATCGATAATCAAAATCGGTAAATCGGTTACGTTAATCAAAATCAGCAATTGGTCACGACAATTGGGATCGATCGATAGTCAGAATCGACAAATTGGTCACGTCAATTGGCAATCAGTCACGACAATCGAAATCGATCGATAATTAGAATCAGCAAATCGGTCTCGTCAATCGGAATCGGCAATCAGTCGCGACAATCGAAATCAATCGATAATCAGAATCGACAAATTGGTCACGTCAATCGGTATCGACAATCAGTCATGACAATCGGAATCAATTGATAATCAGAATCGACAAATCGGTCATGTCAATCGGAATTGGCAATCGGCCACAACGATCGGGATCGATCGATAATCAGAATCGGCAAATCGGTCACGTCAATCAGAATCGGTAATTGGTCTCGACAATGGAAATCGATCGATAATTGAAATCGGTAAATCAGTCACGTCAATCAGTATCGGCAATCGGTCATGAAAATTGGAATCAATCGATAATCAGAATCGGCAAATCGGTCATGTCAATCGGTATCGGCAATTGGTCATGACAATCGGAATCAATCGATAATCAGAATCGGCAAATCGGTCATGTCAATTGGTATCGGTAATCGATCATGACAATTGGAATCAATCGATAATTAGAATCAGCAAATCGGTCATGTCAATCGGTATCGGCAATCGGTCATGACAATCGGAATTAATCGATAATCAGAATCGGCAAATCGGTCACGTCAATCGGAATCAGCAATTGGCCACGACAATCAGGATTGATCGATAATTAGAATCGACAAATCGGTCACGTCAATCGGAATCGGTAATCGGCCACGATAATCGGTCGAACAAGGCCTAAGGAAAGGACACAATGTGGACATTCAACCACCATTGCCCATCAATGTGGACATTCAACTACCATTGCCCATCAATGTGGACATTCAACTAACATTGCTCCCAAGCAGTTGCCCATATAGAGCCTAACATACAGTAGACCTATGACCTCACACAAGGGCCAAATATACAACACCATGGGCCGCATCACATGGGCCTAATACACGTCACTATGGGCCACATCCATGGGCCTCAATTATATCACAATGGGCCTCTACCCATGGGCCCAAATACATCTCAATGGGCCTCCTATACGACAAGTGGGCCACACTACTTGGGCCTCTCATACATTACAATGGACCGCACATACGGGTCAATATACATCGAGTGGGCCACAATATATGGGCTTGAAATACACACAGGTGGGTCCTACACATGGGTTTTCAAAATAGAAAAACAGGTGGGCCCCATTCATGGGTTAAAAATACATCATGATGGGCCCCATGGATGGGCCGCACCAATGGGCCTCAAATGGGCTTAGACCACACCGAAAAATCTTTTCACTAGTTGCAGGTATAACACGTGTATCACTGTACACTTTCATTTTATGGGGCACATGGCCACAAATGATGATCAGCACGGTCCAAACATTGGCAAGGTAAATCGGCACCAACCAAACATTTTCCATGTAAATCAGCACCACTCAAATATTGTCCATATACCCCAACACCATCCAAACACGTCCAACACCGTCCAGCACTGTCTGGATGGTTTAGATGAATTAAATACATCGAGGTGGGTCCCACCTGCCATGGACGGAGCGATTATACAACACATCATCAGGGTGGGTACGCCCAGCGTCTGGCCAGATAGATGGACGGATGAAATACATACATCATGGTGCTTTGCACACACAGCACACACACATATTTAAAAGAAAACACAAACATCTGGTGGGTCCTACGTGGGGCCACCTCACATGCATGATACTTATAGATATATATTATATTATATTATATATATCCATGTACATATATCTTATACCAGATATTAGTCCAGCGTGCTGGACGCAATCCACAGTGGGATCCCACCATCCCTGATGGACGGTGTGGATACACACATACATTACATAAGGTGGGGCCCACAAAACAACGGCCACCAGCCAATCCGCTTCATCTGGTGGGTTCCACGTACATGGCCCACCAGATACATACAAAATATATATATCATATGGATATTATCATTATTATTTATTTGTTATAAATACAGTGGTCCCCACATGCCCAGTGTCTGGACGTGGAAATACAAAACATACATCGTTTGTGGGGCCTTGATCTGGATAGTCTGTGCATCAGATGGATGCCACATCTAGACCCTAGACGGTGTGGATATAACACAAACATCACTGTGCCACCCCACATGATGGACAGCTAGAAATCCATAGCATCACGGTGGGTCGCAGGTGTGGCGAAAACATACATCGTGGCGGTCCACAAAGCTTGCTGTATCAGAGCAGCAGATGCAGCTACTTGCTGCAGGCCTTTAAAAATAATAATAATAAAATGAAATAAAATAAGAAGGGATGGACGACTTTGATAAAACACATGCATCACAGTTGGGACCCATGTGGATATGGCCCACAGCTCTGGAATAAGCTGATATTTGTGTCTTACCCTCCAGTAGCACATTCTGCTGGACGGTCTAGATAACTCAATATCAGGGTGGGCTCGTGATCTGGTAAAACGGATGGACGTTTGGATGTATCACATACATCAGCAGGACCCACAGGAGGCTGACGTCAATACAACATCTACATAACTGGTGTGCGGCAGGCCAGTCAATCCACTTCCCACCGTCCAGTCCCTGGACGGTGCGGATACGTACATCAATATGAGGTGGGCCCCACACGCTGCCATGGTAGGGGTCCACGTCCAAATAGATGGATGGCTTGGATACAATTCAAACATCATGGGTGGGCCGTTGCTCATAGAGAAAGAGAGAGAGGGAGAGAAAAAGAAAAGGAAAGAGAGGTATCGGTGGTGATGGAGGGACCTTGCCACTATAGGCCCCTCATTGATGCAAAATATACATCAAGTGGGTCCCGTTACAAGTGGGCCCTAAATCAAAACCAAGATGATGAACACCCACCTTAGACCTCTTCTTCATTCTTCCGCCAATGCATGCTAGAGATCCAAATGAACAACTTCAACGGTCGGGATCAAACTTAATGGTGGAGATGGGAGATAGAAGTGGGCCACACAAAGCTTCTCCCATGAAGAGCCATGGACGTGGGTTGCTTGGGAGGAAAATGAGAGAGAGAGAGAGATGAGAGAGAGAGAGAGAGGTGTAAGGGGGAGAGAGAGAGAGATGGGTGTGATGGGTGAAAAGGTGAGTGATGGGTGTACTTTGTGTAAGAGGGTGTTGACTTTAGGGGTTGCTTGGGGATGGGGTGATGTGTACTTGACATGAGGTGTGATTGATGGGATTGATGAGACATGATTTGAAATCTTTTTTTTAGATTTACAAATGCGCGGTGTTTTCTCAAACTGAACGCGAGCCACATCTCGTGGCCTGGGTATCGCCTCGACGTGCGAGACGTGGCATCGGAACCGCGGCGACAGCGCGGTCGCTAGGGTATAAGTCTCGGGTTGAGCCGATTCCGGTTTGCAGGACTCGACTTAAGATCACGCGCAAATGTCGGATAAGGGTCGAAGGTTGCCGAAATTCGATCGAGAGGATCGCGGGAACCTACGGAACCGTACGGAGTAGCATACGGGCCTTACACTAAATCCTTCATGGAAAATTCTCTAGACAGTTGTCTTTTGAGATCTGACATGTCTTTCATGCTTGAACCGGCCACAAGCATATCATCAACATATAGAAGAAGGATGATGTACGACGTATTAAACTTATTCAAATAACAACAGTAGTCTGCATGACATCTCCTAAAACCATTTCCCGACATGAAGCTGTCAAACTTCTTGTACCACTGCCTCGGGGCCTACTTCAGGAATATAGACTCTTCTTTAGTCTGCACACTTTGTTCTCATTTCCTGGTGCCATGTATCCTGTCGGCTGATGCATATATATCTCTTCTTCAAGGTCCCCATGAAGAAAGGTTGTCTTAACATCTAGCTGCTCTAGATATAAGTCTTCTGTAGCCACTATACCCAAGTCCATGCGAATCGTAGACATTTTCACCATAGGTGAATATATTTTAGTGAAAATGATACCTGCCTTTTGTTGAAGCCCTTTCACAACCAATCTAACCTTTTACCGTTTCGAACCATCATGCTCCTTCAATCTGTAAACCCACTTGTTATGAAGAGCTTTCTTACCCTTGGGTAGAGTGACTAACTCCCATGTACGATTAAACTCAAAAGAGTCCATCTCATTATCCATAGCTTGCTCCCACTTAACCCGTGTATTTAACTTTAATGCCTCTTCAAAACATTCTAGTTCACCATTATCTGTTAGCAGTAGATAATGTAAGGAGGGTGAGTATCGGACCTGGGTCTCCTCTCCCGAGTAAACCTCCTCACAACCGGTGTTTGTGGCTCTACCTCATAATGCTCCTGTGCATGATCATCTTGTGGTGCTGTAACACCCGTATCCAGTAACTCTTCTAACTCTACGAATTCTTTCTCCTCGGCCTTATTTTCCTGCACACTATCCTTATGCATCACTTTTTCATTAAAGACTACATCTTTGCTTCTGATGATTTTCTTGTTTTCTGTATCCCAAAACCTGTAGCCAAAATCATGCTGCCCGTAGCCTATAAACGTGTACCTCCTGGACTTCGCATCCAGCTTGTTTCTGTGCTCTGCTTCAATGTGAACATATGAAGTGCAACCGAACACTCTGAGATGTTCAAGGTTAACTTCTTTCCCAATCCACGTTTCTTCTGGTAGCCCACCATCTAATGGTGCTGATGGACTTCTATTGATGAGATATGTGGCAATATTCACAGCATCTGCCCAAAACGTCTTAGGCAACCCCACATGTAACCTCATGCTCCTGACACGCTCAAGGATGGTCCCGTTAATGGGCTCAGCCACACTATTCTGTTGCGGTGTCCCTGGAATCGTTTTTTGATGTTTGATTCCATTTGTTGCACGATACTCCTCATTATTTTTCACTTCTTAAATACATCATATACATCAGATTTGTGCTTTAAGAAATAAATCCACAGTTTTCTAGTAGCATCATCAATAAAGGAAATAAAATAACGTGAACCACCAAGAGCTGATACCTGTACCGGTCCCCACACATCAGTGTATACAAGCTCCAAAAGATGCATCTTTGGAGCGCGTCCTGTCTTCTTGAAGCTTACCCTCTTCTGCTTGACATACACGCAGTTCTCACAGAATTCCAAGTCAATAGACTTCAGCCCTGGTAGCTTCCCTTTTGACAATAGCACTTTCATCCCATTCTCACTCATATGTCCCAACCTCTGATGCCATAACTGCCCATTCACTCCAGTTGATGTGACTGCGAGTGAACTATACGATCCTAAAGTCACATACAAAGTACATTCCTTCTTGCCTCGAGATATCACCAAGGCACCTTTTGTGATTTTTCAGGAATCACTAGTGATGTCGTCACATAACCGATATCGGTCATCTGCCCCACTGAGATCAAGTTCCGTTTCAAACTCGGTACATGTCTGACATCCTTCAATTTCAAAGTCGTTCTGTCTTTCTGATTTATATGAATGTCTCCCTTTTCAATGATACTATACGACTCATCATCACCCAGGTAGACTCTCTTGAAGTCACCTGATACATAATTAAGCAGAGCTTTCTTACATGAAGTGACATGAAACGAAGCACATGAGTCTATAACTCAAGACTCATTTCTCGCATTAAGAGACAAGATCAACACCTCTGTGTCACTCTCCTCAGATAGATTCACTGAATCCTTTTCGCCTTGAGAGCTTCCTTCTTATTTCTTCAGCGCTCTGTAATCACATTTCATGTACCCTTTTTTGCTGCAATGTCAACACTTGTTTTTGTCTTTCGGTCCCTTGGACTTCTTCCTTGACTTAAAACGTCCGTGTTTATTGCCTCTTTTGTTCAGCGATCTTCCTCTTCCTTCAACGTTTAGAGCATTCCTTGAATCCCCTGAAACTCCTGATGCCTTTCTTCTAGATTCTTCGCTGAGAATTAGACCGGTCACATCATCAAATTTCAGTTTTGTCGACCCTAAAGAATTGCTCACAGCAATCACCAAACCATCCCAACTGTCTAGTAAATTGGATAAGATCAATAATGCCCTGACCTCATCCTAAAAAATAATGCCAACAGATTCGAACTGGCTCGTGACAGTATTGAATTCGTTTAAATGTTCAGCCACGCTCCCACAATCTGACATCTTCATGTTAAATAGTTGTTTCATAAGATGAACCTTGTTGGACGCTGAGGGTTTTTCATACATGGTGGCTAGGGCTTCCATTAATTCTTTTGTAGTTTTCACCTTGGATATATTGAAGGCGATGCTCTTGGACAAAGAGAGTTGGATCGTTCGTAAAGCATTCTGATCCAATAAAAGCCATTCATCATCTGTCATCTTTTCTGGTTTATTCTCTTTTCCTCCTAGAGGAATATAGAGGCCCTTCTGATACAGATAATCCTCCATCTGCATCTTCTAGAAGGTAAAGTTTGAACCATCAAACTTCTCAATTCTAGTATTCCCTTCTTCTGTCATCGCTCCCAATATAACTAAACCAATAGCTCTGATATCAGTTTTGTGCAGCACGCCAACAACGCAGTGAACCGAGATCCAATCTCCAGTCTCACCCACAAACGATAACAGGAAGAAATATAAACTAGAAGAAGAATCGAAGCATTCCAAACAAACCACAAGACAAGATATATGTAGAAAAACCCCAACAAGGGTAAAAAACCATGGATGCAAACTTCCACTATGAAAAAAAATGAAGATTACAAGGCAATATACTAACCTCTCCCTTGAAAGTATAGAGAAAATCCTTTGCCAACACCTTTGAATTATTTCCCATACACTAGAAAAGCCCTAGGGACACCTATTTATAGTTTAGGCAACTTCCCTTTTGCACCTCTGCGAAAATTGACTCAAAAATCCGTAGTCCGCATCAAATCCGGAAACGAATCTGCGTAACCTCGACTGGTCAAGCATGGGTTCAACCAGTCGAGCACCTCGGAACCCAAAACTTGATGCTTGCTGGACTTTGAGTTGAGCCAGTCCACGACTGGTCGAGTGGGCCACTCAACCGGTTGAGCAGAGCACTCGACTGGTCGAACGGGCCCTAGATGTGGCTGCACATCTCAATAGGTGTGTCATCTCACTCTCCTCTAGCTTGGTTTCCGTGAAACTCAAATAGAGCCAGCGATGTTGTATATGTTAAATCCACACCATCCACCCACTTTGACAAATTAAAATAGGTCGTGGGCCCGAAATTAAGGCCACCCCAAAGCTCAAATGTACTGCACCATAGGAAACAGTGGCGATGGAATACCCACCATTGAAAAGCCCCCCGGCCACTGTGTTGTATGTCCTATCCATGCCGTCCACTGTCTTGGACAGTGGGGCCTACTGTGATGTGTGCATGGTCCACGCTGCCCATCCTGGCGTATTTATTCTTATCTACACCATCTAGTGTGCCTGAGCCCACCTGACATAAGCATTTTATCTACGCAATCCAGCTGTTACACTCATGTGATGTACGTGTTTTATTCACGTTGTCCAGCAGCATGGACCCCCATGCTGGGGGCCCACCTACTTCAAGTGTTTTATGCATGCTGTCTAGCAGGACCCGACGCTAGGGCCACATGATGTTTGTGTTGTATGCATGCCATCCAGCTAGATGGGCCCCGCTGTGATGTGTATTTTACACGTCGTTCGTCGACTAGACAGGGGCATGGGCCCATAATGTTGTGTCTTTTATCCACTCCATCCAGAGATGTGGGCCCACCCTAATGTATGCTTTGCATTCATGCCAGCCAGTTGTTCTATACACACCATCCATCCATTTGCCAGCTTATTTCAGAGCATGGGCCACAATCGTGGCAGGAAGTTCTAAGTGGACCACGCTGCAGGAAACGATTGACCACCCACCGTTGGAGCTCCTTGTATGAGGCCCACCATGTGTTACCGGTTGTTTTCAATTTGGTCACGTGAGAAGTACGGGCATGCCAGAATTGAATCTGTGGCTCAATTCAAACAGAACAACTATGATCCCAAGCGTTGAGATAGGCGGATATGTAATATATGACCGAGATTGGATGAGATCGGCCGCTAAAGGTATACACGAGTCAAATCAAGTCAAGATTGGCACAACTCGACTTGGCTCGGCCACTAGCTGACCTCGGCTCGACTCAGTCCGGTCAGCAGCTCAGTCCAGTTCGAGCCAAGATCGAGCTGAGTTCACCTGTGCAGCATTTTCACAAACACATGAATTGCACCTTCAAATTCTCACTGTATGTAAAACACCAGTAGCGGTTTTATAAGTATTTCATCAAACACCTTGTAGGCAACATCAAAATCAAGAAAAATGGTATTTGTTTGATGAAACATACCTTCCTTGCCACCAGCTGACACTTCGTTGAGTCATTTCATCAAACACTTGGTGAGCAACATCAATATCAAAGTAACCGAGTCACCGAACTGGTTCGATCCGAGTTTGATTCGAGTTTGGTTCGATTCGAGTCGAGTTGAACTCAGGCAAGCTCGAATTCGGTTCGAAATTTTTTCGAGCTAAAAAAATCAGTTCGACTCGGCTCGAATTTAGTTTCGAATCGAGTCAAATCGAGCTTTTTCGAGTTGAGTTGAGCGAGCTAACCGAGCTAACTCGGTTCGTGTATAACCCTATCGGCCACCTATTCAGCTACTCGCTCAGTATGTAAATAGGATCAGGCTATATTCAGAGGGTAGGGTTCGTCCTTTGATGATGAGTTACACTTTTGCCTTTTGTATGACATAACTTTTTTAATATAGATAACAGATCAAGAAAGGGATTCTTACAGTCTGTCGCGGAGAACAGCTACAAAACACCTTCATGTATGGAGAACTGAATCCAACATATGAACTGAATCCGAGTCCAAGCCAAGCCCAGACTCTATCCGACCACACCGAGATTGAGTAGAGAAGGAGAGGAAAAAAGAGGAGAGGAAGAAAGAGAAGTAGAAGAGAAAAAGAAGGAAGAAGAAGAGGAGAGAGGGTGCTGTTTTAGGTGACTCGGATCGAGTCTACTTAGTCTTGGCAGATTCCAGATAGTGTTGGACTTGCTTGATGAGTAAGAAGGAAGAAAGGAAAGAAAAAACAAGAAGAAGAAACAGGGGTTGTGTTGCGTCTGTTGGGTCGAAGCTCAACTTGTTGCCAAGTTTGGAGAGTCATCGACTCACTAAACCGAGTTAACTGAGCTAAGTTGGAGTGAGGTTGGACCATGTTTGGCCAAGCCTGGGTTTAACAACCTTGCTGGACAGTGTGTAAAAAATGAGAGAAAAAGAGGGAGAGGAGAAGCTGATCATGTCGAATGGAGTTGACTTAGTTATTCACCGAGTCCAACTCGATGTTGAGTTATTTGGTAGAGGCTGAGTCCAGGCCCTGTTGGGAATCAAGATAAAAAAAAAAATAGGAGAGGAGGAAGAATAATGAAGAGATCAAGCAAGAGAAGAAGAACGAGAGAAGGAAAGGGGGATGTGTGAGTTGAGTTGAGTCAACTAGGTCGACTTAGTTCAGGAGGAGTCGAGTTTGAGTTGGGTCTAATTCAGCTCTTTGTTGCACCTCTTTGAAGATGAAAAGGAGGAGATCATACAGAAGGTGGGTTTGATGGGTAAGTCGATTTCGGACTCGAATATGAGTCTAAGCAGGTTGCATCTTGACTCGCTGAGTTTGGTTCGAGTTGGGAGCGAGTCGAGCTTGTGGGTTAAACCGAGTTGTCATAGGTGAGTTGTTTTTCATTTCTTTTTCATTTCTTTTCACAAATCCAATTCATTATTAGGTACTTTTATTATTAATATAATAATTATTTTATTTATTGTTAGTGGTTAATGTTATCGATTAAGATTATCATTATTTATATTAGATTGTTATATTAATTAGTGTTATTGTTATTATTATCCTCGATTATAACTCCTATTATTAATTATCATCCATTGCACAACTTAGATTTCAAATTACTAAAAAGGCTAACTCTAAATCTATATTATAGATGAAAACCCGATGTTAAGTTCCTAACTATAGGTGGTGTGTAGGACTTTGATCTAACTATACAATTTCATAATTCATGGTGGGATTCGACTCTAAGGGTGCATGCATTCCTTAGCAACATTGGTATGCAATTCGACTCATAAGGTGATGACTTTTTTTCCTTTTATGTTAGTTTAAGTAATAGTTTTCTTTAAATTCTTGATTGATAATTGATATCCTTATTTCATGATGACTTGTGTTGTTATTGGGATAAATCCTCAAATTATATGCTCAACATTCATCTTGTATAAACACTTATATGTTGTACTTAAATATCTTCTCATACTTGTGGATTGTCTAATAAACTTGAGTTGTTATATCAATTTGTGGAAAACTTCACTTATATATGTATACCTAGATTTGGGATGTAACTTGATTATGATTACAATGGACCGTCGTATTAGTGGCCGTTTTGTGTGTTTGATTAAATGGAATTTTTTCGTGAACTTACTATCTTGTGGATCGTTTGTGCCTATGTGACTTTGATTTAATATTTGCCTTATGTGGCTTTGACTTAATATTTTCCCCATGTGTCTTCGATTGAATATTTGCCCAATGTGGATTGATAAATTATTTTTGTATAACCTCGCGATCGTAAGCTTCACTTGTTGAATTATGATTGACCACTAGTCGAGGAGGTTACCATTAAACATTCTAGTGTTGAAGTCTCATAAGTCGAGGATGGTGGTATGGGACACTATGCTTGAGCTGTTCGCCTATGTTGGGTGACGAGCCCCCCATAGTAACCTTTGAGCTTGCTTAAATTGGTTGTTCGCAATTGGAATAATAACGGTTGAGCTAGTCATGTATTCATGGCACATGGACTTTACCCGGTGGCTGATGTAAGACATGAGGTTCTAGGGTCACCATGGGTTGTACCATAGAGTACTTTACTGGGTAGGCGATGTAAGACGTGGGGTTCTGGAGTCATTATGGATTGTACCATAGATTACTTTACCAGGTGATCCTAAGTTATCACCACGTGCATTTGAGCTACTATGGGTTGTCATTTTTACATGGACTTTTCCGGGTGTCTAGTTCTCCTTGGGCATATCCTAGAATACTTTTTCGGGAGATTAGTTCACCTTGAGTGTCCTTGTTGTATGGTCTTTTCTGAGTGGCTAGTCATCCTTGGGTGACTTTTTGTTAGTTGGATGTGCATCCCCAGGTCTATGAGCATGTGCATGCATTTAAACAAGAATTCTCAAATGTTTCGTACGAAGTGAACTACTATTTCTGCTTGTTTAAATATACTTAACTAATGTGGCAGTGTGTAATCTTGAGAAAAATTTACACTGAGCCGGCCACTCATTCTTTGAATATATATATATATATATATATATATATATATATATATATATATATATATATATATATATATATATATATATATATATATATATATATAAAACCATACAGGTAGTGCAGGTGGTTTATATTATACTCATGTTCAGATTGATGAGGAGCAGGGTACAATTATCAGGGATATATGAATTATCAGGGATGTATGGCTATATCTGTCCAATAGAAGTTGCGTGACCTTGTAGCTCAAGTCTAGCTAGTTGCATTTTTATCTGTTTCATGTGTTAAATTGTATCCTTCTTGTATTTTTTAGCATTGAGCATTGGTTTGTATAAGCCCTATAGGCAGCCGCTCATATATTTGAATATGTATGCACAGTTTCCTTTACATTTGATTTTTTTCTCTTCTGTTGAATTGTTTGACTTTGAAAAAGAAAGAAAATAAAAAATAAAAATATGTGAAATTAGGCCATCTGTAAAGGTTAACACTCAGGTTTTTAGGAAGCGAGTAGTATACTTGGGCTTCGAGAATCGGGGTGTTACACCTCTCCTTAACAACATTTATCCCTTTACTATGGATGTCGCTAAAGAGGCCAAAAATGATGAACCTTTACGAGAAATCCTGGAGGTTCTTTCCACCTTGCAGCTTCTTGGGAATATTTATTCCAAGGCTGACTTGGAACTACAATGATGTGTTGTCCTAGTGAAAGAACAAGTGCCCATCCGTGCTGAGTCCAAGAATCTCTCGGCCTTCTTCGATGCCGTGTGGAAGGATCGATTACACTGGGCTCGTCTGCATCGCTTCGATAGAGCGATGTTGTGATTGCTGGAAGCTCAACACAATGATTTAGCTCTCGACCTATCAGAAGTTGACATCTATATCCAGAACGGGATTGGCCAGACTCTCAGGAGCTCCTAACTTTCATCGAGTCCCAGATAGAGTTCTATCGGGCTCATGGGGAAGCCAACAGGTTTGAAGAGTGGAAGGCAGAGTAAGAGGTTGATGCGGTTAGCAGTTGCCTTGATGTGGTGATAATCTTTCTTCACCAGTCTACAGTTGAGCATCCATCGTGTAGGAGCAAGTACGCATAGGCTTAGAAGGCGACATAATCGACCCTGAAGGAATTCTAAGAGCTCAAGGCAGCTTATGCTTGAAGTAGCTAATCGGCCGACCATAAGCCCCACTATTTTTATTTTTTTATTTTTTTATTTTTATACGTGTGTAATTAGGCAGCTGATAACTTAAGGCCCTCTTCCTGTAATAAAATTTTTATTTTTATTCTGTTGTTGGCGGTAGGACATTTTTTTGTTCCTCTTTTTGTGTTTACTTAGCCTTCCTTTGCACCACGTCACATAAAGAAGGATACTATGTTTTCAAGAATCGGTCATTAACCGAAGCCTTCACGATTTTTTTTTTTTTGTTTATGTCTGACAAGAGATAGGGTCCACTCTTGAGGACTTGAATGATAACATATGGTCCATCCCATGTGGGTGACCAGTTCTTACCCAATGAATAATCCATGTGCCTTATTGGCAACACCAATTTCCAGAGCTTATCTCCATTCTCGAAGGATTTTCCTCTTACCATTTTATTGTATGCTTGAGCAACAGTCACTTTATTGGTAATGATAGAATTAAGGGCTTTCATTCGGGTCTCGTCCAACCCTTTGAACTCGACCAACACCGCCTCTGTAAACTCAAGAGGAGTTAACTCGACCTAATGAATGACCCTCAAAGATGGCATAATAATTTCCAGGGGTACCACTGCATCATGTCCATATGTTAATGCAAATGGACTCATCTTAGTACAAGTGCGTGATGAATTTCTATATGCCCAGAGTGCCTCAGACAGTTTTGCATGCCATTCACGAGAATTTTCCTCAATCATCTTTCTCGAGATGTTCTTGATTACATTATTGTTAGCTTCGGCCTGACCATTGGCCTGTGCATGATATGGCGTTGAATGTAAAATTTTCATCCCATACTTATCTGCCATGTCCTTCACTTCCTTCACTGAAAATGTAGTGCCTAAGTCCATAATGATTAATTTTGGAATCCCGAACTGATGGATAATATTAATTTCGATGAACTTAATGATTTCTTTGTGGTTCATGGGTTTTGCTTCTACCCATTTAGTGAAATAATCAGTTGCCACGATGATGAATGAATTCATGCGTGTTGAATGTGGATGGATTTGACCTATCAAATTGATCGCCCATCCTTAAAAAGGCCAGGGTTTGACGATTGAATGGATTTCGATTACGAGCACGTGTTGAATCGGTCCATTTTTTTAGCAAGCTTCATAACCTCTGGCGTATCGGATGCAATTGGCCATCATTGTGGGCCAGAAATACCCAAAACACCTAAGTGTCAACCTTATTTTTCTTCTATCTCGTGAGCCCCACATAACCCTTCATGAACTTCACCCAATACCAATAAGGCTTTTTTTAAAGCCAAACATCAGAGTAGAACTCCGTCGACCCCTTTTCGATACATTTTATTGTCAATCATGACACAATTAGTGGCCAATCTCCTCACACCCTTGTTGACTCTAGTGCGTGGGTTATGAAGATAACCCATGAGAGGAGCTCTCCAGCCCTCTTCTTCTATCTAGACCCTACATGAAAATTGATGGTAAAGACCTCATTTGAACGTAATCGTCCTCTTGGCCGATCCTCTCAGGACATCGAGCCTTATAGCTAACTACGCCATTTCATTAACATCCATGTTATGATCCCTAGTAATGTGCATTAGTTCTACTTCATCAAAGTTATCCATCACGTGGAATGCTAAGGCATAGTATGGTAAAAGGGCTATACTAGTACATTTGAAGAGCCCTACCATTTGATTTATCACTAATTGTGAATCGCCTATAATCGTCACACTTCTTACACCCAACTCCATCAATAACTCTAGGCCGATTATCATAGCTTCATACTGGGCCTGAGTATTAGTGCACTCATATTCCAGCTAGAATGCAAACTCTCGCCTATTTCCATTTAGTGCAATTAGGATGATTCCAGCTCCTGAAGCTTTATGAGTCATTGACCCATCAAAGATTAATTTTCATGGAGTTAAATGTGTACAATACAGATCTAAAATACTTGGAGATCTTCCATGTCAGATGGATGGTCAGCTAGGAAGTTATCTATGGCCTGACCTTTTACTGTCTTTTGGGGAACATAACAAAGATCAAACTCAGACAGAGCCAACACCCATTCGCAAATTCGGCTCTTTAAAAATGGCTGATTCAACATGTATTTCACTAAATCGTTCACTATTATTACATTCACTCTTTCAGCTAACAAATAATGCATTAATTTGGTAGCCGTGAAGTACAATGATAAACACAACCTTTCTATGGCAGAATAATGTCTCTTGACATCGAGGAGCTTCTAAATCAAATAATAGACTACACGCTCTTTCCGATCGTCATCATCTTGGGCGAGGAGGGCTTCGACTGACTCTGCTGACGCTGCAACTTACAGTTTGAGTGGTCGACCTTCAACTAGTGGCTTCATCAAATATTCTTTAATATTTTCAAAAACTTGTTGATGCTCTACGTCCCATTTAAATTTAAGTCCATGCTTCAATTTTACCAACGGAGAAAATACATTAGTCTTCCCTGCACAGTTAGATATAAACCTTTGCATAAAGTTAACCTGACCAGGAAACTGCTGCAGTTCTGGTCTGCTCCTTGATGGATGTGCATTTATAATCACTCGAGCCTTGTTTTGATCCATTTTGATCACTCTTTGATGCACCAAAAATCCCAGGAAATTACAGACCAAGACCTCAAAAGCACACTTAAGGGGATTCATTTTTAACTTATGGAGTCTTATTCACTCAAATGATTTATACAAATGAGCAAGATGACTTTCTATGTTGGCCAACTGTACCACCGCGTTGTTGATGTAAACCTCTAAAAACTGACCGATGATTTCATAAAATATGGGATTCATTGCCCTTTGGTATGTAGCCCTTACATTCTTAAGCCCAAAGGGCATTACCACCCAATAGTAGGTCCCTAGGGGATAAATGCCATTTTTGGCACATCATCTAGTGCTATATAAATTTGATTATATCCAGAATGACCATCCATGAAGGATACAATTTGATATCTAACAGCCCTATCGATCAGCTGATTGTCCACCGACATTAGGTATTTGTCCTTTGGCGTTGGTATATTTAAATTTTGGAAGCTGATGCAAACTCGCAACTTACTATTCTTATTTATGACTGGGACCACATTTAAGATCCACTTGGCATACTTAATGGGCCGGATCAAGCCAGCCTTTAATAGTCATTCCATCTCTTCTTTTATGTTCGATGTTACTTCTGTTGTCATCCACCTAGGCGGTTGTTTATGTGGATAATACTCTTCTTTTATCGGTAACATGTGCTTAACCAAGCCCAATCGAGTCTTGGCATCTCATGGTAATTGCATGCAAAGTAATCGACAAACTCATTGACCAAATTGGTCAATTGCAATTTATTTTGGGACCTAAGTAGTCCACTGATAAACGTAGGTTTTGGGTCTTGTTCGGTCCCTAGGTTCACCTCTACTAAGGGATCTTGAACTTAGTCCTGGGCATCCTCCAGCTTATTAAGGGTTTCCCTAAGTTCCGTGTCTTCTTCCTCGATCAAGACATATACATTGGCCATATTCACGAGAGAACCGTTGTTGACATCCTTTAGGCTTTCTTCAAGCTTTCTTATTCTCGACGTGAAATCGGCCCTGCATTGGTTATCTTTTAGCGTACCAATCATGGGATTTCTTCGATGGTACAATGGGAAACCGACCGAACAGGAATAATATCCCTCAACAGGTTGTCGACCAGATGGATTCCTTTCATGATATCTTGCATGATGTTGTATGGATTTTTTAATTTATTATTATTATTTTTTTAACAGATATTCCAGTCGATCGGCTATGCCTATTCCTTCCAGTGAACTGAATTGGCCCTACTTCTTAGCCATAGTAATAGGCTTCATTTGCATTCGAAGTGGCCAAGAAGGGTTATTATTGGCCAAAACCAATTCAACTTTATCCTGATTCTAGAAAATTATGAACTGGTGTTAGGATGATAGGATACATGCAAACGAATGGATCCAGCCCCTACTAAGCAAAGCATTGTAGCTAGATGAGGTATTAACCACAAAAAATAGGGCCAACACTGTTTTAGTCCCGACAGTCAAGTTGACTGGTAGAACCTTATCCGTATTTGTAACATGACCGATGAAATTACTGACAGTGACCTCTAAGGAGATCAAGTCGGCCACTGTCTTTTACAATTTTGACATTGTTCTTAATGGTAGAAGATTGACGATAACCCTATTGTCAATTAGAATCTTGGTGATTGGGCAACCTTCAAGATGACCATATATATATATATATATATATATATATATATATATAACAACTTGAGATGTCGCATCATGCCGTGAGTGGGCCTTTCTATAACTACTCGTTCTGATGTACCTCCTAATTCCACCGTAATGATGTTCACATGTGGCGCTTCATCCAGTCCTGGTCTCCCTTCAATCATTTCCTTCGATAGGAAAGAAGCATGCTGTTTCACCATAGGAGGACTGAATTCTTCTGCATCACCTGCCATCTTACTTAGCTGGGTTGGCCTATCTCGGAAGCTAGAAGGCAAAGTATGATATTACAATGGAAAATAATGGGTGGCAACGTCCCAAACACAATCTCCAAACTCGGACATTGCCCCCTAGTGTTCATGGGCCATCTCGTATATTGGAATTTTTGTCAATATGCTTAGCATTCTCGTCACTCGCAACACTAGATGATATGGCCGTAGCTGAAATTACTTGCAATGCTTAAGTGGTTCAACTAGTTCATTTACTAGCTACTCATCCCTTAGAAAACAATCATCACTGAGATAATCAGATACATTATCACTGTCATCTTTGTCCTTCGGACCAGCCGATCCATAAGGTTGGGTGAGAATGTCTGTATCCTGATCACATAACATAGGCGGTAGAACTGCTTCAACTATGTTAATGGCCAACTGTTTTGCCGACAGTGGGATTCTCCAAAACGGTCACGGTTGTTCTACTTACAATCGAGATACGCCTTCAACCCTTGCTAATTCTTTCCTCATGGCCGGTTTACGCCTTTGCCAATGACCTTTCTGAGTTCGAATCATTGCTTCTAGCACCATAGGGAATTTAGGATGCGTGGCCTATTTTCAGACTCCTTTTTGGTTTGACGGAGGTTTAACCATATTTTGATTTAACACCCTGCCATGGGAGTAGAAATTAAGGGGTGAAGGCATCCTTTGTGGCCGATGTAGACAGCTTCCTTTAGCCCTCCTTGAAGCCATGTATTGGTCTTGCGTCCTTGTTTGAGGAGGGTCTCCCCACCCCGGAACAGTCCATTTAGTACATTAGTCACATAATCATGAGCCTCGACTATCTTGTCGAACTGTGTTTGGTTGCGTGGTGATCAAGTGCGGAGGCTGAGGTCGCCCTTACCCTGGTTGTTGTGGTGCACCTTCACGATCAGTTGGACCAATATCAACCCTCGGTCGCAGCTGATTAGTCCTTAGATTTATCGTAACCATATTGACCTCGAGATTAGGCGGGAATGAATCAGTATCGATCAACATCGCTTTCTCACCCTTCTCGGGGAATTTCAACAACCCGCGGTTGATGTTATCCTGAACCACGTTCCTGAATACAATACATTTGTTAGTTAACTGGGAACGATGTCCATGCCATTTAAAATATTCAATTTTTTACAATTCGTTGGCCGAAGGTATCTTGTGATTTATGAGACTTGATAAACTTTTTATCCAATAGAATTTGGAATATCTCATCAGCTTGTGTGATATCAAAAGTCTTTTTGGGCCTTCTGTGCGGTCAATGTAGTCGATTCTGCCTTGACCAGCGCCGAGCATATGAGTGGCCTTTTACCCACTACTTTGGCAATCGTGACCTCGTAATTTAGGTTATGATAATATGTCCTAATTGACGAGTACTTTTGCCTATCACCCTCCTGAAGAAGTTCTTTATACCTAGAGACATTCCTAGTCAGGTCATACAGGTCCATGAACTTTGTTCCAATGAATTTCTTACGGAGATTGTATTCAAGCTCATCTTATGCAAGATGTATAAATTCGGCTTCGGTCATAACAACATTACACTCGCTTTTCGCTCTTTTAAACCCAGCGAATAACTACCGCATCCTGGTAGTTGTTGGAAACGGGCGAGATCAACGATTCTATTTCCCCGTTCTTAGAGAAACAATGAGTATGGATCTTTTTCTTCCATTTCTTGTCAAGTACGAATTGAGTTTGGCAACAAATTGGAATACCATCTAAAAGTTACTGTCGTTAGTGAATGATCAAATAATTGCAGCTTATGATAGTCGTCATTTACTAGCTCCCTACACTACATGATGAATCTACCAACGTACTCGATAGTCAATTGGCCAAGATCACCTAAAATTAAGACAAAGTTCATTCGATAATTGTGCGATAATGGATGTTGCCGATTGACCCATTTAGGATAGGTCTTATGGTAGATCGAAATAGTATTGTGGCTAAGTACTTGGCCCACAACTTCCTATACCATCTGCATGATTTGGTCACGATCCACTCATAGAGGTTCAACCATCGGTGGTGGATCGGGACCCAATTGGTTTGGTCCTTGGAACAACTGGTTCCTAGGGAATTATTAGAGATTTTGCCCTCTCGGTGGCCTTGATTCCGAACTTCGGGAATGAAATTCCTAGCCTCCCACTCTAGTCATCTGAATTCAGCAGGTGACAGAGCATTCCACGTCTCCTAAAATGGAATTAGCGGTGGGTTCCTCTACGGGAGAGGCATAGGTTGAGGCTGAACTACTTTACTATAGAACTTTCCTCAGGATTATACTACGTTGCCACAAGTGTTCTTTTGGTTATCATAGCCATCAATCGATGTATGGCCTCAGTCTGGTTGGTCATGTATCTGTTAGTGTTCTCCGTTTGAATGTAGAATTGCTCGATTTGGGCTGTTCCGTATTCCTGAACATTTTGGATACTCAGTTGTACATCTCGGAATGTGATCGTTATCTCTTCAGGAGAAATGATTCGAGAGGTCGACACTCCTTGATTTCCGGTATTGAATGTTGGGCTACTATTTAAATTTAATACTTTAGGAGCCGCTTGAACTAGCAAGTCCTCGGTTAGAGGTAGTGCAGTCCGGTGTTGAAGGTTCAACTACAGTGATTCAATTACTCCTAGTCATAATTCCGATTGGTAATGTTATACCAATAAATTAGGGACATGTTCGCAGCATGGGTGCCAAACTATTGTTGGTTGTTTCAATTTGGTTATGACATAAGTACGGATGTGACAGAATTGAATCTGCGGCTCACTTCAATCCGAACAACTATAAGTCTATAACTCCAAGCACCGAGATGAGGGTTTAAGTTGGGTCCGCCATGAGAAAAGTGTTGATTGAACACCAACCGTGTAGCCTTCTATGGGACCACTGTGATATTCTATTTGTCATCGAGCCTGGCCATAGGGTCCCACTGACCTGCACGACCTGCACGTGAACTAAGTCCCACACGTGAGACAAATCCAAAACTTAAGTGAGGCCCACCTCAAAACCAACGGTGATTGAATAACCACCGTTGAAATCTTTCTTGAGCCCACCGTGAAGTTTATAGGGAAACCATAAATAGCAGCTTGTTTCAAAGCCTCTATGGGCCCACCATTGAAAACAGCGGCTATGGATCTCCCACCATTGAAAACTTCTAAGGGCGCACTGTAACGATTATTTTCCATCCAACCAGTTGATAAGGTCATTCTGACCCGCACCGTGACCCACTGCCGGGCCCACGTGATGTATGTGTTTTGTACACGCTACCCAGCAGCGTGACCCACCGCCGAGCCCACATGATGTATATGTTTTATACATGCTGACAACAATATAACCCATCGTCGGGCCCACATGATAAATGTGTTTTGTACACGCTGACTAGCAGGGTAACCCACCACCGAGCCCACATGATGTATGTGCAACGTGACCCACCACCTGGCCCACATGATGTGTGTTGTACATGCCGTCCAGCAACTGGCCCAAATGATGTTTTTGTACAACGTACAGTGATGTTAACTGTTGATGCAGAAATTCGGTTTACCTAACCGAGCTGCCAGGCCACCTGAGCACTTGCAGAGGAAGGAGACAAAGGAGACCCTGGCTACTAGAGGAGACCCTCCGATGCCAAAGTCAGGCTAGGAATCTGGGTCTAAGTAGTGTAGATGGGGTTTTGGGTGAGAGATTTTGCATACCTGTCCGAATGGGTGGGCTCATTTATAATGTTCATAGGATGTTGTGGCCTGTCATCATCTGCACGATCTTAGCCATTAGGCGAGACATGTGCGACCGGTGATGTTGTCGGTTACACTAAGATCGTGCACCGGGTGTTACTCCTGTTGTGCATTACTGGAGTTGATTTAGCCTTGCTGGTCGGCTGAGGATTATCTGAGCCGAGCTTACCTTTGAGCCGCCGAGGATGACCCGAGTCGAGCTCATCTACATCGAGCCTCGTTGGTTGGCTGAGCATGGCATATCCTGACTTGGACGAGATGTGACAAGAAGAGACTTCAGCTCGGGCGTAGTTTTTTGTCCAGACTGCTCATCTGGGCAGCTCCTTAACTTTGATGGGCATCTCGCCTTTTGACAGGTTACTACCGAGCATAAGCTTGGTATTTCGTATTTTTCGGAACTGTTCTTATGGGGTCGGATACCGGTTGTACATTACTTCCACCAGGCGTAATATTGTCGAGCCGAGCTGATAGTGGTCAGACTACGTTTCCTATAACAGAAGCCCCTTATTCCTTGAGTCTATAGCGCGGAATCGAGTAAATGCATGGATGAGTAGTGCATTACGCTTCTCCTGACGGTTAGTGTTAGGAGTAGGATTGAGGAGGATTCACATTTATGGCCTGATGTTATCGAAGTGCCGTACTCTGCAGTGGCAACTTCTCAACTACAGACCTGTGGTGGACGGACACGCGGCAAATGTCGGGAACACGTAATGTAAGGGTGAGCGGGGAGCTGCCATGTGTAAAGTAGTGGGTGGGAAGATAGCTCTTCACTTGTTGCATTTAATGCTATTTACTGGCTAATGCGTGGCTCGGGAAAACGTGTTGGCCAGGCTAATCGGATGTTGCCACATATGAGGCGGTGCTCGGTAGGGCTGCCTTTCGTCTTCAGTAATTAAAGCTTGTCATGATTGCATTCAGACGAGCATGATATAAAAGCAACTTCCTCCTCTGTTGATCCTATCACTTGTTCAGAGACTTGAGTTGTAGACAAACTCCCGGAGCAAATGATTTCTGGTGAGTCTTTCCTGTTTTCTGGCTTAGTTTCCCGTTCCCTTTCCTTTGCTTTTGTATCATTTTTTTGTCAAGGTTTCGATGTCAAATGGCTCGGAAGACATACATGAAGTCTATGCTTTTGGAGGCGATACCGACCTAGAGAGTGTAAGCTCCAAGGTTGAGGCCTCATTCGGGCTACTTACCGTAGTGCCCCAATGATCTGCTGAGGTGATTGCTTGTCCTCGAGCCAAGAAGTCTAAGGGCTCGAAGATTACTGCTCAACCCAAGGGTACAAAGAGGGCTGCTCGATCTACGGTCGTGAGGGTAACTGCCCAACCCCAAGTTAGATGACCTACTAAGCTCGTTCCTGGGGGGTCAGTCATGACTAAGGTCGAAATGGCTAAAGTCCACTCAGAGCTCCAGATCCTGGACTCTGTGGTTATTCGAGCTACTGCTCCACTCGACGTCCCTGGGGACCTGGCTAAAGGGGACATTGCCATCTTCATTTGTGCCCTCCAATGCGGGCTCCAGCTTCCGATTCATCCGTTCATGAGGACGATGACCGCGCACCTGAGGTTGACTCCAGGGTAGCTCATCCCAAACACCTGAAGGTCGCTATTTAAGGCATATATTATCTGGTATCAACTCAAAAATAAAGAGCTGACACCAAATGAATTCATGTATCTGTACCAGACCAAGCATAATCCAGTGGAGGCGAGCTGGTACTATTTTTCGACGGGGATGCATTGTGGTCCAGGCCTCATCGCCGAGCTCCCATCTTCCAACAAGGATTGGAATAATAAGTGGTTTTAGGCTTCAGGGGAATGGGAAGCGCCCGCCGCTGAGCTTGTAGTCTTCGGGTCAGAGTGCCCACCAAATTCTCCCTCCTAGGTCAGATTTCGGGAGAAGTCTATTTTCTCTTTCTTTTTCCTTCCTATTTTTGTAGAATACTGAATTGACTTATTTCTTTATGCTGCTTAACAGTTTTCCCAAAGGGACCACCAAGCTCTCCCCCTTCCTCTAAGCCTAGGTCGATAAGGTAAGAGTGCCAAAGGAGGAGTTTTACCTTTGGCACAAGCTCATCATTCCGAATCTTCTTCATCAATTCAGCCTCTGCAGATCTACCCCTTTCCTCTTTGCTTTTGGTGCCACTTAGAATTCTGATGTTGGTGCTTTACTGACTTGGATTGTGCTCTGTAGGTATGGCTGAACCTTCAAAGGTCGGGAAGTGGAACAACCTCCCTCCATCGCGGAGATGCTCTGCATGAAGACTACTGCTCGGAAGAAGGGGAGTCCTACTATTCGTGTGGTTTTTTCTACCGTCGAGCTGAGGCTCGACACTGCTCCCGACCATGCTATTGAGTAGCCTCTAGCCGTCCCTTCATTCTCGCCTGGGATGAAAAGGGAAGAGGTTCTTGAACCTGCCGCTCCCTCCCGGTCAGAGGCCAGGAGGATAACTGAAATGGCGGTGAAGGATATACCTAGCTTTACGCTCGCGGAGGTTGACTACCTGATCGGCAAGGTTAACTCGCTAGTCAAGGGTGTTGAGTCACCTGCAGTTGAGCCCTAGGCCTCTCCCGCTAGTGGCGTCGGCGGAGCGGCTGAGTGAAAAAGGTGAGCTTAACATTCCTAGGTCGGTGAAAAAGGTGAGCTTAACAAATCTCAATAGCAGTAGTATATTGAAAAATTGATTCAAACTTAGTTCGTAGGACAACCTTACACCAAAAATAAAGTTTTAGGTAGGACAACCTGATTTTATGAACGTTTGTAAGGATCAAGACTTCAAACCAAGCAAGAGATAATAATCCTATCTATTACAATCATTTGCCAGTGCAGAAATAAATTACAATCATTCACCGTAAATACAAAAATTAAACATTCACCACAACACCAGGAGTTATAGTGGTTCAGTGTGTACACTAATTATTCTCAAATAGCCACAGCTACTCCACTCCTAATAATCATAACACATGTGATATTGGCATTCACTAAAAGCAAGGTTTTCACAGGTTCACCTTAAAACTTTATATAGTTGTGATTTTAGAAGGGCTATCACAAACAAAAATTCCACACTGAGATTTTCTAGCTATCTCAATCAAAATCAACACATGAGATTTTCTGGCTATCTCAAAGAAATAAAAATACAAAGATTAGAAATGTACTTATCTTTTCATTGAAGACGTTCTCGTTGTAGCCTGTAGAACCACTTTGCTTGAAGTAGAATGTTCAACGTCTAGTAACACAAACAAGGGTTCTAGGTTCTAGATTAATTTTAAATTAATTCCAACCAAAGTCTACTTGTTTGAATTCCTTAAGATCTTAAAGAAGAGCAATTACTCTCTTGAAAGAATAAGATAATTGAAAAGAGATCAAGAAATTAAAACAAAAAGCTATATAAACAAAATATTAAAATACCATGTAATAGCTTAAAAATAGTGGGGACCTCTCTCTCTCTTGGTGAAGGCTTTTCTTAATTTGAATGAGTAATTTCGGAATGAGAGAAGACCTCTATTTATAGTTAGAAATGTTGTTGTTTCGACTCATCTAAGGTTTCCTTCGACTCATTTAAAATCTAACAAAATTTCAAAATTTTGGGCGCAATCGGATAAAAATGTTCTTCGATTGGTTGAAGGCCCTACTCAACTAGTCGAGCATGGGCTTCGACTGGTCGAGGTGCCAAAATATAGTTGCTTGACTTCGAGTTAAGCAATCCTTGACTGGTTGAAGGTCTCTCTTCGACTGGTCGAGAAATGAGCAGAAATATCTATTTTTTGCATTTCAAATTTGGACTGGTCAAAGATTATCTTAAACTGGTTGAGGTATAACTTAGACTAGTCGAACCAATGTCTAGACTAGTTGAACTTAAGCCTAACCAAAGTATAAAAACTCATATAAGTTTGTCTTTTGAAAGCACCTAAGTCTAAGGTCTTTCTAGGGTCTATTATACCTCAGAAGACTAGACATTGAAGTGTAAAGCTTGAATCTTCTTCTTGAATATTCAATAAAGCATAGTTGATCTTATAGTTGAAGTGTAGTCGAAGGTGGAGCTTGATCTTCTACTAAAAGTGTAGTAGAACTTGAACTAATTTCAGCTTGAACTTTCCAATTTCATGACTTGTACTTAAGCTTACACTTTCCATCTTCTTGATTCACTTGAAGGTAAACTTTCCATGTTGATTCACTTGAAGGTGAACTTTACATCTTGATTCATGTTCACAACCCCAAGTGTAGGGTCACGATGCAGTATTAATCTCGGTGAGACCGAGGTCGAATCCATAAGGACTAAACTTGTGTCTTCTGAAAGTAACTAGAACTAGCACTAGAAGAAGATGTAAACCTAAATATGTAATAATTGAGAGAGTGATTTTGAATAAGGTAATTAAAACTTATAAATTTAAAGGTAGGAACTAGGGTGCCAAGGATCCACATATAGCAATTGGGAAGCCAACTTGCATGATTCAAGGATACAACTGGAATCAGAATCCTATCCTTTTTAATTGGTAAGAAGAGAGTTGTCAGATCTCTAAACTTCTCATGAATCTAATCATCAATGGATGCGAGTGGTGAAGATTTGGAAGTGATTGCGTCACTTAACCATGCCCAGGGGACAAGGCAAACAACAGAACTTACCAATCCCGCAACTAATCATAAGAGAATTGTAAAAGTTAGGAAGGATTCTATCATCCTACCATGCCTAAGGGATGATGGTGAACAATAAGATTTCCTAATTTCACAATCTCAATTCAGGAAAAGAAGATATCTCAAGCTATCATAGATTTATTGTAATTTGTCACAACAAACCATTAAAAACTAAAAATATTCCTTCATAATCAAACTAGAATCCAAGAGAGTTCAGCAAAACATGAATCAAAACAAAGAAAACATCCCAATCATGCTACAAGCTTCACCTCTTAGCCTTAGCTAAGAGGTTTAGCCAACCATAGACATGATTGAGCTAAGAACTCTTAATAAAACAAAAAGATCAACTAAGGAAGAAGAAGAAAAACTCTCGAACGGCGGCTCCACCCTTTTGCTCCACTCCTCAAACCCTAGAAGATGCCTAAGAATGCCCTGAGGACTCTTATTTATAGTTGTACATCACCTTCCTTTGCATCGAGTTGGAAAATTCAGAAAATCGCCTTAAATTTACGTAGTCCGCGCAACCTTGAGTAACCCTCGATTGGTCGAGGACCACCCTATACTGGTCGAAGACCGCGCGAATTAAAAATCCGATGTTGCTGGAGTTCAAGTAGAAGTTTCTTCGACTAGTCGAGCAGGAGCCAGGACTAGTCGAGAAGCAGCCTTGACTAGTCGAAGAGAAGCCAAGACTAGTCGAGGATCACAGAAATTCACTTCAAAACTTCGATTCTCTTTATTCTTGACTTGGTTTTCTTGGATCTTTGGCATGTGAATTCTTCATTCTTGGTCTTCTAAGATCCAATCTTTAGCTTGGTGATTCTTGAGCATTAAATCCATGTTTTTAGCATCCTTTTCAATCCAAGCTCTTAAATTCACCTTGCAACACAAACATGAGTAAAATAGGACATTAAACAGTATCATGTTCACAAAACCAAGATATAACTGGGGGAAAATATGCAATATTTGAGTCTCAACAATTCACTTGAAGGTAAACCTTATCATAAGTTGTTTTGCCTCATTGAAATTTGACAAACAAGAGTGTGCTTTATACATTATAGCACTTATAATCTTCTCCTTTGTCAAATTTGTGACAAAACACTTATCATAACAATATCCATATTGTTAACTTGATTTCCATGTTTGTAGAAGATGCAGCTTTATTGAATCAACAAAATTTACTCCCCCTCAATGTGAGATTATCCTGTGCTATGACAAATAAAACATTCCAACACGAAACTCCCAACAACCATCCACATATCAATATATCAACATTCAATTTAATGCATAACTCATTGAATATATTTATCAAATTATTAATCTCTCCCCAGTTTGTCACAAAATGACAAAGGGAAGAATACACATGTGAGTAAAATCGTAGTCAAAATAGTAGACCAATAAGAGAAAAATGCATAGAGAATGGTAATTAAGAGTTAACTGCAAGTCATTAAGGATATAAGAAAGGAGTATGAGAGAATTGTCATCCAACACATATAGTAAAAAGTTATACAATCCAAACATAAAATAAAATGACATCAACCTAATCAGATCCAGAAGAAGAGGATGGAAGAGGTATAAAAGGGTTGATCTGGTGAAGTCGTCTAGTAATGCGATGAAAGTATTTACGCATATATTTCATTAAAGATTTATGACTTTCCATCAGACTGTCCTGTGACACCTTCAACTCAACAACCTTTTCTTCTAAAGACTTAAGCTGATCATCAACCTGAGATGGTTAATACTCAGGATCAACTTCATCATCTGATTCCAGTTCAACAAAAATATCATCCATAAATGTGTCCTCAGGCAATGGCGCTTCTTCTTCTTCAACATCATCTTCATCTCTTTGACCAGGGAGGTATGTCAAGTTCATCTTGTGAATATTCGCATTATCAAAAGGAAGAGCAGACTCTGGTGCCTCAGTCGATGGAATGACAATGTTGCAATAGATAGTAAGAGTTGTCACGAGATATACAAAAGAAATCGACCCATGACCCAGATGGATACGAAATTGAATAATCAAGTAACATTTCAATGATGGAAGATAAATAAGAGTGCCAGATGCAACAACATGAAGAATACGAGCCATAAAGGGAGTAAGTTCAGACTTATTCTCAAAATGAGGATACACATTCGTTGTAAAAATATGATGAAGGACTCTGAATCTTAGAATCATCTGGGTGGCACGGGGAGCATTACCAGAACTCTATTCGGCATTAAATCAACATACTTTAGGGGTAATATCCCGACGCTCAGATTCAAACATTCTATTAGCAAGTGGGGCAATGGGTATGCCTTCATCATTCACATTCACATCAAGTAATCTGGAGATTAGATGTCTATCAACCGCAACTGTCCCTTCTCTAAAATTAATAGAGAATGTAAGGTTATCAAGAGACAGTTCTCCTATTGATGCATACATCCCTTGAGCTATGGGCCGGTATACCGTTCCGCCCCAACCTAGAATATTTTCTCAATCGAAGGCATAAAGAATGGGCATAAGTTTAAATGGAGCAATGTGATCAAGATTCACAGTCCTTTCTATAATAATATCTCTAATGCGGAGATCTCTTACATGCTCCGAATCTTCTTCAAGAGCTCTTAGGGTTCTCACCCTAATTGGAGTGTCTGGGAGGAGGAGTCGCTAGGGTTGTCACGCCCCAAATTCAGAAATCGGGCTCACAAATTTCTCAATCGCTGAATCCGGTGCCAACAACCTCCGTAGTACTCCATTCTCGGCTCCTGACACCCATATACTAGGTTCCT
Source organism: Magnolia sinica (assembly GCF_029962835.1). NCBI lineage: Eukaryota > Viridiplantae > Streptophyta > Magnoliopsida > Magnoliales > Magnoliaceae > Magnolia > Magnolia sinica. Next base: position 57,648,934 of record NC_080575.1, on the reverse strand, counting down.
TTCTTGGGATCCTACTAGGAGGATTTCTGACATACATTTATCTTGCAAGAAGCATAACCATAAGCATAACCCACAACAACAACAACAAGAAACATCACCATATATCTACTATAATAAAAAACTTTAAGTACAATGCATAAGGGAAATACAATATCAATATCAAAAGCTTCAGAAGATAGCTGCACGCTCCAATCTCAATGCTTCTGTGTCGTCCTAGCAACGATCATGTATAAGCTTTAAGAAAGCTTAGAGGGTGGTGTAAGTGTGTGCACAAGGTATATGCCAAGTATGCAACATCAGAGTCATGCGGAATATGCTGGCGAGTCCATGAATACTATCAGCTGTACCAAGGCTATGCGATGCAAGGCATGAATGTTACCGGCCACACCAAGGCCATGTGATGCAAGGCGTGAATGCTGTCAGCCATACTGAGGCTATGCGATGCGAGGCCTAGGTAACCAAATGTCATATACGAGATGTAACGCAAGCATGCTAGTCCTCATCTGAATCCATATAACAATACAACTCATCTCTAGAATATCACTGGGGTCTAGTACACTCCAAACCAGATTGCCACCCCATCATGCCCAATAAGGTTAGTGAAAGAGACCTTATTATCAGCCTGTCAATATCGGACCTGGCTTGTCGATAGTGGACCCATTCCTCGAGCTGGTTAAACTTAGCCTAGCTTTGCCCCCTCCTCTCGGGCGGGTAAGGCTGCACTCCCTTCCAACCGACCACGACATAGTGGGAAGCGCGACCTCTTAGTATTCGGCACTTGGCGCTCATGCATCCACTCGGTCTAGACATTGGAGCAACCTCCTGGTACCATAAGGGTTTAGGAAATTTCACCTAGGGATATCTATCGCACCCCATGTAGAGAAAAGATTTTTGGTGTCCAATCCTGTCATCTACAATATGCCTGTGGAGGCTACGACCCTGATGTCACTAGGGCATACAGTAGTCATGTCACACAATGCGAGATGTATGAATCACACTATCCAGTCATGCAGCAATCTTGCGCATACTGAGCGCTCATTTGGGGCAACTCCGCCTATCAGGGAGTCCTATAAACGATTTGGCCAATGGCATATGCTATGATCAGTCACTCCTCATATCAAGTATACATATGATGCATATGGGCATGTATCATGAAGTCATACTAAGCATGTTATACAATGATGAACTCTCCTTATAACAAGGATGGGCCTAGACGGCCTACTCATATCAAGAATGGGCTTAACAATTATGGGGGCCCCAATGATTTGGGGTAGCCCACTAAGGGAAGATGAGAATGGGCCTAACAAATGGGCCTTAGGGAGGGTTACAATGCGGACATTTAACCACCACCGCCCTTACAATGTAGACATTTAACCATCATTGCTCCCAAGGCATGGCCCATTATAATACCAACTAGGAAGATGAATGGGTATCATAAACATCATAGTGGAATCACATATCATAGTTGGGCCTCATATACATCACATTGGGCCTCACACAAGGGCCTCACATACATCTCAATGGGCCTCGCTCAAGGGCCTCATACACATCACAATAGGCCTCACATGTACATCACATTGGGCCATATCTCATGGGCCTCAAATACATCACAGTGGGCCACATCCATGGGCCTCAAATACATCACAGTGGGCCACATCCATGGGCCACATATACATCATGTTGGGCCTCACACAAGGGCCACATATACATCATATTGGGCCTCACATAAAGGCCTCGCATGCATCACATTGGGCCTCACCAAATGGGCCACATATACATCATGTTGGGCCTCACACATGAGCCATAAATACATCATATTGGGCCTCACATGCATCACATTGGGCCTCACCAAATGGGCCACATATACATCATGTTGGGCCTCACACAAGGGCCATAAATACATCATATTGGGCCTCACACAAGGGCTCATGGGCTAGGCACAAGGGATGGATAGTGAGTGCATCACATACTTCATAGTGGGCCTGATGGGGTAGCCCATATAACCTAGAAAATAAATGGGTAACATGAGTATTAGAACACATGCAACATAATGGCCTGCAAAATGGGCCTAAGCTGGGTGGCCTGGATACAACATACATCATGGTGGGCCTATTGCATCACAAAAATGGGCCAAACCACTAATGGCCAACGTGGATATGGAACACATACATCGGGGTGAGTTCCACCGCCCTGAGATAGTTAGATGGACGGCGTGGATGTACAACGCTTGTATCATGGTAGCCCCACGTCCTTACTGGATGGTTTGGATTAAGCACCTACATCAGGTGGGGTCCATGGGCGGACGGAGTGGATACAACACTTACATCATGTAGGTCCCATCGTCCAGGGACTGGACGGTGTGGATACACACATATCATCAAGGTAGGCCCCACATATCACCGTCTTGGGATGGACGGTGTGAATATACAACACATACCTCAAGGTGGGCCCCAACCCCCACACGTGCAGCGCGTGTAGGGTGGTCCCACGTCTAGAAAACGGACGGACAGCATGGCTAAAACACATACGTGAGGTGGGTCCCACCATCTAGCAGACTCGACGGTGCGGATATACATATATACATCATGGTGGGGTCCCACCATCCCTACTGGATAGTGTTGGACTCCACACGTGTACGTGGGTCCCATCATCTAGTTAGGTGGATGGTGTAGATATAACACATACCTCATGATCAAACCTATAGAACTTACTGACGTCAATACAACAGCTATATAGCTGTTGTAAGGTACACTGGCCAATCCGCTTCCACAGCATGGTGGGTCCACGTGGTGGCCCACTAAGGTTTTGGATTAGCTGATATTTGTGATTTTCCTTCATCCAGGGCCTGTCCCAAAAATGGGCAGCAGCAGGGTGGGCCTCAGATTGAATGGTGTGGATCTAATCCATTCATCAAGGTGGCCTGCAACAGGAGAGAGAGAGAGAGAGAGAGAGAGAGAGAGAGAGAGAGAGACGGCGATGGAGGGGAGAGGCTCCACCACTATGAGCCCTCCTTAGGTGGGCCATGTAAATACAATACATACATCAAAATGGGTCCCAAATCATGTGGGCCCTAAATCATAAAAATCAATGGTGGAGATCCCTTTTTCACCAAAAAAATGCAAGGTCTAGATGACCTCTCCCAATGGAAAAAATAAACATCATAATGGGGTCCATGGAGAATTGCCCCATCATGGGATGATCATATGAATCATGGTGGGCCATCAGCCACACCTAGGGTCCAAAGTGAGATCCATACCATCAATTGGTAGGCCCTACTTGGCCCATGTTCAAAAACACATTCTAATGCTACAAGTTACCTATCGATTCCACTTCTTCTAGGCTCCTTGGAATGCTAAACTCCTTAGCTTCTACTTAGACAGAGGATGATGAAGATTGAAGGGCTAAGATGAGAGGTTAGGGGGTAGGAAGTGGGCCACACTTGGCTTTTTCTCTCCTTGGGAATTGCTTGGACGTTCACTCCTTGGTTGCTTGGAAAATGGTGGAGAGAATGAGAGGGAGAGAGAATGTGATGGGATGAAAGGGATGGGATGAAGTGATGGGTGTGAGTGACATGAGGATTGACTTTGTGGATGGCTTGTGTAAGAGAGGGATGGGTTGTGATGGGATGTGTACTTGACTAGTACTTGATTGATTGATGTGATGGATTAGGTAGAGATTCTCTTAGGATTCACAACGCATGACATTTTTCTCAAAATAAATGCGGGCCTATAACTCTTGGCCTGGGTATCTCATCAGTGTGCAAGACGCGGTGTTGGAACCGCAGCGATGGCGCAGTCGCAATGGTACAAGTGTCGGGTCGAGTTGACTCAGATTTAAAGGATGCGACTTAGGGTCACATGCAAACGCCGATTACAGGTCGCGGGTTGCTGGAATTCGATGGGGAGGATCGCAAAAGTCTAAGGAACGGTACAGACTAGGATACAGACCTTACAGGGGCCCTTCCGTGAAGCCTTCCTTTTAGACCGATGCTTCATGTAGAGTTTACAAAAGAAGATATTAAAGATGGGTTTGACTTAATCATATTTTTGTAAAAAACTTTTTATGAAAATGATGCAAATCTCAAATCAATCACAAAATAAAGAATAACTACTAATAAGGAACCCGAATCTACAAACAAATGGAAAATAAACCACTTACAATGACTCTATGAAGATGGGTTCGGCGAGTCGAGCAAAGGCTAGTCGAGGAAGATGAGAAAAATGAAGAAGAAAAAGTAATTTCCCCTCATTTAAGATGGTCCGCCCGTGCACTTCGACCGGTCGAGTATGTTACTCGACCTGTTAAAGCTTGACTGGTTGTGCAGCATGAAATTCCAAATATTTTGAAATTTATATGTTTTGCATTATATATATATATATATATATATATATATATATATATATATATATACTTATAAACAAAAAAATGCATAAACAACATGATTTAATTAATTGAAAGTGCACAGACCAATATCATATGTTAATTTAGCAAATCTATTCCTGTCAAGCAGTTTCGTTATAATGTTCGCAAGCTGCTTTTCCGTCTGAATGTATTCTAATGAAATGCTCGTCTTCAACTAATTCTCGAATGTAATAATATTGAATGTCGACATGTTTCGTATGAGAATGTTGAATGAGATTTTTTGAAATATTAATAGCGATAGAGTTATCATAGTATAATATCATAGTATCTTGCGCAATCCCGTAATCAATTAACATTCTTTTCATCCAGACCAATTGGGTACTAGCATTACCTGTTGTGATGTATTCAGCTTCAGTTGTAGATAGCGATACAGAATTTTGTTTGTTACTGAGCCAGGTAACTAAACAATTTCTTACATAGAAACATCCACCATTGGTAGATTTTCTATTATCAATGTTTCCTGTCTAGTCAACATCGATATATTCGGTAAGTTGTACATTTGTATCATGTGGATACCATATACCAAAATTCGCAGAACTTGCGACATATTTGATTATGCGTTTAAAAACAATTAGATGAGATTCCTTAGGATCAGACTGATATCTAGCAGAAATTCCAATGCTAAAAGGAATATCTGGTCTACTAATAGTTAAGTATAAAAGACTACCAATCATGCTTCGATATAAGTGAGAGTCTATATTTTTACCAGTTTCATCCTTAGAGAGTTTGAGAGTTGTACTTATAAGAGTATCAAACTTTTTACTGTTCTCGAATCCAAATTTCTTTACTAAATTTAAAGTATATTTGGTTTGAGAAATGAAAATACCATATTCCTGTTGTTTTACTTATAAACTAAGAAAGTAATTCAATTCTCCAACCATACTCATTTCAAACTTGGATTTCATCAGATCTGCAAACTCAATGGACAAGTTAGTGCTTGTAGATCCATAAATAATATCATCAACGTATATTTGTACAATCAATAAATGTTCATTATATTTTTTGACAAATAAAGTTTTATCAACGCTTCCCATGATAAAGTTGTGACTAAGAAAAATTTTTATCAACTTTTTGTACCATACCCTGGGAGCTTGTTTTAATCCATTAAGTGCCTTTTTAGGACGATATACATGATCTGAGAGTTTAGGGTCCTCAAAACCCTTATGTTGTTCAACATATACCTCTTCATATAAATCACCATTTAGAAATGTACTTTTAACATCCATTTGATATATCTTTAATTTTTTATAACAAGTAATTGATATAAATAATCTATTAGATTCAAGGCATGCAACTGGTGCAAAGGTTTCATCGTAGTCAATTCCTTCTATCTGAGTGTAGTCTTATACAACCAGTCTAGCCTTATTTCTAATGATATTTCTCATTTCATCAGATTTGTTCTTAAAAATCCATTTGGTTTCGATTGTATGTTTATCAGAAGGTCTAGGAACCAAATACCAAATATCATTTCTAACAAATTGATTTAACTCTTCTTACATAGCCACAATCCAACTTTAAAAGTGCTTCATTTACATTTGCTAGCTCAATTTTGAAAGTGAAGCAGACGTAATTACAAATATTCTCTAACTGTTTTCTTGTCTGAACACCAATACGAGGGTTACCTAATATATAATTAGTGGGATGGTCTTTGACTAATCTTAATTCAGAATTATCTGATTTAAATGAAGAGTCAGGTTTGTTGATGATGTTGTCTTCATCATCATCTTGACTTAGTATGGGTGTGATCAGGTGATTGTCAATTACAACGTTAATCGATTCCTGAATCACTCCTGTTCTTTTATTAAGAACACGATATGCTCGACAATTCAGATCATAACCCAAGAATATTCCCTCATTACTCTTTGCTTCAAACTTACCCAAATTTTTCAGTCACGTAAAATGTAACATTTACTTCCAAAAGTTCGAAAATATTTAACAGTTGGCTTCTTATTAAACCATAGCTCATAGATTATTTTATCTTTTACTTTTCTAACATACACACGATTTATAATATAGCAAGCGGTATTAACAACTTCAACCCATAAGTTTTTCAGTAAATTCATGCTATTTAGCATTACATTAGTCATTTCCTATAACACTCTATTCTTTCTTTCAACAATCTCATTCTGTTGAGGTGTTTTAGGAGCTGAGAACTCATGTGATATACCATAGTTTGTATAGTACTTCTCAAAACTGCTATTTTCAAACTCAGTACCATAATCACTTCTGATCTTGATCACATGTACTTCTTTTTCAGTTTGAATTCATTTTAGAATTCTTCTAACTTCATCAAGAGTTTCAGATTTTTCTCTCAAGAATGCTACCCAAGTATATCTGGTAAACTCATCTACAATAACCAGAATATACTTCTTTCCACCTCCACTCTCCATTCTTGTTGGTCCTATTAAGTCCATATGGAGTAGTTCAAGAGGTTTGGATATGGCTAAGGAGTTCACTTTCTTGTGACTACTCCTGATTTGCTTGCCAATTTGACATGCATTACAAATCTTTTCTACATTTTTTAATTTGGGTAGGCCACGAATTTGATCTCTCTTGGTCAAGCTATAAAGATCTCTAAGGTTGACATGTCCAAGACGTTTATGCCATAATTCTATTTCGTATGTTTGGACCTGTAACATGAGAAATTAGGAGAACATGAGTCATTAATAATATAACAATTCTCAGAAGTTCTATGACCATTTAATATCACACTTCCCTTCTCATTTGATATCTCACATCCGTGATTTGTAAATTTCACGCTATGCTTGTTATCGCAGATTTGAGATATACTTAGGAGGTTATGTTTTAGACCTTCAACATATAGTACATTCTCAAAGGGAGGGAGATTAGAGAGTTGAACTGTACCTTGACCTATAATTGTGCAGTTGCTTCCATCACCAAAAGTAATTGAACCATCGTTTACTTCTCTAAAGTTGGTGAATATTTCTTTGTCACCTGTTATATATCTTGAACATCCACTATCCAGGTACATTTTAAATTGCTAGTGGCTTAGAAGGTTGTGGGCAACAAGACATGTAACCTTTGGAACCCATTTCAATAATGTTTTAGGTTTAGGAATTTCATTGGATTTTCTCCATTTTGGGAGTTGGAATTATTCCAGTGTCTATTAACTCCAATTTCATTTGAGTTAGATTTAAGAAGCTCTTTGAGTAAGTCCATTATTTTTTCAGCTAAAGGGGGTTTATTAAATCTTTGATTTCTATAGCTAATAGTATAATTAATCTTAGAAACTTGAAAAGTTTTAGATTTTTGAAATCATTTTGACCAGAATTTCTTAAGTTCTTACTTTTAGAGTTTGAGGATTCTCTTTTTACAAATATAGGAGATGCATTTTTATTTTTCAATGGACTATCTTTGATATAGCATAGACTCAATTTATCACCACATTTTCTGGATGCGGTTAATAACTTTTCCACCTTAGGGTCTCCATGGGCATATCTCCAAGTATCCTTAGAACTCAAAAGAGAAGAAACTTCGAGTTTTAGATTCTCATTTTCAATTATGAGTTTTTTTAACTCTGAGGTTTTGAAATTAAAATCAAGTTTTATATTTTTAAAACAATTAGAAAGATGAGATTTTTCTAAAATATTGTTTTTAAGTTCTTCTTTTAGTTTAAGATATTTTTACCTTTGAATTTTTAGTTTGACAGCAATTTTACAACTTTCCCTGTATAAGGTATTGTAGGCATCTTGAAGATCATCTTCATTCTCATTTTCAGGGTCACTCCTAAGATTATCGTAATCAGATAAATTACAGCTATATGAGGAGGTGACTCTGGCTATAGTCATCAGGGCTTTTACTTCATTTGAATTTTCTTATTCTAATTCATCTGACTCAGAAGAACTTTCAGAGTCGGATGATTCATCCCAAGTAGCTATCATGCCCTTTCTTTCTGATCTATCCTTTTTAAGAAATTTATTCGCCAAATGCTCGTATTCATGGCAGTTGAAACATTGACTGTCGTTTATAGATTTTCAGGATTTAAATTTTCCTTTTCTTTTGTCATATGGTTTTTGAAAATCAGATCTTTTCTTGTTTTTGACAATTCTGTAAAAAAATTTAGCAAGTAAAGCCATATCATCTTCTATATCTTCAACATCAGAATTAACACAGTTGTCTTTTGAAACAATTTAGATGATTTAAGAGCAATGGACTTACCTTTAGGAGCTTTAAAATTTAACTCATACGTTTGGAAAGAATCAAATAACTCCTCAACCCTCATTAGATCAATGTCTCTTAATTCTTGAATGACAGTTACATTAAAATTAAATCTCTCAGGAAGAGATCACAGTATTTTAGCACAGACCATATTTTTTGGGATTTCATCTCCTAGACCCCACATGGAATTTACTATATCATTTAATTTCATATAGAAGTCCATGAAAGTTTCATTTTCTTCCATACGAATTTTCTTAAACTTTGTAGTGAGGATTTAAACTTTAGATTTCTTGACTACAGTAGTTCCTTCATTTGTCATTTCAAGAATATCCTAAGCTTGTTTAGCTGTGTCACATGAAATGATTCTTTTGAATTCATCAGGTGATAAAGCACAAGTAATGACATTTAAGGCCTTAGTTAAGGCCTTAGCATTTGTATTGCTTTCGCTTTTCTAAGGTGTAGTCCATAAATAAAATGGAGTTTCTTTCATAGATTCAGTTCCATCACTGCCTAGAACTTCAGACATAGGTGGTTTCCATTTGGTTATAGTGGCTTGCCACACGCTTTCATGTAAGGATTTAAAAAAAAAATCTCATTCTGGCTTTCCAGTATGCATAGTTGGAGCCATCAAAAAGTGTTGGCCTAGTAATAGACAAGCTATTGAAATTTGACATAATGAAAGCCTAGATCTTTAAAATCACTTGAAAAAGGCGAGCTTAACAGTCTTAGAGGGGGGCTAAATAGGACTATGGCAAATAAAAACTTAAAGTACTTAAATAATAAATAAATCAGAATAAATCATAAATCTCAATAGCACTAATATTGAAAAATTGATTCAAACTTAGTTCGTAGGACAACCTTACACCAAAAATAAAGTTTTAAGTAGGACAACCTGATTTCACGAACGTTTGTAATGATTAAGACTTCAATCCAAACAAGAGATAATAAACCTATCTATTACAATAATTCGCTAGTGCAGAAATAAACTTACAATCATTCACCACAGATACAAAAATTAAACATTCACCACAACACTAGGAGTTATAGTGGTTCGATGTGTACACCATGTGAGACCTGTATCCTAGCTCATACCATTCCGTAGGCTTCCGCGGTCCTTCCGGTCAAATTCCGGCAACCCGCGACCTGTAATCAGTAGTTGCACGTGACCATGAGTCATATCCCATTTTTCATAGCCGGCTCGACTCGAAACTTGTACCATTGCGACCGCGCCGTTGTCGTGGTTCCGATGCCGCGTCTCGCGTGTCAAGGTGATATCCTGGCCAGGAGATGTGGGCCCCCGTTCAGTTCGAGGAAAATGCCATGCGTTGTATATAGCAAGGAAATCTCTACGACACATCATCTTAAATGTTAAGTACAACCATTCCATTCCCAAGTACAACAATCCCCTCAAAGTCAACTCTCTCTCCCTTACACAAGTACATCCATCCATCACTCACCATCTCTCCCATCACTTCTCCCCCATCATCTCTCTCTCTCATTCTCTCTCCCTCTCTCTCTCTCCATTCTCCCAAGCAACCCCACCATGAGAGACGTCCAAGCTATCTCCAAGAGAGGAGAGCTTGGTGTGGCCCACCTCCCTATCTCCCATCTCCACCACCCAATCACCATCATCCTCCATCTAAGCGGTGGTCGAGGAGCTTAGCTTGCCATTGATCCAAGAAGAAGTAAGAAAGGTGGGTGAATCTTCATTATTTGTGGGTGTTTTTATGATTTGAGGGCCCACATGGGGTGGGACCCATCTTGATGTAAGCTGTGTTTAAGCGGGACCCTGTTGAGGCATAAAAAATATTCCATTGCAGTGGTCAGAGAATTCCATAGTGCAGATCTTTTTCAGGGTTGTGCACTCTGTATTTTGGTAAAAATCCATGTCCGGGGGTATTTGAGGTATTTTGGTAAAAATCCATGTCCGGGGATATTTTGGGTATTTTGGTAAAATCCCATGTTCGGGGGTAGTTTAGGTATTTCAGTAAAAGGCATTAAAGAAGGTGTTTTGAAAATAAAGGGTGCACAAGTGTCATTTTAATGGAGAGAGGTTGTACACCACTATTTAAGGGAGAGCTTGGTGGCACCGTTGTTTAAGAGAAGAAGATGTACATATGTGAAGGGATAAGTGGTGGTGATCAACTTTGTAAGAGAGCAAGGGTCTATAAATACCCCTCCCCTGCTTCATTTGAGGGGTTGATCAGTTGGTGGGCCAGAAAGAGAGAGAGAAGCAAGGTGAGAGAGGGAGAGAAGAAAGTCTTTGTGCCAGCCCACGTAAAGGAAGTTGATTACCCGGACCCGCGCAATGGGAGTTGCTTGCGATGAAGGTTGGAGAAAGCCTTTACGTCACTTCCCATGGAGCCTTGTCCAAAAGCTTGGCTTTTACGTCATTTGAATAGGAGAGAGAGAGAGAGATTTGCGCCCATCCGTGCAAAGGAAAGAGGCTTTGCGCCCAACCGTGTAATGGAGAGAAGCTCCCACACAACAGGAAGTCGTTGCGCGGACCCGCGCAATGGAAGTGGAGAAAGAAACTCCTCTGCACCACTTTGTATGGGGAGCTTGTCTTGATGCTTGGCTTCTAGTGCCATCTCTTGTGCATAACCACCTTTACAAATATTGCATAACCACCATTGCAAATATCACATAACCACCTTTGCAAATATTGCATAACCATTGCTGCAAAGGAAATCCCATGCGCCATTCTTCATGGGACTTTGTCCTGAAGACAACCTCATGCGCCACTTCATGAGGAATATTGTCCTGAAGCTTGCCTCTTGCCCATTTCATGAGGAATTTTTTCCTGAAGCAAGGCTTTTGTCTTGAAGTAAGCTCCATGCACTCCATACTCCTCGAAGTAAGATCCATGCACTCTACATTCCCTGTCTAGGCCCGTGCAGTCCTATCCTCGGGCAGATGGCCTCCACATTTCAAGGGGTGATGGTCACTCCACATTTCTAGGGATCGTCGCTCCACATTTCAAGGGATGGTCACTCCACATTTCAAGGGTATCAAGGAATGATGAACGGAAGAATGATCAGAACTGATCTCAACGGTCAAATCAATGAATGATGAACGGAAGAATGATTAGAACTAATCTCAACGGTCAGATCAATGAAAAATGAACGGATGGGTAATCGGAACTGATCTCAACGGTTAGATCAAGGGCTTCAAGCCCGCACAACCTATTTCCCCTGAAGATGTGATCAAAAAGTGTCGAAATGCTACCGAAATCGCCATTGGACTATCTTATCTTTCATTCATTATGTTGCATTGATTGTGCTCTGTTTTTAGAATCAAGGGAATCCGATGATGTAAATAAACTCAGAATGAATGTGATCATTGTTCTCTCATTCTTTCTTTGTTATCATTGAATAAATCCCCCAAATCAAATGCATTTGTTTTCTTGTCGAAACAAAATGGCAACTCTGCTGGGGATTATTATTCGGTGGTAACTTAGAAAATATTCAGAGAACATTTATTACTTTTTGGCGTCTGTATAGACGCCAAAATGGCGACTCTCAGTGGAAACATCCTCCCTTCATCTCTGAAAACAAAGTACATTTTTATTTAATCAGAATTACTAACACTCTATTCCGAATGGCAGGTATACCGCAATGACCATGCTCCCGACTAATATAGTGGTGTACTTCACATCTAATAGATTTTCACAAAAAAAAGTATCAGAGAAGATCAAATCAGTTGTGATCAAAGACAGATAATGCCAAGTAATGTCGAAAGCAGTTTTTGCTTCATCAGTTGCATAGCGAGATGATGAAAGACGGATGATAGTGTGTTAACGCACAAAAGTGTACAAAGTTTCCATCATGCGTTGATTTTGAGAGATGAGAAGATATAAAAGATAAGGAAGAAAGAAGAAAGAAGATTAAAAAGAAAGGATACGTAAAAAAGAATGAAGTAAAGAGCAAATATTAATGTGTTTATGTCGGCTCGCGCAAGCTATGACCGATTGTGCGGGACCGCGCAAATGGTATGGGAGGTTGCACACATTTGCGCAGCATCAGACTGACTAAGTGTGTTAAGCCCTTTGCGCGACCCGCATAAACTATGATCAACTATGCGGATCCACACAAAGGTATATGGTGTTGTGCACACAGGCACAATGATGATTCGAGTAGGCTGACGGGGATAGCTGAGATTTCATTCGATCAAATGAAAAATGAAGGGTTCGATCTACCGGTTTATGACATATGATCCCAATGGAAAATAGTCACTTGATAGAAGAATCACAACGTTTTGACCAAGAAGATTTACAACGTTTTGACCGAGAAGATTCACAGCGTTTTGACTCAGAAAATTCATGGCATAATTATATAGGGGGCAAGATAAGCAGAGTTTCAGAATGCCAAAATCTCAGAATCCCAAATGAGGTAATCATTGATTCCTCGAGGCGATAATTGTCTATATCAATTTTTGCAATTCAAAGTTGGGGCAAAGGCAAGCATTGATGATTGCTATCAAGCATTAACGATTGTCACCGACAAGTAGAGGAGCAAAAGGATTGCAAAAGAAAAAGTCATGTACTCTCCCTTATGTGAATGAATAAAAGCGCAAATTTTCACTTGACTTCGAATCTCAGAAGAAATTTGGGAGATACAATTGAAGAAGAAAGAAAATTTGAAGAATAAGTTATAGAAGGCGGTTGATAAAAGTGAAATTGTTAAGATGCACGACATGAAAGAAGTGATATGAGTACACAGTCCTGATTAATTCGAGACTAGGGGCAAAGTTGATCTTGGGCAAAAAGTATGAGATGATGCGGCGTCAGTATATTTGTTAAAGGTCGAAACATCGTGATTTTGATTACGAAGATTCCCAGAGCAATGCTTCCTAATCAAAAGGGGGCAAGACAGGTGAGTAAGAAACTGTGAAATGTATTTCTCACCATAGAATGTATTTCTTTTGTGTATTTGAATACAATACAGGCTTTCAAGCATATCAAGTCATCGCCAAAGCAAGATAGGTGAGTAAAAAACTGTGAAATGTGTTTCTCACGATAGAATGTATTTCTTTTGTGTATATGAATAAAATGCAAGCTTTTAATCATATCAAGTCATCGCCAAATGCGAAGCGCTAATAACGATTGCCAAATGAAAAGCATCGATGACTATCACCAAAATTAGTAACTATCGTTGATACAAAATTATCTTATCTCACCTTATTGAAATTGTTATCATCGCCAAGCTGATACCTATCCTAACCATAAGCATTGTCAGAACATATCAGCAGTGGCGATGTATCAATTATTGATTCACCATTTATGGCAATGAAATAAGTAGTGGAACAAGCCTATATGGTCAACCACATAAATCTTACGACAGCAATGGAAAATGATCATTTAAGGCAGCCTAACCAAGCCTATATGGCCAACTACGCATAAGACTATAAAGCTTCAACGATTTAAAAATCCCGAAATTGGCCAGCCCGAAATCGGCGGTAAACTAGAATTGCTCCTTGAGCCCAGCTCGAAATTGGCAGTAAACTATCTTGCTCTTTAAGCCCAGTGTCAAGTCCAGTTCAGTCAAATCTGGTCGTCCAGTTTAGTCAAGTCTGGTCGAGTTAAGTTCAGTCTTGTCCAGTTCAAGTGTGGTCAGTCAAAGTACACTAGCACCACTGCTCAAAAAGCATAAATTATGCATAACATTCAAAATGCTGCAGATACACATTTCATTTTAGATATGCTTAAATATGCAATTGCCCGATGAAAATTTTAAATATTGAGTAAATAACATGACAAAGAATGCAATGCGAAGCATGATGACAGAGCGAATATCACAATCAACCTAGAGAGAGAAGAAGCTTTCAATATATTTAAACAATTATAATACTTGATGAAGCTAAATTGAAAAATTATAATGTCTTAAGATACTAATTCTGATTAATTTAATAGGAAAAACTATCATTCGAAAGCTTGGATTATGCAGATTATGAATAAAGGAAACAGTCGAAAAAGTTGTTACGGCAGGAGCAGCATTAAAGAACAACTCTCTAGACACTGAATAGGAGGAAAGAGTCGCTGGAGTTGATCAAAGAGACCGTTCAGTAGCAACAGTGTTGAAAGATACTTCTTTGATCAAATTTCTTAAAGACGAAGTCGTCATGGCTGTGGCAGAGACGTGTTTCAATGAAAAGAGAATTTTATCATCTCTAGTGAAACATCCGCTCGACACTATTGGCTGGGGGCATTCCAGTCCTCCGTTCGAGCGCAATCATTCTAGTCTTTCATTCGAGCGCAATCGTTCAAGTCTTCCGTTCGAGCGTAATCGTTCAAGTCTTCCGTTCAAGCGCAATCATTCAAGTCTTCCGTTCGAGCGCAGTCATTCCAGTCTTCTGTTCGAGCGCGATCATTCCAGTCTTCCGCTCGAGCGCAATCATTCTAGTCTTCCGTTCGAATGCGATCATCTAGTCTTCCGTTCGAGCGCGATCATTCAAGTCTTTCGTGCGATCGTGATCATTCAATCTTCTGGTCAAGTATGACCATCCAGTCTTCCATGCAAGCATGATCATTCAGTCATCATTTAGTTGCAGTTCATTCAAGTTCTTTAAGCGGAGGAAGATCGATCCTCCATTTGATTTCAGGAATCAATCAAAGAAGGATCGAGGGGGCATCTGCTAAGGCATAAAAAATATTCCATTGCATTGGTCAGAGAATTCCATGGTGCGGATCTTTTCCAGGGTTGTGCACTCGGTATTTTGGTAAAAATCAGCTCCAGTGGTATTTTAGGTCTTTTGGTAAAAATCCATGTCTGGGAGTATTTTAGGTTTTTGGTAAAAATTCATGTCCAGGGTTATTTTAGGTATTTTGGTAAAAATCCATGTCTGGGGGTATTTTAGGTATTATGGTAAAAATCCATGTCCAGGGGTATTTTGGGTATTTTGGTAAAAATCCATGTCCGGGGGTAGTTTAGGTATTTCAGTAAAAGGCATTAAAGAGGGTGTTTTGGTAATAAAGGGTACACAAGTGTCATTTTAATGGAGAGAGGTTGTACACCACCATTTAAGGGAGAGCTTGGTGGTCACCGTTGTTTTAGAGAAGAAGATGTACATATGTGAAGGGATAAGTGGTGGTGATCACCACTTTGTAAGAGAGCAAGGGCCTATAAATACTCTTCCCCTGCTTCATTTGAGGGGTTGATTAGTTGGTGGGCTAGAGAGGGAGAGAGAGGCAAGGTGAGAGAGGGAGAGAAGAAAGACTTTGCGTCAGCCCGCGTAATGAAAGTTGATTGTGCGGACCCGCGCAATGGGAGTTGCTTGCGTGGTACCGTGTAATGAAGGTGAAAGCCTTTGCGCCACTTCCCATGGAGCCTTGTTCAAAAGCTTGGCTTTTGCATCATTTGAATAGGAGAGAGAGAGAGAGAGAGAGAGAGAGAGATTTGTGAGAGAGAGATTTGCACCCATCCGTGCAAAGGAAAGAGGCTTTGTGCCCTACCGCGCAATGGAGAGAAGCTCTCGCACAACAGGAAGTCGTTGCGCAGACCCGCGTAATGGAAGTGGAGAAAAAACTCCTCTGCGCCACTTTTCATGGGGAGCTTGTCTTGATGCTTGGCTTCCAGCGCCATCTCTTATGCATAACCCACCTTTGCAAATATTGCATAACCACCTTTGCAAATATCGCATAACCATCTTTGCAAATATTGCACAACCATTGCTGCAAAGGAAATCCCATGCGCCATTCTTCATGGGACTTTGTCCTGAAGACAACCTCATGTGCCACTTCATGAGGAATATTGTCCTGAAGCTTGCCTCTTGCCCATTTCATGAGGAATGTTGTCCTGAAGTAAGGCTTTTGTCTTGAAGTAAGCTCCATGCACTCCATACTCCCCGAAGTAAGATCCATGCACTCTACATTCCCTATCTAGGCCCGTGCAGTCCTATCCTCGGGCAGATGGCCTCCACATTTCAAGGGGTGATGGTTGCTTTACATTTCAAGGGATCGTCGCTCCATATTTCAAGGGATGGTCACTCCACATTTCAAGGTTGTCAAGGAATGATGAACGGAAGAATGATCAGAATTGATCTCGACAGTCAAATCAAGGAATGATGAACGGAAGAATGATCAGAACTGATCTCAACGGTCAGATCAATGAAAAATGAACGGAAAGATGATCGGAACTGATCTCAACGGTCAGATCAAGGGCTTCAAGCCCACACAACCTATCTCCCCTGGAGATGTGATCAAAAAGTGTCGAAATGCTGCCGAAATCCCCATTGGACTATCTTATCTTTCATTCATTATGTTACATTGATTGTGCTCTGTTTTCAGAATCAAGGGAATCCGAGGATGTAAATGAACTCAGAATAAATGTGATCATTGTTCTCTCATCCTATCTTTGTTATCAGTAAATAAATCCCTCAAATCAAATGAATTTGTTTTCTTGTCGAAATAGACCCATAGTGGCAGGGTCCCTCCATCACCGCCATCTGATCCCTCTCTCTCTCTCTCCCCATCTTTCTCTCTCTTTCTCATGCGTCGTGGACCCCACTATGATGTATGATCCACGTTGTCTCATCCGTGGGGCCCACCTCACTGGCGTCCAGCGGACAAGCCACTGCATGTCCGCCCGGACAAATCTGGATTAAGGGAAATCACAAATGGCAGCTTGATCTAGAGCTTTGTGGGACCACCTTGATTTATGTATTTTATCTCCACCATCCACTTGGACGGTGGGACTTCCCCAACGTCAGCAATTCTGGGCGCCACACGTGATACGTGTGAATTATCCACACCGTTCAAATCTTTGGTGGGCCACGTACGTGGACCCACCCATGATGTATATGTTGTTTCCATACCGTCCATAGTCTGGACGATGGACACTCACCCGCTGACCAACTGTCCAGATTAGTGGGACCCCACCTAATATGTATGTATAATATCTACATCTCCATCTGGAGGACAATGGGACCACACCTGGTGTGTGATATCCACACATGGGACGTGGACCCCACAGATGCATGATGTATATCGCCACCGTCCAATCTGCTGGACAGTGGGATTCCACCATGATGTATATGCTTCAAATCCACACCGTTCATTGTATAGACGGTGGGTAGATGGCTGGCTGGAGTACTTCACACCAGCAGTAGGGCTGCTGTACTGACATCAGCAACCTCTGTGGGTCCCGCTCAATGTATGTGTTTCATCTATGCTGTCCATCTTCTAGCACTTTTGTTGCTGGGATAACATCAGCAGTCCCGTGGGGCCCACATGAGGTTCGTGTTATATCTGACGTCCATCTACTGGTGGTCCCACGCTAGCAAATCTGAGGGCCTGCTCACGAGGTATGGTTATTTTGACTATCCATCCAGCAGTAATATAGCTACTGGATTGAACGTCTATCAGGTGGACCACACTGCAATCAGTGAGGGATTGAACGTCTACCGTTGAAACCATTCGGGGTCACAGGAGTTTTGGATTTAAATGATATTTGTTTTTCCTCTCCAACCAGGTCCTTGTGACCGTATGGATAGATTGGATGGGAAATAAATGTTATGGTGGGGCCAACCTTGCTGTATGTATTCCGTATCCCACTGTCCAGATATATGGACAGTGCTAGTGAGGCCCTACCATGTTGTATGTGTTTATCTGTGCCATCCCAAACATGGGAACCCACCTTGATAAATGTATTCTTCCATCCAGACTGTCCATTCATGTGGGGCCCGCTGTGATGCATGTGTGACACTCACCTGCCATGTGTGTGGAGCCCACCTTGAAGTATGTGTTTCATCTATACCGTCCTTGGGACGATGGGACCCACCTTGATGGTGTGTTGTATATCCGTTCCATCCACTGGACCGTGGACACCACCATGATGTATTTATTTCATCCACACCATCTAGATTGTGTTGGACGGTGCTGGACATGTTTGGCCAGTGTAGATTTTCATAGACAATGTTTGGATGGTGCTGATCATCATTAGAGCGCCATGTGCCCCATAAAATGGTAGTGTACTGTGATACACATGTTACACCTATAACTATTGAAATAATTTATGGTGTGGTCCAAGCCCACTTAAGGCCCGTTGGTGCGGCCCATCCATGAGGCCCATCGTGATGTATATTTGAGGCTCATGTGTAGGGCCCACCTGTGATGTATTAAGGCCCATGTGTAGGTCCTGCCTATTGTATATTTAAAGCCCATGGGTTGTGGCCTATTGTGATGTATTTCAGGCCCATATGATGAGGCCCCTCTTGATGTACACGAGGCCCATTATGATGTGTATTAGGCCCTTATCGCGTAGCCCATTTGATGCATTTGAGACCCATGTGTAGGGCCCACATGTTATGTATTTGAAGCCTATGTGTAGGGCACACTTGTTGATATGTATGAGGCCCATTAGTACGACCCAATGTGATGTTTGTGTAGCCCATTGGTGCGGCCCATGGACGCGGTCCACATGATGTATATGAGGTCCATTGCGATGTGTGATTACTCCATGATGTATGTAATGATGATTATGACGGGCCATGCCTTGGAAGCAATGATGGTTTAATGTCAACATTGATGCGCAATTATGGTTTAATGTCCACATTGTGACCTTCCCTTAGGCCCTTTATTAGGCCGAATATCAATTCTGATTATTGAGGCCGATTCCGTTTGTCGAAACCAATTCTGATTGTCGAGGCCGATTGCTAAGGTTGATTCCAATTATTGAGGTCGATTCCGATTGTCGAGGCCGATTTCGATTGTTGTGGCCGATTGCCGATTTCGATCATCGAGGCCGATTATTGATCGATTTCGATTGTTATGGCTGATTGCCGATTCCGATTATCGAGGCCGATTGTTGAGGCCCAATGTGATGTATATGCGGCCCATATTTGAGGCCCATTGAGATGTACATTCGGCCTGTATTTGAGGCCCAATGTGATGTATATGCGGCCCATATTTGAGGCCCATTATGATGTACATTCGGCCCGTATTTGAGGCCCAATGTGATGTATATGTGGCCTGTATTTGAGGCCTATTGTGATGTGTGTTCAACCCGTGTTTAAGGCCTAATGTGATGTATATGAGGCCAATGTCATGAGGCCCACTGTGATACATTAAGGGCCAGTCGATGGAGCCCATGTGAAAGGCCCATCGTGATGTGTATTAAGCTCTTGAGTGAGGCCCATAGTATTGTATATTTGACCCTTGTGTGAGGCCATGGGCCCACTATATGTTAGACTCTATGTAGGTCATTCCTTGGGGGCAATGTTGGTTAAATGTCCACATTGTCGAGGCCGATTGTTGATGCCAGTTATTGATACCGATTATGAGTGTGAGATAGCATAACATCATGATACATGCCCATACGCATCATGTGTATGTTTGTTATGAGATGTGGTTGACCATTGCATATGTCATTGGGCAGGTTGTTATGAGACTCCCTGATAAGCGGAGGTTATCTCACATGAGCACACGGTATGCGTAGGATTGATGCATGACTGGATTGTATGACTCATGCATCTTGCATTGTGTGTTGTGACTACTGTACGCTTTAGCGATATCAGGGTCATAGCCTCCACAGGCATATCGTGGATGGCCAGATGAGACACCGAAAATGTTTGGTTCTAGCATATGGGTACCATAGATGTCCCTGGGTGAAAATTCCTAAACCTCCATGGCCACGAGACGCCCCAATGTCGAGACCGAGTGGATATATATGAGTAGATGAGGGCCGTATACTAGTAGGCCACATCTCCCACTGTGTCATGGTAGGTTGAGAGGGGGTGTGACCTTACCTGCCTGAGTGTAGGGGCAATATCTAGATTAAGTTTGACTAACTTGAGGAGTGGGTCTCCTATCGACAAGCCGGGCCCAATATTGGCAGGCGGATAGTGAGGTCTCTTCCACTTACCCAGTTGTGCACTCGGATAGGGACGACAAGCTGGCGTAGAGTGTAATAGACCTCGGTGATGATCCCAGAGAGGAGCCGTACTGATATGTGGACTTACTGAGTAGGAATTGCATACTCATTCATTCATTCATTCACTATGCACTTGGGCTGGTGGTGCGCAACTATTTATTACGTGTACCTTTGCAATAGCCAGGATTTCTGTTGGGGTGCGCAACTAACCTGAGATCAGGAGTTTACCACATTGAGTCTAACTATCCAAATTTAGGTATGGGACTGGTTTGGATAGAAGTCCCTTGTGGTGGACCCCATAGCCTGCGATACTACGTACTATCATCCCGACTTCACACTCCAGCTTGGTCATTTCATTCGCATCGCATATTACATTACATCCTCGGCACATAGCATTTGGCTTACTATGTCTCCGTACTGCATAGCTAATCTGCATTGCTTCCTCAATATATGATATTAGTTTATTATATTTTTACATCGTATAGCCTTGGTATGGCTGATGGCACTCATGGACTTGCCTGTATATTTTCGCGTACTCTGATATTGTATGATTCATGATCTTACTAATATTTCTGATATTGTATAATTAATGGCATTGTATTGCATACTTGGCACTTACCTTGTGCACACACTTTCACCACCCACTAAGCTTTCTATAAGCTTATGCACGATAGATGCATGCAGGTGGCGTTAGGTTGCAGTAGCGTCGAGCTTGGAGCATGCAGCGGACCTCTGGAGCTTTGATTCTGATATATGTATTTCCCTTTCAGCATTGTATTCAAATGTTCATATTAGTGGATATGAGCTGATGATGATATTGTTTTTATGATTTGGGTAAACTTGTGGTTATGCTTCTTACGAGATAAATGTACGTTAGAAAATTCCCTTATAGGATCTCAGGATCGAAACCTGACATATGGGCGCTGGGAGCCGAGAATGGGGTACTACGGAGGCTGTTGGCATCTGATTCGGTGATCGGAATTCCTGTGAATTCGATTTCTGGGTTTGGGGTGTGACACACCAACTGTTCTCAAATAGCCACACCTACTCCACTCCCAATAATCAGAACCCACGTGATATTGGTGTTCACTAAAAACAAGGTTTTCACAGGTTCACCTTAAAACCTTATACAGTTGTGATTTTAGAAGGGCTATCACAAAGAAAAACCCCACACTGAGATTTTCTAGCTATCTCAGTCAAAACCAACACATGAGATTTTCTAGCTATCTCAAAGAAACCAAAATACAAAGAATTGAAATGTACTTATCTTCTCATTGATAATGTTCTCGTTGTAGCCTGTAGAACCCAAGAATATTGTGGAAGCTCTTCAAGATGAACATTGGATAAATGCTATGCAAGAACTTCAACAATTCCAGAGAAATGAGGTATGGCAATTGGTTACCAGACTACTCGATACAAATATCATTGGAACCAAATGGGTCTTCAAGAACAAATCTGATGAATCTGGAATAAAGCAAGGTTGGTAGCTCAAGGATACTCACAGATAGAAGGCATTGATTTTGATGAGACATTTGCTCCTGTAGCTCGTCTTGAGTCTATCAGGATTCTCATGTCATTGCATGTGCGTTAAAATTTAAACTATTTCAGATGGATGTGAAAAGTGCATTTCTTAATGGGGAACTTGATGAAGAAGTTTATGTGGAAAAACTTAAGGGATTTTTAGATCCTAAGTATCCTCATCATGTCTATCATCTGAGGAAAGCACTTTATGGTCTCAAACAAGCACCACGTGCTTGGTATGAACGTCTGACGAAATTCCTTTTGGACCATAAATTCTATAAGGGGAGTGTAGATAAAACACTGTTCACTTAAAAGACAAAGGATTCATTGCTCATTGCCCAGATCTATGTGGATGATATAGTCTTCGGTTCTACATGTGAAGATACTGCATATATATTTGCCGATCTCATGAAGTCTGAATTTGAAATGAGTATGGTCGGTGAATTGAATTTCTTCTTAGGCTTACAAGTGAAGCAATTAAATGACAGAATCTTTATATGTCAGACCAAATATGCAAAAGACTTGGTGAAAGATTTGGACTTGAGTCTAGTCGTACTTATCGTACTCCCATGACCACCACACTCAAACTCTCCAAAGACATTAATGGTAAAAGTGTGGATCAACACCTCTATCGAAGTATGATAGGAAGCCTATTGTATTTCACAGCCAGTCGTCCAGATATATCTTTCAGTGTGGGAGTATGTGCTCGATATCAGGCAGATCCTAAGGAATCCCACCTAACAGTTGTTAAGAGAATCATCAAATATGTAGCAGGAACAACCCCTTTCGGCCTATGGTATTCATTTGAAACATCCACCACCATTGCTGGATACTCTGACGCTGATTGGGATGGAAATTTAGATGATCGCAAATCAACAAATGGAGGTTATTTCTATATTAGAAATTGTCTGGTTTCTTGGCAGAGTAAGAAGCAAAATTCAATATCTCTGTCCATTGCCGAGGCCGAATATATTGTTGTAGGTAGTTGCTGTGCACAACTCCTCTGGATGAAACAAATGCTGTTAGATTATGGGATTGAGCAATCCACAATGACCCTCTTCTGTGATAACACGAGTGCTATCAATATCTCAAAAAATCCTGTCCAACATTCTCAGACCAATCATATTGACATCCGTCATCATTTTATCTGAGAACTTGTGGAAGAAAAATTATTGTGTTGGATTATGTGTCTACAGACAATCAACTTGCTGACATACTAACTAAATCATTAGATGTAAACCGCTTTAGTAACCTTTAAAAATCAATTGTAATATGTGCAAATTGATGATAAGTCAAACACGAGCTGAATTGGCATACTCAAGGACTATGGCCTTCTTATTTTTGTATGGGTAAACTTATGCTATATTGGTATACCTTTATGTCTTAGCCATATTCTGCATAATATGAGAGATATTTCTCAAATTTTCTCTCATACTCAATGAAATCGGACGTGTCTTAATCTCATCGACGACTCTCGGGAATGCAATGTTGTAACCGTCAGTCCTTCCCAACGGTTACTAATTAAGACTTTCTCAATATCTACTGGTTAGTTGGGTCTTTCCAACAGTCATCGGCACAGTCTTTGCTATCTTTATGAGCCTTATTTTGATGACATTGATGGCATATTGATATCATCGAGATTCTGCTATAAAAGAGAAACGAGCATCAGATTTTTCTATCAGTTTATTCCTTCTCTTCTCTGGTTGTTTCTCCCTATCTATACCTGACTTCTTGGGCTCTTCTCCAAGACCAACTATGGTGAAAGGCAAAGGTAAGAATCTTACTCATTCCAAATCGTCCAAATCAAAAAATAAGTAACCAGAAACAAGTCAGTCTCATCTCAATCAAGTGGCTTGGGGACAAGTTACAATTGTTGAACATATTGTTCTTAACAACACCATTGAACCATTCTTGGTGGATCTCCTTTTAGAAGTTATAGGGTGGCAAAATATACTCAATCTTGGTGGACCCTATCAACTTGAATTGATTCATGAGTTTTTCAATAACTACCATATTATTCATGATAATCCCCCATGTTTTTGATTGGAGCTTGTGCATTACACAAATCTCATTACACCAATCATACTTGGCCATCTCCTAAACCTAAAAGTCACTCGAATCCTGGTAACGAATCAGAATCTAAATGGGTTAGGTGTATGGGTTGAGATAATGCGAGCAGTGTGTTATGGCACCACAGTTCCTAGGAATGATGAAAATACTCTTCATGTCAACCACCTTGGACCCTCTTTTAAAATTCTTCACAGCATCCTTGGGACTAATGTGTATCCATGTGATGCAAAGGGAAGTCATCTTACTCCCTTTGTGCTAAATGTTCTATATGATGTTTATCAAGAGGTCCAAGTGTGTCTTCCAAGCCTTATCATCCTAGGGCAACTCATTTGTATAATCAAAGGAGACATCAGGATACACTGCCATTTCCCGCGCTCATATGCAAGCTTGCTCACTATGTGGGCCTACCAGCCACATCCAATGCTGCTCATCCAGAAGAATGGTTCGATCACGATGCAGTCCAAGAGGCACAATAGCTATGCTTAACTTCATCCCTTCAACTGAGTAGTCCTCCTGCACAGACGGCTGGTATAAAAAATGATCAACCCTCGCATCCACCCACGCCATGGGGATCAAATCGTATGCCATTACACAGTCTGGAGTTAATTACAAATTGCCGGGACCATCAACTTGAACGTCATCTGCTGACTGGGCTGGCTGGTATTGACGAGCATCTTTATAACTACGAAAGACATCTAACAACAATTGAGGATAAAGTTGAAGCTCTCCAGCATACCAGCCAGCAAGTAGTTGACTTGCTCACCAATGGTGACACTCGAGGAACTTAAAAGGAAGGTTTGGTATAGCTAAGGCCATATCTGGACGTTGTGGCTGATTTCTTTTTGGTGCCCGCATGATGTTCTTCTCTTATGTTGAAACATTTTGGTTTATTTATCCTCTGAAAGAGGCAAACACTTCATTTTGCTTATGTTTGGGCCCAAATGTTTGATTTTGTTTGTTTGAAATGGATGTTGCAAGACTGCCAAGCTTGGGCAGTTCTTATTTTGGATATTTCTGTTATTGGTTGGTTGATAATTCATATATCTTTGCTGTCATATCTCTCTGCTCTCAATTATGTGTGAAATTATGCCAAATGCTGTTATGAATTGTGATTACCTTCTCTTGCATATTCCTTCACAATTGAGAATTGGTTCCATGATTTATGCCACATACCTCTATGTTACTATCTTCGCTCTCCTTTGACCTAGTATGCATTGAACTATCTCAGTCTCTATTGGTTCTTCCATATCTTTATGCTTCAACTTCAGTCAACTAGTGTTGCTATATTGCCCTTTGCCAATGACTGACAAAAAGGGGGAGAACAAATCCCACAACAACGGAAAAATTGTGTGTATCTATGTATGAATGGTGGTACAGGTGTTAGGGGGAGTAGCTACTGTTGAATGATACAGTCGTGTGTGTGAACTCAATAGCATTGTAAAATTATGTAAAGTTCATGTACACACAATTTAGGGTGTTGGTTTAGATGCTATTTTAGGACTTCAGGTGTTTTGTCACATAATTGACAAAGGGTGAGATTGAAAGTGTCCTGGTTTGTCAATTCGCGTGAGTGTTGAGTTAGCAAGACAAGTGAGCCCCAAAGGAAGATTGTTCAATCGTCTGCCTCAACAGGATGTGTGCCCGAACTCATCAAAGGTAAACCTTAGCCTCACATCCCATGTCCCAAAACTCCAAGTATATAAAACCCTTAAAAAATGCATAGAACATCTTAGGGTTCTAGGTGAGAAAACTACTTTGCAAATTAGGAAAATCTCTAAGTTTTCTACCTTTGTCGATTTATCGATAAGTTGTTCGATGAAATCGAACTCTGCTATCGATGTCCTCGAAACTCACTCGATATTATCAAATTAAGGACTTCAAATGTCCAACAACTTCAATGAATTCTGGACTAAATTATCGATGACTCGATGGTATGTTCGATATCATCGAATTTTGAATCTTGAGTTCATCGAGAAGGCTCGATAACATCGACACCTGGTTAGTTGTGTCCAATATGCTGTTAGGAAAATCATGTGATTCTCGATATCTCGAAGAAAGCCTCGATATCCTCGAAATTCAAACCTCAATGATATCGACGGACCTTCGATGATATCGGATTGGGACACAAAACTATCCAACAAACTTTTAAGTAAAATCTTTTAACTATCGAGGATCACTCGATAAAATCGATATTCAAATATCGATCATATCGAGACTAGGTTAATGTCATCGAAATAGGAGACAAACTATCCAGCAAGCTTTTAGGAAAATTCCTTGAAAATATCGATGAATCGATGATGTTATCGATATCATCGACATTTAAATCTAGATGATATCGAGGGATGCTCAATCATATCAAATACCCATTTAATCTCAAAGGCAAGTCTGCTCTCATAATTTCAAATGTCGAGGAATCGAACTTTGCATCGATGGAATCGGAGTTCAAAATTCGATGTCATCGATGTGTGTTCGATATCCTCGACCAGTTGGCAAAAAGGGTCAAAAGCGTTTGACAGATTGAGTTTGTGTCATCGAACGGCAAGTCGATGCTATCGAGAGTATATGCTCGATGATATCAAACTCTATCAAAAATATGATTGTTTTATTTCCGTTGGAACTTTTTGCCTATTTAATAAGAGCTTGCCTTTGGTTGTTTGTAGAGAAAAGAGACAGAGCTTTTGAGTGTCTAATTCAGACCATATACCCTAAGCCTTTTTCTCTCATGGGAGTTCATCCTCCAATCCACCCTCATCATTGATATTTAATAGAGTGGATTGGGGAATGAACTTCCGCATTCAAGGATCCTTCAACTACCATCTCAATGGCAAATCATTAAGCTAGGATACCTTAAATGCATAGATGATTGGAATCACTTTGTTTCTAATATAGGAAAACATTTATAGAGTTAGGATTCCGACATAACCTTGACCCAACCCGTCGCCTTACATTGGAGCATCATCTGTGCTGCGGTTTAAGGGAGCTGAAGATTCTTCGTCATCAAAGGAGGAGATCTTCAACAACGTGCTTAATGGGGATCATCTACTTATTTGTAAGTCATTAGAGTCTAGAGACCCTTTTGATCATTCCTTTTGTAGGATTGGGTTAAAGGTGCTTCTCACCCCTTTCAAGTCCTCATAGGAGACCTCTGACAGGAGAGTACGTGGGGGTGCTGTATGTTGACCCTTGCTCTGTGGAGAGTATAAACTTAGGTCCTTGTGTACATCCCTAACCTATGTGGTCTAAAACCTAGGTGCTGTGTGTTGACCTCTGCTCTTGTGTAGGGCATAAACTGTTAGGTTCCGTGTGTGGATCCTTGGCCTGTGTGGCCTAAAATCTGGGTGATGTGTGTTGACCCTTGCTCCTATGTGGGGCATAAACTTGTGTCTTGTGGAGACACGTTAGAGTCAGCCTTGTATATGTTGTACTGGTTTGAGGTGAACCTGTTTTGAAACCTCCGTTAGTGAGATCCGGTACACTCAAGGGTTGAGTGCGTCCGCCGGAAGTGGAGTAAACAAGTAGTCGAACCACTATAAAAATGACTATGTTTGAGATTGCTATTTACTCTTACTGTTTGTGTGATTTCTCTAAATGTTCTCATATTGCATGTTTACATGATTACCTAGAACTAATTAGAATCACATCTCACACACAGTCATATCCATCATGAACTATGTTATATAACTTATTTATGTTTTGAATAGTCTTATGATTGGATCCTCTGTTTGGCTTGGAAGCCAATAGAGTTACATTGAAGAAATCCTGTTATTTGCATATTACTGCAGGATTGGGTTAATGGGTTCTAAATCATCATAATTTTTTTTTAAAAAAGTCCTATTCACCCCCCTCTAGGACATCTTGGCATATTCCCACTTCAACTAAAGCGGTCATTACCGCAATTTCAGTCTTCGACTAGCCCAAGCATACTGGATTCAATTCAACGGACTTCGGATCGCAAGGGATAAGATTTATCCAAAATTCGGCTAGCCCGAGGTCAACTTCGATATGCCGAACATCCCAGTTCGGCTAGCTGAACATCCCAGTTCGGCTAGCTGAATTTGCACTTCGGCTGGCCGAATTCCAAAAGATGTAGTTGTTGGAATTTGACTTAAACTTTCTTGTGCTAGCCAAACCAAAACTCAGGCTAGCCGAATTTGTAACAAAAATAAGTTTTTACTTCAGGCCTGAAGTTGGCCTGGCCGAGAAAGTTTAGGCTAGCCAAACTAAAAGTTGGACTAGACAAATTCCAAGCAAAATAAGCATAAAAGCTCAAAATAACATATTTTTGAAAGTACCTATTCCTAAGGTCTTTCTAGGGTTTTATATCACCTGAGATGTATCAAATATCTGATCTTCTTTGACTTGAACTAAGTCTTGGACTTTATCTTAACTTATGAGATTGATCTTTTCTTGAACATTACTCAATCTTTAGCTTATCTTCTCTTGAGTATGGACCGATCTTGAGCTTAATCTTCTCTTGATCTTGAGCTTGATCTTCTCTTGATTATGGACCAGTTTTGAAAATCTATTGTCAAGTTGTTTTAGCTTTATGAAATTTGACAACTAAAGTGTGCTCATCATTTTAGCACTTACAATTTACAATCTCCCCTTTGTCAATTTTGTGACAGAACACACAACATACATAATACTATATCTAACATTTATGATTTCACTCATTCACTAGACTCACAAGAATCATTCACAACATTTAATAAACTTGAGACTGCCCTATCATCCTTGTAATCCTCGTAGCCAACTGTGATGATCCCCTTGAGAAGTACAATGTATACTATGCACAAAAATTTATGTTCATTCCATTAGTCACACTAGCACCATATTCATTCATTCCATTTGCTCACATATATGTACCAATTCCTCCCCATTTTTGTCACATGTTGACAAAGGAAGAACAAATGACATGAGAGATCATGAAGCATATCAAAGCTAAAGAAAATAAGATGAATATCAATAAGCAAGAATGTCACGCCCCAAACTCGAAAACCGGACTCACAGAATTCCCGATCACCGAATCCGGCATTGACAGCCTCCGTAGTACCCCATTCTCAGCTCCCAGCGTCCATACGCTAGATTCCAATCCTGGGATTCTATAAGGAGGATTTTCAGTGTGAATTTCTTTTTGTAAAGAAATGTAACCACAAGTGTACCCAAATCACAAGAGCAACATCATCATCACATCTCCACTAATATAAATCGTTGATTACAATACCGAAAGGAAATACATGTATATAATAAAATCTCCATAAAGCTCTGCCACAAACTACTGCCTCAATGCTGCTGTGACCCAACGTCACCTGCACACAACGGTCATGCATAAGCTTATAGAAAGCTTAGAGGGTGGTGTACATGTGTGCGCAACGCAGGTACCAGGTATGCAATACAAGTTTACAATTCATACAATATCGAAAATACTGGCAAGTTCATAAGTCATGCAATATCAGAGTAAGCAGAAATACTGACAAGTCCATGAGTCATACAATATCAGAGTAAGAAGAAATACTGACAAGTTCATGAGTAATTTAATATCAGAGTATGCAATGCAGATTGGCCATGCAATGAAGGGTCGTGGTAAACCAAATGCCATGTGCTAGGGATACAATGCAAAAAGAAATGACGAAGGTAGACCATGAAGTCGGGATGATAGTACGTAGTATTGCAAGTTGTGGGGTCCATCACAAGGGACTTCTATCCAAACTAGCCCATACCTAATTTGGATAGCTGGACACAATGTGGTAAACTCCTGATCTCAGGTTAGTCGCGTACCCAACTGAAATCATGGTCATTGTAAGGGTACACATAACCAATTAGTTGCGTACTACCAGCCCAAGTGGATAATGAATGAATGAATAAATGAGTAAAATACTGAGTATGCAACTTATGCTTAGTAAGTCCACATATCACTACCGTACATCTTTGGATCATCACTGGGGTCTAGTACACTCTATGCCACCTACCGCCCCATTAAGCGCACAACTGAGTAAGTGGAAGAGACCTCACTATCCGCCTACCAATATCGGCCTGGCTCATCAATATTGGACCCATTTATGAGCTGGTCAGACTCAGCCTAATATTGCTTACTCCCTTAGGCGGGTATGCCATATCCCTTTCAACCGACCACGACATAGTGGGAGACGCGGCCTACTGTATACGGCTCTCATGTGCTCATGTATTTCCACTCGGTCTAGAAGTTGGAGTGTCCTCTGGTACTAAGAGGGTTTAGAGAATTTCACACAGGGACATTTATAGCACCTAATGTAGAAAAAGATTTCCAGTGTCCCATTTGGCCATCCACGATATGCTTGTGGAGGCTACGGCCCTAATGTCGCTAGGGCGTATGGTGGTCATATCACAAAATGCTAGATGCATGAGTCATACCATTCAGTCATGCATCAAACCTATCACAAAATGCGAGATGCATGAGTCATACCATTCAGTCATGCATCAAACTTGCGCGTGCCGCGCGCTCATGTGGGGCAACTCCGTTTCACAAGGAGTCCCATAGTAAACTAACTCAATGGCATATGCTATGATCAATCACTCCTCATAACAAGCATACATATGATGCTTATGGGCATGTATTTTGATGTAATAAAATACATAGGCATGATTATCTGATAGGGCAGACAATAATAATCCATAATCGACTATCACTGACATATCACATACTACGAGTATAACTAAAATACGTGCTCTTTCTACAACTATAAGAGCTTATGCGGTATGTCTTACATTAGCCTCCTAAGGTTCTGTATGATCCAAGATGGGGACGATGGGTCTAGTTCATACGTCGAGATAGGTTCTACAAAGTGGACATACCAAACCTGATACTACATATTCTTCTATCTACGGCAATGGGTGAAGATGTACTAAGCAACAGATAACCTAGATGATACACTAATATCAAGAATGGACCTCACACTTGTCTCAAGAAAGAGATGGACGGTGCGGAAGATATATACATGGCATGAGGTCCTAACAAATGGGGTACAAAGGTGGGATACACCTCTAGTGGTGAGTCAAGTGGGTATATAACAAGGTGAGTTCACAAGGTAAGCTAATAGGGTGAACAATTGGGCTTTCTCAACCTCTTATCATGAAGAAACTGGGCTTCCTTATGGGGCTCGACACATACACAAAGTGGCCTTAGTGGAGTTTGTACATCTAGGACTATGTGTCCTTCCAAATGGATTGGGTGGCCCACTCAACATCTAAGTGGGCCTTGAGTATGGTTATTAAACATGGGCAAAACATGCATCTAGATGGGTCACATTACTATGGGAGGGCCGGTACGAACACAAGATGGGCTCAAGGCTTGGGTGGTCTTATAGGGTATGGTGGAAAACATCATTATCAATGGGGGCCCAACAGTATGGGATAACCCAATAAGGATAGATGAGAGATTACTAACATTAATGGGGATAGACCTCATGGGGTGAGCCCAATGGGCATATAATAAAGGGAATCAAGAAGATGGGCCTAGGTACAATAAGTGAGCTTCCTCATCCACTCTATCATACCATGGACTGGACTTCCCTATGGAGGCTCGGTACGAACAAGGTGGGCCTTAAGGCTTGGATAATCCTATAAGGCAAGGTGGAAGGCACTACCATCAATTGGGGGGGGGGGGGGGGGGGTGTGGGTGATCCAACGGTTTGGGTTAGCCCAATGGGTATTACTAACTAAAGTGGGGGGCCCAACATTTAAGGTTAGCCTAACAAGGTAAGGTGGAAATCACTACATCAATGTGGGCCCAACGGTTTGGGATAAGCCCAATGAATAGATGGATCATGTAATATCAATGGGGCCCAATGATTAGGGTCAACCCACTTAGAGAATGATGAGAATGGGCCTAATAAGGCCTAAGGGAAGGTCATAATGTGGACATTTAACCATCATTGCCCATCAATGCGGACATTCAACCAACATTATCACACAAGGGCCTAACATACATCACAATGGGCCTCACTCAAGGGCCATAAATACATCACATTGGGCCTCATTATATGGGCCACAAATACATCATATTGGGCCTCATCAATGGGCTACAAATACATCACATCGGGCGTCATTGTATGGGCCAATATACATCACATCGGGCCCCATCATATGGGCCATACAAACATCATATTGGGTTGCACATATGGGCCACATGTGGCAGCCCATGGTTCAACCAAGATGGATGGGCAGCCATGAACAATATACATCTCAAGGTGGGCCCTGCACAAGCAGCAGGTGGGCCTACACAATCCATATGGGCCCCACCAGATGGACAACGTAGATATAGAATACATGCGTTACGTGGGCCAGCTGGGCGTCCCACTGACGAACTGCCTAGATTAAACACACCATGGTGGACCTGCTACCACTGGATGATATGGAAGAAACACATCCCCGTGGGCCCGCTGTCGCTGGCAACGTGGATAAAACATATCATGGAGGGCCCACTGCTGCTGGGCATCGGATACAACACATATGTTGAGTGGGCCGTACGTCCCAGTGGACTAGATGGCGTGGTTGAAACACATACATAGGTGGGGCTTCCACCGTCCAGTAGGCTGGACGGTGTAGATAAAATGCATAAATCATGGTGGTCCTACGTGTTGGATGCAGCACGTCATCAAGGTGGGCCACACGTTTGGATCAAGATGATATTTGTGCTTCCCTCGTCCAGGCCCCACCATTTGGACGATCTGGATGAAACACGTCCATCAGGTGGGGTCCATGTACATGGACGGTGCAAATACAATAGTTACATTAAGGTGGGCCACATAGATACATGATGTGGATAAGACCTATACATCGCGGTCGGCCCCACACAGCACCGTCCAGAGATGGATGGTGCGATATAAAATACATATATAAATGTGGGCCACACCCCCACATGTGTAGCATGTGTGGGTGGGTCCCCACACCCCAAAAAGGGACGGACGGTTTGGATATGACACATACCTCAATGGTGGGTCCCACCGTTTAGCAATCTGGATGGTGTGGATATACATACCACATGATCAGACCCACACCACTTGTTGATGTCAATACACTATCCAATCTTCTCACAACAGGTGGGTCTAATGTGGGGCCCACTACATATACATATATATATATATATATATATATATATATATATATAATTTAATCCAACGTCCAAGCCCTGGACGGCCTGGATGCAAATACATACATTGAGGTGGGTCACATTGTCCAGGAGGCTGGACGGTGTGGATAAATCACATGCATCACGGTGGTCCCATGTGGGTGGGCCACACTTGTTTGGATCAAGCTTCTATTTGTGATTTCCCTTCAAACAGGGCATGCCCCAATTAGACAACAAGGTGGACAGCGAGGTGACTACCACTAATGGACGGTGTGGGGGAGAGAGAGAGAGAGAGAGAGAGAGAGAGAGAGAGAGAGAGAGACGCGCAATGGAGGGGAGGGGCTCCGCCACTATGAGCCCTCCCTAGGTGGGCCATGAAAATACAATACATACATCAAAATGGGTCCCAAATCATGTGGGCCCTAAACCATAAAAATCAGCAATGGAGATCCCCTTTTCACCATAAAATGTAAGGTCTAGATGACCTTTTGTCAATGGGAAAATAAACATCATGATGGGGTCCATGGAGAATGGCCCCATCATGGAATGAACATATGGATCATGGTGGGCTATCAGCCATACCTAGGGTCCAAAGTGAGATCCATACCATCAATCGGTAGGCCCTACTTGGCCCATCATCAAAAACACCATTTAATCATACAATTCATCCACTGATTGCTAATCTTCTTGGTTCTATGGCTTCCTTAGCTCCTTGGCTTCAACTTTGATGGAGGATGATGAAGATTGAAGGGTGAAGATGAGAGATGAGGGGTGTATGAAGTGGTCTACACTTTGGGTTCTTTCTCCATGGAATTATTAGACGACCACTCTTTTGGGTTGCTTGGGGAATGGGTAGAGAATGAGGGAGAGAGGGTGGTTGTAAGAGAGAGGCGATGGGTGTGAGTGACATGAGGGTTGACTTTGGGGATTGCTTGTGTAAGAGAGGGATGGGTTGTGATGAGATGTGTACTTGACTAGTACTTGATTAATTGATGTGATATTAGGGTAGAGATTCTCTCGAGATTCGCAATATGCGACATTTTTCTTGAAATAAATGCGGGCCCACAACTCCTGGTCTAGGTATCACATCAATGCACAAGACGCGGCGTTAGAACCGCGGCGACGGCGCGGTCGTAATGGTACAGGTCTCAGGTCGAGTCGAGTCAGATCTATGGGATGCGACTTAGGGTCGCGCACAAACACCGATTACAGGTCACAGGTTGTCAAAATTTGACGGGGAGGATCAAGGGAGTCTAAGGAGTGGTACGGACTAGGATACAGGCCTTACAAAGAATATCAAGGAGAATAAATCATCTAGTTAAAGAACATTGTTTTAGACAGTGTATGAAGTATCCAATCATCCATGCAATCATAACATCAAAATAAAATATCCAAAGATTCAAAATATCCAAGAAAAGCATCAAAAAAGTTTAGTACAGATCTAACATAATTAAAGAAGGTAAGCAAGTCAAGCTTAATCTGACACGGAGGAAGATGGTGCAAGCATCGAAGGATCTTTAAGCCGTAAACTCCGATTGATGCGTTGGAAGTACTTTTTCATGTACTTCATTATAAACTGTTGGGTTTGGGTTAATGATGTAACACCCCAAACTTTTCAATTCCTGAGTATTGAAAGTTCTCAAGTGTTACCATGAATTTTAACTTAGTATGCACATCTATACGATACTAATTTAGCTATCCTAACCTCACATATATTTTTTTAACATAAATCCAACCGTTGGGAATAATCTTCATCCATAGATCAATCAATCTGACTATTGATTTTAAGACAAGACCATCATATATCTAAGTATCCTCACCTATCCATTATAACCAACCACTCAGTCAAATATTCACTCCTAGATAGAGACTTCTGATTGTCAACTTTAATTTTGGACCACCCGATCATAATAAACTAATTACTTGATCTATACAACCACTCATACACATATCAAATTGAGATTCTGATCCATTCATCTTATTCAACACCTGTGAATATGCTTGAACCACCATCAAAACTTCAATAAGAGGAAATTACATATGTGAGCAAGTAACTTGAATCTAACGGTATACATGTTCTACCTCTTGATTGCTTCAAAAACCCACTTGTGTTGATCCATTTACGAAACTAACCGTACAATCACCTAGATACATGACTAAAATGCTAACCATCAATTTTTCTTATTTTTAACATGTCATCTGACCATCCATCATGTTTGGATCCGACAAATGGGCCATCCAAATATTATGATAAATTGGTCATTATGAAGATCTTAGAGTTTATGCCAAGACTATCGAATAACTTTTCAATTGTATGTATATAAACGTTGTATTAAACCTGATAGTAGTATAATCCTTTAAAAAGGTATCTTGCTTCCGCGGTCCTTCCGGTCAAATTCCGGCAACCTTCGCACCGTATTCGGTATTTGCGCACGATCCTAAGCCAGGTCCCGCGCACCGACGTCGGCTTGGTCCGAAAGTTATATCATAGCGACCGCGTCGTCGCCGCGGTTCCAACGCCGTGACTTGCGCACTGAACCGATACCCAGGCAAGAAGATGCCGATCAGCGTTTATTCCGAAGAAACACCGCGCGTTGCGGATTTCGAGGGAATCTCTACTATTAGTCCCATCAATCAACCATTAAAGCATCCCTTACCTCAAGTACATCAACCCATCCCCACCTTTTTCAAAAGTCCACCATTCTTTCCACCTCACCACTCCTCTTTTCCAAATTTCAACAACAACCATACACCTTTTCACAATTTTCAACCCAAACCATCCCCCATCACTCCATCACCCATCTCACTCCCTCTCTCTCTCTCCCTTACAAGTCTCTCTCTCATTCAAACTCTCCCATAGCAAGTCCCATACGTATGGTCCTCCCATGGTGAGAAAACTTCCTTTGTGAGGTCCACCTTTCCCACCCCTTCATCTCTCATCTCAACCATCCATTTTTCATCTTCCTCCATCAAAGGGTAGCACAAGGAGCTAAGGAAGCCAAGGGAGCAAGAAGATCTAGCGGTGGGTGTTTGGATAGGATAGTTCTTGATGTTTTTAAGATGGGCCAAGTGAGGCCAACCGATCAATGGTTTGGATCTCGCTTACCCTATGATGTGGCCCAGGGCCCACTTGGATCATCATGATCATTCCATGATGGGGCCATTCTCCATGGACCCCATCATGATGTTACTTTCTTGCATATTTAAGGTCATCTAGACCATTTATTTTAGTGGAGAAAGGATCTCCACCGTTGGATTTCAATTCCATGGACCCCACATGTAATGGGATCCACTTGATGTATGATTTAGTGCAAGGGAGGGCCCATAGTGCCGGGGGTCCCTCCATCACGCGGTTTCACTCTCTATCTCTCTCCCTTTTTATTTTATTTTTATTTTATTTTATTTTATTTTATTTTGTTGTATGATGAAGAGGTTGTGTGGCCCACTTGAATGGACCCCACCATAGGGTATGTATTCCATCCAACTCACCTACGAGTGGGGCCCACTTTGTGTGTAGTATACACGCCATCCTCCATGAGGCGGCCCACATAAGCAAGGCCCACCTCTAGTATATTTGTAGAGTCCAGCGTCCAGGGACGCTGGACGTTTCATGGGAAATGTAAAAGAAAGAAAAAAATTAGCTTGGTTTGGGGATGGCCCACTTGTGCAGGCTCCACCTTGATGTATGTATTAAATCCACACCATCCATTCCTTCCCTAAGCCCTTTTTAGGCGTTGACCTAAAAGATGGGATCCATCAGACCTTCAGGCGGGCCATACCGTGGCAAATGGAGGTTTGCACCATTGAAACCTTTCCTAACCCTTTTATACGCTGAAACAGGCCCAATATTGGGCTTGTTTTGACTGTCGCGAGGCATGGGAAGCCATTGGACGGAGCAGATCTGCAAGAGGTGGATCCCACCTGCAAAATCCATGGAAAAATGAAAAATTAAAAAAAAAAAAATAACAAACAGCAGCAGCTGCTGCTGCTGCTGCGTCAGAAGCGCAGCAGGCGCTGCCTGCGCCAGCGTCCGGGCGGACGGGTCCGTGTACAGCCACCCACGGCTGTAGCCGTGGGCCCCACCTTGATGTTTATATGCTGTCTAAACCGTTCATCGGGTGGGCCACTATCTGACGTGGGCCCACCCCAAAAATCAGACTGATCCAAGATTCGGGCGGCCCACATCAAAGGAAACAGTGTGAATTGGATTATACCGTTGGAACCCTTTTTGGGCCCACAGAAGTTTTGGATCAGGGTGAAATTTATTTTCACCCTTCATCTAGGTCTGCTGGACCTTATCAACGGTCCGGATGGGATATAAACATTATGGTGGGCCCCACATGGAGCCCACATTGATGTATGTGTTTCATTCCCACCGTCCGCCTGGACGGTGGGCGTAGAGCCACTGTGGTGAGTGGCGGGCCCACTGTGATGAGTGTGTGGGCTCACTGTGATGTGTGCGTGTGTGTATGTGTGTATATATATATATATATATATATATATATATATATATATATATAATATTATATTTCATATAATATTATATGTATTATGTATATATATATATTATATACTATATATATATTATATACTATATTATATGTATATTTTTTTGAGGCCCGTGATTGAGGCCCACCTTGATATATAGGTAAGGCCCACCTCAGTACTTGTGACCCATGGTTGAGGCCCACTTTGATATATATATAAGGCCCATGGGTCGAGGCCCATTTAATATATTAGGGGCCCATGGGTCGAGGCCCATTTGATGTAATGGGGCCAATGAGTTGAGGCCCATTTGATGTGCACATGGGGCCCAATTGGTGAGGCCCATTTGATACATATAAGGCCCAGGTGAGTAGACCCATTTGATGTACATATGGAGCCCAACTGTCGAGGCCCATTTGACACGTGTAAGGCCCATAAGCTTAGGCCTATTTGATATGTTCTGAAGCCCCCGGGTTATAGCCCATTGCAATGTACATAAGGCCCATTGGTGTGGCCCACTTAATGAATATAAGGCCCATATGACTTGGCTAATTTGATGTATTTAAGGGCCCAATGGATGTACCTAAGGTCCATTGCAATGTGTGATCCCAAAATAACTTATGAAATGATATTTGTGATCGTGCCTTGGGAGCAATGTTGGTTTGACGTCCACATTGTAAGTGTAGTGTGGTTAAATGTCCGCATTATGACTTTCCCTTGGGCCCACTGATAGGTCCATATGTGTAATGTGTAGGCCGTCTAGGCCCGTCTTCATTATGAACATCATCCACCCCATATAACATATTTAATTCCATGATTCATGATCATATTCATCATACGTATGCTTGATATGAGGAATGACTGATCATAGCATATGCCTTCGGGCAGATTGTCTAGGGGCCCCGTATAGGGGTGTTGCCCTACATGAGCGCACGATACGCGCAGGATTGCTGTATGACTGGATAGTGTGATTCATGCATTTACATTGTGTGATATTGTTACTGTACGCCCTAGCGACATCAGGGCCATAGCCTCCACAGATGCATCGTGGTTGGCAGGATTGGATACCGGAAATACTGTTCTACATGGGGTGCGATAGATATCCCTGGGTGAAAGTCCCTAAACCCTTATGGTACCAGGAGGTTGCTCCAACGTCTAGACCGAGTGGGTGCATGAGCGCTGAGTGCCGATTACCAGACGGTTGCGCTTTCCACTGTGTCGTGGTCGGTTGGAAGGGGGTGCGGCCTTACCCGCCCGAGAGTAGGGGGCAATGCTAGGCTGAGTCTGACCAGCTCGAGGAATGGGTCCGCTATTGACGAGCCGAGCCCGATATTGGCAGGCGGATAGTGAGGTCTTTTCCACTTACCTTATTGCGCGCGATGGGGCGGCAATCTGGCTTGGAGTGTACTAGACCCCGGTGATATTCCAGATTTGAGCCGTATTGACATGTGGACTTAGATGAGGATTTGTATGCTTGACTTACATTTCGCATTGCATGGCCTTGGTATGGCCGACATCATTCTTTACACCGCATGGCCTTGGTACGGCTAATGAAATTCTTAGCATTCATTAGCATTTTCCGCATTACTCTGATTCTGCATGACTACATTATCACCTTAAGCATACACTTTCACCACCCTCTAAGCTTTCTATAAGCTTATGCACGACCGTTGCGTGCAGGTGACGTTGGATCGCAGCAGCGCTGAGGCTTGGACGCGTGGCTGATCTTTTGGAGCTCTTTCTTTGTCTATCATCATTGTATTTCCCTTATGCTCATTGTACCTGTAAAGTTTTTGATTATAGTGGAAATGTGATGGAGTTTTTGGTCGTTGTTTGTGGGTTATGCCTTTGGTTATGCTTATTACGAATCAAACTGATGTTAAAAATCCTCCTTGTAGCATCCCAGGATCGGAACCTGGCGAATGGGCAAATTGGTCATTATGAAGATCTTAGAGTTTATGCCAAGACTATCGAATAACTTTTCAATTGTATGTATATAAACGTTGTATTAAACCTCATAGTAGTATAATCCTTTAAAAAGGTATCTTGGTCATCTTTAAGCAATCAAGGTCTAAACTAAGGCGTTAGAAAGAGCATGGAAAATAACAAATAGTGGTGAAGTTTCGTTGCATTTGGACTTGCAATTAGGAGATACAGATGGTAGAAGTTGCGACAATGGAGAAGGGAAAATTTGCAATTATATAACCAAAACTCATATATACAGCATCACGTGTCTTGTAGTTTTCACAGAGATTTTTACGTGTGATTTTTACTCACACGTTTTTGCAAAATGTGGCCCACTTAGGACTTAAATTTATCTCATATTTGGGCCCATAGCTAAATATGATCTTGCAAACACGATGAACGGAGTTGATTGCTCACCAAACATCATGTTGGACCCCACTTTTGTTCTAGTCACATCTCTCCAAGCCAACAACACCTTCTGCAGTTAGTATGTGTTCAGAATGGAGTTTCTATTCAAAACGAAACTGCCTCCATCTCTTCCTCCCAAGGCAAACACATCCCAAGTAGGATTACCATCATTAGATCTTAGCGCTCCATATGGGATGATCTCCACTAGCTAGTGATGCCATCTCAGTCATAGTACAGTTAGAGGCAGCACTTGCGTGCAAAATTTTATTTTACCATCGGTTTAATTTTTTTTAAAAAAAAGAAACTTGGAAGATGAGTTAAAAAACTCATCTAGACTGTTCAACACATAGCCTCGACGTCTGGGAAGGTCTTCAAATCCAAATCGGATTGTGGAAGGGACAAAAAATAAAGGAGCCAGTTTTCTCGGTAGTTTTTTGTGACGTGCAACTTTTGCATGAAAATGCTCGCACATGAACCCACCAACTTAGGGGACATGAGGCTTCGATCTGAAGGTCCAACGAGTATGGTATCATTCATCTAAACCATCCTTGATGTTCGAATAGAAGGGAAACCCCAAGGGTCCAAATTTGCCATAAGAGCAGAAGTCATCTTCCTCGTTTAAACGTTGGTCATTAACCATTGCGTTAGAACCATTTAAGGATCAAAACCATTCACTTGATGGTCCACCCAAACGTGTTATACCCTTTGAAAGATTGGAAAGAGATGAACCAGAGATCTGGACTGTAGTAGCAAGATCAAACAATGTTTAATGTACGTGTGCAACAGAGAGTTGGGTTGGTTGAATGGGGCACCGTCTAGTCAAAGAAGAAGTGGAGTGAAAAAGAATTTGGAGTTTTTCCCCTTTTTGTTTAATCAGCGCAAACTTCGACTAGCGCGATCATGTGCTTGGCTAGCCAAATTTTTCAGTCAGTAACGGGCTGGTCGAAAAATCCCCAATAATTTTGATTTTCAAATTATATAAATATTTAATTTTAATTTTAAATTTTCTTTTCATGCATTTCTTACATATAAATAAATATAAACTTAAATGCAAAGAAAAGAATAATTATTTAACAATACACAGTCCAATATCATGCTTCAGATATGAAAATTTAACACTGTCAAGTGGCTTAGTCAGTATATCTGCAAGCTGCTTCTTAGTTTGAATGTATTCCAGAATGATAGTCTTATCTTCAACTAATTCTCGAATGTATTGATATCTTAAGTCAATATGCTTTGTACGAGAATGTTGAGATATTTATTGCGCTAGAATTATTGCAATATAATGTCATCGTATCTTACATAATTCCATAATCAGCTAGCATTCTTTTCATCCACATTAGCTGAGTGAAAGCATTCCCTATAGTAATATATTCAACCTCTATAGTTGATAGAGATATGAAATTTTGTTTCTTGCTAAGTAATGATACTAAGCAGTTTCCAACATAGAAACATCCACCACTGGTAGATTTTTTATAATCTATATTACCCGCCCAGTCTATATCAATAAACCTGCGATTTGTACAGATGTATCATGTGGATACCATATGCCTATGTTTGTAGAACTTGCAACATATCTGATTATCTGTTCGACAACGGATAAGTGAGATTCTTTAGGATCCGATTGATATATAACACAAATGCCAACACTGAATGCAATATTAGGTTTACTAGCAGTTAAATAAAGAAGACCACCGATCATACTGCGATATAGTCGAGAGTATACACTTTTACCTACTTCATCTTTTGAGAGTTTAAGAATCGTACTCATCAGAGTATTAAAATTCTTACCATTTTCAAAACAAAACCTCTTTACAAGGTTCAATGCATATTTAGTCTGAGAGATGAAAATTTCATCTTCAAGTTGTTTGACTTGTAATCCAAGGAAATAGTTTAGTTCGCCAACTATACTCATTTCAAACTTGGATTTCATAAGATTTGAAAACTCAATAGATAGATTAACACATGTAAATGCATAATAATAGTGTCAACATATATTTGAACTATCAGGATATCATCATTATATTTCTTGACAAATAAGATTTTGTCAATACTACCTATAACAAAATTATGACCAAGTAAGAATTTAGTCAACTTTTCATACCATGCTCTGAGAGCTTGTTTTAAGCCATAAAGAGTCTTTTTGAGACGGTAAACATGATTGAGAAGTTTGTGAGCTTCTGTAACATTTTGAAAATTTTATGGCCAGAGTTTGTACTTGTGCCCGAGAAAATTGGGTGTAAATAATTGAATAAATTAGATGCTTAAAAAATCGCACCTTATTTTTTTTCTTAAATCACATCTAGTTACATTCATGAAGGTAACCATTCACAAGAATGAGATCAACTGTATTCATTATTTCATTAGAGTAAAAGAGTTCAACAAGTTATCAAATGGCCTCTCAATAGGAGCTTATTACATTATTAAGTTCACAACGAAAATATAAAACTAAATCATAAAACTATCTTTTTATTCTTTCAGTATAATCTTCTATAAGACTCGTACCCTAATTAATCCTATGTATGTTTCATTTTTTATGTCAACATGTTCCTAATGGACCAGATTGATGAGTTATGATCGCGACCCTATTTTAATACTGGAACACTCCGAGACTTGTACCCTAGCGACGACAAAGGCATTATGATTCCAACGCCGCGTGACACGCCCCATTGCAACCTCTAGATTAGGAGTTGCAGTTTTGGCACAATATGAGGTGGGCTGCGCAATGCACGTGGGCCCCACTTGCATAAATCCCCATGTTGTCAAATCAATCAATCCATCAATCTATCAGGCCATCCATCAATCAAGCCATCCATCACTTATGTTACTCTCTCCCTATTAGTCAAATAAGCCCATGCCTTTCTCATGCGACCCATACTCCTACCTATACGCATCATTCTTTCCTTATTTTTCTTCCCATTTTACCCCTCCATCTTCCCCTTATTTCCTTCCTATCCTTAAATCTCTACCACAAAAACTCCCTAACTCCCTCTAATTTTTACCATTTCCTAGCAAGAGTAGAGAGGGATTGAGAGAGAGAGAGAGAGAGAGAGAGAGAGAGATTAGAAAGATTAGGGAGAAATTAAGAGAGAAAGAGAGAAAAGAAAGAAAGATTAGGGAGAGATTAAGAAAACAGAAAGAGAGCTTATGAAAGTATTAGGAAAGATCAAGAGAGTAAGAGTAAGAGAATAGAGAAAAGAGTGAATAAAGGAGGTTAGGG
The DNA here is from genome assembly GCF_029962835.1 of Magnolia sinica. Lineage (NCBI taxonomy): Eukaryota > Viridiplantae > Streptophyta > Magnoliopsida > Magnoliales > Magnoliaceae > Magnolia > Magnolia sinica. Next base: position 57,605,691 of record NC_080575.1, on the reverse strand, counting down.
GTGGAGAGGAGCTTGATGGAACGTCCGATCATCGATTCAAGCTGATCTAACCATCCATCCTTCTAAGTGAGTTCATGGGAGGGCCAAAACCCTTCCCTTCTTTGTAATTTCTCTATTTTGGTGGGCCCATAAGAGTGAGACCCACCTTGATCATGTATAGAGTATGTGGTGGACCCCATAGTGGCGAGGGGCCACCCCGATGGCCGGATCTATTTTCCCTTCCTTTCCCTTTATTTTCTTATTCTCATGGTGTTGTGGGACCCACAATTGGGCCATGCTATTGGAGAGCGTCCCGCATGCTATTATAGTATGGACCACCTTGTGTGGCCCACTGTGATATTTATTTTCTATTTAAACCAATTAATTGTGTAAGAGCACTTGGATGGTGAAAATACACCAACTTATTGGCCTCAGCATGAGTTGGACATTCAAATGGATGGAGTGGATTTCCTAGGTAGGCCCTACTTCACCCTTAAAACACAAGAGAGTGAGAAGGGTAGTGGCACCATCGTCTCTGGACGTAATAATGTCCAGAGACATGTCTCTGACACAATTCACCTTCCAAAGCCACCATGTGGGCTTCTCTCGTGGGCTCCATCATGATGTGTGTGTGTGTATATCATCCACACCGTCCATCCAATTTTCTTTATCATTTTAGGCGTTGAGCTAAAAAATGAAGCTAATTTGAATCCCAAGTGGGCCATACTACAAATACTAGAGGAGTTGGGTTACCCACCATCATTTCTTACTTTGCATGGGAGGTTTGGAGTGAGTTTTCACTCGTGAGACCCATATTGATGTATTTCTTAGATCCACACTATCCATCCATTTGCTGGCTCATTTTAGCCATTGAGCCCAAAAATCTAGCCAATCTAACCATCAGGTGGACCACACCACAACCGATGGTGGGAGTGGGAGCACCTCCTCATGTCAACCATGCGAATGTGGGGTGGGGTCATCCTAACCATGGACCCCACTTTGATGTATTTTATTTAATCCATGCCATCGACTCCCTTCTCCATGTCATTTTAGGCTATGAGATGAAAAATGAGACAAATCCAAGTTCCTAGTGGACCGCACCGAGGGAAATAAAGTCCCACTATTAGAACTTTCTAAGGTCTGCTATTGTGTGTGTAGGTGGTGGACCTACCCATCATTGGACTGCTTTGGTCCATAGAGAGCTGGCCGATATAATGGACGGAATGGATTATCCACTAGTGGACCCCACATAGTAGAAAAAAAAATAAAGGAAGAAAGAAAAAAGAACAAAAGATGTCACTAGGCATTATTGCTCAATGACGTGAGAGCGGAAGACCATTTGGGCTGCTTCCACACCTGGACCCCACCATGATGAATTTGTTTAATCCACACTGCCCACCATCTTATCCATATTATCTTAGGCCATGTGCCAAATTTTGAGGTAAATCTGAGTCTCGAGTGGGCCGTACTAAGGGTATTAATGTCCATCTATTGAAACACCCTAGGGCCCGCTTTGGAGTCCTTAATCATCCAAATAACCCAAAACCAGATTATATTGGACTCCACTCGAGCTGGCCAAGATGGTGAACGGATTAGATTATCCACTTGAGGCCCACCTTATTAGTATATGCAATACATACAACAAATATAATAATAATATATAAAAAAATACATGAATGCCATGTACGTCGGCGGTAACCTATTCTTGGCCAATTTTGGGTCTCACAAGTGGGACCTTGTTCTGATGTTTATATTGAATCCACATCGACCACTGACTTTTCAAGATCATTTTAGGCCATGGGCCAAAAGATGAGATAGATTCAGGTCTCAAGTGGGTCGTAATGAGGGAAAGGAACCATTGTTGTTGAAATCTTCTAAGGCCCACTATGGAGTCTCTGTTCATCCAAATGAACCAAAATCAGAGCCCATTAGACCCGCTCGAGATGGACTATGTGATGATCGGAGTAGAAGATCCACATGGGGCTCGCACTAATAGTGTATTAAAAAAAGGAGAAACAATAAAACAAAGAAAAATGTCACTAGGCATTATTGGCCAGTGACGTGAGGGAGGAAGCCTCCCTGAGCTGCCCCCACTCATGGGACCCTACATGATGTATGTATCATATCCACTCCGTTCATCCGTCTTATCAGACTATGTTAGGACATGGGCCCAAAACTCAGGTTAATCCAGATCTTGGTTGGGCCGCACCATAGGGTAATGTGGGGGTATAAACCTCTTGTACTTGGGATTTCTTGGTTTTAGGATCCCTTGGACTTGGGAATCCCTGGAATCAAGATCCCTTAGGTCTTTGGTTATATTTAACATCTTGAATCCAAACCCTTAAATTAGTTGCTATGTGAATATTGAAACTATGTTTTTATTAAATCCATTTAAGCATATACTTTGCCTAAACTAATGAAATCCCAAGAGTCAGATAGGCCATGAGCATATGATCACATCCAATGACTAACCAATGATCTGTAACCATCAATTTACGTTAGCAATGATCAGACAGTGCAAATCATTCTATTAAAGTAATTATAGTGATGTCATTGAGAATCTGATTATTTTGGGACATCATTAGTGGGCCATGTGCCCAAATGGATTGGTAGCCTAGTGACACATGTGTTGTACATGTGGGTGTTCATCTGCGTCACTCCCAGTAGACCCTACCTTGTTATATATATTGTATTCATGCCTTGCAGTCTACATGAGGAGCTGATGTTAGTCTGACGTGGGTCATACCACAGACTTCTATATTTCTAGTGGGGCATGTCATTCAATTCCCACTCTCTGTTTATGATGTGCCGATTAAGGCCGATTATTGTCTGATATGTCTCATAACATGCTAGTGTACTTGGCCTGGTAAGACAAACTAAGAACATGCTTAGTATAATGACAACATGCCTAAACATATGCCTGTATGCATCATTTGTATGCATGTTATGGGTGGTGATTGATTATAGCATATGCCATTGGGTTGAGATACTTAGGGGACTCCATATGAGATAGGGTTGCCCCACATGATCACGCGGTACGCGCAGGTTTGATGCATGACTTGGATGGTATGATCATACATTTCACATTTTATATGTCACTATCACTTTACGCCCAGCGATATTAGGGTTATGACCTCCACAAGCATATCATGGATGGCCAGATTGAATACCAAAAATATCTGTTCTAGCATTAGGGCACTATGGATGTCCTTGGGTGAAAGTCTCTAAACCCTTATGGTACCAGTAGGATGCTTCAACATCGAGACTAAGTAGACAACATGAGCGCCCGAGTGCCGAATACCAGTAGGATGCATCTTCCACTATATTGTGGTTGGTTGAAAAGGGGTGTGACCTTATCTACCCCAGGGTAGGGGGCTGTAAGCTAGGTTAAGTTTAACCAGCTCGTAAATGGGTCTGCTATCGACAAGCCGGGTGGGCATTGGCATACCACTGGCAAGGTGGATAGTGATGTCTCTTCCACTCACTTGGTCATGCACGCGATGGGGTGACAGCTAGTGTTAGAGTATACTAGACTCCAGTGATATTTTCATTGACGAACCGTACTGATACATGGACTAGTTAAGGATTGGCATGCTTGCGTTACATCTCTAGCATATGACATTCGGCCATGCAGGCTTTGCATTGCATAGCCTTGGTATGGCTAACATCATTTATGGACTTGCCAGTTTAGCTTTCTATCATTTTCACTTACTCTGACATTTGTATGTTTGGCGCATGCATTGCGCACACACGCACGCATTCTCTAAGCGTCGTAGTAAGCTTATACACGTTCGTTACATGCAGGTTATGCTAGATCGCAGTAGCATCGAGGCAGGAGCATGTGCTCGATCTTTTGGAATTTTGTTATATGATGTATTTTCCTTTCAGCACGGTACTCAGATATTATATTGGTAGATATGTGGTGATGATGTTTTGGTGACTTGGTACACTTGTGATTATGCTCCTTTACAAAAAAAATCACCCTAAAAATCCTCCTTGTAGGATCCAAGGATCGGAACCTGGCGCATGGTAGGTGGGAGCCAAGAATGGGCTACTACGGAAGCTGTTGGCATCGGATTCGGTGGCGAGAAATTTTGTGAGGCCGGTTCCTGAGTTTGGGGTGTGACATCTTCCATAGAAAGATGGTCCTCTCGGCCTTCAATCTAAACATCACCTGCATCATCTGTACGGTTGTAGAGTGTCAACACCCTACTCATAGTGATGGTCATCCTTTAAGATTAACAATAATTCAAGAGTATTATAAAAGTAATGTAAAGGTTCTAATACGTCTCGTACTCCACTACTACGAAAAGTATCAGCATGTGTAACCAATATACATGAATGCATGCCTAGCAAAGTGTGTGCAGCTCATCATACATAGTGATCATCAAAATGTGGAATACAATTTATAGGAAACCCCGATCTCCCCACATTCTTATATTACGAATATTCATCGGCATGTCTAATGCTACCGTGGATTTACATGAACACCTCAAGGTGGCACAACACATGAGTCAGATAATTTACGTGACACGATTTGTTCATGGAGCTATTATTTGCTACATCCAATCTTAGAAGTGATGTAACATGCATTGCAAATTACTTACATCGATTTGTGAACCACTACCTAAAAATTCATGAAATTACGTGTCAACCAAGAGGGTCTCTACCCAGAGCGCATTACGGCAATGGTATAATAATTGAATCACTAGTTGTGATACCTTCAACACATCACTTGCAATTAAGAGAATGTAAACTGAATCATAGGAGTTCTGAAATATCAAGACACATGCCCAAGCCTTAAAGGTAAATAACATCAGGCTAGTAAAGTAAGGAGGAGAGTAGCAATGGTTAACTCATAAAGAGGAGAGTGGCAATGGCCAACTCATTTATAAGGAGAGTGGCAGTGACCAACTTAATAAAGAGAAGAGTAGCAAGGGCTAACTCAACAAATTGCAAAGGCAAGGGCAAGACTTGTATCCATTGCCCCACATAAAAATAACGAAGATCACTCGTAATTAATGTCATATCATAATCCCAAAGGATAAATAATTGTTGGTGGTAAATTAAACAATTGAAGGGAGAGAATCATAGTAACATAAAAATATGTAAAAAGGCAATTAAATCATCCGACTTAAATTAAGGTCAGCTTAAAGGATAAAACCCTCACCTTAAGGTTGTTTGGCCATCACTATCAAAATTATATGTTCAGTTGCAGACGTTCATCTTAAATTATACAGTTTGAATGATTAAAGCTAAACTAGGGTTTAGTGTATGATGAGGTTAAATCTAAATTATTTTAATTTAAAGTTTAAATTGGAGGAGGTGGGCATCTTAATTTGCTCAGTCTTACCATCTCAACTGGACAATCTAATATTGGCAAACTGTATCCATGACCAACCTTGTTTTCTCCTTCTTCATTTTCTTGGGGAGTTGGGTAGAGAGCTTAGGCATAGCCAACCAAACCAAATTGAGTTAACTCAGTTCCCACCATCTCTCTTTCTCTCTCTCCCTCATTTTCTTTCTTTTGTTTTTCCTTTCTTTCTTCTCTTATTTTCTTCCTTTCTTTCTTTCTTTCTTTCTTCTTCCTGCTCCAGAATACGTCCAACAAGGGACTGGAACTCGGCACACCTAGTTTGACTCAGTGAGTCACACCATCCTCTCGTCTTTACTCTCTCTCTTACTTATTTTGTTGTGCTTTTTTTTCTCTTCTCCCACTGTCGGATGAGGGGATTTTATAGACATGAGGGTGTCTAGACTCTCCTGCGAATCCTCTTGCACAACTCTATCTACGCAGCAAGGAGATCGGAGGAAACTTCTTACACATCCTATGTTTGCACAACAAGTGAAACAACATAACCGCTGTCTACGTCCGGCGGTCCTCTTCCAATTTACCTCTTCTTTCTTCAACAGATCAGGTTAGATCTGGATGGCATTGGGTCATCCTTGGACAATCCCACAGATGGAAGATCGTGATTGCGTTTCTTGAGTGCAAGATTGATCAACGGTGGCCCTGCAAAGAGGTCCGTTCGAACGTAATTACCGGGTTTTGTGGTTAACTACATGGAAATCGAGGAACGTTAACCACTCCAAAATCTTTTCTACCTTCGTTGTCGATGTGGACTTGGTCGGAACTCCCATCTCTAAGGAATGGATGGCTTAGATTGGTGTCATGTTTCTAGATTCGATTATGTTTCACAGTGGAGGTTGAGGTGCTGTGGATTTTTCGGGTTTGTGGAGATCTCCCGAATTTCTTAGCATTCTTGGTTGGGATTGGATCTCCCTTATTAGGATTTGGATGGTGAGAATGAAGGATTATAGTTTCGTGTGTGAGCGTAAGAAGGAGAAGAATCGAAATCCTTTCCACTTGCAGAGGAGTACTCTCACACAACCAGATTTCACGCGATCTTGTGTGCACACATGTGTGATCCAAAGGTTGAAAATGGGTAGGGATTGATCGACTTCAATTTCTCTACAAGGTGGTTGGTTTGGATCGCCTAGCCAGACGATCAAGGTGGGCCACATTGCTGTCAAACGGACATTGTTCGTTTCAAATCTTTCATTGTTGGGAAGGTAGGAGGAAGCCTCCTTTTTTTAGCAAGTACGGGTCAAACCCGGTTTGACTAAGGCTTGGGTGCGGTGCGACACCAGTGCACATGCAGCTTGTGCGCATGCATCATAGGTGGGGTCCACAGTGAGGTTCTCATAAAATCCAATCCACTCATCAACTTCCATAGGTTGAAGTGGGACCTCTGGCCACAGATCAGGCAAGTCCAAAACTTAGGTGGGCCATACTTTCTAAATACTAGGTTTATTTTATGATTTGTGGAGATTTAATGGTCAGATCATTACTAAATGTGATCATTGATGATCTATAGGGTTCTCAGCCTAGTTTAGATGAAAATTATTGATAGGTTTAGAATTCAAGTAGCCTACTTGTAATGATTAAGTGATGTACATCTATGGGAGTTATTAGAGCTAAATGAAACGATGGATCCTTCACCGGGCCTAGAACTTAGGATGGATGGTTTGATTGACTTAGTGAATGAAGACAACTTCTAACGTGTCGATTTGTTGTCTCAGGTCCTGAAGATTGCTGTGCATGGTTTACTTGTTCAAATAGACTATCATGTGATCCTTAGTGTGATCTGATTCCCCATTATTTAGACCCTTAATAATGGTGCCACAGTGGTGAGGTGGTTCATACAACAGACCAACAGATGGATGGCTTAATCTATGGATGGAAATTATTCCCAACGGTCCAATTTGTGTTGAAGAATGGATATAAAGTTAGGATAGCTAGATTGGTATCGTACACATGTACGTAATAAGTTAAATTTAACTGCAACACTGGAAGACTTTCAATACTCGGGTATTATAAAGTTCGGGGTGTTACATCTTCAAAACCCTTTGGTTGTTCAAATTAAACTTCCACATATAGAACACCATTTAGAAAAATCACTTTTTACATCCATTTGATATATTTTGAATTTTTTATGTCATGCAATGGAAATAAATAGTCTAATTGATTCAAGATGCGTAACTGGTGCAAAGGTTTCATCGTAATCAATACCTTCAATCTGATTATAACCTTGTATAATCAGTCATGCATTATTTATGATAATATTCCTCATTTCATCAGTTTTATTTTTGAAAATCTACTTGGTTCCGATCACATGTTTATCGATAGGTCTGTAAACCAAATATTATACATCATTTCTAATAAATTGATTTAATTCATCTTGCATGACATTTATCCAACTTTCATCAGCGAGTGCTTCATTTACATTACCCGGTTCAATTTTGAAAGTAAAGCAGACATGATTACATATATTTTCAAACTTTCTTCTTATCTGAACACAAGTATTTGATTAGTCGGATGGTCTTTGACTAATCTTAACTCAATATTGTCAAATTTAGATGTAGATTCAAGTAGATTAACCAAATTGATATTATCAACATCTTGATTAAGACTGGATGTGATTGATTGATCATCTATCACAACATTTATAGATTCTTATATAACCCCAATTGTTTTATTAAGTACTCAGTATGCCTGACTATTTAGAGCATAACCTAGAAATATTCCCTCATCGCTTTTGGCTTCCAATTTTTCCAAATTTTCATGGTCACGTAAAATAGAATATTTACTTCTAAAAGTTTGAAAATATTTTACAGTGGTCTTTTTGTTAAAATATAGTTCATTAGCCTTTTACTTTTAGCTTTTCTAATGTAAACATCATTAATTATATAACATACAGCATTAACAACTTCAACTCATAGATTTTTAGGTAAGTTCATGCTATTTAGCATTACACTAGCCATTTCTTGCAAAATTTTATTTTTTCTTTCAGCCACCCCATTTTGCTGACGTGTTTTTGGAGCAAAAAATTCATGCATTATTCCATAGCCATTGCAGTATTTCTCAAAATTGTTATTTTCGAATTTAGTTACGTGATCACTTTTAATTCTGACCATAGATAACTCTTTTTCAGTCTAGATGCATTTTATAAGTTTTCTGACTTCGTTAAGAGTATCTGACTTTTCTTTTAGAAGGGTTACCCAAAAATGTCTAGTGTAGTCATCAACTACAACTAGAAAATATTTCTTTCTGCTTCCACTCTTTGTTCTAGTTGGTGTAGAAGCTCAAGAGGTCTTACTGTGGCTAAAGAGTTCACTTTCTTGTCACTACTCCTAATTTGTTTGCTTATTTGATAGGCGCCACGTACTTTTTCTATCCTTTTCAGTTTGGGGAGGCCACATAAGTGATCTCTTTTGCTCAATTTATATAAATCCCTATAATTTACATGTCCAAGACATTAATGCCATAGTTTAGTCTCATTTGTTTGGACCATGCAACACGAATGGTTTGTTAAGCAAGAGTCATCAATTATATAACAATTTTCAGAAGTTCTGCAACCATGCAATATTACATTTCCTTTCTCATAAATTATCTCACATCTGCAATCTGAAAATTTTATACTATATTTATTATCACATATATGAGATATGATTAAAAGATTATGTTTTAGCCCTTCAACACATAAAATATTTTCAAAGAGAGGTAAGTTGGGAAGTTGTACATTACCCTGGCCAATTATCTTGCAATTACTTTCATCTTCGAAATGAGCCACCATTTATTTGGTTAATGTTTAAGATTATAGCCTTATCATCTGTCATGTGTCTCGAACATCCACTATCCAGGTATCATCTTGAATGACTACTTGCTCTGAAAGCCGTGTGGCTTACAAGACATTTCATTATAGTTTTAGCTTTAGGAGGATCTTTTGCTTTTTGCTGTGTTTGGGAGTTAGGATTTCTCCTTTTTCAACATACTCCAGTCTCACTAGAGTTCGATTAGAATAGTTCTTTAAGCAAGTCCACAATTTTATTAAGTAAAGGAGGATTTATGTTATTATTCCTTTGATGTTTATAGTAGTTGGCACTATTTTTTATATTAGAGGCTTGAAATTTTTTTGAATTTTTTAAGTCGTTCCTTTTATAGTTTGATTCTTTTAGAGTCTCTACTTTGGAGTTCGAGAATTCTCCTTTTACAAAGGTAGGAGTAAAATCCTTATATTTTAAAGAGTTGTTTTTAATATAACCCAGTCCATACTTGTCATCACATCACCTAGATGAGGTTAACAATTTTTTCAACTTTCTAGTCACCAAGGGTATATTTCCAAGTGTCATTTGAATTCTGAAGGGACAAAACTTTATGTTTTAGTTTCTCATTTTCGAATTTAAGTTTTTATAACTCAGAAGTCTTAAAAATCAAATCTAACTTAGTCTTTTCAGAACAATCGAAAAAATGAAATTTTTCTAAAATAACTTTTTTAAGGTCTAATTGAAGTTTGGCATAATTTTCTTTTTGAATTTTCAATTTAGTCGCAATCTTGCAACTTTCTCTGTATAGGGCATTATATGCATCTTGAAGATCATCTTCATTTTCAGAGTCACTTCTTGGAGCTTCACAATCAGATATATCACAGTTATCTGAAGAAGTGATTTTAGCTATAGTCATAAAGGCTCTCAAATCATTTGCATTTTCCTAGTCCGATTCATCAGTTTCAGAATTAGTTTCAGATTTAGATGATTTTTCCCAAGTAGCTATCATGCATTTTCTTCTAGATTTATCCTTTTTAAGACATTTATAAGCTATTTGCCCATATTCAGAATAGTTGAAACATTGGGTGTCTTTTGTTTTAAATTTCTAAAAATTTGAATTTTATTTTCTTTTATCAAATGATTTTTAAAAATCTGCTCTCTTCTTATTTTTAAATTTTCTATAAAATTTCTTTGTTAACATATCCATATCATCTTCATTTTCTTCAATATTAGAATTTATATTAGAATCCTTTTAATTAGATTTAGAAGATTTGAGAGCAATGAACTTAATTTTATGAGCTTTGAAATTCAACTCATAAGTTTAAAGAGAACCAACTAACTCATCGACCTTCATATTATTTGTATTCCTTAATTTTTGTATAGTAACAACTTTTGAGTCAAATCTATCAGGAAGTGATCACAGTATTTTTGTGCAAACCTTGCTTTTAAGGTTTCTATCTCCAAGACCCCACATAAAATTTACTATGTCATTCAGTTTCATATGGAAGTCCATAAAAGAATCATTTTCTTCCATAAAAATTTCCTCATATTTTGTTGTTGAAACGGCCTAACTATATGTCCTAGGGGGGGGGGGGGGGGGGGGTGAATAGGATAATGCCAAATAAAACTTATAACAGCGGAATTAAAAAGAATATGATAGCCAAAATAAATCACAATGCAAGAAAGTAAAATAACCTCAAAATTCAGATCTTGAGAGGTTGATACAAATGTTGTTCTAAGGATAACCTTACACCAAAAACTAGAGTTTATGGTAGGACAACCTTATTTCTAGAAAGATCTTTGTATCAAATCTCAAACTGAAGAGGAATACAGAAATAAATACAAACTGAATTAAAATAAATTGTAATCATAAATGTATTGTTCTAGGGACAGCCATACACCATAAAAATGGCAGGGCAACCTTGCTGGAACAACTTTTAAAGGAAATTGAATATCAAGCTGATAAAGGAATAGCAGAAAATAAATTATAAACTATTACAAAATTCTCACAATGCTTGAATTAAATGATTACAACATTCACCACCATATATACATCCCACAAAAGAATAATTAAAGATCAGAAGTATAAATCATTCAACCACAACACAAGGGATTATAGTGGTTCGCCTATGTGTTCACCAACTATTAAACAACGCCACACAGAATGCTACTCCACTCCTAATATCCTCACACAGGGGATATTAGCGTTCACTAACAAAATAGGTTTTCCCAGGTTCACCCAAAACCTTTACAATTGTGTCTTTGTCTGTGGGCTTACACAATTAAAAAAACCCCACTTCTGAGTTTTCCTGGCTCTCCTCAGATAACCAATACAACAAGATTTTTCTGGCAAATCTTGAAAGAAACCAAAATAGAAAGGAATTTACAATTAAATGTAAAATACCTGATTATCTCCTTCGTTGAAGCAGCCCGGTAGAACCAAATCAGAGTAGATGATTGAATGTCCAAGTTCAATGTCCAGTACTCAATTACAATGGTTCTAATTCTAATAGATTTTAAATTAAACCAAATAGGGCTTGCCTTAATTGATTTTGATTCCAAAGAAAGGGAATAACAATTCCTCTTATCAAATTAGATTGGAATAACAGAAACAAAATCAATTAAATAAAGCTAAGGAAAGAGAATATTAAATAAGCACACTTAGCTTAGATGGAGCACAGAATTATCTCTTAGAAGTTCGACGAAGATTGGCTTGAATGGATTAATTAATTCGATGATTTCTTCTGAGATTCGTGCACTATTTATAGGTGAGCAGATCGCGTCTTCGACTGGTCTAGGGAGCTCTTCGACTAGTCGAAGCAATAACAGATATTTAAAAAATCAAGCGCGATAAGCTTTGACCGTTCTACAACTGGTCGAAGGTCTCCTTCGACTGGTCGTAGGTCACCTTCGACTGGTCGAAGAACCTGAAAAATAACGCTGGATTTTGAGTCGAAGTTTTTCGACTGGTCGAAGATGCAGTCGACACTGTTCCTTCGACTGGTCGAACGGATTCCTGGACTAGTCGAAGCCTAACAGATTTTATCCGAAAATTGTAACAAACTCACGACTGATCGAGGAATTTCTTATACTGGTCGAAGCAACTCTAGGACTAGTCGAAGAAGGCCTAGGACTAGTCGAAGAACAGACCAAACTTATGTAAAATAAACATTCAATTTATGTATCCAAAATGACCTACTTCTAAGGTCAACCTATGGTCAGTCAAACCTCAACCATGAAGTAAGGACATTGAAACATTAGGAACTAGTGACCTTGAAGTATGAGCCTTGAAGTCTTGATGTAGTTGAAATCTTGATGTAGCTCAATCTTGAAAGTGTCTCTTTACAAACTGCCTTGTACTCTTCTTGAAGTCTTGCAGCTTGAGTCTTGTCTTGTGAGCATTTCTTGCATTCAAGATTGATCCTTGTACTTGTGAGCTGTGAGCTTAGCTTGTTCATGAATGTTGATCCTTGAGAGAACTTCACTTATGCAAGTTATATATAACAGTGATTTTGGCGCCACAAATTTGACAATAGACAGGGATATAAACTATAGCACTTACAATCTCCCCCTTTGTCAAATTAGTGACAAAACACATAACCAAGATAAACATAAAGTAAAACAACTGGTTAAAGAGTTATGAACCGGGTCATATCAACTGGCTTACCTGCAAATCAATATTCAATATTCAACATTCAACATTCAACCAGTTTCATTCAACTAGTTCAAACATACTCCCCCTGAGTAACATAACCAATGCTACTCCTCTCACAATCACATCGTCAAGAACAAACCATTCTCCCCCTTTTTGTCACAATATGACAAAGGAAACAACAATAAAGGAGAACTAAATAAAGGGATATATGAGAGTAAACATGAGGAGTTATGAGAGTATAGCAAAACAGAGATAGAGATACTCAGCATAGCTTCACATAGAATAAATATCCAGCATAAAACATAGATAGTATCCAACTCAAAATTAGTCAACCAAGTGCTAAGTTATAAAGTTATTACAGACCAGAAGTCTCATATAAACTAGTCAGAACCAGAACCAGATGACGGAGCAGGAATAGAGGGATCAAGTTGGTGCATGCCTTTGTTCAATCGCCTAAGATATTTGCGCATGTACTTGAATTGTAAATCATGAGCAACTGACATGTTTTCCAACTTTACATTTATATTCTCAACTTTATCCTCTAATGCACTAAGACGAGCATCAACATCAGATGGTTCAAAATCTGGATCATTTGTTGAGTCAGAATCCAGTTCCTCAAAAATGTCATCCATATTGATGTCATCACCAGATTCTTCATGACCACCACCACCACCACCACCACCTTATTCAGGAAGTAGATCCAGCTTCATCTTATTGATATTAGTATTGTTGAAGATCAGATGATGGATTGGTGCCTCATCAACCTGCATATCGACTAACATATGTGTAGCCAATACAGTCATTAAATAGGCAAAAGGAATGTCACTATGACCAGGATGGAGTCTAAACTGAAGAATGAAATGACAGATTAAGGATGGTAAACAAATCTAAGTACCATTGGAAATAGCATGGATAACACGAACCATAAACGAAGTCAAGTCAGTTTTATTACCCGAACGAGGATACAGATTAGACACAAAGATTTTGTGGAGAATTCTGTACTTGGGTAACAAATACCTTGCGGGAAGTGCATTCCCTTTTTGTGTCCATTGAACATCCATGTTGCACAAGTCTCTAGTGAGCATGCGTTTTTCAGACATTGAGGGTTTATCAGTTAAGTTATAGATAGGAATACCCTCATCATTCAAAGGAATGTCCATTAGGGCTGAAATTAAATGACGATCAATGTCAAAAAGCCCTTCTCTAGTAGATATTTTAAAAGTTAAATTATCCTGTGAGAAAGCATTAATACATGTAAACATGGATTAGGCAATGGACCGGTATGCAGGCCCACCCCAATGTAATAAGTTACCCAACCTATAGCTTCAAGCATAGGAAGGATGTCAAAAGGTGCAATATGATTAACATCAACAGGATGTTCAACAATAACATTACGTAATCTAATGTCCCTAACATATGATGGATCATCATTGGGAACAAGAAGATGACGCTTAGAGATAACGGTCGATCTGGTGGAAGAAGAAGGACCACGGGAAGTAGTTTTTCTACCTCTAGAAGCCATTTGCAACAAGGATATCAAGGAAATAAGAAGTTGCAAAGGATTGAGAAGTGGGTTTACTCAAAACAGATTTTTCAAAATCCAAACCCCAAATCTCAATGAAATCCAAAATAGAAAGCTTAAAGCTTGAAAAGAAAACAATCTAGACACAAATCTGCAAGAAAAACGTGATTTGGAATACTAACCTTGAAGAACATGAAAGATGGGTTCGACAAGTCGAAGCACGGCTCCAAAGAGAAGAAAAGCAAAATGAGGAAGAAAGCAAAAATCTCCAAATTTAAGTGATTCACGAGTTCTACGACTGGTTGTGGGTATCTACGACCGGTCGTAGGTCGACAGGTCGAGTATACTCACGACAGGTTGAAGAATGCCCAAAAAATTCATATTTCTTGCAAATTATACAAAAATTGAAATTCAATCTAGCAAATATATACACTATAATACAAGTAGGCATAAATAATCATTTTAAAATGCACATGCCAAGATCAAATTTCATCTTTTTGAACCTGCTTTTATCGAGAGGTTTTGTGAAAATGTCAGCTCGTTGATCTTCAGTAGGAATATATTCTAGAGATATAACTTTTTCTTCTACTAATTCCCTTATATAATGAAATCTAATGTCAATGTACTTAGTACGAGAATGCTGAATAGGATTTTTTAAAATATTTATCGCACTGGAATTATCACAATGTAATAACATAGAATCCTGTTTAATTCCATAATCACTTAGCATTCGTTGCATCCAAACAAGCTGTGTACATGCATTACCAGCTGCGATATACTCAGCTTCAGCTGTTGAAAGTGATATAAAATTTTGTTTCTTACTAAACCAGGAAACTAGACAATTTTCAATGTAAAAACAACCACCACTGGTTGATTTTCTATCATCTAGATTTGTAACGACCTTGGAATTTTTGTGCTAATCTTTCCTTAAGTAGTTGTTTTGGGGTAATTAGCGCTTTACTCGATTGCTTGTGAAATCCGCATCCATCACTTTAAATTGTATCTGCATGGCTCTAAACGTGTAGATTAGTGAGCGCTACGTTACTCTGAAATCTGGGATCCATCGCTAAATCCAGTTGTTCTGGAGAATTTTTGGAAGATCTGGATCGGACCTAGACCGCGCATCGAAAGTCCGATGGCGATGATCTTAGGCTGTTGCGGTCACCGAGTTGGGCTTGATCTTCACCTCGAAAATCGAGTCGATCTGATGTTCTAGGTCGATTTGCTTGAGTTCGGAGTGAAGAGTGTGAGAACGGTTGGAATTTATTAAGCTTTTATTGAAATCTGAGTCGTGTCGCTTACGCGATGATTTTAAGCTATCTGACCGTTGGATTCTGACCCAATTTCACCCTCTGATCAGGATAGTTGGCCCAGGCATATCCTAGTGCTTGTGGACCTGATCGAGATTCCGTGACCGTTGAATTGAGTGTGGTCCGCCACGGCTGATCTGAAGAGCCAGTCGGTATGAAAACTCAGCTTGACCTAGATCCATGGTCAAGGAGCTTAAGTCCGACCTTTCGTGGTTATAGGCCCACCAGAAGTGCTTCGTTGGATCGAGAAAGGTGTGCTTTGGTTATAACCTAAGTATACCTTGACCCTAGGGTTATTTCCATCATTTTAAGGCCTATATATAGTCCTTAAACCCTAGCTCTCATTTCCATACGATTTTTCTCTAACCCTAGCTTGGAAGGAGAGTGGAAAAGAGAGAGAAAGTGAGAGAGATAAGTTGGTGAATCATCTTGGATTCTTCTTTGTTCTTCTTCATCTTCGAACCTTCACTTTAAATCGTTCTTCTGACGATTCTGAGTTCCTTTTGGGGTAAGTTAACCTAACCCTAACCTGTGTTAGAGCTTAGACTAGTCTTAGTGTTGTTGTATCTCATTTCTATCTTTATTTTAGGGTATTCTTTCGCCGTCGACGAAGACAACTCGTCTAAATCAGTCGGTGTTTCTTTTCTGGCTTAAGGTGAGGACTTTAAGTGTATAGGTTATGGTTTTCAAGGCTTTCAATCCCAGTTAGTGATTTATTCTTGTTATGGATGAGATTTCACATGTCAAATGTTATGTTTACATTGCTTTCCCGATATGCATGTGCTATATTGAGATTTGTGTATTCTAGGTGTATTTATAAAGTACCGTATACGTATAAAATATGCACTTATGTTTGTCATGATTATTTGTCATGTATGTATGCTAGATGCATGTATGACAACTCCTTAGTAAAAGGAATTGTCTAAGTGCATGTATTCCAACATACGTCATGTATGTTGTTCCATGTATGCTAAGTGTTTGTAGAAATGCATGAATGACCTAAGTGTAACTGATTACACTAATTGTGGGCGTTGAGAAGTGATTCTCAATACTCCTATTGATGCGCATGATTTCTTTTATGCAGTTACATTCCAAGTTATTTAAATTCAAGCATCTCCTATGCTTACATTTATGTTAAGTTGATATTCTTCAAGTGCTGGTGTACCATGATTTGAGTTGTTGTTCCATTACTGTCTTACGTTCCATATGAATATCTGTAGTAGTGTAAAGTGTTTGGGACTATGCCTTAGTCCAGGAAATCGGTAATTGACCCTATATGCGTGGTTGAGATTGCTTTCGCCACGTCGGACGTATTAGACGAACCCGAGTCGTATTAGAGTTGTCGGCAGTGGTTTGGCCACGCGGAGTGTTTGCGCACTCTATGTCGTTCAATTCAACGTGCGCTCGTGCTAGTCGAGTTCGTCAAGTAACCCGATTGTCCGTTGTATGTTAACCATGTATGGACGCTACTGTTTGAATCTAGGATACCGAACTTACCAGTGAAATCCTAATTAACTATGGTACTTGATCCATTAAGACTCATGAGCCGGACATGGTGGTATGGGACACCGTGGTCGAGCTGTCGGCCTACGCTGGGGTGACGAGCCTCCCCGTAGTGACCAGTGAGCAACTAAACTCGTGAGCCGATTATGGTGGTATGGGACACTATATTCGTGCTGTCGGCCTACATTGATTGGTGACGAGCCCTTTGTAGTGACCTCGAGCATACCTGGATACCGCAAGGAGGTGACGAGCCAAATTGTGGTAGTAAAGGCATGAAAGGCGTACATTGATTGGTGACGAGCCCTTTGCTACGACCTCAAATGTATGATCGTATGAGATGTCTAGGATTGATGACCCTAGTATGGATTACTGTTTGGATGGTGATATGAGGAAGGTATCTTAGCTTCCCAATCCTGCTGTGTGAAATGGACTAATAACAACTCGATAATCATATCCATGCACCGCATTTGCATGTGCTCTGTAGATGTGGCGCACTTTGAGGCGATGTCATGCGTAACGTAAGATGAAGACGCTGAGGGTGTACGCGTGAGGGCACGCATCATATTGCATTCATCCTTGCATTAACAAGAGTACTTAGGATTTATTTAATTGTCCTGCTTTATCATTACTGTTTGATTGAACTGATAATATGTTAACCAGTGCCTTATTGTTCCACTGAGTTGATCACTCACTCCCACGTTCTGGGGCGGTGTTACACACCCACCAGACTCTGTCTTAGGCCCTGATGTTGCAGATGTGGATGCGACGTCTGAGGCAGAGCGGGAGCTGGATGACGACGAGGCTGCCTTCTCCTATATGCAGTTTTCAGACGGGTTCTAGCGAGCCTGGGTCTGTTGCGCGGGATCTCTGGGATCATATTTTTGGAACTGAAATGATGTAATTTATACTCGAATTTTGTTAAATAACACTTTCCTACGATCTGGCTTGTATATGTAATTCAGGGGTTTACACTTGTACACATATTTTACTATAAGTCTTCCGCTTGCTTTATTCACTTATCCCTGAATCATATCTGTGTTTTGGCTTAATCTATTCCATGTTTTATGCACTAATACAGTCAACATACATCTCTCATTAATTATGTTGCATAAGTGGTGTTTTGGAACTCGGGAGCTGAGTTATGCTCGACCCCCGAATTTCAGGGCGTTACAAGATTACCAGCCCAGTCAGCATCCGAGTACCCAGCTAATTGGACACTGGTCTCATGAGGATACCAGAGACCGAGATTTACAGTACTTGCGACATATCTAATAATTCGCTTGACAACAATCAAGTGAGATTCTTTTGGATCAGATTGATATCTTGCACAAATACCAACACTTAGAGAAATATCAGGTCTACTAGCAGTTAAATATAACAAACTACCAATCATACTCCGATAAAGTTTTGAGTCAACATTTTTACCATCAGAGTCTTTTGAGAGTTTCAGGGTAGTACTCATAGGAGTATCGAAGTTCTTGCCATTCTCAAATCCAAATCTCTTGATTAGATTCAAAGCATACTTAGATTGATAAATGAATATTCCTTCAGGTTGTTGCTTTACTTGCAATCCAAGGAAATAAGTCAATTCCCCAACCATGCTCATTTCAAACTGTGATTTCATCAAATCTGCAAACTCAGTAGTCAAGTCAGTACAAGTTGATCCATAAATGATATCATCAACATAAATCTGCACCATTAAGATATGATCATTATGTTTTTTAACAAACAGAGTTTTATCAACAGATCCCATTTGAAAATTATGACTTAAAAGAAATTTCGTTAGTTTCTCATACCATGCCCTAGGTGCTTGTTTTAATCCATAAAGTGCTTTTTTAAGCCGATATACATAATCAATATTTTTGGGATCTTCAAAACCCATTGGTTGTTCAACATAGACTTCTTCATGTAAATCGCCATTTAGAAAAGCACTTTTCACATCGATCTGATAGATCTTTATCTTTCTAAAACATGCAATGGATATAAATAGTCTAATAATTCAAGACATGCTACTGGTGCAAAAGTTTCATCGAAATCAATCCCTTCAATTTGAGTATAACCTTGTACCACTAGTCTAGCCTTGTTTCTAATTATATTTCCACACTCGTCAGACTTATTTTTGAAAATCCATTTTGTTCCAATGATGTGTTTATCTTTAGGTCTTGGTACGAGATACCAAACATCATTTCTTACGAATTGGTTGAGTTCTTCTTGCATCGCAACAATCTAGTTCTCATCAGCAAGAGCTTCTTTTACGTTAGATGGTTCTATTTGGGATGTAAAACATACATAATTACATATATCCTCAAGTTGTCTACGGGTGCGAACACCGGTGAGAGGGTTTCCAAGAATTTGTGTGGTTGGATGATCTTTAACAGTCCTCAACTCAGAATCAGTCTGATTCGATGAAGTATCGGGTTTATCAATGATTAGTACTTCATCATTATCTGAATTAGAAATTGGCGTGTTTAAGTGATCATCAATGACAACATTAATGGATTCTTGAATCACACCAGTCCTTTTGTTCAGAACCCTATAAGCTCGACTGTTTAAGGAATATCCTAGAAAAATACCTTCATCACTCTTCGAATCGAATTTTCTCAAATTTTCACGATCACGTAAAATATAGCACTTGCTGCCAAAAACTCGAAAGTATTTAACAGTAGGCTTTTTATTGAACCACAATTCGTAAGCCGTTTTATTATTATCTTTGCTAGTGTAAACTCGGTTAATAATATAGCAAGCTGTGTTGACTGCTTCAGCCCAAAGACTTTTAGAGAGCTTCATGTTATTCAACATGACATTAGACATTTCTTGAAGCACCCTATTCTTTCTTTCTACAATTCCATTTTGTTGTGGAGTTTTGGGAGCAGAGAATTCATGTAATATTCCTTGGTCGGTACAGAACTTCCCAAAATTGCTATTCTCAAATTCAGATCCATGATCACTACGAATTTTACTGATTTGAGAAGATTTTTCAGTTTGAATCCTTTTGAAAACTTTTCTTACTTCTTTAAGGGTTTCAGATTTATCCCTTAAGAAGACTACCCAAGTGAATCTGGTAAAGTCATCAACTATTACCAGGATATACTTTTTCCCACCACGACTTTCTGTTCTGGTAGGTCCTATCAGATCCATGTGGAGAACTTCGAGTGGTCTTGATGTGGTATTTGAATTCACCTTTTTGTGTGAGTTCTTTGTTTATTTGCCTATCTGGCACTCACCACATATTTTATCTAATTTCTGAAGTTTGGGTAAACCTCTTACAAGTTCTCATTTGCTCAATCTATATAAATTTCGATAATTTACATGTCCAAGACGTTTGTGCCATAAATCAGTCTCGTCTTTATGGACCATGTAGCATGTTTGATTAGATGAGCTAGATTCGCTAATAATATAGCAATTTGCAAACGTTCTACGTCCAGTTAATATTACAGAACCCTTATTGTTTAGTATCTCACAACTTTGATTAGAAAACCGAACATTATGGTTATTATCACATATTTGAGATATACTAAGCAAGTTATGTTTTAAGCCTTCAACATGTAAAACATTTTTAAACACAGGAAGATTAAAAAGTTGAACCGTACCTTGGCCTATAATCTTGCAGTTGCTACCATCACTAAATGTGACTGAACCATCAGTCATATCTTTCAGATCCGTGAATAAAGCTTTGTCCCCTGTCATATGCCTGGAGCATCCACTGTCTAGGTACCACTTTGAATGACTTGTTACTTTGAAAGCAGTGTGAGCAACCAAGCAGGTAACTTTAGGAACCCATTTCATAACTGTTTTGGGTTTAGGAACATAGTTGGTCTTCTTTTGTGTATATTTGTAGGAATGACCTATAGAGTTAGATTTTAAGAGCTCCTTGAGTAAATCAACTATCTTTTCAGCTAGTGGATTTCGTTTCTGATTAAAGTTGACATGGCTACTTCTAGGTTTTTGAAAAGTTTTTGAATTTCTAGAAAAATCTTGATAAGTACTTTTCCCTTTTGAGTTTGAGGACTCTCCTTTAACAAACATAGGAGGAGTACACTTTTGTTTAGGAGGTAGATTTTTATCATAGCCCAACCCGGATCGATCGCCACATTTTTTTTGTTCCAGATAACAGTTTTTCTAACTTTGGATCACCTTGGGCATATTTCCATGTGTCCTTTAGACTCAGAAGAGAAGATACTTCAGTTTTAAGTTTCTCAATTTCAGATTTTAAATCAATAATTAGGGAGTTTTTGAATTCCAAATCGCATTTTGATTTTTCAAAACAATATGAAATTTGTGATTTTTCTAAGACAAGTGATTCAAAACATTTTTTGAGTTTAGAAAACTTTTCTTTTTGAAGTTTAAGTTTGACAGCAATTTTACAACTTTCCTTATATAGGGCATTGTAAGCGTCTTGAAGATCATCTTTATTTTCACATTCACTACTCAGATTTTCTTCACTTGTTGAGTCATTATCTGAAAATGTGAATTTGGTTAGAGTCATAAGAGCTTTAACCTCATTGCCCGACTCAGTTTCAGAATCTTCTGATTCAGAAGAACCTTCAGAATCAGATAATTCATCCCATGTAGCCAACATACCCTTCTTCTTGGGTTTGTCCCTTTTAGGACATCTATTTGCTAAGTGCCCATATTCTTGACAGTTGTAACATTGACTATCTTTCAAAGATTTTTGAGATTTGGGTCTAAACTTCTTTTTATCATTTGATTTTTGAAAATCAACCCTTTTCTTGCTTTTGAAAATCTTGTAAAATTTCTTAGCTAAAAGAGCCATATCATCTTCTGAATCAGAATTTTCTTCTGAATTACATTTAGAAGATTTTAGTGCGATAGATTTACCTGTAGGAGCTTTAAAGTTTAACTCGTAGGTTTGTAGAGAACCAACTAGTTCTTCTACCCTCATATTATCCGTATCACGAAGTTCCTGGATCGCGGTTACTTTAGAATTGAACCGTTCAGGAAGTGAGCGTAATATTTTTGCACACACTTTACTTTTCGGGATTTTATCGCCAAGACCCCACATTGAGTTTACAATGTCATTTAATCTAGTGTAAAAGTCCATAAACATTTCATTTTCCTCCATATGAATTTCTTCAAATCTGGTTGTGAGGAGTTGGACTTTAGATTTTTTGACAATTGTAGTACCCTCGTGTGTCATTTTTAATATATCCCAAGCTTACTTTGCAGTATCACAGGAAATGATTCTTTTGAACTCATCCGGTGATAGTGCGCAAGTAATTGCATTTAGTGCTTTAGCATTTGCACTACTCTCACTTTTCTGAAGAGTGGTCCATTGGTAATATGGTGTGTCTTTCATAGATTTTGAACCATCAACCCCAGTAACTTCCATGATAGGAGGTTTCCATTCAGTCACTGTGGCTTGCCACACATTTTCATCCATTGATTTGAGGAAGATCCTCATTCTGGCTTTCCAATAGGCATAGTTGGAGCCATCAAAGGGTGGAGGCCTTGTGACTGAAAGGCTATCAAAATTTGACATCTTAAATAGCTTAAATCGTTAGCTCATGAATTAAATCCAAGAATTAAAAAAAGAGCTATTAGGCTCTGATACCACTTGAAAAGGCCTAGCTATATGTCCTAGAGGGGGGGTGAATAGGACAATGCCAAATAAAACTTATAACAGCGAAATTAAAAAGAATATGATAGCCAAAATAAATCACAATGCAAGAAAGTAAAATAACCTCAAAATTCAGATCTTGAGAGGTTGATACAAATGTTGTTCTAAGGACAACCTTACACCAAAAACCAGAGTTTATGGTAGGACAACCTTATTTCTAGAAAGATCTTTGTATCAAATCTCAAACCGAAGAGGAATACAGAAATAAATACAAACTGAATTAAAATAAATTGTAATCACAAATGTATTATTCTAGGGACAGCCATACACCATAAAAATGGCAGGGCAACCTTGCTGGAACAACTTTTAAAGGAAATTGAATATCAAGCTGATAAAGGAATAGCAGAAAATAAATTCTAAACTATTACAAAATTCTCACAATGCTTGAATTAAATGATTACAACATTCACCACCATACATACATCCCACAAAAGAATAATTAAAGATCAGAAGTATAAATCATTCAACCACAACACAAGGGATTATAGTGGTTCGCCTGTGTGTTCACCAACTGTTAAACAACAGCCACACAGAATGCTACTCCACTCCTAATATCCTCACACAGGGGATATTAGCGTTCACTAACAAAATAGGTTTTTCCAGGTTCACCTAAAACCTTTACAATTGTGTCTTTGTCTGTGGGCTTACACAATTAAAAAAACCCCACTTTTGAGTTTTCCTAGCTCTCCTCAGATAACCAATACAACAAGATTTTTCTGGCAAATCTTGAAAGAAACCAAAACAGAAAGGAATTTACAATTAAATGTAAAATACCTGATTATCTCCTTCGTTGTAGCAGCCCGGTAGAACCAAATCAGAGTAGATGATTGAATGTCCAAGTTCAATGTCCAGTACTCAATTACAATGGTTCTAATTCTAATAGATTTTAAATTAAACCAAATAGGGCTTGCCTTAATTGATTTTGATTCCAAAGAAATGGAATAACAATTCCTCTTATCAAATTAGATTGGAATAGCAGAAACAAAATCAATTAAATAAAGCTAAGGAAAGAGAATATTAAATAAGCACACTTAGCTTAGATGGAGCACAGAATTATCTCTTAGAAGTTCGACGAAGATTGGCTTGAATGGATTAATTAATTCGATGATTTCTTCTGAGATTCGTGCACTATTTATAGGTGAGCAGATCGCGTCTTCGACTGGTCTAGGGAGCTCTTCGACTAGTCGAAGCAATAATGAGATATTTGAAAAATCAGCGCGATAAGCTTTGACCTTTCTACGACTGGTCGAAGGTCTCCTTCGACTCGTCGTAGGTCACCTTCGACCGGTCGAAGGTTTCGACCGGTCGAAGAACCTGAAAAATAACGCTGGATTTTGAGTCAAAGTTTTTCGACCGTCAAAGATGCGATCGACATCGCCTTCGATCGTCGAACGGACTCTGGACTAGTCGAAGCCTAACAGATTTTATCCGAAAATTGTAACAAACTCACGACTGATTGAGGAATTTCTTAGACTGGTCGAAGCAACTCTAGGACTAGTCAAAGAAGGCCTAGGACTAGTCGAAGAACAGACCAAACTTATGTAAAATAAACATTTGATTTATGTATCCAAAATGACCTACTTTTAAGGTCAACCTATGGTCAGTCAAACCTCAACCATGAAGTAAGGACATTGAAACATTAGGAACTAGTGACCTTAAAGTATGAGCCTTGAAGTCTTGATGTAGTTGAAATCTTGATGTAGCTCAATCTTGAAAGTGTCTCTTTACAAACTGCCTTGTACTCTTCTTGAAGTCTTGCAGCTTGAGTCTTGTCTTGTGAGCAGTTCTTGCATTCAAGATTGATCCTTGTACTTGTGAGCTGTGAGCTTAGCTTGTTCATGAATGTTGATCCTTGAGAGAACTTCACTTATGAAAGTTATATATAACAGTGATTTTGGCACCACAAATTTGACAACAGACAAAGATATAAACTATAGCACTTACAGTTGTGAGGATTTGGATCTTAGATTTTTTTACAATGGTAGTTCCTTCATGTGTCATTTCAAGAATGTCCTATGATTGTTTAGCTGTATCACAAGAAATAATTCTTTTAAATTCATTTAGCAATAAAGCACATGTTATTGCATTTAAGGCTTTTGCATTTGCACTGCTTTCACTTTTCTAAACAGTAGTCTAAAAATTATATGCAGTTTCTTTCATTGATATGGTTCCATTATCGACTACTACTTCCATCATAGGAGGGATCCATTTAGTTATAGTGGCTAGCCACACGCTTTCATCGATGGATTTAAGAAAAATCCTCATTTTGGCTTTCCAATATGAATAATTAGAACCATCAAAGGGAGCTGTCCTGGTAATGGATATATTTTCAAAATTTAATATCTTATATCTCTAGATCTATCTTAAGGAGGTAAATTCAAAAAATAAAAAGAGCAACTCACTCTAATACCACTTGAAAAGGAGTGTAGGATCCCGGTCTTTTGCAACATCCCTCGTGTGCACACGTGTCCCAACTCGCACTGTTGATAGACCATACACTACACCCTAGTGCACCTAGAAAACTTACTAAAATGATTTATTCTAGATGACCTTGAGACCTCTATCATGTGGACCGCATCATCGTTGCGGTCACAATGGTGAAAACCGTGTGTCAATCTGATGCTTCATTAGTGAGATATGACCCATTGAATGTAACGCCCAAATTATGTATCCAGTAATGCAAGTAACCTTTATTATGCTAAGCCCATTGGACTCTAGCCCATGTGGGCCTAAAGCTCACTTTTAGAACATGAAAATTACTAACAAATAGGACAATTGTTACATGACAAAATAAGAACCTAGCCAATATAAGACAATTAGATTCTATCCCAAAACTCATCATTAGCTCTCTCCCCATGCCTTAGAAACTAATCATGGCTCATGTCCACCTCATCCTATACATGCATCCAATGCATGTCTTGATTTGTACCACATCACTTCAAACAACCAATTGCAACACTCCACTTCATCATCCATCATGCATCACCTACAACCCATAGCCCTTATCCATCTATTAGCCAATGCATGTCTAGATTTCTTCCACCTTGGCCAATGCATGCTTAGCACTATCCACCTCATCCATCCACTACCAAGACCATACATCACATTCTACTTCACTTTTAGCACCAATGAGATCCCATGAACTTGCCATATTATTTTGCCACCTCAACCCCCAATTCCCTATATAAGAGTAGGAGTTCTCTTACACTTGTTCTTTTCTTATACATAGAAAAATTCTGAGATTTTAAGAAAGAGTGAGAGAGATTGGGGCCAAGGTGTGTACCACCATTTATCAAGAGGGAGTGGACCACACATCATCATCCAACCATCCATACATTGAATTGAGTCCACCCCTCCTTCCATCTTCCTCATCCTCCTTTTCTTCTTCCTTTTGTTTTCTTGATATATGTGGGCGCCACTGGTGTGGAGTTCTTATGTGCATGTATTTATATCTATGGTGGTCAACAAAGTGACCCATGCCAGTATGGTCCACCATGATGAACATCATATCTACACCCTTCATTTGTAATCCTGTTTTGTTTCTGGACAGCAAGTTCTAAAAATCATATAAAATCAACATGCTAAGATCAAAGTTGAAACTTGGGAATATTAAGAATCACAATATGATCTAACTCTGGACCAAATTTCGTAGCCATCCAATGGTCCAATCATCTGTAACATCAAGTTTAATTGGTTGTTGTCCAGCAGCACATGCAGGATTCTGATTTGCCTAAATGGAGCCATTTTTAACTCTTTTATTGAATCTATTAAAAATATATGTTCTATTGCATTCATAGAAAATTGAACCAGCTTTCCAACGGTATGTAATAAGCCTCAATCGGAGTTCGGACAGCTGAGATCTTGCCTTTATACGAAAGATGTATTTGAGAGCTTATTATGACCATTCTTGTTTGGGTCATATCTGTGATTCCAATGGTTAGATGTATTTGATATTTTATCTTAACTTACTTGAGATAGTTAATAATCATATGTATGGTCCCTATGGTCAGATTCTATCATGAGAAAATTTAGAAAATTCTGGATCGATAGATACTTTTGTAAGGACAAATCCTGAATTTCTATATGTGGCCCAAATGGATCCAAGGCTTTGTATGGTTGGAAACCTATAAGCGGCCTAAATGACTTGTTCCCAAACCATCCATTAGATTAGATCTTCCAATAGAGAATCTAATCATGGAGATTTCATCAGTATATATTTCATGTGTTACCTGATGAATATGTTGGATCTATGTTATACATAACAATTATCCTCTCATTAACCCACTTGGGTGTGGGACCACTTGTGATTTATGTATTTTATTATTTCATCCAATCAGGGAACCCATGTATATTTTTGTGTGTCTCTTATCTATGGTTTGCTAGTATGTAGGCCCCACTTGCCATTGGATCTATTTCATTCCCTTTACACTTTCTGTTTGTTGAAAACTTAACTGTATTGCATGTAGGCCTATTTCACAACTTGTAGTGGGCCCCATACTCTGTAGTTAAGGGTCCCACTTTCGGGGATGTTTAATCCTTATATAAGTGAGCTGGGATATTTCACCTTTTGTCAGGAATGATCCCTAAGTGTTTGAAAATTGGACCCTAAGTTGTGACAGACCCCATTTTTGAAAACTGTCTGATTATGTGTTTTATACCAACTTTGGGCCCCTGTAGTGGACCACACATTGGAGGTTTGAGTAGGCCACCACTTGAAACCTATAAACTACACTAATGAATAGATAAATAATATTTTAATTGGGCCAAATCAGACCCCACATGATCAGGGAGTGCATCCCAAAATGTGGTCAGGCATGGTTGTGCAGAAAATTATGTGCAGAAAATCAAAGTGCCTATGTTTGGCCCTATACCAAATATTACGTGTGCACAACCAGTTGGTCCCAACTTATAAGTTTTGAGGTGCATATATAGTACAACCAAGGGCACCTAACGGCACACTGAAATGTGGTTTCTTGTGATCATGGGATATACTTAAATTTGGGTCAAAACTAATTCTGTACTATATTTCCTGCACAGTTTCTCCAAGTACCCATGTTTGGGACATCACTGTAAATTGTACTCACCGAACCAATGAGGCTTGCCTTATAATTTGTAAAGCCCATACATAGAGCTACTAGTTGGTTATTCTCTTTCACCATATGTAAGCACCACGTGATCATGAATCTGACTCTAAAATGACCCAGAACCAACATTGCATAAAAATCTGTTTGATGTAAAATTTATGTGAGGCCATGTCAGTGGGGTCCACCACCTTTCCAAAGCATTTAATGAAGTATCTAAACTCTAAAAAATAACTCTTAGGTGTTGTTGGGCTCAAAACCTTAAGTGGGTCATCTAGTATGGGCTATCTTATATGGGCCTTACCTTTCATGTGATGAGGCCCAATGAGATGTATGTGAGGCCCTTGTATGAGGCCCACTGTGATGTATATGAGGCCCATGTGATGAGGCCCAATGTGATGTATGTGAAGCCTTTGTATGAGGCTCATTGTGACGTGTGTAAGGCCTATGTGGTGAGGCCCATTATGATGTATATAAGTCCCCTGTGATGAGACCCATTGTGATGTACATGAGGCCTATGGGATGAGACCCATTGTGATGTGATGAGGCCCATGTGATGAGACCCAATGTGATGTATGTCAAACCCACTGTGATATATGAAACTCTTGTGCAAGGCTCAATTATGATGTTGATCCCACCATGATGTATATGATAATGTTTATGATGCCCATCCATTTTTCTAGCTAGTTTAAGGGCCATGGGCCCCATAGTGAGATAGTCTCTATAGCGGGCTGCCTTCTAGGAGACAATGGTGGTTAAATGTCCATGTTGTAAACTCTTTAGAGCACATCGCTAAGCCCATTCCCTATTGTAAGTTAGAATCTAAGGCGGGCCGCACTTTAGGAGCAATGATGGTTAAATGTCCACGTTGCAAACTCTCTAGAGCCCATTGCTAAGCCCATTTCTATTTTCCCCTTATTGGGCCCTCATTGAGAATAATGCTTTCCACCATACCTTGTAGTACTACTTAAACCTTAGAACCCATCTTATGGCCATGATATGTAGGCCCGTTGTGATATGTAGGCCCATTGTGATATGTAGGCCCATTGTGATTGTATGAGGTCCATTGTGATTGTGCGAGGCCATTTATGATTGTACAAAGCCCATTGTACAATGCCCATTGTGATTGTAGGAGGCCCATTACAATTGTAGGAGGCCCATTGTGATGGTATGAGGCCCATTGTGATTGTATAAGGCCCATTGTGTGGGGCTCGTTGTGATGGTATGAGGTCCATTGTGATTGTAGGAGGCCCATTGTAACTGGATAAGGCCTATGCGATGTGTGAGGCCCATTGTGATTGTGTGAGGCCGATCATTGTTATAATTGATAATCATGCATGGCATACACTATGATTCATGCCCATATGCATCATTTGCATGCTTGTTATGAGGAGTGATTGACCCATAATATATGTCATTAGGTTGGTTGTTTTCGAGACTCCCTAAGAGATGGAGTTGCCCCACATGAGCACACGGTACGCGTAGGACTGATGCATGACTGGATTGTATAAATCATGCATCTTGCATTTGTGTGATATGATTTCTGTTCATCCTAGCGACAGTAGGGCTAAGGCCTCCACAGACATATCATGGATGACAAGATTGGACACCGAAAATGTTTTGGTTCTATATGGGGTGCCATAGATGTCCCTGTGTGAAAGTCTCTAAACCCTTATAGTACCAAGATGATGCACCAATGTCGAGATCGAGTGGATATATCAAAGCATGAGTGCCGAATACCATTAGGCCGCGTCTCCTATTGTATTGTGGTCGGTTGGAAGAGGGTGTGGCCTTACCCACTGTCACCCCCCAAACCTGAAAATCGGATTCACAGGAATCCCGACCGCCGAATCTGGTGCCGACAGCCTCCGTAGTACCCCATTCTCGCCTCCTAGCGTCCATACGCTAGATTCCGATCCTGAGATCCTACAAGAAGGATTTTTTTTGTATATTTAACTCGTAATAAGCATAACCACAAGATTACCCAATTCACAAAGGCAACATCATCGTCATATATCCACTAATATAATCATTTGAGTACAATGCTGAAAGGGAAATACATAAATTGAAAGTCAAGCTCCAGAAGACCGCTACACGCTTCAAGCTCAACACTACTGTAACCTAACATCACCTGCACGCATTTATCGTGCATAAGCTTATAGAAAGCTTAGAGGGTGGTGTAAGTGTGTGCACAAGGTAAGTGTCAAGTATTCAATACAATGCCATGGTCATACAATACCAGAAATACTGGTAATCCACAAATCGTACAATGTCAGAGTAAGCAAAAATACTAACAAGATCATGAGTCATTCAACATTAGAATACGCAATACAAATTAACTATGCAAATGAGGAGTCCAAGAGAGCCAAATATCAAATGCAGAGAATGCAATGGAATATACATTCCTGATGAGTAACACAAATAGCGTCAGCCGTACCTAGACCATATAAATGCAGAGACACAATAACCCAAGATGCCATATGCCACGAATGTCATGCAATATGCGGTGCGAATGAAATGACCATACTAGAGTGTGAAGTCGGGATGATAGTATGTAGTATCGCAGGCTATGGGGCTCATCACAAGAGACTTCTATCCAAACCAGTCCCATACCTAAATTTGGATAGTCAAACTCAAAGTGGTAAACTCCTGATCTCAGGTTAGTCGCACGCCCCAACCGAAATCCTGGCCATTGCGAAGGCACACGTAATAAATAGTTGCACACCACCAACCCGAGTCGATAGTGAATGAATGAATACATGAATGAGTATACAACTCCTGCTCACTAAATCCATATATCAGTACAGTTCATCTTTGGGATATTACTGGGGTTTAGTACACTCCAAATGGCACTGCCGCTCTCCCAGCCGCATAGTCCAAGTAAGCGTAAGAAACCTCACTATCCGCCTAGCCAATAGTCTGCCAATACATATCCGGCACGTCGATAGCAGACCCATTCACGAGTTGGTCAAACTCAGCCTAGCATTGCCCCCTACCCTCGGGCGGGTAAGGCCACACCCCCTCCCAACCGACCACGACATAGTGGGAGACGCGGCCTCCTGGTATTTGGCACTCGGGCGCTTATGTATCCACTCGGTCTCGACGTAAGGACGTCGCCTGACCCAGAGGTTCAGGGATTTTCACCCAGGAACATCTATGGCGCCCGTATGCTAGAATAAATTTTCGGTGTCCCGTCTGGCCGATATGCCTGTGGAGGCTACGACCCTGATGTCGCTAGGGCGTACAGTAATCATAATGTAAGATACATGAGTCATACAATCCAGCCATGCATCAATCAAGCGCATATCGTACGCTCATGTGAGATAACCTCCGCCTATCGGGGAGTCTCATAACAACATGCTCAATGACATATGCAATGATCAACCACATCTCATAACAAACATGCGGATGATGCATATGACCATATATCATGATGCTATGCTGTCACATACTCATAATCGGTATCAATAACCGGCATTGACAATCGATCTCGACAAATGGGACATTTAACCAACATTGCCCCCCGAGGAATGGTCCCCATAGAGCCAAACATATAATGGGCCCACGGCCTCACACAAAGGCCTAATATACAACACAGTAGGCCTTACTCAAGGGCCACATATACACAACAGGTGGGCCCTACTCATGGGCCTCAAATACATGACATGTGGGCCCTACTGAAAAGGCCAAGCTATATGTCCTAGAGGGGGGGTGAATAGGACAATGCCAAATAAAAACTAATAACAGCGGAATAATAAAGAAAATGATAGCCAAATTAAATAACAATGCAGGAAAGAAAAACAACCTCAAAATTCAGATCTTGAGAGGTTGATACAAACGTTATTCTAAGGACAACCTTACACCAAAAACAGAGTTTATGGTAGGACAACCTTATTTCTAGAAAGGTCTTTGTATCAAGTCTCAAATCGAAGAGGAATACAGAATTAAATACAAACTGAAATGAAATAACTTGTAATTAAAAATGTATTGTTCTAGGGACAGCCATACACCATAAAAATGGCAGGGCAACCTTGCTGGAACAACTTTCAAATGAAATTGAAAATCAAGCTTATAAAGGAATAGCAGAAAGTAAATTCTAAGCTATTACAACATTCTCACAAAGCTTGAAATAATTACAACATTCACCACCATACATACATCCCACAAAAATTAATTAAAAGATTAAAAGAATAAATCAATCAACCACAACTCAAGGGATTATAGTGGTTCGCCTGTCAGTTCACCAACTTTTATACAACATCCACACAAAATGCTACTCCACTCCTTATATCCTCACTCAGGGGATATTAGCGTTCACTAAAGATAGGTTTTCCCAAGTTCACCCAAAACCCTTACAATTGTGTCTTTGTATGTGGGCTTACACAATTAAAAAAACCCCACTTCTGAGTTTTCCTGGCTTTCCTCAGATAACCAAAATAACAAGATTTTTCTGGCAAATCTTGAAAGAAACCAAAATAATATAAAGGAATTTACAATATGTAAAATACCTGAATATCTTCTTCATTGTAGCAGCCCGGTAGAACCAAATCAAAGTAGATGATTGAATGTCCAAGTTCAATGTCCAGTACTTGATTACAATGGTTCTAGTTCTAATAGATTTTAAATTAAACCAAATAGGGCTTGCCTTAATTGATTTTGATTCCAAAGAAAGGGAATAACAATTCCTCTTTTCAAATCAGATTGGAATAACAGAAACAAAATCAATTAAAATAAAGCTAAGGAAAGAAGATATTAAATAAGCACACTTAGCTTAGATGGAGCACAGAATTATCTCTCAGAAGTTCGACGAAGATTGGCTTGAATACTATAATTAAATCGATGATTTCTTCTAAGATTCGTGCACTATTTATAGGTGAGAAGATCGGGTCTTCGACTGGTCTAGAGTGCTCTTCGACTAGTCGAAGCTCTAACAGATATTTAAAAAATTCGGCGGGATATGCTCAGACCGTTCTACGACTGGTCGTAGGTCACCTATGACTGGTCGTAGGTTTCCTTCGACTGGTCGAAGAACCTAAAGTTCGTTGGACTTCGAGTCATAGATTCTACGATCGGTCGAAGATGCGTAAACACTGCTCCTACGATCGGTCGAATGCATTCCAAGACTAGTCGAAGGCTAACAGATTTATCCGTAATTTGTAACAAACTTACGATCGATCCAGGAAATGTTAGACTGGTCGAAGCAAGTCTAGGACTAGTCGAAGCAGACCTAAGACTGGTCGAAGAACAGACCAATCACATGTAAAATAACATTCGGCTTATGTATCCGAAATGACCTACTTCTAAGGTCATCCTATGGTCAAACAAACCTCAATCATGAAGTATGGACATTGAAACAAGAGACCATTAAGAATGAGCCTTGAAGTCTCAGTCTTGAAGTCTTGATTTCAGCTTGAGTCTTGCCTTGTACTTTCTTTTCGGCTTGAGTCTTGTTTTATGAGTAGTTCTTGCATTCAAGAGTCTTGTCTTGTGATCAGTTCTTTCATTCAAGATCTTAAGTCTTGTACTTGAGAGTTTTGCTTGATGTGAGCTTAGCTTGTTCATGAAGTCTTGAATGTTGATCCTTGAGAGAGCTTCACTTAAGCAGGTTATATAAAACATAACAAAGATTTTGTCACCACAAATTTGACAACTTACAGGGATATAAACTATAGCACTTACACCTACACATGGGTCTCGAATGCATCAAATGGGCCATGCATCATGGGCCATGAATACATCACAATGGGCCTTTCTCATGGGCCTAACGTACCTCACAATGGGCTTCATCGCCTGGCCCTTAATGCATCAAAATGGGCCTTATCCCATAGGTCTGGGCTGAATACACGTTACAGTGGGCCTCAAATACGGGCCGCATATACATTACATTGGGCCCCGACAATCGGAATCGGCAATCAGCCACGACAAATCAGAATCGGTAATCGGCCTTGATCGATAATCAGCCTCGATCAATAATCAACAATCGACAATTAAGGCCTAAGGGAAGGTCACAGTGTGGACATCTAATCAATATTGCTCCCAACGAGTGGCCCACATAGGGCCAAACATATAGTAGGCCCATGACCTCACACAATGGTCTCATAAATCAAGTGGGTCGCATCACATGGGCCTAATGCACATCGCTATGGCCTGCATCATATGGGCCAGAAATACATCTCGATGGGCTTCATCATATGAGTAGGAATATATCACAATGGCCTCACTAAATGGGTTAGAAACACATCTCAATGGGCCACGACGTATGGGTTGAGTATACATCACATTGGGCCACGACCCCTGGGCCGTAACCCATGGGCCTCAAATACAAGTGGGCCACATTAATGGGCCCCATATATATACACCTAAGGTGGGCCCTGCTCATGGGCTTTAAATACATAACATGTGGGCCCCATGGGTGGGTCACAAATACATCAAGGTGGGCCGCAAATATACATAATGGGTGGGCCAATAAAACACATACAACAGCAGGGATCTGCATCCAGGGATGGACGGCTTAGATATACAAATCATACATACAAGGTGGGCCACACTTACCATCAAGGTAGGGCCCATCATAACGTTATTCTGCATCCAAGCAGGTCATAAGACCACAAAGACCTAGATTAAGAGGAAAAGAACAAATATTATATTGATCCAAAACTTCTCTGATCCAAAAGGATTTCGATGATGAACGTTTAATCTCCATTGATTTCTACAGTGTGGTCCACCTGATAAATCTCGCCAACTGGGTGGACGGTTTGGATGTAACACAGACATCAGCAAGTCCATGTAATGGACGGCTGAGATAAAACACACATATATTAAAGTGGGCCCCACCATCCAGTCGGTACTGGAAGGTGTAGACATGACCCATTCATCAAGGCAGGCCACACACAACACATGAGGTCCATGCAGATGGGCAGTGTGGATCAACCCACACAACTTACTGACGACATCACAGCAGGTGGGTCCCACCTTTATGACGGTATAGATGAAGTACATGTGTCATGTGGGTCCTGCACGATGGACGACACAGATAAAACACTCATAAATCATGGTGCCACAGTACCGTCCAAATGTTTGGACGGCGCAGACACAGTACAAACAATGTGGGGCCCCACCCGTTCGGCATATGGACGGCGTGGATAACACATATATATTATATATCCATATATATAAATATATATTATATTATAATATATTATAATATGATATAATATGATACATTATAATATAATATACACATATCTATAATGCCCACTATCTAGAACGTAATATGATATATTATAATATAATATACACATGCAAAATGCCCACCGTCCATCTGATTTTACCTCATGATCAGCACCCACATGCATATACATATATCTTAAAAGGGCCTACACGACACCGTCCTGATGGACAATGCAGATGGCACACACACACATCATGGAGGGCCCCACGTGGCCTACCTGGATGCAAGTCACATACATCAAAGATGGCCCATGCCCTGCACGTTCAGCACGTGCAGGGTGGCCCTATGGATGGACGATCTGTACATAACAGCCCTCATGATCAGACCTTACATAACCTGACGTCAATACAGCAGCTATATAGCTGTTGTACATATACCGGCCATTTCATTTCAAAGAAGTGGGTCCCATGTGGGGCTCACTAATCTGTAGTTTACAAATCCAACCCATCCATTATTTGTGTCCCACTAGATTACGGGGTTAGGCCAAGTTTCAGGTGCATCCAAACCTCAGGTGGACCCCAGCAAATGCTTTCATATGGTTTAGCATACCTTTACAGGATTGAAGATGGTGTGGGCCACTTGAGAACTTTAAACGGTTGATTTTTGGAGGATCCCGTTTTCCAAAGGGGACTCATCAAATGCAAGGTGTGGATGTATAACATTCATCATGGTGGGGCATGTAGTGGGGCCCATGATCCAGCCCGTTAGAAGCAGCAAGACGCTGCTCGCTGCAGCGTCCTCTGGACGCTGGCAGCAGTAGCGTCACCTCCTTTTTTTTCTTTTTCTTTTTGATTTCTTATTTACCAAGGAATTTCATAGACGGGGCCCTCATCTGAAAAATCTCACCCGGCCATTTGATTCTACGGCCCATGATCAACCAATGACACTAATATGCAACGTGTTTTTGGCGAATAGAAGGATCAAGGTGGGTTTTAACAGTAATACCACCGTTTCTTATGGTATGGCCCGCCCGAGAATTGGATTGGTCTCAAATTTCGGCTCAACGCCTAAAATAATATGGGAAATAGGATAAACGGCTTAGATTATAAACATACATCAAGGTGGAGCCTGCATAAGTGGTCCACCTAAGTCTCTTGAATAGGTTGATATTTGTGTGGTTAGCACGTTAGTGCACTGCACCGTCAGTTCACACTTCACTTTGAGGTCACGTCCAGCGTCTCTAGATGCTGGACACTTTGTATATAACACAGGCAGCATGGTGGATCCCACATGAATGTGGCCCACCTATTAGATAGACATGATATTTATTTATTTTTTTTTATTTTTTTTATCACCGTTAAGTAGGGCCCATTGGCTTGGATGGTCGTAGGGTCCATTTGATGGATGGCTTGGACATCACATACATCAAGGTGGGGTACATTCGGGTGGGCTACACGGCCACATCATCACACTAAAATATTGAAAGAGAGAGGAGGAAAAGAGAAAGAAAGAAGCACCCACCTCTAGATCAACTCCTTCTTCCGCTTATGCAATCTAGAGATCCAAGGGGACAATTTCGACGGTTGAGATGATGATATAAGGGTTGGATTGGGTGATAGGAAGGTGGGCTATACAAGCTCTCCCAAGGAAGCTTGCTTGGACGTGGAATGCTAGCTTGGAGAATGAGAGAGATGAGAGAGAGAGAGGTGTAAGAGAGAGAGATGGGTGTGATGTGTACTTGTGTAAGAGAGAGTTGACTTTAGGGGAGGGGTGGTTGTACTTGGGGATGGGTGAGTGATGGAGTGTGATGTATACTTTGATTGATCGGATTGATGTGATGGATTCTCGTGATTGCAACGCGCGGTGTTTTCCTCGAACTGAACGCGGGCCCACATATCCTGGCATGGGTATCGCCTCAGCGAGCGAGACGCGGCGTCGGAACCGCGGTGACGGCGCGGTCGCAAGGGTATAGGTCTCGGGTCGAGCTGACTCTAGAAAATGGGATACAACTTAAGGTCGCACGTAACTGCCAATTACAGATCGTGAGTCGTTAGAATTCGACCGGGAGGACCGCGAAAGCCAACGGAACAGTACGGGCTGGGATACGGGCCTTACACCCACCCGAGGGTAGAAAGCAATGCTAGGTTGAGTCTCACCAGTTCGTAAATGGGTCCACTATTGACGTGACAGATAGGTATTGGCAAACTATTAGACAACGGATAATGTGGTCCCTTATGCTCACTTAGACTCCGCGCCTTGGGGAGGGGCAGTGCAATTTTGAGCGTACTAGACCCCGGTGATTGCTCAGAGAGGAACTGTACTAATATGTGGATTCAGATGAGGACTGGTATGACTTATGATTGCACCTTGCATATGACATTGGCCATGTAAGCCTTGCATCACATAGCCTTGGTATGGCTAACGACATTATACTAAACCCTAGTGATGATTCCAGAGATGTACAGTACTGATATGTGGACTTGCTGAGCAGGAGTTGCATACTAAGCATTGGACTTATTGATTGATTCATTCATTCATTATCCACTAAGGCTGGTGGTGCACAGCCAAATCATTGTGTGTACCTTCGTAATGGCCAGGATTTCGGTTAGGGCGCGCGACTAACCTGAAATTAGGAGTTTACTTCATTGAGTCTAGCTATTCAAATTTAGGTATGAGACTGATTTGGATAGAAGTCCCTTGTGATGAACCCCACAGCTTGCGATACCACGTACTATCATCCCAACTACATACTCCAGCCTTGTCATTTCTTTTGCATTGCATACTACATTACATCCTCGGCACATGACATATTGTGATGCCCCGTCACTGTGGTCACATGTGGGTGGGCACATGTAGTCGGACGCTGATGTGGGCGGGGCCTAGTGGGCCTGGGCTAGCTACCAGTGGTTAGCAGTCTACTGTGCACACGATGAAGGTAGAAGTTTATCCCACATATTTATGGATTCGTCAGGATTTGCATATTGCATTGCATCTTCAGCATATGACATTTGGTTTATTATGTCCTTGTACTCGAACGATTACACGTCAGCCTTGTCATTGCCTTTCCATCGCATGTCATATAGTAGAAAATGAAATTTGATTATTTTGTTCATGATGATTGGATATTTTAATTATTCATGGTCGCTTGTTGAGTGACATGCCTATTATTGATGTCATGTTCATGATAACTTGTATAGTTATACGACATGCTTGATTGATAACCTACTCACATATGATTACATGATTGGTTGATAATATGTCTATGGTTGTTTTGAATGTCTTTACGGGAGCACCCTGATAAGATGTGTTTTACTCCCGGCACATACTAGACTCATGAGTTGTGGTTTGCTCATACGTATGACTTACACTTTCAGGATGCATTCAAGAGCTGTTGGAATTTGCTATTGTTTCCTTCATTACTGTTGACCTGGTGCACCATATCATGTCTGACATGTTGAACAGGTTCGTCTCTTCAATATGCGTTGATACCAAGTACAAAATGTTTGACCGCCTAAACAAATGAATCGTTTAAAAAAAAATTCACACTGAAAAATCCTCCTTGTAAGATCGCAGGATCGAAATTTGGCATATGGGTGTCGGGAACCGAGAATGGGATACTTCAGAGGCTGTCAGCGTCGGATTCAGTGATCAGAAATTTTGTGAGCCTGATTTCCGAGTTTGGGGTGTGACAAGAGTTGGTATCAGATCAATAATCCTAGGAAAACTGGTGTGTACTCTGATGTTTGAAAACCTAGGAACACTTAGTTATCCAGTACATAAAGCATATGAGTATAAATGTAGAACTCTGATCCCTTGATTATCATTCTTAATTGTTTGATGTTCGATTGAGGTATTCTTGGTTGTTGTGCCCCGTCTAGATGCTATGAATTAATTGTGATTATACAACGATCTTTGGGATTCAGCTGTTCATTTTTTTAACATGATTGAATGTGACCTTAGTTAGAAATTTTGAGGATAAATTTTTTTTGTAAGGTGTGTAGGATGTGTGATCCCGATCTTTTGCAACATCGCTCGTCTACACACGTCCCAACTCGCACTGTTGATAGACCACACACTGCACCCTAGTGCACCTAAAAAACTCATCAAAGTGATTTGTTCTGGATGACCTTGAGACCTCTATCATGTGGACCGCGTCGTTGTTGTGGTCACAATGGTGAAAACCATTTGTCAATCCGATGCTCCGTTAGTGAGATATGACCCATCGAATGTAATGCCCAAATTATGTATCCAGTAACACAAGAAACCTTTAGATGCAGGTACAGACGACGTCTTTGCTCTAGAGCAGGACTTCTTGGATGAGGAGGAATTCTCTTACTTCCAACTCTGGGGTGGGTCGGTGTAGACCATGTGTCGTTATGCAGGGACCACTGGGCATTAGGGCTTAGTTAGACACATTTACGCTACCACTTTTTGTACATTTTGAAACAATACATGTATATATTGAACCCAGTTACGTACTCATACTCTGGAGGAAATTTGTGAAACACCTGCATACTTAAACAGATATGTTTTAGACTTCCGCTCTTGCTTAACTTAATTAAATCCGGAGTATGATGTGTTGTTTAGTATAATCCCATGCATGCTTAACTCATTAAATGGAAGAAATCTGAATTTTATCATCCATATTGCATAAGTGATGTTCTGAATCTCGAGAGTAGAGCCTTCCTCGACCCTCGAAATTCAGGACGTTACAGAAACCTAGGATCTTACTGAATTCAGGAACTAAACTTAGGTACTGTAGGAAAAAAAATACCCTCCGCATTGTACATTAGATTGAACATAAGCACTCTCTAAACTTAAGAATCCATACTAGGAATTATAATTTAAATTTGCATAATGCGTAGATAATCAGAATGCACATTGAAAGTGCAATAGGCAACATGCACTTACCCCTTATGAAAATAGAAAAACTATACGATATTCCACATGAATCCTGGATAATCGGGTTCATGGACCGACTGAATCATATTGAAGTGTACACGGTTTGATCCTACTTCTAAATCCTAGCAAATCCTAATGACCTCAATGCCTTGATCAACCAAAAGGTTAAGATTTACTGGGATTAGGAATGGATGCCAAGGAACTCACTGCCTTGATCAAGCAGAAGATTGTTGTATCAAGCTCAGACCAACCATAACCGTCTGTTTGTGTTAATCCGAAACACTAAAAACATAAACTACTCTTCCTTTAAGATGACTAGAATTCTCATCGTGAATTTCAAACTTATATATATATATATAAATAGGACAATCATAATAAAACTCTTCTTTATGACATATGAGCAAACCCTTAATCTTAGTTGATACTGATAGAAATTGGGATGAGCATAATCGAATCTCACGGGCGAGATTCTTCTTTAAGGGGGTTAGATTGTAACAACCCCAGTCCCACAAGTCAGACACGAACACTTGTTCATATAAACATACATCACAGGGAAAATAGTGACTGCTTAGAGACATGAAAATGAATTGTCCTCGTCCCATTTAAAATAGAAGTGTTGAATTTCGAGGACGAAATTCTCTTTAAGGGGGGTAGAATGTAACACCCCGACGTTTCAGTACCCAGGTGTTACCAGGAGAACCAACTTAGTATAAATGCAATCACAGTTTATGTGAACATTCACACACTCTAGCCTAAACTCGACGGTTAGGGGTAACCCGCATCCATAGATTGAGCCACCCAACCCTCTAAGCATTGATCAATGGTTAGATCTCTACTTATAGGGTCTTTAGGGCACATAAAACTAGTGAGGAGAGTGTCTAAAACACTTGTGTTTCTGGATCTCAACATCTGACCGTTGGAATTATAGATTGATTATGGGATTCGAGGTAGATCATTTGATTTAGGCCTCACATCATACAATGATAGATTTGATCATCAAAACTAGTCATTAAATCCATTTAAGTTACTCCTGGACCACTGATGAACCGTTCTAAGATAATCCATCCTTTTAAACCCATGATCGTTAATTCAATTAAGAAGTATTGATGAATAATTGTAGAAATGACTGTCGAATTTTACCCTAAATCGGCTTACAATTAGTAGGCGTGTTGATGATCAAATCTGGAATTATCTGACCATTAGGTGAATGGAAATCATAATCTGGATCCTGGATTGGTAGATCCACCATTCATCTAACCTATAATAAACCTAACCCTTGAATACTTTAGTTAGATTGCCCAACCAATAAGAGTGTCGTTGAGGATCATCTAAAGTGGACTAGGGACCACTCATCAATTCGAGGTCAGTCCTACCGTCGAATTAACTTGAATAAACAAAATAGCTTGAATTTGATCGAGTATGGCCCACATATGATATGGATCTACCTCATAGTCAGATTAGTGGCCCATCTAAAGTTATTTGGGCGGATGGACATGTTAGATTTCATGCAAACATCTTGGTGGACTACTAACGGTCTGTATTGAGGCAATCCAACTGATAAATACTTAGGAAACCGTTTAATCTTACCAAAGAATCCCTTAAGAACCCTAAGTATCACTAATGACCAAGTTAGAAATTGATCCAACCGTCAATTGATTGTTACCAACCATAAACTAATGCATCCATCCGTCAATTTCAGAGATGGACCGTCATACCACCAAATGGACCTGCGTTTGGGATTTTAGTCCCCTTGATAAGCAAATCAAACCATCTATTGTCAACGATGAACTCCATATCATAAGATCGACCGGTCATTACATCATTGACAGCCTAATGATCAAACCACACCTAAACCTTGCAAACTAACTAATCAGCACTTAACTACTCATTAAGTTCCCTTTAAAGCTGACTAGGAATCAATAAGAAACATGAATATCAGATCTAGAGGCAATCTGACCGTCTAATCGATAGAAATCCATAATAAAACTCAAAAAGGCAAACGTTATGTGGCTCATCCACGTAATACGACGTCAATTTAAAATAGGTAGTGGCCTTGATTGGCTCACAAGTAGATGGATAGTTCTGATAGTGGGATTGGATTAGAGATCATCATTGGAATGATAATAATTAGCACTCAAAGGCCATCTGTCAGCTGATATGGCTTACCTAAGACTTGGATCTGCCTCATTCTTTGGACTGGGCTGTAACATGGGCTGACAAAATAGATGAACGGAGTGGATCAGATCATGAACATCTTGGTGGGCCCCACCTTTGATGCGTGTGCACGTAGAGTGCCTGAACTCGCTATGCACTGGTCTGGGAGACCCGGTCAAATCGGGTTTGACCCGATGAAAATGGCAAAAAACAGAAGGGCTTTCCCGCCCACGCTCGTTTAAAACAAGTTGTCCCCGTGCATTGATCTATGGCCCACCTCCATGATTGGTTTGACCAATCCAAACCGTCCATATCATAGAGAAATCTAAGACGACCAAATCTGTTGTGGTTTCACCCCACGGTTCGCACACATGTGAGCACAAACGCCGGTGAAAACGGGCTATGTGCAGCTGGACTTTCTAAAAACAAAAAGTTTCCATCTTTTTCTTCTTTCCACATTGTCAATCCACGTTCAAACCTTCTCTTGAGATCCGAATCATTCATTTGAGCGAATCTCAGCCCTCCATGCTAGGGCATCCACAAGCTGTAAGGCTTTCCACCACCACGGGTTACACCCGAACCCATTTAGTAATGACGTTAATCAACATGCAACTAGTGGGTCCCACAGTGTTAAGTGGTCAGATTTAATCCAT
Organism: Magnolia sinica; assembly: GCF_029962835.1. Classification (NCBI taxonomy): domain Eukaryota; kingdom Viridiplantae; phylum Streptophyta; class Magnoliopsida; order Magnoliales; family Magnoliaceae; genus Magnolia; species Magnolia sinica. Next base: position 57,563,015 of record NC_080575.1, on the reverse strand, counting down.
CCACAAGGCTCATATTGGGAGATTACCCCTCAAACACAAGTCTGCCATTAGTGAGGCGGTCATCTTCCCCGTTCTGCTGAAAAGCCTACGAGCTTTTAGTGGGCCTCATTTTTGAATCTCAAGCATTTAGCGTGTATCCCTTGAGGCCCTGTGGAGCATCTCTGGCCATTGTTCATACTCATGCAAATGGATATACAAGAAATCAACGGTGGATGCAAGTTCTCCTTTAAGTTAAAACCGTAAGTCGCGACTAATCCTAAGATTAGTAGCCAATGTTCTTGGTTTTCTTAGAGCCTATAAAGGCTCCTCTTAAGGAAACCCATCCCGAAAGAAAAAAAAAGAAACGTAAAAGAAAGAGAGTGTTGTGAGTGCCATCGTGCCACACCAGCTCGAGTCGGGCTGCATCGAGCCCAGACACTGCTGGAAGTACCAGAGCAAGAGGCGATGAGGGAAGAAAAGAGAAAGAGAAGAGATGGAGAGCAAAGAGGGAGAAACAAAGGAAGAAAAGAGAGAGAGAGAGAGAGAGAGAGAGAGAGAGAGAGAGAGATGAGAGATTTCTACAGACTGCTGCCTCACCAGCTCGACTCGGTCGGGTTGTGGGGTGGAGTTGCTGGTCCCTGCAACAGAAGAAATGAAGAGAGGAAGGCAGGGGAAGGAAGAAAGAAAACACAAGAGAAACGACGGGGAAAGAGGGACCATGAGAGGGCTGCTGCTGTCAAGCTGAGTAAGCTCGACTCAGCTGAGTTTGGGCTGCGTTTCGAGCATGTGTGGTCCCATTCAGACACCATTTGGACCAGTCTTCTTGCTGGACATTCCATCAGTGGGAGCAAAAAGGAAGAAGGGAAGAAGGAGGAGAAATGAGGGAGAGAGAGAGAGAGAGAGGGATATGAGATGCTATTGATGCCGACTCAGTGGCTGAGTTCTGGCTCAGCTAGTTGCTGGACGAGTTCAGCCACATTGTTTGGCAAGAAGAAGAGGGAAAAGAGAGAGGAAAAAGGGAGAGAGAGAGAGAGAGAAAGAAAGAAAGGAGAGAGAGATAGAGAGAAGAGAAGGGGAGAGAAGGAGAGAGTTTGGGTTTTAGGTGGCTGTCCATTCGACTCGGTTGAAACCGAGTCCAGCCGAGTCAAGTTGGGTTTGGGGCTGGCCTAGACCTTGCTGGACATTCCAGCATGGGATGAGAGAAAGGAAGGATGGGTGGTTGTTGCACCTGTCGAGTCGACTCAAGTGAGTTGTCTGGTTGATTGCAGGTTACATCAATAGACCACACCTCAAGGTGAGTTAAAACCTTTTATATTAGCCTTCTACAAGAATGTTAAGTATTAAATCCTTGTTTTACAATAATCATCTATTTTCCTTTTTATCCTCATCCAGTTTCTCAATCACGTTGGATTCATCCTAGTGGAGATGATCCGAGTTAAACCTATTTGAATCAAATTTAGAGGTGAGGACTCACCCTTTGAGCTTCCCACTTAAATTGGTTAATCTAATCATAGATGATGCCTTAATCCCTTCTATTTAATTACTTGATTTAGTTACTTAGCTCATTATGTGAACATGTGAATATGTTAATATGTTGCGCACTTGATTCCCATGTTAGATAATGAATATATCTATTTAATTTTGGGTAAGCATAAATGATTGATGATAATATGCTATCTTTAGTTGCACACATGTTAATTAATTGTATGATTATCATTCGCGATCATTTGATGGAGAGAATGGAACTTATCGTGAACTTACTATCTTGTGGTCAATATTTGACTTACACGGCTTAGATCGTACATCTGCCTTATATGGCTTAGATCGCACATTGCCTTACATGGCTTAGATTGCATATCTGCCCTACGTGGATTGGATCGTTTAGTTGCCCTTTGTGGCCTTGATGGAACATTGGTGCCCTTTTTGTGGTTAGTTGATTCTCTCTTCATCTTGCTATATTCAGTCGTATGATGATTTCTAGGTGGAGATGAAGTTCGCTTGTCAATTTTTTAGCCATCTTACGATGTTCACATACGATATGCTTTTCGGGTGAAGTAGAGGTTTATATGGTAGTTCCTAGCCATGTTACGGTGTTCAATCGTACCATGATTTTTGAGTGGAGCCGAAGTTCGCTTAGCGATTTTCTAGCTATCCTCCGGTGTTCATGTACGATATGATTTCAGGGTGGTCTAGAGTTTGTGTCTTGCCCCAAACTGGAAAACCGGGCTCACAAAATTCTCAATTGTCGAATCTGGTGCTAACAGCCTCTGTAGTACCCCATTCTCGGCTTTCGGCACCCATACGCCAGATTCCGATCCTAGGATCCTACAAGGAGGATTTTCAAATGTACATTTATCTCGTAATAAGCATAACCACAAGTTTACCCAATTCACAGGGGTAACATCATCATCACAAATCCACTAATATAAACAGTTGAATACAATGTTGAAAGAGAAGTACATATATTAATAATCAAAACTCCACGAGACGGCTGCACGCTCCAAGCTCAATGCTACTGCGACCTAACGCCACTTACACGCATCTATCATGCATAAGCTTGTAGAAAGCTTAGAGGGTGGTGTAGGTGTGTGCACAAGATAAGTGTTAAGTATGCAATTTCAGAGCTATGCAGAAACATAGTAAGCTAAGTATGCAATATTAGAGCAATGCAGAAACATGTTGATAACTTCATAAATACCATCAGCCTTAACCAGGCTATGCAATACAGAAGCATAGTAAACCAAATGCTATGTACTGAGGATGCAATGCAATATGTGGTGCAAATGAAATGACCAAGCTGAAGCATGAAGTCAGGATGATAGTACGTAGTATCACAGGCTACTAGGTCCATCACAAGGGACTTCTATCCAAACCAGTCCCATACCTAAATTTTGATAGATAGACTCAATGTGATAAACTCCTGATCTCAGGTTGGTCGCGCTCCCCAACCGAAATCCTGGTCATTTCGAAGGTACACATAATAATTATTTGCGCACCACCAACCCGAATGGATGGTGAATGAATGAATGAATGAGTATAATGTTGGGTATGCAACTCTTGCTCAATAAATCCATATGTTAGTACCATACATCTCTGGGATCATCACCAGGGTCTAGTACACTTTACACGGGATCGTCGCCCACTGGACACGCAACCATGCAAGTGGAAGACACCTCACTATCCACTTGGCTAGTAGTCAGCCAATATTTACCCGACACATCGATAACAGACCCATTTACAAGCTGGTAAAACTTAGCCTAGATATGCCCCTTACCATAGGGCGGGTGTCACGCCCCAAACTCGGAAACCGGTCTCACAAAATTACCGATCACAGAATTCGGCGCTAATAGCCTCCATAGTACCGCATTGTCGGCTCTCAGCATCCATACACCAGGTTTTGATCATGGGATGCTACAATGAAGATTTTTAACATTAATATGGTTCATAATGAGCATAACCATAAGCATAACCCACGAACAATAACCACAAGAATACCATCACTTCCACTATGATCAAAATGTTGACTACAATGCGTATGAAAGGGAAATACAAGATAAGGAAAATAATAGAAACTCCAAAAGCTCTACTGCACACTCCTACTGCGGTGAGGTTATGGCTGCATCCTGGCATCACCTGCATGCTTCAATCATGAATAAGCTTACAGAAATCTTAGAGGGTGGTGTAAGTGTGTGCGTAGTATGAACGTGCTCAGAATGCAATGCCAAAGTAATACGGAATCATGCTGATGGGTACATGAATGCAATCAGCCATACCAAGGCTATGCGACGCAAAACATGAATGTTATCGGTGATATTAAGACAATGCGATGCGAGATACAACTCAAGCATGCCAATCCTCATATCAATACAGCTCATCAAATATCAGTACAGTTCTCATTCTGGATAATCACCGAGGTTTAATACACTCCAAATGGCACTGCCCCTTTCCCAGGCGCGGAGTCCAAGTGAGAGTAAGAAACCTCACTATCCACCTGGCCAATAGTCTGCCAATATCCATCTGGCACGTCGATAGTAGACCCATTCATGAGCTGATCAAACTCAGCCTAGTGATACCCCCGGCGAGTAAGGCCACGCCCCTTTCCAACCGACTACGACACAGTGAGAGATGCGACCTCGTAGTATTCATCCCTCATACGCTCATATATCCACTCAGTCTCAACGTTGGAGTCATCCTTTGGTACCATCGGGTTTAGAGATTTTCACCCAGGGATATCTATGGTGCCCCGATGCTTAGTAAAAATATTTTCGATGTCTGATCCTACCTTCCACAATGTGTCTGTGGAGGTGAAAGGCCTGATGTCACTAGGGCATATAGAAATCATGTCATACAAATGCGAAGTGCATGAATCACACTACCAGTCATGCAACAATCATATGCATACCGCGCGCTCATAAGGGGCAACTCCACCTATCAGGGAGCCCATAAATAATCTGCCCGAAGGTATATGCTATGATCAATCAGTCATCATATCAAGCATAAGTATGATGCATGTGAGCATGAATCATGAAACTATACTAAACATGTTATGTGGTGATGGATTCTGTTCATAACGAAGATGGGCCTAGACGGCCTACACACTACAAGTATGGGCCTATCAATGGGCCCTAAGGAGAGTGACAATGCGGACATCTAACCAACATCATCCTTACAATGTGGGCATCAAACCATCATTGCTCCCAAGGCACGACCTGTCATGAACATCATTACATAAACCATGGTGAAATCACACATCGCAATAGGCCTTATGTACATCCCGTTGGGCCTCAACCCATGGGCCTCAGGTACAACAAATGGGCCACATCATGTGGCCCTCATATATATCAAAGTGGGCCTCAACAACGGGCCACAAATACATCAAGATGGGCCTAATCACATGGGCCTCATAAATTCTAAAAAAATGAGTCATATTGAAGGATTATTTGGACCATACCCCAAGTGACAATGGAGATAATAATTTTCCAACCAATCCAATCATAAGGTCATAAAGACCTGGATTAAGAGGGAAAATAAATATCATATGGGTCCAAACTTTGAAGTCTAAGGGTTTAATGGTGGACGTTCAAACCCACTGTTTCCTGTAATGTGGTCCACCTAATCCTAGATCTGTCTCATTTTTAGTCTCAAGCCTTAGGATGAGCTTTCAAAATGGTTGGACGGTTTAGATGCAACACATGCATCATGGTGGGTCCCATAGATGGACGGTGCGGAGGCAATAGGTGGGACCCACAGAGCTTGGTGATGCCACTGCAATAGCTATGTAGCTGGAGTGGGTACACCAACCGTCCCACCTCCCACGGTGTGGGATACAATACATACATCAGTGGGTCCCACGTGGCGCCCACCATAACGTTAACTTTCCATCCCATCTGTTAATAAGGTCACGTAGACCTGGATGCAAAGGAAAAACAAATTTCATAATGGTTCAAAACTTCTGGGAAACCCAAAAGGGGTTTTAATGGCAGATGTTCAATCACATCTGTTTCCTGTGACGTGGGCCACCTGACTGTTGTATACGGCTGATTCTTGGAGGGGGGCCCACTGCCCTAAAGAGGCCACCAATGCACGGTGTTGATGTCCAACACATATCATGGTGGGGCCCACGGCCGGGACCCTTGTTCCCTGCCTCCTTCCAACCCACGGCAGCAGCGTCCTGCACTGCTGATGCTATAGCAGCAGGCACTGCTGCATTCTTTATTATTATTTTTTTGAAATATGAATTTTTTTGTGGATTTTCCCAGGTGGGGCCCGCCTCAGAAAATCCAACCCAGCCATTAGTTTCTATCGCTCAATACAAACCCATCAAGCCCAATATTCGATGGGTTTTGGTGTACAGAAACATCAGGGCGTATTTCAATGGTAAAAAAAATTACTATTGCCTATGCTATGGCCCACCAGAAAGTCAGATTAGCCTCATTTTTCGGCTCAACGCAATGGAATAGATGGCATGGATTAGACTCATATGTTAAAGTAGGCCTGCATGAGCGTCCCACCCAAAACTTTAAATATATATATTTGTTATTATTATTATTATTCTTTTTACTGGCAGCACGTCCCACTACCTGTGTACACTTCACTTAACCCTCCAGCGTCCAGGGATGCTTGACGGTCAGTGTGAATATAATCTCAAGGTGGGGCCCACCATCCAAGCATGACATCACATGCATCACGGTGTGGTCCGTCTAAATGGATGGATGGCGTGGATGGGTCCCACGGACCCCACTACCAGTTCACACTCCACTGTCAGCCACACTTCACTGTTAGCCACCACCCATGCGTCAGTACACACCTCATAGTCAATCCACACTTCATAGTTAGCTACGTCCAGCGTTAGGGATGCTGGACAGTTTGGATACAACACAGTCATCATAGTGGGTCCCACATGGATGTGGCCCACCTATTCGGATCAACCTGATGTTTGTGTTTTTCCTCCCGTCTAGGCCCGCCAACGGACTGGATAGTGTAGAGCCAACACATCCATCAGATGGGTCCCACATGAAATATATGCTTCATGGTGGGACACACACACCAAATGGGCCACACACCCCTTCATCATCATCACCATACAAAGAAAGAGAGAGAGAGAGAGAGAGAGAGAGAGAGAGAGATGGTGATAGAGGGACCCCGCCACTATGAGCCCCTCATGTTACATCACATACATCAAAATGGGTCCCACCAACAAGTGGGCCTAAAAATAAGAATCAATGGTGGATCACCCACCTATTGCACTCCTCCTTGATCCCTTGGACTCCTATACTCCTTGCCTTTACTTTTGATGGTGGTTGATAGAGTTTTGATGGTGGGGATGAGAGATGAGAGGGTGGGTCACACTTGGTTTTTGGGAGAGAGCTTGGTTGTTGGATATTTCTCATGGGATTTGGGAAGTTACTAGAGAATGAGAGAGAGAGACATAGAAATAATGGATGAAGGGATGGATGAAGTGGTGGTTGTAAGGAAAGGAGATGGAGAGGTAAGGTTTTATTTGAAATTTGTAAAAGAGGGATGGGTAGGGGAGAGAGAGAGTTGACTTGTGGAAAAAGGAGGGATGGATGCTTGTACTTGAGGTATGGGGTTTACTTGACTTGATTGATTGATTGATGGGGCATGTTGTAGAGATTCCCTCGAATTTCCCAATGACAGCATTTCTTCAAATGAACGCAGGCCCACATCTCTTGGCCCAGGTATCGGTTCGGTGCACGAGTCGCGGCGTTGGAACCGTGACGATGGCGCGGTCGCTAAGGTATAAGTTTCGGGTCGAGCTGACTTTGGTATACAGGACTTGGCTTAGGATCGCGGGCAAATGTCGGATACAGTCGAGGATTGTTGGAATTTGACCGGAAGGACCGCAGAAGCCTACGTAACGGTACAGACTAGGATATGGGTCTTATAGCAGGTAAGGCCACACCCCCTTCCAATCGACCACGACACAGTGAGAGATGCGGCCTACTGGTATTTGGCACTTGGGCGCTCATGTATCCACTCAGTCTAGACGTTGGAGCATCTCCTGGCCACAGAGGTTTAAGGACTTTCACCCAGGGACATCTATGGCACCCCATGTAGAAAAAGATTTCCAGTGTCCCATCTGGCCATTCATGATATGCCTGTGGAGGCTACGGCCATGATATCGCTAAGGTGTACAATAGTCATATCCCAAAATGCGAGATGTATGAGTCACACAGTTCAATCATGCATCAATCCTGCGTATACCGTGCACTCATATGAGATGACTCAGCCTATCAGGGAGTCCCATAAACAACCTACCCTATGGCATATGCAATGGTCAACCACATCTCATAACAAACATGCGGATGATGCGTATGGGCATGTATCATGATGCTATGCTTTCACATACTCATAATCGGTATCGATAACCGGCGCCAATAATCAATATCGATAATCGCCCTAATAAAGGGTTAAGGGAAGGTCACAATGTGGAATTTAACCATCATTGCCCATCAATGTTGACATTTAACAAACATTGCTCCCAAGGAGTGGCCTTCATAGGGCCAATCATATAGTGGGCCCATGACCTCACACAAGAGTCTAATATACATCACCATGGGCCTCACTCAAGGGCCTAATACACATCGTAATGGGCCTTATCAAATGGGCTGCATATACATCACATTGAGGCCTGATATCTGGACCTCAAATACATCTCAATGGGCCTCATCCAATGGGCCATAGATACATCACATTAGGCCTCACATAAGGGCTATAAATACATCATATTGGGCCTCACGTGAGGGCCTCACATGCATCACATTGGGCCGCATTGCATGAGCCTCACATACATCAAGTGGACCGCATCAATTGGCCGAATATACATCACAATGGGCCTCATATCCATCAAGTGGGCCGCAAATAAGCCATAATGGGCCATAGCCCATGGGCCTCAGATACATCACAATGGGCCACACAACAAGTGGGCCCTTCACAACAGATGGGTCCCATCGATCGGACCGCTTGGATATGAAACACATACATCATGCGCGTCCCACCATTGGTGTGAATTTACAACACATACATCATGTTGGGACCCATGGCTGCTGGACAGCGTGGCTAAAATACATAATGGTGGGCACACTTGAAATTTAGATCCACCTCATTCTCTTTGTTATGCCATAAAATGATCTCTATAGATGGTTAGACGATATAAATAAAACAAATATGCCATGGGAACGTCCCACCATCCTGGACAGTGGACAGTGTGGATCAAAACATATCTTTCAAGGTGGCCCCCGCCGTCAATGCTGGACGGTGGACGGTGTGGTTCACAACACTTACACCACATGGGCCACACAGATGGATGGTTCAAATTTAACACATGCCTCAGGATCAAGCCCATACGCTAATGATGTGAATACAACAGCTATATTGTTGCTGGCCCACCATCCACATAAATAGACGATTAGGATAAAACATGTACCTCATGATTCAATCCACCGTCCAGATCGACGATGGGATATAATACAACCATTTAGCTGTGTGACGTACACCAGCCAATCCCTCTAGTGGGTCCGACGTGTGTGGCCCACCAAATACAAGATATGTATATATAATATATTATTTAATTGTATATATATATAAACTAAATCATACCAGCGTCCTGCAGTTGTTGGACTGCAACACGCTGCAGGAGATGGATGGCTTGAGATATATCCATTTGATGGGTCCACACATGTGGCCCACCAGTATCTGGATCATTCATGCATCAGGTGGGTCCACATCAACGTGGCCCACAGCTTTTGAATAAGCTGATATTTGAGTCCTTCCACTGTTCAGACCTGTAAGCAGGGTAGATGGTGTGATGCAATGCATCCTTCAGGTGGGTTCCACTGTCCAGAATGTTGGACGGTGAGGATATTTAATACGTTCAGCCAAGTGGGTCCCACGTGTTGGCTCACCATAGATTGGATCAATCTGATATTTGTATTTTCCTTTCGATCTAGGCCTGTGTGGCCATCTGGGCATACAGTTCCAAATAGTCCAGCAAGGTGGACCATCTGGTGGACAACAATACGCCCCCAAGGCCTGGGCAGCATGGGTACAACCCATTCATCAGGTGAGCCACAAAATATGGGAGAGAGAGAGAGAGAGAGAGAGATCAAATCATACGGTGGAGGGAGCTCCACCACGATGAGCTCCCTAGCCATACAATATATACATCAAGATGGGTCCCAATGATATGTGGGCCCTCAAATCAGCAACTCAAGGTGGAAATTCTAAGATCACCCATTGTTGGATCTTCTAGGCTCCTTGATCTCCTGAGCTCCTAAGCTTCCTCTTTGATGAAAAATGATGAGAATAGAAGGGTTGGATGGTGAGGATTGAGGGGGGTAGGAAGTAGACCACACCTAGCTTCTCCTCTCCCTTGGGCATTTCTCTCCTTGGGGTTGCTAGGAAAAATGGTAGAAAGAATGAGAGAGAAAGGATATGTAAGGAGAGAGGGATGGGTGATGGATGGAGTGATGGGTGATGGGTGGCATGGGTTGTGTAAGAGAGAGTTGACTTGGGGGAATGGCTTGTGTACTTGGGGTGGGATAGAGTGATGGGTTGTACTTTGATTGATTGATGTGATGGGTTGTAGAGATTCGCAACACGCGGTGTTTCCTCGAAATATACACGGGTCCACACTCCTGGCATGGGTATCGCATCGGCGTGTGAGACGCGACGACGGCGCGATCACAAGGGTACAAGTTTCAAGTCAAGTTGACTCGGAATGATAGGGTGCGACTCTGGGTCATGCGCAAATGCTGATTATAGGTCGTGATTTACTGAAATTCGATCGGGAGGATCGCGGAAGTCTAAGGAATAGTATAGACTAGGATACGGGCATCACAGTTTGTATGTTGATTCTCCCTTCATTTTGCGGAGTTCAGTTGTACCATGATTTCTGAGTGGAGTTGAAGTTCGTTTATCGATTTTCTAGCCATCTTACGGAGTTCACATACGATATGATTTACAAGTGAAGTAGAGGTTTAAAGGTTGATTTTCTATTGACCTTGCTTACTTCACTTGTACTATGATTTTCGGGTGGAGCTGAAGTTCACTTATCAATTTTCTAGACATCTTGCGAAGTTCACGTATAACGTGATTTCGGGTGCAATAGAAAGTTGTATAATTGATTATTTGATTATCTGGACATATTCCATTATATTGTGATTACTATTATAATTTGCTTATGATGAGATTCTATTGATTGGCTTAATTTTTGAGTATATGAGTATGATTATGAAATGCCCTGTTTAATATATCTAATTTCATGACTTGCGATCTATATTGGATTATGAATGATAAGTGCACAATCTTAGAGGGTGCCCCTCACTGCGATAGCCATTGATGCTATCAAACTGTAACAGTTAATGTAGGTGTAGAGCGAACCGATGACGTTTGTTGGGTCGCTAGAGCAGATCGGGTAGCTAAGGAGCTAGACGGGGCCCCCACGGCCCATGCTGAGCTTCATCATTAGACGTTAGATTTCTATCTTTGTTTAATGAACTGTGTATTAGGGATTGTATAAGTCCTGTATGGGCACTACATTTGGAATTTTGTGATGATCATAATGTTTTTATTCAATGCATGGTTTACTCTAGCTTCGTTGCTGTTAACTCTGATTAATGATAAGCGGTTCAAATTTACACTAAATTTTATAGGCTAACACTCGGGTTTTTGGAGAACGAGTTATATACTTGGGTTCCAAAAACTAAGGCGTTACATATAACCAATGCATAACAAGGAGGAAATATACAATATTTCACTTTAAACATAAATGAGTGCGTTATTAATGGTGAGAAGGAGTGCTTAACAAGTCGTGAATAAGGTTATACCAAATAATTGAATAAAGTGTTGAATAATAAATAAATTAGCAATCTCAATTGCCTAAGTAATGAAACTTTGATTTTAAGTGATTTGTAGGACAACCTTCACCTAAAAAGTTTAGGCAGGACAACCTTATTTTGCGAATACTTTTTAAAATCAAAATCACATACTTAGCAAGATTAAATAAAATATATATTACAATCAGTCACTACTTGTACTGAAATGAAATTACAACCATTCACCACATAAAAGATAAAAGCATTCACCACAAACACGGTGAATTATAGTGGTTCGGTGTGTCAACAACTGTTCTAAAACAACCACACCTTCTCCACTCCTAAAATTACTATCCACATAATATTGGCTTTCACTATGAATAAGGTTTTCTCAGGGTCACATTAAAACCTAATACGGTTGTGATTTTGCAGGGCTATCACAAACAAAACCCCTCACTGAGATTTTCTGACTATCTTAGAAAAACCAAATACAGAAAGTAAACAAATGTATACTTATCTTCACCGTAGAAGAAGTTGTAGCCGAAGAACTTTTCTTGAATGTCGAATGTTCAATGTTCAATTCGATAGAAAATATCCAGGTTTTATTGATTTGTAATTAAGATTTAAACCAATGGCTACTTCTATTAATTCCTTTAAATCTCAACAAGAAGAATAATATCTACTCTTTTTAGAATCAGAATGACAGAATCTAAGATTAAGGAATTAAACAAAAAGATATAAAAAGTAATTTATAAACCGTTCAATAGCTTGAATATAAATGGAGCTTCTCTCTCACTTGCAGAAGGATTTGGATAGTCTTGAATGTTTTCAGATTGAGAGAGAACTTCAATTTATAGGCAAAAAAGTTGGTTCTTTAACTGGCTTAAGATAGTCTTCAACTGGCCCAAGCATTGGATTCTGTTCCAATGGATTTTTATATTTGAGTAGGATAAGATATAACAAATCTTTGACTGATCAAAGGCCCTATTTGACTGATTGAGGGTGGGCTTCGAGTGGTCGAAAGTGGTCTTCGACTGGCTGAAGGTGCCAAAATCCGAACTGATTCAGTTGTCGGACTTTGTGCCGAGAAACTTAGGGTTGGTCGAAGATTGCCCTTCGATTGGTCGAGTAGGCCACTTGACTGGCCAAAAATGTGACAGATTTTTTGTTTTAGCTTCTATTTGTTCTAGGACTGGCCGAGTAAAACTTAGGCTAGTCGAGCCAAAGCTTAGGCTAGTCAAAACTTAACCAAATACAAGCATAAAAAATCAATTTTAAATAGTTTTTGAAAGCACCTAAACCTAAGGTCTTTCTAGGGTTTATAATACCTTAAATGACTGAACTTCATTGTCTTGAAGTAAATTAAAGATTGAACTTCTTTATGGAGCTTGATCTTGTACTAGAACCTCATTTAATCTTGACTTCATGTTTTCTTTCGAGTTTGATCTTCTACTTGAACTTGAGCTTGACTTAAACCTTGATCTTTAACCTTACTTAAAGATCACTTGATAATATGTTTTGACTAAACGGAATTTGACAAATAAAGTGAGCTTTAAACATTATAGCACTTACAATCTCCCCCTTTATCAATTTGTGACAAAACACATAATATTACAACTATAGGAATGAAGCCTTGAACACTTGTATGTATTCTTGTAATCATATTGTAGAAGAATGTTGAAGATTTCAAAATATTTTCTACTCCCCCTTAATTAATACTTCTCCCATATCATTCATAACATAAAACACATTCCATAGCATATATAGCCTTCCAAGTAAGCATTCACATTCATGCATGCACCATCATTCTCCATATACAATTAATATGCATTCTTCAAATATTAACTAACTCTCCCCCTTTTTTGTCACAAGTTGACAAAGGAAGAAGTAGATAATTATCAAGTACGATAAACAATCAACAATTCAACTTGATAGAAGAATAACTAAGCATATGTAGCAAGGAGATAATAACAATTAGCATATGAAAGTGGAAGTGTTAGGGAAATAGATTAAAGATGTTAAGAGAGAGTGTTAAGAAATCATCCAAATAAACAAGTTAAGTTTAAGATTACAACATTGAAAAAAGTACTTAAAAAGAGAAGATCTCAATCAAATCCAGATGATAAAGGAACGGGCATTGAAGGGTCATGCTGATTCAAACTCCGGCTGATGCAATGGAAGTGCTTCTTCATGTACTTCATTGTAGATTTTTAGGTTTGAACCAAGTTGTCCTGAGAGACCTGCAATGTATTGACCTTCTCCTCCAAAGATTTTAGACAATCATCTACCTTAGAGAGTTGATAATCGGCATCTTTTGAATCATCAAACTCATCCAGTTCAACAAAAATATCTTTAATAGTGGTGTCTACAGGTGCATGTGCTTCCTCTTCTTTAGTTTGGCAAGGAAGAGGTTTCAGATTCATCTGATTCAGGTTGGTATTGTTAAATGGTAGTTCAAATTCTGGTGCCTTAGACGTTGGAATGGTGACATTACAATGTAAAGTAATGTAAGTCATGAGATAAGCAAATGGAATCGATCCATGACCAGGATGTAAACAGAACTGAATAATGATGTAACATGTTAATGAAGGAAGACCGACTTGAATACCAGACACTACAGGGTGAAGAACTCAAGTCATAAAGGGAGTAAGTTCAGACTTATTCCCTAACCTAGGATAGACATTTGAAGTAAAAATCCTATGAAGAACATGATATTGGTTAATTAGAAGGGGATTACCTGACTTCCATTTGGCATTAAAGTTACACAATTTACGTGTAATTATTTGCCGCTCAGAATTAGTCATTTTATCGGTCACATTTGAAATAAGAATTACATCTTCCGCAACGACAATCTCAGTTAATGCTGAAATAGTATATCGATTTACTATGAAGGTCCCTTCTACGAATTTAATCATGAACGTGAGATCCTCAAGAGACACATCACAAATGGAAGCATATATTCCTTGTGCTATGGAACGGTAAGCTGTTCCACCCCAACCAAAGATGTGCTCCTAACCGATTTCGGTCAAAATTGGAACAAGACCAAAGGGCTCAATGTGATCAATATTGATTGATCTCTCTGTGATTATGTCTCTTGCACGAAAATCCTTGACGTGCTTCGAATCTTTATCGGTGGCCCGTATGGTTCTTACACCTAATGGAGTGGATCTAGAAGAAGAGCTACCACGACTCTTTCATGTTGTTGTTCTCTTTGAATGATGATCCATTAAGTATAACAAAAGAAAGAAATCAAAGAGGGAGAGATAGAGAGTGAATTGAAGCCAGATTAGATTTGAAACAAAACCCACTACAAAGAGGGTTTAAAATCATAAATACAACCCAAATATGAGATTAACTAACAAAGATGTACTTAAAATTTGAAGAAAATTGAAAAATAAACACTTATAGCTAAGATTATAAGTTGGGTTGGTTGAGAGAGGCACCGACCAGTCAAGGAAGAAGGTGGAAAATGATTGAAAAAAGGAGTTTTTCCCTTTTTAGAGTGAAATCGCGCGGTTCTCGACTGGTCGAAGATGCCTTCAAAAAATCTATTTTTTGTTTATTTTTATTATTTTATTATTTATTTATTTATTATCAAGATATGCATTTAAACAATATAAACATACCATAAAAAGAAATGCATAAGAAGGATAATTGTAATAATACACAAACCAATATCATGCTTTAAATTGGAAAATTTATTTCTGTCCAGCAGTTTGGTTAGTATGTCTGCAAGCTTCTTTTAAGTTTAAACGTATTCAAGCATGATACTTTTGTCTTTAACTAATTCTCGAATATAATGGTATTGAATATCGATATGTTTTGTATGAGAATGTTAGATTGGATTTTTTAAAAATATTAATTGCACTAATTATCACAGTATAGTGTCATTGTATCTTGCACAATACCATAATCGGCTAACATTCTTTTCATCCAAATAAGCTGAGTGCAAGCATTTTCAGCTGTAATATATTCAGCTTCAGTTGTAAAGAGAGATACATAATTTTGTTTCTTAATGAGCCACGAAACAAAACAATTTCCTATGTACAAACATCCACCACTGGTAGATTTTTTATCAAAAATATTTCCTGCTTAGTCTACATCAGTATATCCGATAATTTATACGGATGTATCATGCGGATACCAAAGTCCTAAGTTAGCAGAACTTGCGACATATCTGATTATTCGTTTAACAACAATTAGATGTGATTCCTTAGGATTAGATTGATATCTAGCACATATTCCAACATTAAAAGCAATATCAGGTCTACTAACAGTTAAGCATAAGAGACTACCAATCATGCTTCGATATAGACAGGAGTTTATACTTTTACCTGATTCATCCTTTGAGAGTTTCAGAGTTGTACTCATTGGAGTTTCAAAATTCTTTTCATTCTTAAACCTAAACCTGTTTATAAGGTTTAAGGCGTATTTGGTTTGTGAGATGAACATACCATCTTCAAGTTACTTAACTTGTAATCTGAAAAAGTAGTTTAATTCACCAACCATTCTCATTTCAAACTTGAATTTCATCAGATTTGCAAGCTCAATTGATAAGTTAGTGCATGTAGATCCAAAAATGATATCGTCAACATAGATCTGAACTATCAGTATATGATCGTTATATTTCTTGACGAATAAAGTTTTATCAACACTACCCATAATAAAGTTGTGACTAAGTAAAAATTTGGTCAGTTTTTCGTACCATGCCCTAAGAGCTTGTTTCAAACCATAAAGTGTCTTTTTAAGGTGATATATATGATTAGGAGATTTGGGGTCTTCAAAACCCTTCAGTTATTCAACATATACCTCCTCATGTAAATCACCATTTAGAAAAGTACTTTTGACATCCATTTAATATATATTTTGAAATTCTTATGACATGGAATCGAAATAAATAATCTTATAGATTCAAGGCGTGCAACTGGTGCAAAGGTTTCATTGTAATCAATACCTTCTATTTGAGTGAACCCTTGTACAACCAGTCGAGCCTTATTTATGATAATATTACCCATTTCATTAGTTTTATTCTTTAAAATTCATTTGGTTCCAATTACATGTTTATTAGAAGGTCTAGGAACCAAGTACCATACATCATTTCTAACAAATTGATTTAATTCTTCTTACATGGCTAATATCCAACTTTTATCGGCAAGTGCTTCATTTACATTTGCCAGTTCAATTTGGGAAGTAAAGCAAAAATAATTACAAATATTTTCTAGTTGTCTTCTTGTCTGTACGCTAGTACGAGGGTTACCAAGAATTTGATCAGTCAAATGGCCTTTGACTAATCTTATCTCAATATTGACTAATTTAGATGAAGACTCGGGTATATCAATTATATTGACTTCATCATCATCTTGATTAGGAGTGGGTGTGATTTTTTTATCATCAATCACTATATTTATAGATTCCTAAATCACCTCAGTTCTTTTATTAAGAACCCGTTATGCATGACTATTTAGAGCATATCTTAGAAATATTCCCTAATCACTCTTTGCTTCAAAATTTCCAAAACTTCCTCGGTCGCGTAAAATAAAAATTTACATCCAAAAGTCCAATAATATTTAATAATGGGCTTTTTATTAAACCATAGTTCATAAGCTATTTTATTTTTTATTTTTCTAATGTAAACACGATTTTTAATATAATAAGTAGTATTAATAGCTTCGGCCCATAAATTTTTTGGTAGTTTCATGCTATTTAGCATTACACTAGCTATTTCTTGTAAAATTCTATTTTTTCTTTCAACAATTTCATTTTGTTAAGGTGTTTTAAGAGCAGAGAATTCATGCGATATACCATAATCATTGCAGTACTTTTCAAAATTGTTATTCTCAAATTCGGTGTCATGATCACTTCTAATTTTTATCACAAATAACTTTTTTTCAGTCTGGATACGTTTTAAAATTTTTCTGACTTCATCAAGAGTATTTGATTTCTCTCTTAAGAAGGTCACCCATGTATATCTGGTGTAATCATCAACAATGACCAGAAAATACTTCTTTCCACCTCTACTCTTCATTGTAATTGGTCCTACTAAGTCCATATGGAGTAGTTTTAGAGGTTTGCCTGTGGCTAGGGAGTTCACTTTCTTGTGACTAGTCATGATCTGTTTACCAATTTGACATGCACCACAGACTTTTTCTATCCTTTTTAGCTTGGGTAAGCCACGTAAGTGATCTCTTTCACTCAAGTTATATAGATCTCTATAGTTAACAAGTCCAAGATGTTTATGCCATAGCTTAGTTTCGTCTGTTTGGACCATGCAACGTGAATAGTTTGATAAGCAAGAGTTATCTATTATATAAAAAATTTCAGAGGTCCTGTGACCATTTACTATTACACTACCCTTCTCATTTGTAATCTCACATTTGTGATCTGAAAAATTCACACTATGTTTATTATCACAGATTTGAGATATGCTTAACAGGTTATATTTTAATCCTTCAGGATAAAGTACATTTTCAAAGAGAGATAAGTTAGGAAGTTGTACAGTACCTTGGCCTATTATTTTGTAGTTGCTTCCATCACCGAAGGCAATTGAGCTGTCATTTACTTCTTTAATATTCGAGAATATTGCCTTGTCACCTATCATATATCTCAAACATCCACTATCCAGGTACCATCTTGAGTGGCTAATGGCTTTGAAAGCTGTGTGGGCAACAAGACACTTAAACTTTGGAACCCATTTGATTATGGTTCTAGGTTTATGAGTATCTCTTGATTTTCGTTGCATTTGAGAGTTAGGATTTCTCATTTTCTATAAACTCTATTTTTATCTGAGTTGGATTTTAGAAACTCTTTAAGTAAGTCCACAATTTTTTTAGCTAAGGGTGATTTATTATTTCTTTGATGTTTATAGCGGATGATATTATTATTAATTTTAGGAACTTGAAAGGGTTTTAAGTTTTTGAAATCATTATGATTAAAATCTCTTAAAGTCTTACCTTTAGAGTACAAGGATTCTCCTCTTACAAAGATATGAGTAGAATCCTTGGATTTCAAAGAATTACCTTTAATATAACCTAGACCAGACTTGTCACCACATTTTCTAGATGAGGTTAACAATTTTTCAAGTTTTTAGTCACCATGGGCATATTTCCAAGTGTCTTTAGAACTTAGAAGGGAACAAACTTCAAGTTCTAGTTTCTCATTTTCAGTTTTGAAATTTTGCTATTCAAAAGATTTAAAACTTAAATCTAATTTTGTTTTTTCAAAACAATTAAAAAATGAGATTTTTCTCAAACTACTTTTTCAAGTTCTTCTTTTAGTTTAGCAGATTTTTCCTTTTGAATTTTCAACTTGACAGCAATTTTATAACTTTCTCTATATAGGGCATTGTAAGCATCTTAAAGATTGTCTTCATTTTCATTTTCAGGGTCACTTGTGAGATTTTAATAGTCAGATATATAACAGATATCTGAGGAAGTGACTCTGGTTATAGTCATAAGGGCTTTTACATCATTTGTGTCACACCCCAAATTCGGAACCCGGGAACTACTACTTCCCAACTCCCGAACTCGGGTCGGAGCAACTTCCTCGCCACTTGTCAGACTTGGTGAACGGTTAGCTAACTTCTCGTACACTAAACCCAGCTCATGGCGGAGGAATATATTTTTTGAACGGTTAATATGTTTAGGCGGTTACACAATTTGTACATAGTATCAACGCATATTGAAGAGACGAACCTGTTCAACATGTCACACATAATATGGTGTACCAGCTCAACAGAAATGAAGGAAACAATAGAAAACTCCAACAGCTCTTGCATGCATCATGAAAAAGTGTAAGTCATATGTATGAGCAAACCATAATTCGTGAGTCTACTGTGTGCTGGGAGTAAAACACGTCTTATCAGGGTGCTCCCGTAAAGACATCCAAAACAACCATAGGCATATTATCAACCAATCATGTTATCATAGGTGAGTAGGTTATTAATCAAGCATGTCGTATAACTATACAGGTTCTCATAAACATGACATCAATAATATGTATGTCACTCAATAAGCGACCATGAATCATTAAAATAACTAATCATCATGAACAAGATAATCAAATTCTATTTTTTACCATATGGCATCACAAAAGACTTCTATCTAAACCAGTCCCATACCAGATTTGGATAGCCAGACTCAATGTGGTAAACTCCTGATTTCAGGTTAGTCCCATTCCTAAGCGAAATTATGGCCATTGCGAAGATATACATAATGATTTATTTGCACACCACTAGCTCGAGTGAATAGTGGATGAATGAATACATGAATCAAATGCTAAACATCCCTCCTTTCTGCGAGTACATCTCCACAACACATGATATATCTCCACTAGGAATCACAAATATACCTCATATGGGTAATCCACCATCCTCACATAAGAGTGGGACAAAATCCCCTATCATCCGCTATCAAAGTAAGCAGAAATACTGGCAAGTCCATGAATTGGAAAATGATGGCAAGTCCATGAATGCTATCAATCATACCAAGGCAATGCGATGCAAGGCATGAATGCTGTTGGCCATACCAAGGCTATGTGATTCAAGGCATGAATATTGTCGGTCATACCAAGGCTATGTAATGCAAGGCCTACGTAGCCAAATGTCATATACTGAAGATGCATATGCAAAAGATGCAATGCAAAAGAAATGATATGTCATATGCAGAGGATGCAAGTAGTGTGTAATAAAAAAATGATATGTCATATGTAGAGGATGCAATGCAAAAGAAATGACAAAGCTGGAGTGTGTAGTCGGGAGACAGTATATGGTATCGCAAGCTGTGGAGTTCATCACAAGGGAATTCTATCCAAACCAGTCCCATACCTACATTTGGATAGCTAGACTCAATATGGTGAACTCCTGTTGTCAGGTTGGTCGCTCGCCCAACTGGAATCCTAGCCATTGCGAATGTATACATAATGATTTGGTTGCGCACTACCAGCCCGAGTGGAGAGTGAATGAATGAATGAATGAGTTAAATGCTGAGTATGAAACTCCTGCTTAGTAAGTCCACATATAACCACCACAGTGCTTCTGATGTGGGACAAGGTTCCGCCCCCAATGTACTCACAGTAGCCTGTCAACCATTGGTAGCTCGCTCAGGCCCTTAGGCCCCATTCACATTAGCATCCACCCACATGTACAACAGTGACGGGGCATCAAAATATCAGTACCGTACATCTCTGAGATATCACCGGGGTCTAATACACTCCACACCAGATTACACCCCATCGCGCATAACCACGTGAGTGGAAGATACCTCATTATCCGCCTAACTAGTATTCAGCCAATATCTACCTGGTTCCTCGATAACGGACCCATTTTCTGAGCTTGTCAACCTCAACCTAGTTATGCCTCCTTTACCCGGGCGGGTAACATCACACCCCTTCCAACCGACTATGACACAGTGGGAGACGCGGCCTACTGGATTCGTCACTCAGGCATTCATGTATCCACTCGGTTTATATGTTGGAGCATCCCCTGGCCACGGGGGTTTAGGGACTTTCACCCATAGACATTCAAAGTGCCCATATGATGAATCCTAAATATTTTTGGTGTTCCATCTGACCATCCACAATAAGCCCGTGGATTTCACAGCCTTGATGTTGCTAGGGTCCCAAACGATCATGTCACAAAATACGAGATATATAAGTCATACTATCCAGTCATGCATCAAACCTGTGCATATCACGCGATCATATGGGAGCAACTTTGTCTCTCAAGGAGTCCCATAAACATCTCAGCCCAATGGCATATGCTATGATCAATCATCCCTCATAACAGGTATATCGATGATGCGTATGAGCATGTATCATGATGTTATACTAAGCATGTTTTATCATCATACATACATACGTGTATATATATATATCTCATTACCATGAGGATTATTTTTGCTTAATGATTAATATAAACAATGTCATAAGTACTATAAATAATTACTCATCCATCAACAACGTATATGCTATAATTCACCATCCATTAAATTATATCTATCATTTCAACCAACAATTCATAATCATCATCATCATGTTACTATATATGTATCATCATCTCACATATTACTAGGTGCGTCCTACCTACTGTGACTTCCACACTAGGCTTGAACTACATGCAAGGCATGTGGTCATAAGTGTGAGTCCCACTTGTTGAACCAATAGGCCAACCCAAGGGCATAAATGTCCAACCACAATGCTTTCAATGGTGTAGAACTAATTCGACAACTAAGTGGGCCCCACACATTCCACCAACTAGAAACAATGCACAATCTCAAACATAAATGATAACATGCTAACATCTCATGTCATATATCATATTGGGCCTACTAACCACATACACAACAAACCAAGAAAAAGCCCAATTATCCAGTTTATGCATTGTAAAAAAAGTTTTTCTAAGCATGGTCCACTTGATTAGAGGTATTATAAAAGACACGCTACCCAGTAGGCAATGGGCCTACCCAACAGGCTCAAGAAAGGCTACCATTGTGGGCTTCTCACTCCGCAACGATTTCTCTTACTGTTAGGCCTGCTTGGGCCTTAGGATTTCATCATTTAGATGGGCCCAATACCACCTATTTCTTAAGAGAACATTTGGACAGCAAGATCTTTCCACTAAATATTTTACAAGTTATACAACACCCATTTACAAAACATGCCAGGTGGACCTCATTACATAAAAGGTAAGGCCCATACAATATAGCACATACTAGATGACCCACTTAAGGTTTTTAAGCCCAACAATATTTGAGAGTTATTTTTAAGCGTTTAGATGCTGCATTAAATGCTTTGAAAAGGTGGTGGACTCCACTGACGTGACCCCACATAAATTTTACATCAAACGGATTTTTATGCAATGTTAGTTTCTAGCCATCTT
Organism: Magnolia sinica; assembly: GCF_029962835.1. Classification (NCBI taxonomy): domain Eukaryota; kingdom Viridiplantae; phylum Streptophyta; class Magnoliopsida; order Magnoliales; family Magnoliaceae; genus Magnolia; species Magnolia sinica. Next base: position 57,540,827 of record NC_080575.1, on the reverse strand, counting down.
CAATTCAGATATATGATCATGTGAGACCCACATCTGGTGAAAGGAAGGATCCATCTGGTAGCTCTATGTATGGGCTTTAAAAGGTATGAGGCGATCCTCATTGGTTTGGTGTATACAATTTACAGTGATGTCCCAAATATGGGTACTTGGAGGAAATGTGCAGGAAACACAATGCAGAATTAGTTTTGGCCCGATCTTGAGTACGCCCCATGATCACAAGGGACCACCTTTCAGTGTCCCATCAGGTGCCCTTGGTTGTACTATATATTTACTTCAAAAATAATAAGCTGGGACCAACTGGTTGTGCACACGTAATATTTGGTATAGGGCCAAACATAGGTACTTTGATTTTCTGCACAACCATGCCTGACCACATTTTGGGATCCACTCCCTGATCATGTGGGGTCTGATTTAGCCCAAGTAAAATATTATTTGTCTATTCATTGGTATAGGTTAAAGGTTCCAAGTGGTGGCCTACTCATATCTCTAGCGTGTGGTCCACTACAGAAGCCCAAAGTTGGTACAAAACACAAATAATTAGACTATTTTTAGCAATGGGGTCTGTCACAACTTAGGGCCCAATTTCCAAACACTTAGGGATCATTCCTGACAAAAAGTTGGGACGTCCTAGCTCACTTATATAAGGATTAAACATCCCCCAAAGTGGGACCCTTAACTACAGAGTGTGGGTGTCACGCCTCGAACTCGGAAACCGGGCTCACAAAATTTCCGATCGCCGAATCCGATGCCGACAGCCTCTGTAGAACCCCATTCTCGGCTCTCGGCACCCATTTACCAGGTTCCGATCCTAGGATCCTAAAAGGAGGATTTCTAATATCAATTTAATTCATAATGAGCATAACCAAGCATAACCCACGAACAATAACCACAAGAACACCATCACAAAATCCACTATGATAAAAAAAACTTTTAAGTATAATGCATCTGAAAGGAAATACAAGATAATGCAAATAACAGAAACTCCAAAAGCTCGAGTGCACGCTCCCGCTGCTACTATGCTATGACTGCGTCCTGGAGTCACCTGCACGCATCAATCGTGCATAAGTTTATAGAAAGCTCAGAGGGTGGTGTAAATGTGTGCGCAATATGAGCGTGCTCAGAATGTAAGGTCAGAGTAATGTGGAATTATGGTGATAAGTACATGAATGCAATCAGCAGTACCAAGGCTATGCGGTGCAAGATATGAATGCTATCGGCCATAACACGGCCATGCGATGCGAAATGTAACTCAAACATGTCAACCTTCATCATATGTCAGTACAGTTCTCACTATGGATAATCACCGGGGTTTAGTACACTCCAAGTGGCACTGCCGGTCTCCTAGCCGCACAGTCCAAGTGAGCGTAAGAAACCTCACTATCCGCCTGGCCAATAGTCTGTCAATACCTATCCGGCATATCAATAGCGGACCCATTCGTGAGCTGGTCAAACTCAGCCTAGTATTGCCCCCTACCCTCGGGCAAGTAAGGCCACACCCCTTTTCAACTGACCACGACATAGTGGGAGATGCGGCCTCCTGGTATTCGGCCCATGTGCACTCATATATCCACTCGGTCTCGACGTTGGAGTCATCCTCTGGTACCATCGGGTTTAGGGATTTTCACCCAAGGACATCTATAGCACCGCGATGCTTAGTAACAATATTTCCAGTATCCAATCCAGTCACCCACGATGTGTCTGTGGAGGCTATGGCCTTGATGTCACTAGGGCATACAATAATCACAATCACACTAATACAAGTGCATGAATCATACTATCAGACATGTAACAATCCTGCGCGTACCGAGCACTCGTGTGGGGCAACTCCACCTGTCAGGGAGCCCATAAACTATCTGCCCGAAGGCATATGCTATGATCAGTCACTTCTCATATCAGGCATACATATGATGCGTATGATCATGAATCATGGATCTATACTATACATGTTATGTGGTGATGGGATCTGATCAAAATGAAGATGGGCCTAGACGGCCTATATGCTACAAGTATGGGCCTATTAATGGGCCCTAGGGAGAGAGTGACAATGCGAACATTTAACCAACATTATCCTTACAATGTGGACATCAAACCATCATTGCTCCCAAGGCCCGGCCTGCCATGAATCACACATTGCAATGGGCCTTATATAGATCTTGTTGGGCCTCGACCCAAGGGCCCAAATACATCAAATGGGCCTCAAACCATGGACTCATATATCTCAAGTGGGCCTTAGTGGGCGGGCCACAAACACATTAAGATGGGCCTTAATAATGGCCTTAAAAAAATCTCCAAAATGGTTGGACAGTTGGGATGAAACTCATGCATCATGGTAGGTCCCATAGGGATGGAAGGCATAGATAAATCATATACTCCATGGTGGAGGTCCACACTGATGAAAGGTGTGGACACAATACATACACAAGTGGGTTCTAAGTAGAACCCACCATAATGTTTACTTTCCACCCAACCTAGGGCCCAACATAATGTTTATTTTCAATCCAACTGTTCATAAGGCCACGTGGACCAAGGTAGGGCCCACTGTAATATTTATTTACAATCCAATCTATTCATAAGGTCACGTGGACCTTAGGTAGGGCCCACTGTAATATTTATTTGTAATCCAATCTATTCATAAGGTCACGTGGACCTGGGTAGGGCCCACTGTAATATTTATTTATCATTCAACTTGTTTATAAGGTCATGTGGGCCAGGGGGCCCACTGTAATATTTATTTGCCATACAACTTGTTGATAGGGTCACGTGGACAGAGAGTCCACCTTGATGTGGTTCACAAATTCAGCCCACCCATTATGTGCGTCCCACTTGGCTGAGGGTTCAGACTAGGTTTCAGATGCATTCAAATTTCAGGTAGGCCCCACCAAGTGATTTTATTAGGCATGTCTTCACATGATTTTAGATGGTGTGGCCCACTTGAGTTTCGTATATAGCTGATTTTTGGGGTGGCCTCCTAGTCCGAGGGGACCCATCAAATACATGGTGTTGATGGTCGGCACGCATCATGGTGGGGCCCACAGCTGGGGCCGTGAGGCCCAACTCGTCCGTCCATTCGCCCGCCCGCCTGCGCAGGACGCTGTTGCGTCCTCAGCAGCAGCAGCAGCGGCTGGCCCCTTTTTTTAAATCTATTTTTCTATAGATTTTCCTAGGTGGAGCCCACATCAACAAAATCCACTTCGTCCACTTGCTCCTACGGCACAAGACAAGCCAAACGAGTCTAATATCTGAAGTATTTTCGTGTATAGGGTCATCAGGTGGATTTTTAATGGTAAAGACCACCATTTTCAAAGATACGGCCCACCAGATACTCGGATTAATTTCATTTGCTTGGCTCAACGCCTAAAATGATCTAAAGGATGGAATGGATGGCTTGGATTAAATATATACATCAAGGTGAGGCCTACATGAGCAGCCCACCCCAAACTTTTATATTATATATTTTTTTATTAGTTATTAGTACACACCCATGTCAGTATACAGCCACGCCCATCCACGACTGCACGTCCAGCGTCCCTGGACGCTGGATAGTGTTGATACAACACTTGCACCATGGTGGGTCCCACATGTACGTGGCCCACTACCTTGCATATATATATATATATATATAGTATTAATATAAAATAATTATAATATGTTATATACAACATGTGAGACTTCCCACCATCCCAAAAATGGACGATGGATTTCGCCTAAATGTGGTGGGCCTCACCGTTGATGAATGGAGTGGATTTAACATGATTTGGTGGGGCCCACTTCATTCTAGGGAGATGAAAGAAAGAGAGAGAGAGAGAGAGAGAGAGAGGAGGGACCCCGCCACTATGGGCCCTCCATTGATACAACACATACATCAAGTGGGTCCCACAACAAGTGGCCCTTAAAATTGAAAACAACGGTAGATCACCCACCTCTAGGCCTCCTCCTTGCTCCCTTAACCTTCTATGATCCTTGCCTTCACTTTTAATGGTGGTTGATGGAATTTTGATGGTGTAGATGAGAGATGAGAGGGTGGGCCACACTTGTGGTTTGGGAGAGAGGGAGGTTGGACGTGGGATGTTGCTTGGGAGAGTTTTTTGAGAAATGAGGGAGAGAGAGAAGTGATGGGATGATAAGAATGGGTGATGTGGTGGTTGTAAGAAAAAGGTGATGGGGGGTATGGTTTGGTTTGAAAATTGGTAAAAGAGGCATGGGTAGGGAGAGAGAGAGTTGACTTATGGAAAAGAGAAAGATGGGTTGCATGTACTTGACTTGTACTTGAGGTATGGAGTGTACTTGTTTGATTGATTGATGGGACATGTGGTAGAGATTCCCTCGAAATTCGCAACGGACGGCGTTTCTTCGAAACAAACGCTGGCCTACATCTCCTAGCCTGGGTATCGATTCAATGCGCGAGTCACGGCGTTGGAACTGCGACGATGGCGCGATCGCTAAGATACAAGTTTCAAGTTGAGCCGTCTTCGGTAAGCAGGACTCGGCTTAAGATTGCGCGCAATTGTCGGATACGGTGCGAAGATTGCCGAAATTCGACCGGAAGGACCGCGGAAGCCAACGGAACAAAACGGACTAGGATACGGGTCTTACAGTGGAGCCCACTACAAGGTGTTAAAGAGGCATACATGCAATATAGTCAAGTACTTAGAAAATTTCAGAAAATAGGAAGTACAAAGGAAATGAAATAGATCTAATGGCAAGTGGAGCCCATATGCTAGCAAACTATAGATAAGAGACACAAAAATATATGTGGGTTTCCTGATTAGATGAACTAATAAAATGCATGAATCACAAGTGATCCCACACCCAAGTGGGTCAATAAGAGGATGAATGTTATGTACAACATATATCCAACATACACATCTAGTAGCACATGAAATATATTGATCAAATCTCTATGATCCGATTCTCTGTTGGAAAATCTAATCCAATGGATGGTTTAGTAATACATCATTTAGGTTGTATATAGGTTTCCAACCTTACAGAGACTTGGATCCATCTGGACCATACAAAACAATTTAAGGTGTATCCTTACGGAAGTGTCTGTTGGTTCAGAACTTTCTAAATTTTATCATGAAAGAATCTGATCATAGGGACCATACATATGATTATTTACTATCTCAAGTAAGTTAAGAACAAATATCAAATGCATCTGACTGTTGGAATCACGTATATCGACCACACAATAATGGTCATAATAAGCCACTAAATACATCTTTCGTATAAGGCCAAGATCTCAGCCGTCTGAACTCCGATTGAGGCTTATTATATACCGCTAAAAAGCTGATTCGATTTTCTACGAATCCAATGGAACGCATATTTTTAATAGATTCACTAAAGGAGTTAAAAATGAGTTTGTTTTAGGTAAATTGGAATCCTGCATGTGCTGCTGGACAGCAGCCAAGTAAACTTGATGCTACGGATGATTGGACCATTGGATGGCTACGAAATTTTGCCCAGAGTTAGATCATATTATCGTTCATAATATTCTCAAGTTTCAACTTCGATCTTGTCACGATTGATTTTATATGATTTTTAAAGCTTGCTGTCCAGATATAAAAACAGGATTACATGTGAAGGGTGTGGATATGATGTTCATTGATAGACCTTACTACATGTGGGGCACCTTTCTGACCATCATGGCCATAAATATATGCACACAAGAACTCCACACCAATGGGGCCCATACATATCAAGAAAATAAAAAGAGGAAGAACGAGGAGGATGAGAAAGATGGGAGGAGGGGTGTAGACTCACCTCAACGGATGGATGGTTGGATGATGCTGTGTGGTCCACTCCCTCTTTGATTAATGGTGGGCCACACCTTAGCCCAACTCTCTCTCTCTCTCTCTCTCTCTCTCTCTCTCTCTCTCTCTCTCGCTCTCTTTGAAAATCTTAGAATTTTTCTAAGTATAGGAAAAGAATAAGTGTAAGAGAGCTCCTACTCTTATATAGAGAATTGAGGGTTGAGGCGGTAAGATGATGTGGCAAGTTTGTGGAATCTTACTGGTGCTAAAAGTGAGGCGAAAGGTGATGTATGGTATGGGTAGTGGATGGATGAGGTGAATGGTGCTAAGCATGCATTGGCCAAGGTGGAAGAAATCTAAATATTCATTGGCTAATAGATGGATATGGGTTATGGGTTGTAGGTGATGATGAAGTGGAGTGTTGTAATTGGTTGTTTGAAGTGATGTGACACAAATCAAGACATGCATTAGATGCATTTATAGGATGAGGTGGATGAGCCATGATTAGTTTCTAAGGCATGGGGAGAAAGTTAATGATGGGTTTTGGGATAGAATCCAATTTTATCTTATAGTACTTATCTTATATGTGCTAGGTTCTTATTTTGTCATGTAGCAATTGTCCTATTTGTTAGTAATTTCCATGTTCTAAAAGTGGGCTTTAGGCCCACATGGGCGCAAGTCCAATGGCTTAATATAATAAAGGTTGCTTGTATTATAGGATACGTAATTTGGGCCGTGGATTCGACAAGTCATATCTCACTAATGGAGCGTCAGATTGATGCACGGTTTTCACCATTACGATCACAATGACAACGCGGTCCACATGATAGAGGTCTCGAGATCATCTGAAACAAATCACTTAGTTGAGTTTTCTAGGTGCACTAGGGTGCAGTGTATGGTCTAACAACAATGTGAATTGAGAGACGTGTGCATACGAGCGATGTTGCAAAAGACCGGGATCCCACAATTTGCATTTGTATTTTCTTATTTTGATTCATCAGACTTAAAAGAACTTTCAGAGTCAGACAAGTCATCCCAAGTAGCTATCATGCCCTTTCTTTTTTACCTATCTTTTTTGGGACATTTATTAGCTAAGTGCCCATATTGATGATAGTTGAAACATTGACTGTCATTTGTTTTAAATTTTCAAGAATTAGATTTTCATTTTCTTTTATCAGATGGTTTTTGATAATCTGTTCTTTTCTTACTTTTAAAAATTCCATAAAAAAATTTAGCCAATATTGCCATATCATCTTCATTTTCTTCAAAATCAGAATTAGTAGTATTTTCTTTTGAAATAGACTTAAAAGATTTAAGAGCAATAGACTTAGCTTTAGGAGCCTTAAAATTCAACTCATATGTTTGAAGAGAACCAACTAACTCCTCAACCTTCAAATGATCAATATCTCTTACTTCCTAAATTGTAGTTAGTATCTTTAGAATTGAACCTATCAGGAAGAGATCGCAATATTTTTGCGCAAACCTTGCTTTCTGGGATTCCATCCCCTAGACCTTACATGGAATTTACTATATCATTTAGTTTTGTATCGAAGTCCATAAAAGTTTCATTTTCTTCCATGCGAATTTTTTCAAATCTGGTAGTGAGGATTCGAACTTTTGATTTCTTAACTATAGTAGTTTCTTCATGTGTCATTTCAAGAATATCCCATGCTTGCCTAATTGTATCGCATGAAATAATTCTTTTATTTCAGCAGGTGATAGAGCGCAAGTTATTACATTTAAGGCTTTAGCATTAGCACTTCTTTCACTTTTCTAACCTACAGTCCATAAATAGAATGCAGTTTCTCTCATAAATTTGGTTCCATCCTTAGCTACTACTTTAGTCATGGGAGGTTTCCATTTAGTCATAATGGCTTGCCACACACTTTCATCTAAGGATTTTAGAAAAAACCTCATTCTGACTTTCCAATATGACTAAGTAAAGCCATCAAAAGGAGGTGGCTTGGTAATAGATAAACTATCGAAATTTGACATAATAAAGCTCTAAATCTAAACTTAAGGAAATTAATCCAAAATAAAATAGAGCAACCTTCTCTGATACCACTTGAGAAGGAGATCTTTACAAGTCCTAAAGGGGGGGGTGAATAGGATTATGCCAAATAATCGAATAAAGTGCTGAATAATAAATAAATCAGAGATCTCAATTCCTTAAGTATTGAAACATTGATTTTAAGTGATTCATAGGACAACCTTCACCTAAAAAGTTTAGACAGGACAACCTTATTTCACGAATACTTTTTAAAATCAAAATCACAAACTTAGCAAGATTAAATAAAATAAATATTACAATCAGTCACCACTTGTACTGAAATGAAATTACAACCATTCACCACATAAAAGATGAAAACATTCAACAAAAATAAGGAGAATTATAGTGGTTCGGTGTGTCAACAGCTATTCTAAAACAACCACACCTACTCCACTTCCAAAATTACTATCCACGTAATATTGACTTTCACTATGAATAAAGTTTTCTTAGGATCAACTTAAAACCTTATATAATTGTGATTTTATTGGGCTATCACAAATAAAACCCCTCACTAAGATTTTCTGGCTATCTCAGAAAATCCAACACTGAGATTTTCTGGCTATTTCAGAAAAACCAAATACCGAAAGTAAACAATTGTATACTTATCTTCACTGTAGAAGAAGTTGTAGCTGAAGAACTTCTTTTCTTGAATGTCGAATGTTCAATGTTCAGTTCGATAGAAAAGGTCGAGGGTTCTATTGATTGTTAATTAAGATTTAACCAATGGCTACTTGTATTAATTCTTTTAAATCTCAATAAGAAGAGTAATATCCATTCTTTTTTGAATTAAAATGACAAAGTCTGAGATTAAGGAATTAATAAAAAAAGCTATAAAAAGTAATTTATAATACCGTTCAATAGCTTGAATATAAATGGAGCTTCTCTCTCACTTGCAAAAGAATTTGAATAGTCTTGAATGAGTTTTTGGATTGAGAGAGAACCTCAATTTATAGGCAAAGAAGTTGGTTCTTTGACTGACCTAAGACAGTCTTCGACTGGCCCAAGTACCGGATTCTGTTCCAACAGATTTTTAGATTTGAGAGGGATAAGATATAACAAATCTTCGACTGGTCGAAGGCCCTGTTCGACTGGTCGAGGGTAGGCTTCAACTGGTCGAGGTAGTCTTCGACTGGCTGAAAGTGCCAAAATCTGAACTGATTCAGTTGCTGGACTTTGAGCCGAGAAACTTAGGGCTGGTCGATGATTGCCCTTTGATTTGTCGAGCAGGCCACTTGAATGGCCGAAAATGCAATAGATTTTCTGTTTCACTTTGGTTTACTCTAGGACTGGCTAAGTAAAACTTAGGCTAGTCAAGTTAAACCTTAGGCTAGTCGAAACTTAACGAAATATAAGCATAAAAACCCAATTTTAAATAATTTAAATAGCTTTTGAAAGCACCTAAACCTAAGGTCTTTCTAAGGTTTATAAACTTGAAATGACTGAACTTCTTTGTCTTAAAGTAAATTAAAGACCTGAACTTCGTTATGGAGCTTGATTTTCTACTAGAACATCATTTGATCTTGACTTCATGTTTTCTTTTGAGCTTGATCTTCTGCTTGAACTTGAGCTTGACTTAAACCTTGATCTTTAACCATACTTGAAGATCACTTGATAATATGTTTTGACTAAACGAAATTTGACAAACAAAGTGTGCTTTAAACATTATAACACTTACAACTGGAGAGGTCAAGGAGAATGATCCACTGCTTGACTCAGAACTAACGCATCGTAGTCTCCGCAAATTGGCTAATTCGCCATGTGGTGTTTTCCGAATTGGTTCTTAAAGTGAGTTTTCTGCTATTGGCTTTAAAGGAAAAACCTTGCGTATCACAACGGCCGTCCCTTTCCTTTCCCAGGCTTTTAATGAGGTTGCAGTAGATAGATTCTTCATTTTACCTGGTAACGTGGGAAAACTTCACGGCGTGAGAAACATCTCAACATTCTTCAAATAAAGCATAGGAGGAGCCAAAGCGGGATGGTGTTCATGACATTCCTCATAATTGGCCCTCATACTACTCTTAACAGAGTTGGGCTTTTCAAGGGAGACAAAGTTCTTCTCTGCCTAGGCGTTACCTATGGGACCCCAAAACTATGAAACACAACCGGAGCACACACGTTTGAGGTAAGTCTACGCCCCCCCTCCTTCCATCCTCCTCTTCCTTTCTTCCTTTTGTATTTCCTTGATGTGTGTGGGGCCCACTAGTATGGGGTCATGTGTTCATCTATGGCTAGCCATGATGGTCAGCAAGGTGACCCACGTCTGTGTGGTCCACCAAGATAAACATTATATTCACATCTTTCACTTGTAATCCCGTTTTCCTATTTGAATAGTAACTTATAAAAATTATATAAAATAAACTATATTGAGATTTAAACTGAAACTTGGTGGAAATATGAACAAACTATGTTGTAACTATGGACCAAGTTTCATGACTATCTGATGGTCTAATCTCCCATACTATCAATTTTGCTGGGCTATTTTCTAGCAACACAGAGATGGTCACGATTTGCCAAAAAGGACCCATTTTAGGTCCCTTTATTTAACCTAATAAAAATATATAATCCTTTCGGTTAGTAGAAAATTAGAATAGCTTTCTAATGGTGTATAATATATCTTGATTAAACTTTTGATGACTGAAATCTTGGCCTTATATGAAAATGTATTTGGGGGCTTGTTATGCCTATATATTGTGTGGATTATATCTAAGATTCCAACGGTCATATCTATTTGATATTTTTCCTTAGCTTACTTAAGTTAGTTAAGAATCATATGTACGGCCCCTGTGGATAGATTCTTTGTTTATAGAATTTAGAAAATTTTGGACGACACATACTTCTGTAAGGATATATCTTGAATCATTATGTGTGATCAAGATGTATTCGAAATCCTCTATGGTTGGAAACCTATATGTATACTGAATGATGTAATCCAAAACCATCCGTTGGCTCGGATTTTCCAACATAGACTCTAATCATAGAGATTTTATCAATATATTTCATGTGCCACTTGGTGTGTATGTTGTATGTTTATGTTGTCCATAACATTCATCCTCTTATCATGGACCCACCTGGGAGTGGGATCACTTGTGATTTATGTGTTTTATTGATTCATCCAATCCAAACAGCCATGTTCATTAATGTGTGTCTTAACTATGCTTTCCAGCGTGAGGGGCCCACTTTCCATTGGATGTATTTCCTTTATTTTGCACATTTTATGTTTGCTGAAAATTTTCAAAGTAACTGAATTGCATATAAGCTTCTTTGACAGCTCATGGTGGGCCTCATGCTTTGTAGAAAGGGGTCCCACCATGGGGGATGTTCATTTGATATGTCTAAGTATCTCGATGTCCCACCACTTCATCAGGAATGACCCCTAAGTGTTTGAGAAGATGACCCAAAGTTGGCATAAATCCATTCCTGAAACTGCATATCTGAATTTCTTGTACCAACTTTGATCCTTTATGGTGGACCCCACGTACAAGATAGGCATGGGACGCCACTTTAAAATTTTAACCCATACCAATGAATAAGGAAATAATAATTTACATGGGCCAAAGAGGATCCCACATGATCGGAAAGCCGATCCCAAAATGTGGCCACGCACAATTGTACAGAAAAGCTAGTTCAGAAAATTGAAAGACACGTGTTTGGCCTTGCGCCAAACATTATGCATGCACATCTAGAAGGGCCCACCTTGTTGGTTTTGGATTCCATATATAGGACTACCATGGGCAACTGACGGCATGTAGAAAGGTGGTCCCATATGATCGTGGGACGTACTTAAAAGTTAGGACAAAACTGTTTCCGCTCAATATTTCCTGGATAGTTTCTCCAAATACCCATGTTTGGGCTATCACCATAAATTGTACACGCACAACCAATGCACCACACCTTATAATTTTAAAGCCCATACATAGAGATACTAGATGAAATTTCCTTTCAACATATATGGGCCTCACATAATCATGAATCTGACTTGAAGATGGCTAGAAACCAACCTTGCACCAAAAGTTATTTGACATAAAATTCATATGGGGCCACATCGGTGGGGTCCACCATCTTCCCAAGGCATTTAATACACCATCTAAACCATTAAAAATAAACTCTCAGGTTTTTTTGGGCCCAAAACCTTAGGTGGGTCATCTAGTGTTGGTTGTCTTGTATGGGCCTAACCTTTCATCTAATGAGGCCGACCTGGCATGTTTATTGAATGAGTGTTATCTAACTTATGAAATGTATAGTGAATAGATCTTACTGCTCAGTTGTTATCTTAAGATATGGGTGACCATGGACCCATCTAAATGAGGTAACCCTAAGGTGCAAGTGGACCCAAGACTAAGAGAAATCGTTGGGGAGGGAGAGGTCCACCTTGGTAATCTTCCTTAAGCCTGTTGGGTAGGCCCGTTGCCGATTGGTCAGTGTGCCCTGCACACTACCTCTAATCAAGTGGACCACACTTAGAGAGTCCTATTTTAGAATGCATAAACTTGATAATTGGGCTTTTTCTTGGTTTGTTTGTGTATGTGGCTACTAGGCCCAATTTGATGTATGACATGAAAGATGTTAGTATGTTGCCCTTATGTTTGAGATTGTAGATTGTTTTCAGTTGATGGTGGAATATGTGGTTCACCAAGTGGGACTCACGCTTGACCTATAAGACCACGTGCTTTGCACATAGTCCAAGGTTAATGTGGGGAGATCACACCTTAGTGGGACATACCTATTAATGGTTAATATGATGATACATGTGTGGCAATGAAGGTGAGTTGTTGGTTGAAATGATAAATATGATCTAATTGATGTTGATTATGGTATGGTTAACATTGATTATGGTGATGATTTAATGGATGGTCAATTGATGGTATATGCATTAATGATGAATGGGTAGTTGTTTGTGGTAGTTATGACATTTCTTATGTTAATCATGAAGTGGAAGTAATCCTCATGCTAATGACGATGATATTATGTATAGATATATGATGACAAAATACACTAGTTGATCACCATGTTTTACTTAATGCTTGTTATATGGATGATGATGTTGATGATCATGATGATTATATGTGTATAATCACCATGCTTTACTTGGAACTGGTTACATGGGAGATGATATTGATATCTAAGTGACAATAATGCAAACGTAGATGGTCACTATGATCACATGTATGTAATAACCATCTTTTACTTGATGCACAGACCAAAATAACATAAATGTGAGTGATACACTAAGGATAACTATATGCATGATGATGAACAAACATTCGACACCCAAGGCATGTGTGATGATGGTGTTGCGTGATGGATATGATAATGATGAGGGATGTGAATTCCAGCATACTATGCATTTCATATACATGCACATTGAAAAATACAGAAGCTTGTGATCATATATATTAATGGTGATGAATTAGATGTGATTAAGGGCTGTGAGATGGTGATGCATGTGACTACTGAAAATTGTGAACCTTGACATTATGTTGGCTATTTTAAAGTTGGGCCTAGTACTTTGGCCTTGTGAAATCCCACTTGCCTAGGGATCATGGGATGCAAACTGGTTGCAAATAACCATTAGATGAGAGGCCAAGTGAGCCCACTTCCACGGTCAAGGGAAGGGCGTTTGATTATTATTAGTTTGCTAGTCTACTTGGCCAATCGGCACTATTATTAAGTAAAGCCCATGGGGTCATGAGATGTACGGAAGATGTATGATTCCAAGTGATGAGAAGTATGGTGAAGGCATTGTGCCATATAATATGTGTTAGAAGTATGTTATGATGTGTGGTGAAGAAAAATAGTGTGTGATGTTAGCTCACACATAATGATTATGGCATATGTTATGATACGTGATGGATATGGCATGAAATGGATAGCTTACACACAACGTGGGTCTCATACGACAAGATTATAAATTGATGATTGAATCTTAGTTAGGCCCAAGTTAAGGCCTTTTCTTATGAGTATTAGGGCCATGATCTGACTTGTATCAAGACAAGATTAAGAGTCTAGATAGACATTCCCATGGACAATGGGCTATGACTTGAGGGTCTACATTTAAGTATCAATGTGCCATAGCTTGGCAATTTGTTCTATTATGCCTTTGTTTATGTTAACACCAACTTTATAGTGTGCTATACATAGTTAATTCATGAGCACATTATGAAATTGGATCCAAATTCTTGGTACATATATTTGGACAAGATCCAGAGGATTTAGGAGATTATGGATATTCTTTTGATTTTAGGCCCTCGTTCTGGTGCATATGATTGGATGAGATTGAGATATGTACTATGTTTGGGCTCTCCTGTTGGTCCATATGATAGTATTTGGGTCCTCATGTTGGTCCGTATTCCTAGATGAAATCAAGAGGAGTAAGGGTCTGTGAATACGATTATATGTGCTTTCATGGTGACGCACTTTATGGGTGAATATTTTGTATGGTGGCCACATGATGACTGATTGGGCAAGATGGTTAGTGTTAAGGTGTTATGATGGCCAAGTCATTGATATTATTTAGAAGGTTTTTAGAAGAGTGCATCATTATCACCAGGGGCTTATATTCCAATATTGGAGACGCTTATCCTCCAATGAACCTGTTAGGATTGACCAATTGGGTCCTCTTCCATTGTGTGTCGAGTGGGGGTGAGCACAGTAGGATGGGTACAAGAGTCATTTCCACTACCTGGACCAGGAAGGGGAGAGGTGTGACGAGCTTACCTATCATCATGTGTCAGGTCGAGGTGGGTGGTATTCTGACTACTGAGGCCAGGTAGGGAGAAATAAATCTAGGTCCCCCATTATTAAGATGATGGCTAGATTGGTAGGCGTAGACGTGCCCAAGACTTGTTTTTAGAAATACGTCCCATACTTGTGTGAAGATATTGGATTACACATGTGTGGTATGTTTGTGATTCTTAGGGAGATATATCATGTGGTGTGGAGGTATACTAGTGGAGAGGAAGGATGTTCAGCATTTGACTAATGCATTTATTCATTTACTATCCACTTGGACTGGTGGTGTGCAATTAAATCATCATATGCACTTTCGCAATGGCTACAATTTCGGTTAGGTACAGAACTAACATGAGATCAAGAGTTTACCACATTGAGTCCAGCTATCCAAATCAGATATGAGATGGGTTTAGATAAAAGTCCCTTGTGATAGACCCCACAACTTATGATACCACAAACTATCATCCCGACTACACATGTTAGCTTTGTCATTCCTTTTCAATTGTATGCCTTATATGTGAGTATAGAATTTAATTATCTTGTACATGAGAATTGGCTACTCTTATGATTCATAGTAACTCATTTGGTTAGTATGCCTAACATTGAAGATATGTTCATGATAATATGTCAACTTATAACAAAATGCTTGATTAATAACATGCTCACCTATGATAATATGCTTAGTCGATCACATACATATGGTTGTTTTGAATGTCTTTATGGGAGCACCCTTATAAGTTGTGTTTTACTCTTGGCACGTCGTAGACTCATGAGTTGTGGTTTACTCATACAAATAATTTACACATTTTTCAGGATGTGTTTAGTAGGAGGGTGCGTGCATGAGCTATTGGAGCTTGCTACTGTTCCCTTCATTGTTGTTGAGATGATTGTACTTATATATGTATAATATGAAATAATGTATGTGGTTATTTTGGGCAACCGTCCTTAGAAGGATAGGTCTATTTGTTGGATGTATGCATTGATACCATATATGATATGTAATCGCTAAATCAGATTAACTATTAAAAATAAATAAAAATTCCTCCTCCATGAGCCATGTTTGTTGTTTGAGAAGTTCGCTAACCATTCACTAATTCTGGTAAGTGGCGAAGAAGCTACTACAACCTGAGTTCGTGACTTGGGAAGTAGTAGTGCCCAAATTTTGAATTTGGAGCATGAAAGACCTGGTATGAGAGCAATAATCATAGGGACACCTTTATATAAACTACTATTTGAGAACTTAAAAACACTTAAGAATCCCAGTTTGGAGAACGTAGGAATCTGAATGTAGGACTCCCCTTCTTTGGTTGTGATCCAATTTTTTCATTTGATTTTAGTGCTATGTTTCCCTTTCTTGGGCTTTGATCGATATATGTTATATATTTTTTAGTTATATGAGACTCTTTGGGATTATGTTGTTTATTATTTGGCATGATTATGTGTGATCATAGTTGGAATTTCAATGAAGAATTTTTTTTAAGGAGGGTAGGATGTGGGACCCCAGAACCTTGAAACACTGCCCGAGCACACACGTATCTTGATCTGCACCGTCGATTAATTACATGTAGCACCCCTAGTGTATCTAACAGCCCCACCTAAGTGATTTGTACTAGATGCCTTTGAAACTTATATCATGTTGACTACGTCATCCCTACGGTCGCAACAATGAGAATCATACATCAATCTGATGCTCTGTTAGTAAGATACAACCCGTTGAATCCATGACTCAAATTGTGCATCATATAATGTAAGTAACATTTATTGTGTTAGGGTCATTGGACTTAAGCACATGTGAGCCTAGAGCCCACTTTCCAAAATATAGAAATTATTACAAGATAGGTCAATCACTACATGACAAACGAAGAGGTAGCACGTATAAGACAAAAATGAATTCTACCCCAAAATCCATCATTAGCCCTCTCCCCATGCCTTAGAAAATAATTGTGATCCATGTCTACCTCATCTTACATATGCATCCAATGCATACCTTTTTTTTATGACACATCACTTCAAAAAACTAATTAAAAACAATCCACTTCATCATCCATCATGCATCACCTACAACCCACAATCCTTATCCATCCACTAGCCAATGTGTTCATAACCCCAAGTGTACGTGTCACACCCGAGACCCAATAGTCTCATATTACTGTTATATCTACCAGATCTGGTGCACGACAAGCCGAACTTCGAGATTGGTACCCAATGCCCACACACTAAGTCTCAAGCTCGGTGTCCGGTAAGGTAATGTAAAGGATAAATCTCACCATTCATTCTTTATACAAAAAAATAATAATAAAGGGAACATCAGAGACAAGATAGGTAACATCTGCATACAAGTAAACTGGGTACTACAAATTCTAAAAGTATATCATCTATCTGCACGATACATATATACATCATATACAATTCAAAATTCCAAAAATCAAATTAGTCCCCTTAACGTGGCACCTAACTCGTAGTCACTACTTATTTTTCTTCTTTAGATCCTTTACTTAAGTGGTTAAAAGACAAGCAAGTCTTATAACTTAACAAGTGCAAAGTCCTCATGATAAGTACGCAAGATAAATTAACATAAAATATATAATCAAAGAACCGCCGAAAGTGATAATCTATGTAAAGCAATGTTTTAATGAATGATGGAGGGTGATCATGTGTGAGATGCATAAAATAACTGTATACTAACTATAGAAACACCTGCCAATAGTCCTCTCACCACGGACATGACCGCACTACTCCTGAACATCATCGTCTCGATTATGATCAATATACTGTTGGAACTTAGGATCCATCGGGATCGATGCACATGCACCAGACACTAGCAATCGACCTCACTACCCACTAATGGGGTTACAACCTCCATTTTGTATACTAGTAGCGGACCTCGTTTGCGCATCTCCTTGCGGCGGGTTAAACTGGTCCCCATTTGCCACCTCAGCCCTAAGGTGGGTCGGACATACCCCTTCTCAACTTGGGCTCGTCAGTGGGAGTCAAATCCATGGCCCATGTGTCCACCCGGCCCAACGATGAGGCATCCCTAGGTACCATTGGGGTTTAGTGTCTTTCAACCCAAGGGGCACATCATCCCCTACTATTTTCATACTTCTGGTGTCCATGATTCAATATCATTATCCTTATCATAATATGGTCAATCCGTGATGTTTGTAAAGAATTTAGATACTATTTCTCATCATATATCATGACATGGAATGCATGGTGATGCTAATGACAAGCGACTCAAGGATAACTAGAACTCAAGGTATGCTAATATGCAGGGCGCAAGATAATTAAAGAGCCGCGTACCTGGATAACCAATCCCTACATGATGTTATCAACTTGTGGCCTCATACTTGGTACTTTCGACTACAAACTACTTTTCTCTTCTTGCTTAATCATGACTAATCGAATTGTAGTCCTTGTAATTTCTAAATTAGGATACTTGATAGTAATTTTATTTCTTACTCATTTCTATAAATTAACATCCCTTCTTATGTATGAATGCCCTACTAACAATCTAATTGCATACTGCATGATTTGATCATTGCATTGTATTGGGCGATTTAGATGCCTAGTATGACTATTTAAGATATCCATGAAATCGGGCCACAAATTCCTGTCATATAGGGTGGCCTTAAGTCCAATACACACCGAAGTATTCATGGTGGGCTTATATGGGTTTTGGTTTGGGCTTTGATGAGGAGAACATATAATTATTGAGAGGCCCAAATTTTATTTCAACTAATATATATATGGGAAAAGGTTTTATGCGGTCCAACTCATGGAATCTCCCCATGAGGTTGAGTTGTGTGGGCCCACCGTGATGTGTCTTGAACACTTACCCCATCAATTTGATGCACCATTTCATGGTGAGCCTAGGTCTTAAAATCAAGTCAATCAATGACTTGCGTGGGCCACACCACATACCAAAGTTAAGAGGGGTCACCCTCCATTAAAACATTCATAATCATTTGTTGGGCCCATTGAGAACAGGTTCTGAAATCCAGCCTATCCATTATGTTCATCCCACATGGATGAGGGGTCAGTCCAAGTTTTAGATGCATCCAAATTTCAGGTGGACCCCAGCAAGTGCTTTTATATGCTCGAGCTCTGAGTTGTACAAATGGTTCAAGGAGATCAAAGTTACATGGGTCCCAAAGTGATGTATTTATTATATCTACATCGTTCATCTACTTTTAGAGATCATTTTAGAGCATTATCCAAAAAAATGAATCATATCCAAAGATTATCTAAACCGCACCACCAATAGTAGTGGAGATAATGATTTCACCATTAAACAATTTACAGGGCCCACCATAACATTTATTTTCCATCTAATCCGTTCATAAGGTCACAAAGACCTGAATTAAGAGGAAAAACAAATTTCATATTGATCCAAAACATCTGTGACCCCAAAAAGGGTTTCAATGGTAGACTTTCAATCCCCCGCTGCTTTTTGTAGTGTGGACCACCTGATAGTTAGATCTGTCTTATTTTTCTTCTCAAGCCTTAAGACGAACTCGCCAAATGGATGGACGGTTTGGATATAAGGCATACCTCATGATCAGACCCACGGAACTTGCTGATTTATTTCGTATTCACATGTTTTTAGATGGTGTGGGCCACTTAAGTTCCGTGTACGGCTAATTTTTAGGGGTATCCCATTTTTAAAGCGGACCTATCAAATGCACGATGTAGATATTCAACATACATCAAGGTGGGACCAGTGGTGGGACCCACCGTCCCTGCTAGCGTTCAGCAGCAGGATGCTGCTTCTTGCAGCGTCAACTAGACGCTGACAGCAATAGCGTCCAGATGTTGTTTGTTTTTTATTTTTATTTTTATTTTTATTTTTTAGTTTATTCGTGGTTTTTCATAGGTGGGGCCCACATCAGGACGATCCAGTCCGTCTGCTGGGTTTTCCGGCTCGTGACAGGTCTAATGAGCCTAATATTCAATATGTTTTGAATTGCAGAAACGTTACAGTGGGCCCTAACAGATTTTAACACTAAATATCACTGTTTTCTATGATGTGGCCCGCTAGAGATTTGGATTGGCTTCATTTTTCGGCTCAATGCCTAAAATGAACTAGGAAATTGAATGGACGGTGTGGATCAAATACATGCATTAGGGGTGGGGCCTGTTGTGGTCCCACAACCCATCCCCATTAAAAGCAAGCTAGGACACTGCTTGCTGCAGCGTCCATTCCTCCCTCTATTTTTTTATTTTTTTAATTATTATTTTTTATATGTTTTGGAATGTGGTGTGTGTGCATGTGTGTGCATGGGTGTGTGTGTGGCCAGCCCAATGGGCAACACTTGGACTATTTGGATGGCATACAAATATTTTAGTGGGGCCCACTATCAATGGGTCCCACATAAAGTATATAATAATCTAGTTTTGTATATCTTCTCCTATACATCCACACCATTGATCATGTCATTATCATCATTATAATTATTTTCTCCAACAATCATATTATCTTCATCATCAACACCATCTCCACTATACATAAATACAAGGAAACAAAATAAGAATGAGTGAGGTGGGTGTACTCACCTTAATAGATTAGATGGATGGTTGAGACGGATGGAAGGGATGGGATTGATGGTCCACTAAGATCACTCCTCTCTCTCTCTCTCTCTCTCTCTCTCTCTCTCTCTCCTTATTGTAGAAAATGGTGAAAATGCTAAGGGATGGAGGACTATTTGTAGAGAAATGGATAAAAATGTGGTTAGGTTAGGTTAATGTGATTAATGTTAGCTTAGGCTAGGATTATGGGAATTTGTGCATGATTAAGAATTAATGGTAGATTAAAGGGGCATGGGATGGCATGGTGTCATGATGCCATGCATAGGATATGGTATGGAGAAGAGTTGACTTTGGGGTGCACATGAGAGAGGGATAGGTATGGGTGTGTGAGATCACACACATGAGTAGAGATTCTCTCACCCATGTGTAGTATGGTGCATGTGTGGGAGCATATGTTGTGCACGTGTGTGGAATGCAATATATGGCGCCATGCACACATAATACACTAGCGATTATTCATGACGTATCTCACTAACGGAGCATCATACAGATGCACGGGTGGTACCTCCACGATCGCGGCGATGGGGCGGTTAATATGAAGTAGGTTTCGAAGTCTTGAGGTTACAGTTAGTTAGGTGTGCACTATGCAAGGCTAGTCCAGGTCTGGCCAAGGGCGTCGATCATCGTGCACATAAGCATAGAAAATGGTACATAATGGATGGGGTGGTCATCATAGTATCGGTTTCAATTATTTACGGTCGCATTATGAGGGGTGTACTATAAGGGGTTCTTTCGAGTATTTGAATTGTACATGCAGGCATTACTGGGTTTTATTTCGGAAGGTGAGTGTCATCTATTAACCAATTGGTCGTACTTATAGGTTGGATCGGGTATTGCAGTAGGGTCGCGATGTAGTAATAATCTCGGTAAGACCGAGATCGAATCCACAAGGACTAATCTCGTGTGTATTCTGAAAGTAACTAGAACTAGAACTAGAAGAAGATGTAAATCTAAATTGAGAATAAAGGAAAGTAATTGTGAAGTGTTTAATTAGAAACTTAAGAATTCAAAGGTGGGAACTAGGGTTTCCAAGGATCCACTTGTAGAGATCAAAGAGCCCTCTTACTTGATTCAAGTCACACGATTGGAAATGGAGTCTTATCCTATCCAATTAGAAGACATACAATTAAGATCAATCTGAACTTTCTTCAACCTAATTCTCAATGGAGGAGAATAGTGATAATTGGAAGAGATTCCATCACCAAACCATGCCCATGGGACGATGGCTAACAACAGGATTTACCAATCCCACAATCTCAAAATCAGGAAAAGAATATACTCTAAGCTATTGTAGATCTACTGTAATTTGAATCTTAATAAACCATTAAGAACTGAAAGTATTCCTTTAAAATCAAACTTAGAATCAAAGAAGGTTCAACATAAACATGAATCAAAGTAAAAGAAACATCCCATCACGCTACAAGCTTCACCGAGGTTTAAACAACCATAAACATGGTTAAACTAAAATCTCTTAAGAAAAACATAAAAACAACTAAAGAAGAGGAAGAAAAACTCTTGGCGATGGCTTCTCCACCCTTTTGCTTCACTCTTTAAACCCTAGAAGATCCTTGGAACATCCTAGGGACTCCTATTTATAGTTGTGCAATACTAAATTTCGCAGCAAGTTAGAAAAAATCGAAAACCACCTCAAATTTACGCAGTCCACGCAACATCTGCATAATCCTCGACTAGTCGAGGATAGCCTTCAACTGGTCGAGGATCGGGTGAAATTAAAAGTTCATGTTATTAGAGTTCGAGTCGAAGTATCTTCAACTAGTCAAGGAAGAGCTTTGACTAGTCGAGCTAGAGCTTTAACTAGTCGAGAATTACGCAAATCCTCTTTAAATCTTTGATTTTCTTCATTCTTCACTTGATTTTCTTAAATCTTTGACATGTGAATTCTTTATTCTTTGTCTTGTAAGATCCAACCTTTGGCTTGGTATTTTTTAGCATCAAATCCATGCTTTTGAACCAAAGCTCTTAGATTCACCTTGTAACAAAAACATGTATAAAATATACCATTAAGCATTATCATGTTCATAAAACCAAGATATAATTAAGGGATAATATGTAATATTTGACCCTCAACACAATCCCCAACCAACATTTTACTAGTCCCGAGCAAAGTATGCGTGAAATAAATCACAATACTTAATGTTCAATCCTCTTTAAGAAAACAATCTTTTGTACACTTAAGTATGAATGGGTAGAATTAAGATACGAAAATGAGATTTTGAAAACCTAGAGTTGAATCATATAAGCAACCAATCAAGTAAATTTTATGTCTATTAAATTGAAGCATAATTTATGTATCAATTTTACTTCCCATATGAATACTATCAATTCATCATGTTAGCCATGCTCACCACTTCAAGATTGGTTTGAAACTCAAGTACTGATTCCGAACTTATCCCCTTCTCCTTCTTTTTCCAGTTTTTAATTTTATATTAACGGTCAATTTTTATTCATTCTTTATTTTTTACATTCATTTCCAGTCTTTTCACCATGCATGACAATCTTAACGATCTCCTCTTTTTTAACTGGTTCTTTTTCTTCTTTTAAGGTGGATAAAATTCTTCAGACTCGATTTTCACCATCTATCAATGATTTACATACTAACAATCAGAAATTCTAGCATATCTTACAGAAGTCAAATTGAATGTGTCTTGTGATTTAGATTAACATGATATTCAAACTTCCTCTTAATCAATTGAGCGTAAGAACTTAGGTGATGGATCACTTAGTTGATCAAACTCCAACAATCTAGAATTTGATTTCTATTTTATCATACTCATAACATTCTTAAGTACACAATTCATTGCTTCCCAAACAGATTTTAACTTGAAACATTGAAAATTTTTAAAAATTTTGCTCAAAACTGAGAAAACACTGATTAGTTTACCTAATCCCCCATCCCCAACTTAAAAATCTACATTGTCCTCAATGTAAAAGAAATAAGCATGTAACGCAAAAGAGACAATGAAAAGAAATGGAAAGTGATGGAAAGGTAATACCTGAAGAAGGAATTTTTGAAGCTTTTCCAATGATCTCAGTGTGAAGATGGGTTAGCACAAGAATTAAACTAACAGAAAGCAAATTATCCTAAACAATGAAAAGAAAACTATCCTAAACAATCATATATGAAAGCAATAAACCTACCTATACCTTCGTCAACTAGGAAGTCAATCCTAGTAAACAAGATCAATTAGAGGTATGGACATGTCTTTTGAATCAAATTTTTCAACAAATGGCTTTAAACGATGTCCATTCACTTTGAAAAATATTGTCATTATTTAGATTCTGAATCTCAACAGCCCCATGGGGATAGATATTAGTAATAGTGAAAGGGCCAGTCCAATGAGATCGGAGTTTACCCGGAAAAAGATGTAACCGAGAATTATACAAAAGGACCTTCTGACCTGGTGTGAATGATTTTCGAAGAATGTGTTGGTCATGAAACACCTTCATCTTCTCCTTGTAAATTCTCAAGTTCTCGTATGCATCATTCCGGATCTCTTCAAGTTCATTCAACTGAAGTTTGTGCAGCAAGCCAGCATTGTCCAAATTAAAGTTCAGATTTTTAGTAGCCTAATAGGTTATACGTTCCAACTCCACAGGCAAGTGGCGAGCCTTCCCATAAACAAGTTTAAAGGGAGACATTCCAATAGGGGTGTTAAATGTAGTACAGAAGCCCATAAAGCATCGATCAATCGGATTGACCAATCCTTACGGTCAGGGTTAATCATTTTTTTCAAAATATGTTTAATTTTTCTATTGAAAATCTCAGCTTGCCTACTTGTTTGTGGGTAGTATGAAGTGCTTACTTTGTGGAAGATGCCGTATTTCTTCATTATGTTCACAAATAGCCTATTACAAAAATGTGAACCTCCATCACTAATGATGGCTAGAGGCATTCCGAACTAGGAAAGAATGTTCTCTTTTAAGAATTTAATGACCGTTTGATGATCATTGTTCTAGCATGGAATCGCTTTGACCCATTTAGTGACATAGTTTATTGCGAGCAAAATATATAAAATTTTAAAATATTAAGGGAATGGTCCCATGAAATCGATGCCCCGGCAATCGAATGCTTCAATGGTCAGAATGGGGTTCAAGGGCATCATATTTCAATGGGACAATGCTCCCAATTTCTGACAACGCTCACAAGCTTTGCAGAACTCATAAGTGTCCTTGAACATAGTGGGCCTGTAAAAGTCATACTGCAGAATTTTGGTCGTGGTCTTTTTAGCAAAAAAGTGACCACCATAGGCCTGAGAATAACAGAAGGAGATGACACTTTGGTGTTCATTGTCTGTCACACATCTCTTTAAGATTTGTTCTGGGCAATATTTAAACAAATATGGATCATCGCAGAAGAATTTACATACCTCAGTAAAGAATTTTTTCTTATCTTACGTGGTCTAATGTGTTGGCACGAAACTTGTAGCAAGATAATTAGCAATATCCGCAAACTAAGGTAAATGAGAGACTTTGAACAATTGTTCATCAGGGAACATGTTATTTATATGCGTCGTCTCAAAGGAATCAGAGAGATCAAGGCAGGAAAGATGGTCAGACACTATGTTCTCAACTCCCCCTTTTATCTTT
Source organism: Magnolia sinica (assembly GCF_029962835.1). Classification (NCBI taxonomy): domain Eukaryota; kingdom Viridiplantae; phylum Streptophyta; class Magnoliopsida; order Magnoliales; family Magnoliaceae; genus Magnolia; species Magnolia sinica. The sequence goes on along the minus strand of NC_080575.1, from coordinate 57,516,101 downwards.
TATTACCAAATCAAATTCTTGGAGTAGGAGGATCCATCTTATCAGGCGGGGCTTAGCATCATTCTTAGAAAGAAGATATTTGAACGTCGCATAATCTTCGATCCGATCAAGTAGGACCTAAATTTGTCTAAAGCGAATACTATGGTTAAGAGTTCCTTCTCTGTAGTTGAGTAATTCACTTAGGTCGGATTTAGAGTTCTACTTACATAATGTATAACATAGGACCTCTTCTCTTTTCTTTGGCCTAAAACTGCCCCAAGAGCATAATCAGACACATCACACATAATTTCAAAAGGAAGGTTCTAGTTGGGTGGCTACATGTAGGTGCTGTGGTTAACATCCGCTTAAGCTTAGAAAAGCTTCCTGGCATTTCTCAGTCCACTTGTATAGTGCATCCTTTTTAAGTAGATTGCATAAAGGATGAGAGAAGTGACTAAAGTCCTTTATGAATCTTCTGTAAAATCTAGCGTGTCCTAAGAATGATTGCACATCTCGTATGTTCTTGGACGGAGGTAAGTTAGAGATAAGATCAATCTTAGCCTTATCTACCTCAATTCCCTTAGACGAGATGATCTGTCCAAGGACAATTTCCTTATGAACTATGAAATGATACTTCTCCCAATTCAATACCAAGTTCTTTTCCTCACATCACTTCAGTGCACATTTAAGATTATCTAAACAATCACTGAAGGATGGACCAAAGATAGAGAAGTCATCCATGAAAATCTCTAAATATTGCCCCACCATGTCAGAAAAAATAATCATCATGCATCGCTGAAAAGTGGTGGGGGCATTACACAGTTCGAATGACATCCTTCAACAAGCAAAGGTGATAAAGGGATATGTGAATTTTATCTTTTCCTGAACTTTAAGGGCTATCTCTATCTGCTTGTAGCCCGAATACCCATCAATGAAGCAATGGTACGAATGACCAGCTAGCCTTTCTAGAATTTGATCAATGAAGGGAAAAGGTGTGAGACTCGTATCCTAGTCCGTACCATTCCATAAACTCTCACGGTCCTCTCGATCAAATTTTAACAAACCATGACCTGTAATTGGCATTTGCGCGAGACCCTAAGTCGTATCCCAAAGATTTGAGTTGGCTCGACTCGAAACTTGTACCTTAGCGACCGTGCCGTCGCCGCGTTCTAATGCCACGTCTCATGCACCAATGTGATACCCGGGCCAGGAGATGTGGGCCCGCGTTTATTTTGAGAAAAATGCCATGTAAAAGAATCTCTACCTAATGTCAAATCAATCTCATCAATCAATCAAGTACAACACCCATCCCTCTCTCACCCAAAGTCAAAGCAACCCATACCTAGTCAAGTACACTCATCACTCACACCCATCAGTCACATATCACACCCATCCTTCTCACTCTTACATCACCTCTCTCTCTCTCAAACCATTTTTCTCAAACAACCTAAGAGAGAGAGCCAAACGTCCAAGCTTCCTATGGAGAAGCTATTGTGTAGCCCACTTTCTACCACCCTATCTCCCATCTTCACCCTCTAATCTTCATCATCCACCATCAAAGAGCAAGCTAAGGAGCCTAAGAGTCCAAGGAGCTAAAGAAGGAGGCCAAAGGTGGGTGATCTACCATTGATTTTCAATTTGATGGCCCACTTGCGATGAGACCCAATTTGATCTATGTGTTGTAATCTTATGAGGGGCCCATAGTGGCGGGGTCACTCTACTACACCGCTCTCTCTCTCTCTCTCTCTCTCTCTCTCTCTCTCTCTCTCTCTCCCAAGTATTGTGGCCCCCATTGTGATGTATAATTCATGTATTTTATCTTGGCCGTCCGTGAGCCACCATGGTGAACGTGTGAATCCACGCCATTCAACACCTAGGTGTGGGGCCACCTTGACATATATAGCTGGTGGGCCATATGTATGTGGACCCCACCTTGATGGACATATCGTATCAAGGACATCCAACCGTGAAATGTCCAGCAGCTGAGGCTACTGGACTGCATGCAGGGAAAAACCCAGTTGATGACGCTCAACAGGTGGGCCACACGTGTGGACCCACCTGATGATTATCCTTACCGTTCATCTAGACCACACCTGATATAGATGTTTGATCTCCATCGTCCAGGGATGCACCATGATGCATACGTCCCACATTCAGGTCGTCCGTCCAGGACTGGACGCTGGATGGAAAATGCCCCCTTTTTTATAATTATAATAATATATATTATATTATATAGCTGGTGGGCCTCACGTGAGACCCACCGTGATGTATGGTTTAATCCACGCCATCTATCCCTGGACGGTGTGCCATGTGACGGACACACCTTGATGTATGTTGTGTAGCCACGCCATCCATCTGTTGAGAGGGTGGGCCCAACCCGCACGTGTGACACGTGTGGGGGTGGGACCCACCTTGATGTAACTATTTTATATCCACACCGTCCGTATTTGGACGGTGGTAGGTGCAGCCCACCATGATGTTTTTCATGCCGTCTATCTGTCCAAGTGTGGGACCCACCCACACGTGTCACACATGTGGGGTGGGACCCACCTTGACGTATATATTCTGTATTCACATCGTCCATCTGGACGGTGTGATGTGTGGACCATACCATGATGTATGTGTTTTATTCCAACCGTCCAAATGACTGGATAGTGGACCACCGTGATATATATGTTTCATCAACGCTGTCCATCTATCAACGCCATCCATCTATTTTATATCAACGTCGTCCATATGTTTTATAGTCCACGTTGTGCATCTCTTTTATACCCACACCGTCCACCCATTTTTCATCTGGACCATCTATCTATGTGGGCTCTACCGTAGTGTATGTATTTTATCGACACCGTCCAACTGGGATGGGACCCATCTGAGGTATCTTTTGTATGCACGTCGTTCATGCGCTGCGGTCCACCATGATGTATTTTATCTACGCCGTCCAGGGCAGGCAGCTCATTGTCATGTATGCGTTGTAGATCCATGATGTCCATCTGGTGGGGTCCATCTGACCCGTGCAGGCCCACCTGCTGTATGTACAGGGCCCACCTGTTGTACATGAGTCCATGTGTGAGGCCCAATGTGATATACATGAGGCCCATGGGACGAGGCCCACTAATGTTTATCGACCCATTGGTGCGACCCATTGATGCAGCCCACTTGATGTTTATCGGCCCATTAGTGTGGCTCGTTGATGCGGCCCACTTGATGTCTTATCGGCCCATTGTTGCAGCCCCTTGATGCGGTCCACTTGATGTTTATCAGCCCATTGGTGGGGCCCATTGATGTGGTCCACTTGATGTTTATCGGCCCATTGGTGCGGCCCGTTGATGCGGCCCACTTGATGTTTATTGGCCCATTGGTGCGGCCCGTTAATGTAGCCCACTTGATGTTTATCGGTCCATTAGTGCGGCCCATTGATGCGGCCCACTTGATGTTTATGAGGCCCATTGATGCGGCCCACTTGATGTTTATAAGGCGCATTGGTGTGGCCCATTGATGTGGCCCACTTGATGTTTATGAGGCCCATTGGTGTGGCCCGTTGATGTGGCCCACTTGATGTTTATGAGGCCTTTGTGTGAGGCCATGGGCCAGATATATGTTTGGCCCTATGAAAGCCACTCATTGGGAGCGATGTTGGTTAAATGTCCACATTGATGGCCAATGATCGTTAAATGTCTATATTGTGACCTTTCCTTACGCCCTTTGTTAAGACGATTATTGAGGTCGATTATCGAGGCTGATTGTTAATACTCATTATCGATGCCGGTTATCAATACCGATTATGAGTATGTGACAGCATAACATCATGCCCATACGCATCTTCTGTATATTTGTTATGAGATATGAATGACTATTGCATATGCCGCAGGGCAAGTTGTCTATGGGACTCCCTGATAGGCGAAGTCATCCCACATTAGCACACGGTATACGTAAGATTGATGCATGATTGGACTGTGTGACTCATGGATCTTACATTTTGTGATAGGACTATTGTACGCCCTAGCGACATCAGGGTCGTGGCCTCCACAGGCATATCATGGATGGCCAGATGGGACACTGAAATCATTTCTACATGGAGTGCCATAGATGTCCCTGGGTGAAAGTTCTTAAACCTTTGTGGCCAGAAGACGTTCCAACGTCTAGACCAAGTGGATACATGAGCGCCCGAGTGTCAAATATCAGTAGGACGTGTCTCCCACTATGTCGTGGTCGGTTGGAATGGGGTGTGGCGTTACCCACCCGAGGATAGGGGTATAGCTAGGCTGAGTTTGACCAGCTCGTAAATGGGTCCGCTATTGACATGCTAGGTAGATATTGGTTGATTACTGACCAGACTGATAGTGAGGTCTCTTCCACTTGCATGGTTACGCGTCCAGTGGATAGTGATCACGTGTAGAGTGTATAGACCTTGGTGATGATCCCAGAGATGTACAGTGTTGATATGTGGACTGATTGAGCAGGAGTTGCATACTCGGCATTTTACTCATTCATTCATTCATTCACTATCCACTCGGGCTGGTGGTGCGCAACTAATTGATATATGTACCTTCGTAATGGCCAGGATTTCGGTTGGGGCATGCGACCAACTTGAGGTCAGGAGTTTACCACATTGAGTTTATCTATCCAAGTTTAGGTATGGGACTGGTTTAGATACAACTCCCTTGTGATGGACCCCGTAGCTTGCGATACTGCATACTATCATCCTGACTTCACACTCCAACTTGGTCATTTCATTTGCACCGTATATTGCATTACATCCATGGCATATGGTATTCTAGGTTGCTATATATTTGCATTTATATGGCCTAGATGAGGTTGACGGCATTCGTGGACTCATTAGGATTTGTATATTGCATTGCATCCTCAGTATATAATATTTGGCATACTATGTCTCCGCATTGCATGTTGATCTACATTACTTCCTCAGTATATGATATTAGCTTATTATATTTTTACATCGCATAGTCTGGATAAGGTTGATGGTATTTATGGACTTACAAGCATGTTTCCGCATTACTCTGATAATGTACGATTTATGGATTGGTAGTATTTCCGCTTGATATCTATATGCTTGGCACGTGCATCGCACACACACCACCATCTAAGTTTTCTATAAGCTTATGCACGATAGATACGTGCAGGTGACATTAGGTTGCAATAGCGTTGAGCTTGGAGCGTGTAGCGGTCTTTTGAAGCTTTAATTTTCGATATATTTATTTCCCTTTCAGCATTCTATTCAATTGTTTATATTAGTGGATATGTGATGATGATGTTGCCTTTGTGATTGTAAAGCCCTGAAATTCGAGGGTCGAGCATAACTCAGCTCCCGAGTTTTAAAACATCACTTATACAACATATTTAATCATGGATGTATGTTGTCTGTATTAGTGCATAAAACATGGAATAGATTAAGCCAAATAGCAAATATAATTCAGGGATAAGTGAAGAAAGCAAGCGGAAGACTTATAGAAATATATGTGTACAAGTGCAAATCCTTGAAGTACATATACATACCAGGTCGTTCTGACAAGTGTTACTATCAAAATTACAAGTATTAGATTACATCATTTAATTTCCCAAAAGAAATCCCAGCAACCCGCGCATTAGAACAAGGCTCACTAGAACCCGTCTGAAAACTGCATAAAAGAGAAAACAGCCTCATCATCATCCATCTCCCGCTCTGCCTCAGAGGTCGCCTCAACATCTGCAACATCAGCAGCTAAGACAGAGTTTGGTGGGTGTTTAACACCGCCCCAGAACGCGGGAATGAGTGATCAACTCAGTGGAACAATAAAGCACAGGTTAACATGTTATCAGTTCAATCAAGCAGTAATGATAAAGCAGAACAATTAAACATGTCCTAAGTACTCTTGTTAATGCAAGGATGCATGCAGAATGATGAATGCCCTCACGCGTACACCCTCAGCGTCTTCATCTTACGTTACGCATGACATCTCCTCAAAGTGCGCCATGTCTACAAAGCACATGCAAACGCGGTGCATGAACATGATTACCAAGTTGTTATTAGTCCTTTTCATACATCAGGATTGGGAAGCTAAGGTACCTTCCTCATATCACCATCCAAACGGTAATCCATTCTAGGGTCGTCAGTCCTAGGCAATCTCATACGATCATATGTTTTCAGGTCGTTGCAAAGGGCTCGTCACCAATCATTGCACGCCTATCATACCATCGTTACTACACTAAGGCTCGTCACCTCTATGCGGTATCCAGGTATGCTCGAGGTCACTACAAAGGGCTCGTCACCAATCAATGTAGGCCGACAGCACGAATATAGTGTCCCATACCACCATAATCGGCTCACGAGTTTAGTTGCTCACTGGTCACTACGGGGAGGCTCGTCACCCCAGCGTAAGCCGACAGCACGACCACGGTGTCCCATACCACCATGTCCGGCTCATGAGTCTTAGCGGATTAAGGTACCATGGTTAATAGGATTTCATTAGTAAGTTTGGTACTCTAGATTCAAGCAGTAGCGTCCATACATGGTGAACATACATCGGACAATCAGCTTATTTGACGAACTCGACTAGCACGAGCGCACGTTGGGTTGAACGACATAGAGTGCGCAAACACTCCGCGTGGCCAAACCACTGCCGATAACTCTAATACGACTTGGGTTCGTCTAATACGTCCTACGTGGCGAAAGCAACTTCAGCCACGATCTTAAGGCCGATTACTGATTTCCTGGACTAATGCATAGTCCCACACACATTATACTACAACAGATAATTGTATTGAATGTAAAACAGTAAAGGAACAACAACTCAAATCATGCGGTACATAAGCATTTGAAGAATATCAACTCAACATAAATGTAAGCATAAGTAATGCTTGAAATTAAATAACAAGGAATGTAACTTGCAAGAAGGAAATCATACACACTAGTGGGAGAGTTAAGAATCGCTTCTAACGCCCATACTAGGTTGATATATCACACTTTAGATCATTCAGACATTTCTACAAACACTTAGAATACATAATACAACATACATGACGTATGTTGAAATACACACATTTGGACAATTCCTTTTACCAAGGAGTTGTCACACATACATCTAGCATACATACATGACAAATAATCATGGCAAATACAAGTGCATATTTTATACGTATACGGTACTTTATACATACACATAGAATACACAAATCTCAATATAACACATGCATATCAGGAACGTAAAATAAACATAACATTTGGCATGTGAAATCTCATCCATAGCAAGAATAAATCATTCACTAGCATTGAAAGCCTTGAAAACCATAACCTATACACTTAAAGTCCGCACCTTAAGCCAGAAAAGAACACCGAACTGATTTCAGACGATATGTCTTTGTCAACGGCGACAGAATAACCTAAGGGAAGAATAGAAATGAGATACAACAACACAAAGACTATTCTAAACTCTAAGACAGATTAGGGTTAGGTTAACTTACCCAAAGATGAACTCAGAATCGCCGGAATAACGATTCAAAGTGAAGGTTCAAGGATGAAGAAGAACAGGAAAGAATCTAAGATGATTCACCAACTTCTCTCTCACTTTCTCTCTCTTTTCCTTTCTCTTTCTAAGCTAGGGTTAGGAAATTCGTATGGAAAAGAGAGCTAGGGTTTTAAGGACTATAAATAGGCCTAATATTGATGAAAATAACCCCAGGGCCAAGGTATACTTAGGGTATAACCAAAACCGGCCTCTCACGATCCAACGAAGCACTTCTGGTGGGCCTATTACCACGAAAGGTCAGACTTAAGCTCACTGACCATGGATCTAGGTCAAGCTGAGTTTTCGTACCGACCGGATCTTCAGATCAGCCGTGGAAGACCACACTCAACTCAACGGTCACAGAATCTCGATCAGGTCCACAAGCACAAGGACATGCCTGGGCCACCTTCCCTGATCAAAGGGTGAAATTGGGTCAGAATCCAACGGTCAGATTGCTTAAAATTGTCGCGCAAGCGACACGACTCAGATTTCATAAAAGCTTAATTAATTTCCAACCGTTCTCACACTCTTCACTCCGAACTCAATCAAATCGACCCAGAACATCATCTGGACTTGATTTTTGAGGTGATGGTCAAGCCCAACATCGTGACGGCAACAACCTAAGATCATCGCTATCGGACTTTCGACGCGCAGTCAGGTCCGATCCAGAACTTCTAAAAATTTTCAAAAGCAACTGGCTTTAGCGATGAATCCCAGATTTCAGAGTAACATAGCGCTAACCATTCTACAGGTTTTGAGTCATGCAGATACAATTTAAAGTGATTGATACAGATTTCACAAGCAATTGAGTATAGCGCTAATTACCCCAAAAGCTACAAAGGAAAGAATAGCACAAAATTTTCAGGGTCATTACAATCTACCCCCCTTAAAGAAAATTTCATCTTCAAAATTCATACCTTCTCATACTCCTCAAGGATCTGAGGGTAGCTCTTCCTGACCTCAGCTTCAAATTCCCAAGGAGCCTCTTCTTCACTATGATGCGTCCATAGCACCTTCACAAGAGGGATAACCTTGCTACGCAATATCTGCTCCTTCCTGTCGAGAATACGCGTCGATCGCAGTACATAAGTGACATCCTCACTCAACTGCACTTGCTCCCAACTAATAATATGCGAAGGATCAGGAACGTACTTCTTCAGCATAGAAACATGAAATACGTTATGCACGCCCGCAAGAGGTGTGGGCAAAGTAAGGCGGTATGCTACCGCTCCCACTCGATCCAGAATTTGAAATGGACCAATAAATCTCGGCGTCAGCTTCCCCTTCTTACCGAACCGCAGAACTCCTTTAATATGAGAGACCTTCAGAAATACATGGTCTCCAACATCAAACTCAAGCGGTCGACGCCTCGTATCAGCATAACTCTTCTGCCTACTCTGGGCTGTCAGAAGTCAACGTCGAATGATGTCAACTTTCTCTAAAGTCACCTGCACCAATTCCGGGCCAAGCAAACTATGCTCGCCAACTTCTGCCCAGCAATGCGGTGCTCTGCACAGGCGACCATACAACGCCTCATAGGGAGCCATGCCGATACTCGCCTGGAAACTGTTATTATACGCGAACTCTGCATACTGAAGACAATCATCCCAACTATCCTTGAAATCCAAAACACAAGCTCGCAACATGTCTTCCAGGACCTGATTCACGCGTTCCGTCTGCCCATCTGTTTGCGGATGAAACGCGGTGCTGAACTTCAGTTTCACACCCATTGCTTCCTAAATACGAGTCCAGAAGATAGATGTGAAACGCGTGTCTCTATCAGATACAATCTCCAGGGGAACTCCATGCAGACGTACTATCTCCTTGATATACAGCCTAGCCAACTCGTCTGCAGAGTTTGTGACTCTTATAGGTAAGAAATGAGCCGACTTTATTAATCGGTCGACGATCACCCAAATAAAGCCATATCCCTTCCTCGTTCTCGGCAACCCAGAAATAAAATCCATAGAGATGAAGTCTCACTTCCATTCTGCTATGGGCATGGGCTGCAGCAACCCAGGAGGTCGGCGATGCTCTGCCTTGACCTGTTGGCACGTGAGACAACGAGAAACAAACTCAGCAATCTGAACCTTCATATTGTCCCACCAATATGATCTCCTCATATCCTGATACATCTTCGTGCTACCTGGATGCATCGCAAGCTTAGAACTATGGGCTAACTCGAGAACCTCCCGTCTCAAGTCAGGGATGTCAGGAACACATAACCGGCCACAAAGTCGTAGGCCCCCATCAGAACTAACACTCCAGTCGGAGTTCTCATCTGTACCAACCCGCTTCCTCATCTTCACCAAAAGCTCATCATCTGCCTGAGCTGCAACGATCTTCTCGTCGATAAGGGGCTGTACACGAATGTGTACGATAACCTCATACGGCTCAACCACCATAAGCTTCTGCTCAAAATCTCGTACGAACTCCAACATATCCCACTCTGCTATCATTAACGGAGCCGCAAACTCAATAGCCTTCTTGCGACTCAACGCATCTGCCACAAGGTTCGCCTTGCCCGGATGGTAAGAAACATTGAACTTAAAATCCTTCAATGTTTCCATCCATCGGCGCTACCTCATATTCAAATTACGCTGCATGAAAATATACTTAAGGCTCTTGTGGTCGCAAAAGAGCTCGAACTCCTCACCATAGAGGTAATGTCTCCAAAGCTTTAATGCGAAAATGACAGCGGCTAACTCCAGGTCGTGCGTAGGGTAATTCTCTTCGTGTTTCCTCAACTGACGCAAAGCATAAGCAATCACCTTGTCCTTCTACATAAGGACACAACCCAGACCAACGCGAGAGGCGTCGGTATATATAATATACTTAACCCCTTGCTCTGGCAATACTAGCATAGGGGCGGACATCAACTTGTCCTTCAGCTTCTGAAAAGCTAACTCCGCCTTCTCATTCCAAGCAAACTTCAAATCCTTCCATGTCAACTGCGACAACGGTCTGGCAATCTTCGAGAAGTCTTGAATGAAACGTCGATAATAGCCTACAAGACCTAGAAAGCTCCTTACCTCAGTAACTGAACTAGGCTGTTTCCAGTCCTGCACTGCAGCTACCTTGGCAAGATTGACAGCTATCCCTTCCTTGGACACCACATGTCCCAGGAACTTGACTTCCTCTTTCCAGAAATCACACTTCTTGAACTGCGTGAAAAGCTGATTCTTTCTGAGAGTATCCAAAACCGCTCTTAAGTGCTCCTCGTGCTCTTCTCGGCTCGCAGAATAAATCAAGATGTCATCGATAAAGACAATGACGAATCGGAACAAGAATGGCCGAAACACCCTGTTCATCAGATCCATGAATACGGCCGGTGCGTTCGTAAGACCGAACAACATCACAAGGAACTCATAATGACCGAAGCTAGTCCTGAAAACGGTTTTCTGCACGTCCCCATCCTTGACGCGCAACTAATGATACCCAGACTGCAGATCAACCTTCAAAAAGTACCGTGCCCCCTTCAACTGATCAAACAGATCATCAATCCTGGGCAAAGGGTACTTATTTTGCACAGTTACCAAATTCAACCTGCGATAATTAATACACAATCGCAAGGAACCATCCTTCTTCTTCACAAACAAAATAAGTGTTCCCCAAGGAGACACACTAGGCTGAATAAAATCCAAATTCAGCAAACCATCTATCTGCTTCCTCAACTCCTCCATTTCACTCGGAGGCATACGATAGGTGGGCAATGAAATGGGCGCCGCACCAGGCATGAGGTCGATAGCAAAATCAATTTCACGCTGAGGAGGTAATCCAGGAATCGACTCAAACACATCTTCAAACTCCCGAACTACCGGCGTGCTAACTAACGCCGATTCGACCATACTCTCCAACAGAGAAGAATAATAATCAATACGAAAAGGGTAACTGACCTGAACTGGAAAAGTAACTGTCTCGCCCTCAGGTCCATGGATGGTCACCGACCTTGCTTCACAATCAATCTCAGCTCGCATCCTCGTGAGCCAATCCATACCCATAATAACATCGTAATGATAAAGAGGTGCGACAAAGAAATCAACACGGATCGATCCACTTCTAAGATCGACCAAACAATCTATACAACGCTTACTCATAGCAAAGGAAATCCCCGTAGCGGTAGTAAGCGTCACTCCTTGCATAAAAACAAATCTCAAACCCAAACGCCTAACTGCCGCATAAGATATAAGAGAAGTAGTGGACCCTATATCCACCAACATAGAAACGGGAATACCTTCAATGTGCGTTGTCACCTACGGGAATACCTTCAATGTGCGTTGTCACCTCAAAGGACCTCGGCAACAAGTCAGACATAGGCGCTTCAGCTGAGAGCGAATGAACTCGAGCCTGATGCTGACGATTCAGCGGAGGAACCATGGGCCGTGAGGTGGCCTGAAGCTAGGTACTGCAGGTCTGAAGGATGGATGAGCTGGCGCTGAACGAAGAGGTGGAAGAGAAATAACCTGAGGCATCGGACAACTAATCCTCTGCGGTGGAGTAAAACCACTGGCCCGCATACGCGAAAAGCAAAAAGGGTCCAAATGCCCCATCTTCCCACAATACGAATAGCGAAGATCAGCTCGCAACTGCTGAGCGGGCGGTGCTGAACGCCTAGGAGGAGAATCTGCTCGCGGCCTTTTACCGAGAAAAGGTGCACCCTGAAAGTCCGGTCGCGGCCTAGGAGCCATCGGTGCTCGCATGCGGGACGACCTGTCCCCATCCTGCTCTGCTCGTAAGGACATGCTCACCAACTCCGCATAAGAAGAAATGCTAGCACAGCAAATCTTCGATTGGATCTCAGGTCTCAATCCCTCAGAAAAACGCCGCATCCTCATCGGCTGATCGCCCAGAATCAAAGGCACATACCGACCCAGCTCAGTAAACCAGTTCTCATACTCCGTCACCGACAACCCTCCCTGGCGGAGGCGAAGGAACTCACTCTCCTTCTCATGTCGGTACGTAACCGGGAAATACTTCTCGTGGAAGTGTGCCTCAAACGCCTGCCACGACCACTCAAAACCTTCCTCAACAGTGCGAAGAACGCTGTCCCACCACAGACTGGCCTCCTTCTCAAATATGAAGGAGGCAAGCTCAACCTGCTCAATCTCTGAACAATGCAGCAGTCTCAGTATCTTAGAGATGCGGTCGATCCAATACTCGGCCTCCTCGGGTCTATGAGAACCTGCAAATGTAGGAGGTCGTAAGCGCTGAAATCGCTCAAAAGTACCGCTCGCACTGGCGCTCCCAGATGGAGGCATAGGTGAAGCAGGTGGAGTTACCCCTACTGACTGAGCAAATATGCCAGCCATGGAAGAGAGGAACTCCTGCTGCTGCTGCTGCTGTTGCTGGTGGTGGTGCTGCTGCTGAATCTGTTGCTGCTGCATCAACAGCATCATCTGCTCAAACCTATCAGTAGGCAGAGCAGACGAAAGTGCACGACTCGGCTCAGGAACCGAGGACGTGACTGGAGGAGCCATAGGTGACGTGCCGAAGTCTTCGAACCCCTAGGAGGCATCCCTACATTCAACAGAGGATGCAACCTGTCAGATTCTACGTCCACATAATCCATCCACACAGCATTCACAGCACAACTTCAAAGATAAACAGCATGCATTCCATTAAACAAAATTGTCGCAATACTAGTGCAGCATTACATGAATCACGACTAGGAAAGCATGTGAACTACAATATCTAACACTTCAAACAGCAACAAACAACTACAAACAACTCCAACTACAAAGCCAACAACGGCTACATACAGAAAGAAACAACAAACAAAGCAAAGGACAACAACAACGACAGCTACTCGTCGGAATCAGGAGATGGAGGCGGGGCACCCTTATCCTGCAAGCAACATAGGATATACTTCAGAGTTCGAGTCACCTTCTTAAACTTATGCTTCACAAGGCCCCGAAGATCCATAATATCCTGGCGTAGAACAACCTGCCCTTCTTCAAGCCGAACAATACGGGCATCTCTGGCAGTCTGATCTGCGCTCTGCTCTGGTGCCACAGGAGGAGAGCTCTCGCTCGTATCCTGTGCCTTTACCTCTTCCTCGTCCTTCTCTGTTTCTTCCTCAATCTCTGCACCACCTTCAGCATAACTCTCTTCATCATCGCTCTCTGATTCATCCTCACTCTCTGAGGCTTGTCGTCAGGCTAATATGACAAACAGGAACCGGCTTCTCCTCTCCAAGCCTATAGCCAAACTCATGAGCAAGCTTACAAATGAGGAGGCTAAAAGGAAGAGATTCGATCCTCCTAATCGAACGAGCGATGAGAATAATCTGGCACAGGATGTACGTCGGCACACACAACTTCGCTTCTTGCCCCACCTGATATAGGAAATCTACCATCCGGCGCGTACACTCGCTGCGATTGCTCCACCTTGGGTATACATTGAACGTACACATGTGGTGAAGCAAACGAAAGTCTTTCGTTATGTTGGTAGCCAGAAGACTCCTATTAGGCTGTCATTCGACCAGACAACCACACAAGGATCAGGTGCGACGATCCTTCTCGCGCATATTGTTCAAATTCTTCTCGCTGGCATGCACCTCACCAAGTGGCACATTCAGGAGTCGGGATATCAAAGCGACGTTGACCGTAGCTTCCCGACCACTACCACAAGGAATCTTGAACTGCAGAGGCTCCAGCGAAGGATCATGAATATTGGCATAAAAAGCTCAAACAGTACTTACATTCGCGCGATACTCGCCCTCAAACAAGAGACACCAACCAGCCCATTCCAGACGTTCCAACAACAAAAACTCGTCATACAGCCGCGAATCAACACGGCCTTCATAGACTCTATGCGATAGCTTCGCCAACAAGGTTCTACCAATGGGAGCTCGAGGATCGAGGTCCCGCTTGGTCTGTAATTCACGAGTGGCGGACGTGCTCGCGGCGGCACCTCTCGGCCTCCGTAAATGGATTGGGCGACTAAACCCGGCTTCATCCACGGGCGCTCTCTTCTTCCCTATCAAAGAAAGAAGGGAGGAAATGGAAAAGATGGCCGTGATAAACTCAAAGAGGGTCATGAGAAATGAGAGAAAGAGAGAAATAGGAAGAATGGGAAACTTTCACACACTTGAGATCCCAAAGATGGATTTGAGAGCCCAAATGAGAAGAAAAGAAAGGATAAACAGCAATGGGGGTGAGGGTTTTGAGGTGGGGTGATGGGGTTTGCACGAAAATGAAAGAAGAAGAAGATTTGGAAGGAATTTGGAAGAGTTTGGAGAAGAGCTTGAAAGAAAAGAGAGCTTGGGAGGGAGGTTTGTGAAGGAAGTAGGGCTTAGAAGAGGTTTTAACCAACGAACCATGGAGGGGTGGGCCACACTAGGCCAAACAAACGTCGGCCCGTGCCGGCCCGCTGATGGGCGAGGCCTCGTCGAGCTGGCGATGGCATCGCCGGTCTCTGGACCATCCGGCGATGCCTCGCCGTTTGGGCGATGTCCTCCTGGTCCCCCATGCTCAAAATGATGTGGGTCCCCCCTGGGCCTCAATGGAAATGCCCTGATCGGCCCCTTGCATGATTCGACGCCTATCGGGCTATTCGGGCAGAAATCTGATTCAAACAGAGATTTCTTGAAGATTTAAGGATTGAAATAGGATGATAAACCATCTAAACTCATTAATAGATGGTCTAGGAAGGGTTTCGGGTCGCTGTGTGTGATCAAGAGAGCACAGACTCAATCTTGGTGATCATTTTCAGTAAACTTTCGCCGATAGAAGATACGGAACACAAACACAATCTACGATAAACTCGCACCCAAATACACTAAAGTGGCGATAGCGTGCGGTGTGTGACCATAACCCAGGTCCGGTTTAATCCAAAACATGCTCTGATACCAACTTGTAACGCCCTGAAATTCGGGGGTCGAGCATAACTCAGCTTCCGAGTTTCAAAACATCACTTATGCAATATATTTAATCATTGATGTATGTTGTCTGTATTAGTGCATAAAACATGAAATAGATTAAGCCAAATAGCAAATATAATTCAGGGATAAGTGAAGAAAGCAAGCGGAAGACTTATAGAAATATGTGTACAAGTGCAAATCCCTGAAGTACATATACATACCAGGTCGTTCTGACAAGTGTTACTATCAAAATTACAAGTATTAGATTACATCATTTAATTTCCCAAAAGAAATCCCAGCAACCCGCGCATCAGAATAAGGCTCACTAGAACCCGTCTGAAAACTGCATAAAAGAGAAAGCAGCCTCATCATCATCCATCTCCCGCTCTGCCTCAAAGGTCGCCTCAACATCTCCAACATCAGCAGCTAAGACAGAGTCTGGTGGGTGTTTAACACCGCCCCAGAATGTGGGAGTGAGTGATCAACTCAGTGGAACAATAAAGCACAGGTTAACATGTTATCAGTTCAATCAAGCAGTAATGATAAAGCAGAACAATTAAACATGTCCTAAGTACTCTTGTTAATTCGAGGATGCATGCAGAATGATGAGTGTCCTCACGCGTACACCCTCAGCATCTTCATCTTACGTTACGCATGACATCGCCTCAAAGTGCGCCACGTCTACAAAGCACATGCAAATGTGGTGCATGAACATGATTACCAAGTTGTTATTAGTCCTTTTCATACAGCAGGATTGGGAAGCTAAGGTACCTTCCTTATATCACCATCCAAACGGTAATCCATTCTAGGGTCGTCAGTCCTAGGCAATCTCATACGATCATATGTTTTCAGATCGTTGCAAAGGGCTCGTCACCAATCATTGCACGCCTATCATACCATCGTTACTACACTAAGGCTCGTCACTTCAATGCGGTATCCAGGTATGCTCGAGGTCACTACAAAGGGCTCGTCACCAATCAATGTAGGCCGACAGCACGAATATAGTGTCCCATACCACCATAATCGGCTCACGAGTTTAGTTGCTCACTGGTCACTAAGGGGAGGCTCGTCACCGCAGCGTAAGCCGACAGCACGACCACGGTGTCCCATACCACCATGTCCGGCTCATGAGTCTTAGCGGATCAAGGTACCATGGTTAATAGGATTTCATTGGTAAGTTTGGTACCCTAGATTCAAGCAGTAGTGTCCATACATGGTGAACATACATCGGACAATCGGCTTACTTAACGAACTCGACTAGCACGAGCGCACGTTGGGTTGAACGACATAGAGTGCGCAAACACTCCGCGTGGCCAAACCACTGCCAACAACTCTAATACGACTCGAGTTCGTCTAATACGTCCTACGTGGCGAAAGCAACCTCAGCCACGATCTTAAGGCCGATTACCGATTTCCTGGACTAATGCATAGTCCCACACACATTACACTACAACAGATAATCGTATTGAATGTAAAACAATAAAGGAACAACAACTCAAATCATGCGGTACATAAGCATTTGAAGAATATCAACTTAACATAAATGTAAGCATAAGTAATGCTTGAAATTAAACAACAAGGAATGTAACTTGCAAGAAGGAAATCATACACACTAGTGGGAGAGTTGAGAATCGCTTCTCAACGCCCATACTAGGTTGATGTATCACACATTAAATCATTCAGACATTTCTACAAACACTTAGAATACATAATACAACATACATGACGTATGTTGAAATACACACATTTGGACAATTCCTTTTACCAAGGAGTTGTCACACATACATCTAGCATACATACATGACAAATAATCATGGCAAACACAAGTGCATATTTTATACGTATACAGTACTTTATACATACACATAGAATACACAAATCTCAATATAACACATGCATATCAGGAACGCAAAATAAACATAACATTTGGCATGTGAAATCTCATCCATAGCAAGAATAAATCATTCACTGGCATTGAAAACCTTGAAAGCCATAACATATACAGTTAAAGTCCGCACCTTAAGCCAGAAAAGAACACCGAACTGATTTCAGACGATATGTCTTCGTTAACGGCGACAGAATAACCTAAGGCAAGAATAGAAATGAGATACAACAACACAAAGACTATTCTAAGCTCTAACACAGATTAGGGTTAGGTTAACTTACCCAAAGATGAACTCAGAATCGCCGGAATAACGATTTAAAATGAAGGTTCAAGGATGAAGAAGAACAGGAAAGAATCTAAGATGATTCACCAACTTCTCTCTCACTTTCTCTCTTTTCCTTTCTCTTTCTAAGCTAGGGTTAGGAAATTCGTATGGAAAAGAGAGCTAGGGTTTTAAGGACTATAAATAGGCCTAATATTGATGAAAATAACCCCAGGGCCAAGGTATACTTAGGGTATAAACAAAAACAGCCTCTCACGATCCGACGAAGCACTTCTGGTGGGCCTATTACCACGAAAGGTCGGACTTAAGCTCACTGACCATGAATCTAGGTCAAGCTGAGTTTTCGTACCGACCGGATCTTCAGATCAGCCGTGGCGGACCACACTCAATTCAACGGTCACAGAATCTCAATCAGGTCCATAAGCACAAGGACATGCCTGGGTCACTTTCCCTGATCAGAGGGTGAAATAAGGTCAGATTCCAACGGTCAGATTGCTTAAAATTGTCGCGCAAGCGACACGACTCAGATTTCATAAAAGCTTAATTAATTTCCAACAGTTCTCACACTCTTCACTCCGAACTCAATCAAATCGACCCAGAACATCATCTGGACTTGATTTTTGAGGTGATGGTCAAGCCCAACATGCTGACCGCAACAGCCTAAGATCATCGCTATCGGACTTTCGATGTGCAGTCCAGGTCCGATCCAGAACTTCCAAAAATTCCCAAAAGCAACTGGCTTTAGCAATGAATCCTAGATTTCAGAGTAACATAGCGCTAACCATTCTACATGTTTTGAGTCATGCAGATACAATTTAAAGTGATTGATGCAGATTTCACAAGCAATCGAGTATAGCGCTAATTACCCCCAAAAGCTACAAAGGAAAGAATAGCACAAAATTTCCAGGGTCATTACAGTGATTTGGGTAAACTTTTGGCTATGATTCTTATGAGATAAATGTACGTTGGAAAATCTTCCTTGTAGGATTCCAAGATCAGAATCTGGCGTATGGACGCTGGGAGCTGAGAATGGGGTACTATAGAGGCTGTCGGCACCAGATTCGGTGATCAAAAATTTTGTGAGCCCAGTTTCTGAGTTTGGGGCGTGACAAAAGGAAAATGGTCCTTCCTCGTGATGGTATTCAATTTCCTGTAATCAATGCACATTCTCCAACCAGTAGTAACTCTAGTTGGAACGAGTTCATTGTTGCCATTGGCTAGGATGCTGATTCTGGACTTCTTAGGAACCACCTAAGTTGGACTCACTCATTGACTATCCAATATAGGGTATATGATACCCACATCTAATAGCTTAAGAACCTCAGCCTTAACCACTTCCTTTATGTTTAGATTTAATCTACGTTATGGTTGTCGGGAGGTCTTCGCATTATCCTCTAGATAAATGCGGTGAATGCAAATCAAAGGGTCGATTCCCTTGAGGTCCGCAATCGACCATCTAAGGGATCCTTTGTGCTCAATGAGAGTAGATATAAGCATATCCACGTTCATTCCAAAGAAACGCCACGCGTTGCGAATTCCAAGAGAATCTCTATAACATGTCTCATCAATCAAGTCAACTACGCTCTCCATACCCAATGTCACCTCACCCTATCGCAAGTACAAGCAACCATTACCTCTTTTTCCCAAAGTCAACTCTCTCTCTCTCCCCACCCATTCCACCTTTACACAAATTTCAACCCAACCCATGCTTTCCCATTCCCATCCCTTACAACAACCACTCCATCCATCCTTTTTCATCCATCATTTCTCTCTCTCTCTCTCTCTCTCTCTCTCTCTCTCTCTCTCTCTCTCTCTCATTTCTATCTTCACTCTCCAACCCCAAGAGCAAACACCCAACGTCCAAGCTCTCTCTCAAATCCAAGTGTGGCCCATTTTCCTACCGTCTCATCTCTCATCTCAACCATTCATTCATCATCAAACTCCATCAAGATTGAAGATAAGGAGCCTAGGAGTCCAATGAGCTAAAGAAGGAGGCTTAATGTGGGTGATCCACCGTTGATTTCGATTTCTAAGGGTCCACTTATTGTGAGACCCACTTGATGTATGCATTATATTAGGGAGGGCCCAATAGTGGCGGGGTCCCTCACCTTCTCATTTCTCTCTCTCTCTCTCTCTCTCTCTCTCTCTCTCTCTCTCTCATGGATGTCGATGTGTGTGTGTGTAGCCCACCATGAAGTATGTATTTTATCCAGGCTGTCTAGACGATGCTAGACGGTGCTAGACGCACCTTGATGTGGTGCTGGACGCACCTTGCTGAGGTGCTGGATGCACCTTGTTGGAGTGTTTCACACCGTCCAACATCATGGGACAGTGGGACCCACTAGATATATCCAGACTGTCCGTCTGTTTGCCAGCATGGGACCCACCTTAATGTATTTGTTCCATCTAAACCGTCCAGATCCAGAGTCCTGGTGGACCGCACCATAGCAGCAGCAGAAGCAATGACCATGCTTTTGAAAAGTCCGGGCCCACCGTGCTATACATGCATTCCATTCACATGGCCCAACCAGTGAGTGGGACCCACAATGATGTACATGTCTAACATCCACACCATTCAATGGTCTGGACGATGGGGACCACCTCAATGTATGTATTTACATCCAGGTCATCCAGGGCTTAAACGCTGGATTATATTATAATAATAATATATATAATATATAGTATGATATATATTCATATATGTATATTATGGTGGGCCCCACGTGGGAACCCACCTGCTGTGTGAAGTGGATTGGCTAAAGCATCTCCCACCAACAGCTGTAGCTGCTTAATGTCAGCAATTTCTGTGGGCCACCATGATGTATGTGGTGTATCCACATGTGTGGAGCCCACGTGTGATGTAAGTGTTTCATCCCAGCCGTCCATCTATTCAGATCAATGGACACTATCATGATATATGTGTTTCAACCATGCTGCCTTCCGTTTTTGGGCATGGACCCACCCCACACGTGCTACACGTGTGAGGGAGGGGCCCACCTTGAGATGTGTGTAGATCCACACCATCCACATGGGACCCACCTTGACGTATTTATTCTATATCCACTTCGTCCATCTGGACGTGGGATAGTGGGACACCACCGTGATGTACGTGGTTCTCCCACACCATCCAGTGGTGTCATGGGCCACACCTTGATGTATTTATTGTATTCGCACCGTCCAGCAGATTTGGATGGCGGGCCACGCCTTGATGTATTTATTATATCCACATTGTCCATCCCTAGACATGGGGCCCACCTTGGTGATGTATTTGCCGCACCGTCCAGCATGGGATTGTGGGCCTGCCCAGATATACGTGTTTCATTCCATGCTATGCATCTGTTTGATAGGTGGGAATCACCTTGATGGATGTGTTTCATTCCATGTCGTTTGTAGGACATGGGCCCATGTGATGTATATGTTTGATCCAAACGGCCTAATCTGATTTATATAAGGCCCATTATGATGTGCTTGAAGCCCAGTCGATGAGGCCCATTGTGTTATATTTGCGGCCCGTGTATGAGGTCCATTGGTGTAACTCATTGATGTGGCCGACTTGATGTATAGAGGCCCATTAGTGCGGCCCATTGACGCGGCCCATTGTGATGTATTTTCGGCTCATGGATGCGGCCCCATGATGATGTATATTAGGCCCTTTTGTGAAGCTGTGGGCCCACTTTATGTTCGGCCCTATGTGGGCTACTCCTTGGGAGCAATGTTGGTTAAATGTTCACATTGATGGGCAATGATGGTTAAATGTCCATATTGTGACCTTCCCTTAAGCCTGGTTAGACCCATTCTCATCATTCTCTAGTGGGTTAACCCAAACACTTGGGCCCCATTGATTTTAATTGATCCATCATCGGTCGTCCATCTATGGACCCCACCTTACGTCGAGGTTGATTATCGATACTGATTGCCGATACCAGCTACCGTTGTCGATTATGAGTTTGTGACAGCATAGCATTATGATACATGCCCATATGCATCATCTGCATGATTGTTATGAGATGTGGTTGACCATGGCATATGTCATTGGGCAGATTGTTATGAGACTCCCTGATAGGCGAAGGTTATCTTATATGAGCTCATGGTATGCGCAGGATTGATGCATGACTAGATTGTATAACTTATATATCTTGCATTGAGTGTTGTGATTACTGTACGCCCTAGCGACATCAGGGCCGTAGCCTCCACAAGCATATCATGGATGGGTAGATGGGACACTGGAAATATATTATTAGCATCAAGCTCCATAGATAGCCCTGGGTGAAAATCCCTAAACCTCTGAGGCCAAGAGACACCCCAACGTCGAAACCGAGTGGATATATGAGCGCATGAGGGCTGTATACCAGTATGTCGCGTCTCCCACTATGTCGTGCTCGGTTGGGAGGGGGTGTGGCCTTACCCGCCTTAGGGTAGTGGGCATAGTTAGGCTGAATTTGACCAGCTCGTGATTTGGTCCGCTATCAACATGCCGAGTAGATATTGGCTGACTACTGGCCTTGCGGAGTGAGGCCTCTTCCACATGCATGGTTGCGCGTCTAGTGGGTGGCGATTGCATGTAGAGTGTATTAGACCCCGGTGATGATCCCATTGAAGTACAGTACTGATTTGTGGAGCAAGAATTGCATACTCATTCATTCATTCATTCACTATCCACTCGGGCTGGTAATGCACAACTATTTGTTACATGTACCTTCGCAATGGCCAGGATTTCGGTTGGGGCACGCGACTAACCTGAGATCAGGATTTACCACATTGAGTCTGACTATCCAAATTTAGGTATGTGACTAGTTTGGATAGAAGTCCCTTGTATTGGATCCCATAGCTTGCGATACTACATACCATCATCTCGACTTCACACTCTTGTATGGTCTTTCGCACCGCATATTGCATTACATCATCGGTATCTGATACTTGACTCTTTATGACTACTCATTTGCATAGATGATTTGTATTACGTACTCTGATATTGTATAACTCATTGACTTGTCAATATTTCTCCTTACCCTGATATCGTATGATTCATGATCTCACAGTATTTTCGACATTGTACGATTATGACTTTGTATTTGTATGTTTGGCACTTATCTTGCGCATACACTTTCACCACCCTCTAAGCTTTCTATAAGCTTATGCACGATAGATGCGTGCAAGTAGCGTTGGTCGCGGCAGCGTTGAGCTTGGAGTGTGCAGCTATTTTCTAGAGCTTTGATTTTATTTTGACATATGTATTTCCCTTTTAGCATTGTATTCAAAGTTTATATTAGTGGATATGTGATGATGATGTTGCTTTTATGATTCAGATAAACTTATGGTTATGCTTCTTACGCGATAAATGTATGTTAGAAAATCCTCCTTGTAGGATCCCAGGATTGAAACCTAGCATATGGGCACTGGGAGCCGAAAATGGGGTATTACGGAGGCTATCGACACTAGGTTCGATGACTGGGATTCTTGTGAGTCCGATTTCCGGGTTTGGGGCGTGACACCCCACCTTTTATATAGGCTGATTATGATACCGATTATGAGTATGTGATAACATAACATCATGATACATGCCCATACGCATCATCTACATGTTTGTTATGAGATGTGGTTGACCATTGCATATGCCATTGGGCAGGTTGTTTTTAGGACTCCCTGGTAGGGGGAGTTGTCCCACATGAGCGCACGGTATGCGCAGGATTAATATATGACTGGATTGTGTGACTCATGCATCTTGCATTATGTTATGAGTACTGTACGCCCTAACAACATCAGGGTTGTAGCCTCCGTAGATATAGCGTGGATGGTAGGATTGGATACGAATATACCGTTTAAGCACGGCGGCGCTATAGATGTCCCAGGGTGAAAGTCCTCAAACCCTTATGGTACCATGAAGGATGCTCCAATGCCTAGACCGAGTGGATGTATGAGCGCATGAGGGCCGAATACCAGGAGGCCGCGTCTCCCACTGTGTCGTGGTCGGTTGGAAGGGGTTGTGACCTTACCCGCCCGAGGATAGGGGCAATTGTTAGGCTGAGTCTGACCAACTTGTAAATGAGTCTGCAATCGATGTGCCTGGTAGATATTGACAGAATACTAGTTAGGCCGGTAGTGAGGTCTCTTCCGTTTACATGGTTATGCGTACAGTGTGGGGCGATAATCTGGTGTATAGTGTATTAGACCCTAGTGATTATCTAGAGAAAACTGTACTGATAAATGATGCTCCAGAGATAAGCTAGATTGGTATGTGGATTGGTATGCTTGAGCTGCATCTTGCACATGACATTGGCTATGTAGGTCTTACATCGTTTGGCCTTGGTGTGACTGATAGCAATCATGCCTTGCATCATATGGCCTTGGTGTAGCCAATAACATTCATGTCTTGCATCACATAGCCTTAGAACTACTGTTGGCATTCATAGACTTTTTAGCATGTTTGCGCATTACTCTGATATTATATTCTTGCATTTCTACCTTACGCACACACTTTCACCACCCTTTAAGCTTTCGATAAGCTTATGCACGATAGATGCGTGCAGGTGATGCCAGGACGCAGTCATAGCTGAGCAGGAGCAGTGTTCACACCCCAAGTATAGGGTTGCGATGTAGTAATAATCTCGGTAAGACCAAGGTCAAATCCACATGGACTGAGCCTTGTACGTATTCTGAAAGTAACTATAACTAGAACTAAGCGAAGATATAATCTAAATTGGGGAGAATTAAGAGAATAATGGTGAATTTAATTAACTAAAATTTATAAAATCAAAGGTGGGAAACTAGGGTGCCAAGGATCCACTTGTGGAAATCAGGGAGATCTACGCTTGATTCATGAACTCAACTGGACTTCGAGTCCCATCTTCATCCAGTTGGAAGATATATCACTAAAACCCAATCTGAACTTCCTTTGATCTAGTTTTCAAGAGATGAGAGGTATGAGAATTAGAGTTGATTCCATCACAAAACCATGCCCATGAGATAAAGCAAACAACAGAATTTAACCAATCCAGATCCACTCTAAGGGAGTTATGAACGTTAGGATGAGTTCCATCATCCAACCATGCCCAGGAGACGATGGTGAAAATAACATACTTCAAGCTATTGCAGATTCATTGTAATTTAAGTCACAACAAACCATTAAAAACTAAAAGTATATCTTATAATCAAACTTAAATCAAGGAAAGTTCAACACATGAATCAAAGCCGTAGAAAATCAACCCATCATGCTACAAGCTTCGCCGCTTATCCCTAGCTAAGAGGTTTAGCCCATCATCGACATGGTAAGGCTAAAATCTCTTAGAGAAATAACGGGATAACAAAGAAAGAAAAGGAAAAGGAAGAAGAAACACTCTCATTGTTGGCCCACGCTCCACGGCTTTGCCTCTACGGTTGCCCTTGCTTCCTCACGTCCTAGAATGACCCTTTATACCCTCTCTCTCTCTCTCTCTCTCTCTCTCTCTCTCTCTCTCTCTCTCCTTTTATAAGCTAGAGTCGGTCGGTTGGCTAAGAGACTTAAGGAACTGACTTTCTTTACGCAATGTGGTTCACCAGACTGCGCACCTCTGTTCAGCAAAAACACAAAGATGGGTTGTGTTTGAAGTGAATCTGGGAGGAAGGATCGCCCAATCTAGCAAATCCGACCACATAAGAGTGGTAGAAACTTGATTGGCTAGTGATTGGATGGTCCAGATCATTAGTTTGGTCCCGATCTTGATCACCCTTTGTGTTGGATCCTCCGGTTTTCTCAGACTGGCATTCTTTATGCACTGCCTGTTGTGACGAACGTTATGGGGCCCATATTCACTAGAGTTGGAAAATCCACTCCTTCCATCAACTTCCTCACGAAGTTCTGACCCTCCAGAAGAGTTTTTTTATTCGAGTTTGGTATGACTCATTGAATTAGATCCTCCACGTTGGTTTGAACGCAGCAAATGATCGAAGATGATGCTCGGTCAATTTTCGATGAGAATCAGTTGGTTTTGGTCGGCGGTCCACCCTGCTTCGAATGAACGGCTCTGATTGCTCATCCAGATCAATCTTGATGACCCACTGCAAGATCACGTGGCCCTCTGTTTTTCTATCGCAGCGGCGGGAGAAGAAATTTGAAATTTCTAAATTCGGTTCGATCAATGGTCTTTTGACCGATCCTGTTGATTCAGTGTACAATGGGTAACTCCTGCTGTTCACGTGCACAATGCAGTGTGTGGCCCGCTGTGACATTTTTGGTAAATCTCCACTGTCCATCAGTCTTACAATCTAATTTAAGGCGTTGAGACCAACATTGAAGCATATCCAGAGAGCAGGTGGGCCCTAAATCAGGATTTAAGGGGCTGATCTATCCGTTGGGCCACTTTCACAAGGATCCAATGGCTGAATTTTGACGTGTACTGTTAATTTATGGTCCTCAGGCCAGATATAAAGTTTCAAGCTGAACGGATGGTGGGAACCATGTGATCTTGCATTCTGGCCGATTTTCAGGTTCCTTTAACGTCAATTTCTTGATTTTCTTGGATCTTTAGCGTGTACATTCTTCGATCTCGGTCTCATGGGGTCCGTCCCTTGTCTTGGTAATTTCTGAGCATTAAATCCATGCATTTATCACCAGTTTTCAGTCCAAGCTCCTAAATTCACCTTGAAGCACAAACACGATTAAAATAGGCCGTTAAACAGTATGATGTTCGTAAAATCAGGTAATAACTGGGGTATAATATGCAATATTTGACCCTCAACAGTAGGAGTGTGTAGCTAAGCTTCCAGAGCCCTTTTGCTATCCTTGTATTTCCCTTTTATGCGCATTGTATCTAAAGTTTTTTATCATAATGGATTTTGTGATAAAGTTCTGGTTATTGTTTGTGGGTTATGCCTTTGGTTGTGATTGTTATAAAACAAATTTATCTTGAAAATCCTCCTTGTAGGATCTCAAGATCAAAACCTGGTATATGGGTACCAAGATCTGAGAATGGGGTACTACGGAGGCTGTCGGCACCGGATTCTGCGATCGGGAATTTTGTGAGCCCGGTTTCTGAGTTTGAGACGTGGCATTGGTTTCTTGATTTGCATTGAGAAAAAGAGTGAAATTTGAGAGACTTATTACTACCTACCATCATAAATCTTTTTTCTCATGGGAATTCATCTTTCAACCCCTTCTTAAACGTAATTATTGAAGAATCAATATATTGAATTGAAGAATGAACTTCACCATTCAAGGATCCTCCAGCAATACATTTAATGGTAAATCATTTAGCTAGAATCCCTTGAATGCATAATACTCTAGAATCTCATTGTTACTTAAAGACCAACATTCAATAGAGTAGATTCCTCAAAATACCTTGACCCAACACCGGCGACTTGTAATGGGAGCATCTACAATTGTTCTGGATTAAGGGAGCTGAAGACTCTTCGTCAACAAGGGAGATTATCTTCATTATGTGTTAAAAACGGGGCTCACCTACTTACAACTAAGTCATTAGAGTCCATAGAATCTAATGAACTTTCATTGTGTAGGATTGGGATTTAGAGTGTATCTCACAAACTTGCTAAGGCATTTTTACAGGCCTCCGACCGGAGAATATGTATAGAATCCTTATGTAGGATCTATTTACCTTGTATAGGCATGTGTGATTCCCTTGTGTAGGCATGTGTGATTGTATTGTGCAGGCAATTTCTTGTGTAGGATATATTTACCTTGTGTAGGCAATACCTTGTGTAGGTTGTGAAGGTTTATGGTTAACCTGATTTAAAACCATTGGATAGTGAAATCTATCACACTCTAGAATGGAGTGAGTCAGCCAGGAGTGGATTAGGCGCATAGTCGAACCACTATATATTATTGTGTTTGTGATGATTATTCTTGTTTACATAGATTGACTATTGGAATGCTCACTTATGTACAATACATGTTTGATAAATTGCAACACTTAGATCTCTCACTGTTTTAGAATATGAATATAAATGATTTCTTGATAATCCTGCTCAGCTTGCCTTAAATTGGTAGATTTTATAGTTTAGTAGGATTAGAGATTTTAAAAGTCCTATTCACCCCCCTAGGACCTTGGTTATACATCCATACTTCAATAATAGCAATCTAACTCCAATTTCAATTGGTATCAAAGCGGGTTCCTCTTGAAGGGTTTAACAACCTAGAGGGAGATCCTAACTGAAGTTGGAATTATGGCCAAAGGAGAGGGAACATCGGTCTCTCGACCACTTATCTTTGATGGTTCAAATTATGCATATTGGAAAATAAGAATGAACTATTTTTTGCAATCTTTGGATCTTGACATTTCGAAAATTGTTGAGATAAGTGGACTGGCTTTGATAAAGGATAGAAAATGGCACTAAAAAATGGTACAACTATCTTTAAACCTAAACTAAAAGATAAGTGGACTAACTTTGATAAAGGATAGAAAACATATGAAGCCAAAGCTATGAATGTTATTTACTGTGCAGTTTCACAAGAGGTATTTATCAGATTAGTATGTGTGGAACTTCAAAAGAAGCATGTAATTGATTAGAAACAACCGATGAAGGAACTAGCATAGTAAAGAGGTCAAAACTGCAACTCTTAACAACCCAATTTGAACACATAAGAATGAAAGAACATGAGACATTCATGGAGTTTTTCACAAAGCTGAATGTCATATGTAATTCCATGGGGGGACTTGGAGAGAAAATTCTGGTATCTAAAATTTGCAGGAAAATTCTAAGATCCTTACCAGAACGCTTTAACTCTGAAGTCACCACCATTGAAGAATGTAGGAATATTAATTAAATGAAAGTAGAAGAACTTATGGGTTCTCTACAGACTTTTGAACTACACTTCAAAGCTCCCACAAAATCCAAAAACAATCTTCTCAAAGCTTCTAAAACCATAACTACAATAGAAGAAGATGAAAGTGAAAATGAAAATGTTGATGAGGAGGTGGCTCTTTTGGCTAAACGGTTCAAGTGATTCTTCAACAAGAACCTAGGAAAACCATACAACAACAAGGGAAAACAATCGGACATCAAATGCCAACTAGGCAAACCTTTTAGAAAGTTCAAAGAACCCCAATGTTATAATTTCTGGAAGTATGGTCATCTATCCATTAAATGTCTTGCAAAGAAATCAAAAGGAAAGGCTATGGCAGCCACATGGGATGACTTCAATTCAGAAACCAGTGAGTCTAAAAGTGATGGAGACCAAAAGTCATTAAAAATACTCATGGCTTCCACCACTACAGTTGTCCACAATCTAAAGGACAATGAAGTGATAGATGAGTAACAAACCAAAGAGGCACCCTCCTCGGATGATGAGAGAGAAGAAGAAAAAGAAAGCATACATGATGCTTATGATCCACTCTACATCCATAGCATTAGTGTCCTTAAAAAACTTGGCATTTTTTAAAACAAAAATAAACAATTACAAAAAGATCTAAATGAAACCCTAGAGATAAATACTCACTTGATTATTGATCTTCAACAATATTATACTGACAATGACAAGCTTGAAAGGACAACAACATCCTTTACATCTGAAATACAAAAGTTGAACAAACAAATTAAACATTTAGAATATGAAAATATACATCTAAATTCTGAAAATCATAAACTGAGACTAAATGTAGAAAAATTAAAATAATCTGTTGAACTTAGTCAAGGTTTTCCCAAAGTAATGAAAAACTTGAGAGACTTCTAGGAATGGGAAGAAATCAGAGGGATAGGAGAGGCTTGGGTTATGAAATTTGCAAATCGAGCTCCTTTCCTGCACCTCCTATGCCTAAGAAAATTGTTGCATCTAGAAGCAACACAAGAAACACTCCTATCTATCATTCATGTGGAGACTTGGGACACTACAAATTTTAATGTCTTACATTTGGTAGGTCTCGCTCCACTTCCAGGTTGAACCTTTTAAGCAAATTCAAACCAAAGAAGACAAAGAGTCCTTCAAAGAACACACCAAATGAAGGAAGGAAATATCCTACTCCATCCAAGATGACTAAGAGAATGGAGGAGTTGCTAAATTAGGTAGCTCAACTGAATCGGAAGACCAAAGAATTGATGAAACAAGGGAATCTGGCTCAATTGCCTAAGAAATCCAAAGCAACCATATGTAAACAGCCCAAGGAGAAAACAAAGCATCATCTTCAAAGAGGATAGTCACCAAATGGGTGATAAAAAATGTAAGTGCTATAATGTTTAAAGCACGCTTCACACCTTGTTTGTCAAATTTTGTTTAGTCAAAACATCTTAGCAAGTAATCTTCAAGTTGGTTCAAGATCAAGGTTCAAGCCAAACTCAAACTCAAGTTGAAGATCAAGTTTAAGCTCAAGTTTAAGATCAAGTTTAAGCTCAGGTTGAAGATTAAGCTCAAGCTCAAGTTGAAAATCAAGCTCAAGCTCAAGTTGAAGAACAAGGTCGATCTACTTAAGTTCTAGTAGAAGATCTACTTCAAAGGAATAAAGTTCATTCCATACATGTATTATAAACCCTAGAAAGACCTTAGGTTTAGGTGCTTTCAAAATATATTTAAAACTGATTTTTTATACTTATAATTGGTTGAGTTTCGACCAGCTTAAGTTGTGGCTCAACCAGTTTAGGAATTTCTCAACTAGTCCTATTTCAAGATGAAGTGAAACAGAAATTTTGTTGCTCCTTCGACTAGTCGAGCGTTCCTCGGCTCGAAGTTCAGCAACTAAAACAGTTCAGATTTTGGCTCCTTCGACCAGTCGAAGACCCTATTCGACTAGTTGAAGATCTATTAGATCTTATCCTGCTCAAAACTGAAATTTGTTGGAACTGAATCCGGCGCTTAAACGAGTCGAAGCAACAACTTCTTTGCCTACAAATTGAAGTTATTTCTCAATCCGAAAATACAATTCAAGTCTATCAAATTCTTTCTGCAAGAGAAAGAAGCCTCAGTTATTATCAAGCTATCAAGAAGTATTTACAAATCATTTTATAGCTTTTTTGTTTAATTCCTTAATCTCTAATTCTATCATTTTAATTCTAAAAAGATAGAGAATACACTTCTTTTTTAGTTTTAAAGGAATTAATACAAGTAACCATTGCTTTAAATCTAATTAAAATCAATATAACCCTGGACCTTTTCTATTGGACTGAACATTGAACATTCGTCATTCAAGAAAAGCGGTTCTACGACTATGACTTCTTTTACGGTGAAGATAAGTATACATTTACATTTTGTATTTGGTTTTTTTGAGATAGACAGAAAATTTCAAAGTTGGTTTTTCTGAGATAAGCCAAAAAATCTCAGTGAGGGGTTTCTTTATTTGTGATAGCCCGATAAAATCACAACTGTATCAGGTTTTAAGGTGACCTTGTGAAAACGTTATTCATGGTGAAAGCTAAGATTACGTGGCTAGTAATCTTGGGAGTGGAGTAGGTGTGGTTGTTTGAGAATAGTTGTTGACACACTGAACCATTATAATTCTTGGTGTTGTAGTAAATGCTTTTATTATTTTTGTGGTGAATGGTTGTAATTTCTTTTATGCTAAAGTGGTGAATGTTTATAATGGATAATTTTTATTTACTCTCACTTAGTTTGAAATTTTGATTCTTATCAAATTCGTGAAATAAGGTTGTCCTACTTGAACTTGCTTGGGTGAAGGTCATTCTACGAATCAGTTTGAATCAACATTTCAATACTAGTGTGATTGAGATCTCTGATTTATTTATTTATTATTTCAGTACTTTATTCGATGATTTGACACATAGTCCTATTCCCCCCTCCTCTCTCAAACTTCTTAAGCTCGCATTTTTCAAAAAATAAGAACAACTGCCTTGTAATTCATATCGCTCTTAAAGCAAGCAATATTTCTAAATGATATCTTGATAATGGTTGCTCCAGACATATGACAGGTGACCGGACCCATTTTTGTGATTATTCAAAATTTGATGGTGAGTCGGTTACATTTGGAGATTGGAGCTCAGCCAAGATAATTGGGCGAGGAATAATAGTTGGTCCTAGCTTGCCCAAGATTGAAGATGTTCTTTGTGTAGAAGGACTAAAACACAATCTCCTAAGTATTTCCCAGATTTGTGACAAAGAACACTTAGTCACATTCTCCAAAGATATGTGCAAGATCTCAAACCTTATATGAAAATTAATTATCAAAGGTCTTTGCACAAGTGATAACTGCTACGTAATTAAAAGTAGTGGAGAGAATGTTCTATCTACAGGATGCCACATGGTTCTAAACAATGAGTCTAAGCTATGACACCAGACACTCGGGCATGTACACTACCGGAATTTGGCTAAAATAAGCTCAAAAAATTTGGTGAGAGAACTCCCTAAGATAGGGAAGAAAGAAAAGATTGTATGTGGTGACTGTCTCAAAGGCAAACAGATAAAAGTGGGACATAAAAAAACAACCACCATAGCAACTTCCAAACCACTTGACTTGTTGCTTATGGATCTAGTGGGTCCCACCAAAGTTGAGAGCCATGATAAAAGGAGATACTTTTTAGTAATGGTAGATGATTACTCTAGATTCACTTGGGTCACCTTTCTTTAGGAAAAAATTGATTTATTTGATGAATTCCAAAATGAGAAGGGATATTGCATAAATCGTATATGGAGTGATCATGGTTGGGAGTTTGAAAATGATCGATTCCAAAAGTATTGTGATGAAAATGGAATCTATCATGAATCCTCAGCCCCAAAAACACCACAACAAAACTGAGTGATTGAAAGAAAAAATCGGGTGTTGCAAGAAATAGGCTCAATGATGCTTAACAACAAGAATATGGCTAAAGGCTTTTGGGCCAAAGCAATCAACACCTGCTACATAATTAATAGAGTATACCTTAGGGTAAGATTGAACAAAACTCTGTATGAATTATGGTGTGGAAAATAACCAAGTGTTAAATACTTTCGTGTCTTTAGTAGCAAATGTTACATTCTTAGAGACAGAGAACAACTAGGCAAATTTGATTCTAAAAGTGACGATGGTATTTTTTTAGGATATTTCTTGAATAGTCATGCTTATAGAGTAACAATTTGAGGACATTCATAATTCAAGAAACCGTCAATGTGGTTGATGATGACCAACCTCATGACAAAAATGGTCCCCCAATTGATGTAGAGGATGAGGTGGATCTGTGCATAATAGGTAAATCCAATACCAAATCCACCTCTCCTATTGAACCTCAGTCATTAAGTAAATGTCATTCATTAAGGATCATCTGCTTAATCAAATCATTGGAGATCCTAATGACGGTGTAAAAACTAAACGTCAGCTCGAGGGCATTTATAGTCATCTATGCTTCACCTAAAAAATTGAGCCAAAGAATGTTGTAGAAGCACTCCACGACGAATATTGGATTACGGTTATGCAAGATGAACTACACCAGCTTGAGAGAAATGAGGTGTGGTAGCTAGTTCCCAGGCCACTAGAGACCAATGTTATCATAACCAAATGGATCTTCAAGAACAAGTCTGATGAATCTGGGAATGTTGTAAGGAATAAGGCAAGACTTGTAGCATAAGGATATTCACAAATTGAGGGCATTGATTTTGATGAAACATATGCCCCTATAGCGCGCCTTGAGTTTATAAGAATTCTCATGTCCATTACATGTGCATTACAATTCAAATTATTTCAAATGGATGTAAAAAAGCGCCTTTCTCAATGGTGTACTTGAGGAAGAAGTATATGTGGAGCAACCAAAGGGATTTCTAGATCCCAAATATCCTCAACACGTATATTGATTGAGCAAAGTGCTTTATGGTCTTAAGCAAGCACCTCGAGCATGATATAAGCACTTGACACAATTTTTACTAGACCACCATTTTTGTAGGGGGAGTGTTGATAAAACACTATTTACACAAAAGATCGGGAATACCCTACTCATAGCCCAGATTTATGTGGATGACATAGTCTTTGGATCCACTTGTGAAAATGTTGCTCATGAATTTGCTGAATTAATGAAATCGGAATTTGAAATGAGCATAGTTGGTGAGCTAAATTTCTTTCTGGGGCTACAAGTGAAACAAATGCAAAATGGAATCTTTCTATGCTAGTCCAAGTACGCAAAGGAATTAGTAAAAAGATTTGGACTTGATTCTAATTATACCCATCATACTCCCATGAGCACCACCCTCAAACTCTCTAAAGATACAAATGGTAAGAGTGTGGATCAACACTTGTACTGTAGCATAATAGGAAGCTTACTATACCTAACCGCGAGTCGGCCGGACATCACCTTTAGCGTTGGAGCATGCGCTAGATTTCAGGTCGATCCTAAGGAATCACGCTTGTCCACTGTTAAAAGAATCATAAAGTATGTGGCTGGAACTACCGATTTTAACTTATTGTACCCGTTTGACACATCTATTGTCATTGACGGGTATTCAGATGCCAATTGGGCCAATAATATAGATGATCTTAAATCAACCAGCAATGGTTGTTTTTACATTGGCAACTGTCTTGTATCTCGACAAAGTAAGAAACAAAATTCAATATCCTTGTCTACTACTGAAGCCGAATACATTGCAGCCGGTAGTTATTGCGCACAACTTCTTTAGATGAAGCAAATGTTGTTGGATTATGACATTGAACAATCCACAGTGACACTATTTTGTGATAACACGAGTGTCATTAATATTTCAAAAAATCTAGTTCAATATTTAAGAACAAAGCACATTGACATCCGACATCATTTTATACATGAACTTGTCAAAGAAAAGATTATTGTATTGGATTACGTGCCTATCGAGTGACAACTTGCTGATATATTAACAAAATCCCTAGATACCAATAGATTAGGAGATCTCTAAAAATCTATTGGAGTGTGTGCAATCTAACATATTTTGTGGTCCATGAGTGCCTAATGATATATTTGAAGAATTTAAGCCTCATAATTCTTTTTGAACATAAACATAGTATATGTTTATTTTTGGTTCTCTACGTTTTTTGTATAAATTTCGTTAATTGTACGAAACTTAAAACATAGGTATATACTTAATGTACATCTCATTGATCTAGTCGAAGCATGTGAAAAGAAAAAAATTGAAATGTAATGACACATTCGATGACATTGAATCACCCTTCGACGACATAAAATGTACTTCGATGACACCGAAGTGCACACAAGAACTGAAATGTCGAATGATGTTCGATGTAATCGAATAGTTATTCGATGTCATTGAAATAGCCATGTTCGATGTCATCGAACATCTTCAATGACATCAAAGACATCCGACATTATAAATAGGGGGCACGCGGAAACCCTTGTTTTTCATCCCTCCTTGCTCGTCCGCCTCTTCGTTGGACGTTTGGTGCACGATCCTAGTTCAAACCACTCCCATTCATTACATATATTGGTAAATCCTTCCCTTTTTTTTATCTCCATCTTCTTTACCCTAGGATTCAGATTTGGGGATTTTCTTGTGGGGTTTGAAATCTATTTGGGTTCTTTTATCTCTCGATTCCTTACTCATATATTTCTTTCTTGCACCATACCTCCAGACAAAGGGAAGGCCACTGCACAAGGGGTGACCTCTCGACCGTCAAGATAAAAGAAGTTGGCCCCACAGCAAAGGGCCAAGGTCCCTGCGGAACCTTCGGGTTCGGCCTCTCCTACCCCACGACAAGGAATGCCAACTCGTCGTGCTCCCCAAAATGCCAATCCTGATCCACTCATTGCTCCACCTATTCCTCCACCTAGTGCATCTATGCTAGAGAAATACTGGGGGATGCAACTCGTCCATGAGAGGCAAGTTGACTTGGAGTGATTGCAATCGACCCTTCAGGATTGAATTACTCCTAACTGTCGTTGAATGGGAACCACTTCTAAATTTTGGTGGGGTCACCCATGATGAGGACGTATATCGATTCCCTAGCCTACTGTCACACTCCCATTCTCCATCCACCTTCCGTGTCTGTCACTATTGGAAAGTCTACCATGGTCATCACTACTGAAATGATTGCCAATCTTCTTGGCCTCACTACATCCCCGATAGGACTTTCTGACTTAGACACAAATGACCCCACAATCCGCACCTTGCTCACAAAATATATGTGCGGTGGACAAGACGTTCCCTAACATCAAGGGAATGCCTTAAAGCACAAATGCATGTTACCAAAGTATAGTGTACTTCATGGTATTTTCTCCACAAATACGTACCCTCGTGGTACTAATCGTGTGGATCTCACTCCCTTCATGCTTGCGGTCCTATACAGAGTCACACTAGGCATCAAGTTGTCTTCCTTCCTTGATCCTACACCAAATTACCGTCGTTAGTCACTGCTCTAGGCCCACTCATCTTCCTTTCCCACATCTCATTTGTATGTTGAGCCGAAAGTGTGGCTTGCCAGCCACTAATGACCAGGAACATCCCATGCAAAGTTAAACATCAAGCACATAGATCTGAAGATGCACCCCGTCCCCTCATCGGCAACAGGCACTTGGGATGGAAATGATACTCGAGCAAAAATGAAGATCGGGGAGACAGAGGTTCCCATAGATGACAAAGTTTGCCCTCCACTGATCCTTCCAACCACCGCTGGTTTTAGGCACATCCGACGACAAAAGCGGAATCAGGATCAGATTGGGTCCACTCTTTAGGGACAGGTTCAAATCGAGGAGCGACTTGATCAACATGATGAGCGCTTGGTAAGGACTAAGGAGAGGATGACCTACATCGAGCAAATGGTCGAGGCCTTACAGCACACAGTGCAACATATTCTTGAGCTGATGACATGTCACGGCGATGATTCGGTTCCTCGTAATGATGCACTTGCACAATAATTCTCACATTCATCGCATACATGGGACAATATGATAGTTAAGGCATATGTATCTTTTTGCTGCCCTAGCTTGTGCGTGTATGCGATTATAGATATGTCTTGGGGTTATGAATCTTTCTTATTTTTTGGATGTTATTGTCCCTAGTTGGGACATTTACTTTTTGGATGATTTTTTTTATGTCATTTTTAGGCATCCTTGATTATATATATCTGCATATTGCATTGGTATTGTGCTTTGCCTATATTGTTTATTCTGAATTTACATACTTTAAGATATAGGTTTCAATATGCTACAATTCTCCAACTTTAGTTATGTATAGTAACCTTGCTAACCCTTTGCCAATGACTGAGAAAAAGAGAGAGAATGATCCCACTATTATGTTCCTATGTTTGTATGTTTAAAGATAATGGTGATGCATGATGATAGGGGGAGCAGAAGCTCAAGTAACAAAGTTAGTTGTGTTCTTTTATTTGTAGAATGAAATATTGGAAATTTGTGTAGAGTTGTTGTACACACAATTTAGTTTGTTGTTCTAGGTGTT
This sequence comes from Magnolia sinica, assembly GCF_029962835.1. Taxonomy (NCBI): domain Eukaryota; kingdom Viridiplantae; phylum Streptophyta; class Magnoliopsida; order Magnoliales; family Magnoliaceae; genus Magnolia; species Magnolia sinica. The sequence goes on along the minus strand of NC_080575.1, from coordinate 57,479,309 downwards.
TTGCCACGTAACTAACAAAGGGAAAGATTGAAAGTGCCCTTGTTTGTCAATTAATGCGATGGCGGAGTCATTCAATTTAGTGAGCCCTACATAAAAGAACTACAAGCTACAGACTCAATAAAGTGAAAGTATTCAAAGACTTCAAAGGTAAATTAAACCTCATATCTTATGAACAAAACACCTTGTCTAAATATCCTCTTTAAAATGATCTAATCTATCCCAAAATCAACTAGGAAAACATCTTAGCTGAATAGGAAAACAAGTTGCAAGAACCTCTAGAAAAATCGCAAGTTTTCTGCAAACTTACGAGTCATTGAACAGGTCTCGACGACAGCGAACTCACATGTTTGATGACATCGAATAAGAGTTCCCAAATGTCCAACGACGACTACCAAAAAATAGGATAACGCCGACGGCTAAAAACCGTCGACATTGATCTTCCCTGACGACTTGTGGCTATCGAACAAGCCATCGGGCAAGGGGGCGTCAGCGTGCTCGTTGATGGTTTAAAGTCGTCGGCATTTCCAACGGCTACAACCATCGGCATTTCCAGCCATTCGGCCCGACGGCGTTTCCATTGAGTAAAAAAATAATAATGCTAATGAATTGCCTAATCAGTGCACACATCCAAAATTAACTTAACACCCATTTCAGAAACATGTTTTCCAAAGCCCCAAACAAACCAACCTATTTGAAAAGGTAAGTCAAAACAAAAGAAAAGGAAGAAATTAGATCTATACTATCCAAATCCCAAAGATATAAAATCTATATTTCTATAAAAAATTGATTGTATATATGATACCCAATTCCAAGACATGATGGATCATGACAACTCCATCTAAAAGCAATCTTGGAAAGAACGTTGATACAATAATTAAATCTATGCTAAAAAAAAAAAACATATATCCCTAATCTTACAAATCATATTAGGTAAATCTTCCAAACTGTAAGCTAATTCTCACTTTCTTAGTGAATATAGCGATTACATTTAAACTATCGTATAAACCAAAGTTCGATCAAGAAATAAACTTTGGGCAGTTTGGATTAAAACTGCCTGAAATGATTGATGTAGTTGAATCCTAAGCTTCGAAACTAGTCAACAAAGCTCCGAGTTTCGATGAATTACTTGAAATAAAATTTGGATTTGATCTCCCAAAAAAATCAAATCAATAAACTTAAAAAATTTAAATACAACAAACTAATGATAGATAACATAAATGATTAGCAAACACTTTAAAAAAAAAAAAAAAACAAAAACAAAAAACAAAAAACAAAAAACCATAGGGAAATGATGGCAAGGATCACCCTATTGAGGTGGATCCATTATCAGCCAGAGAAACTGAATATTTTTAGTTACCAATGCCCTACATTATAAACCGTTCCATGAGAAACACAACATTTTTAAAAGAAACAACAAAAGAAGACGAAATGGAACTCTTGAAAATTAAATAGGTAAAAAATTCGTTAAAGAAACAAAAGACCTGAAAGATGATTGAATAGTAAGTAATTAACCTAGCGTTACCTCAACATTCTTCAACTCGAACTCTGGATTACGAGCCAAGTACAAGTTCCCAAAAGTCTCCCAAGGCCCACTTGTTCCATGCAACCTTGTCAAAGAGACCACTTAGATAAGAAGACAAACCAATCATCTACCTTTAACATCTGTTGGAATTAAATTTCCACATCTTTTTCATTTTAGGCATTTTTGAAAGAGTAAAAATTTCCGTGTTTGAAAGAAGAGAAAGAACTTACAAATCCCCATCCAAGCATAATGCAAAGCTACCACCCTCACCAAGTGCCAATAAGTCATTCCAACATAAATAGTGGTAACTGTTTGCACCTATCTCAAGTAAACATTTGATAAGCATCATGTACGCTCTTATACTCTGCCATAAGTGACAATAATAAATTGACAAATATAATATATATCTAAGACATAGATGTATCCCTAGCATTGAAACTAAATGTACATGAACTCAAACGAAGTTCATAGAATAGTGTGTATGCTAATTCATCATACAAACAGAGAATTACATGATGATGCATGGACATTGGAATCATTGGAAAGGATTGGCAACACAAAACATGCATGTGTATAGTAATTCATATTAACTATTGGGAGAACCTTATGTATAGTAATCATCATTACTGTTTGGAGAACAGTCAACTACTGCAGGTACTAGATCAAACCCTACATACCATTTGTCCTTGACACATTCACACTCACACCCACTCATGCCAACACGGACAACAATGGATACTAAAACTCATGACCTCTTTGTTGAAACTCTTGTGAGTCTACAATTGAACCATGAGTAGGGACCCAACACAACCAGTAAGCTTGTCCTCCCATAGACCAAGGGAGGTGGAATAACAAAAATGGGAAGTCTGTACTTGTAACACCTTACAAGAATTCTGAAATGTTTTATACGCTGCAAGTAACATAAACAAATACCAACAAGCAATTGAACATTAATGCCAAAGGAAAAATTGAAATAGCAACCGGAAAATATACAAGATCTACTAATATTGACATTGATTGACAAATTTTACCATAAGTCCTATATTAATAATTGCAATAAATGTGGAAAATTATGGTTCAAATCAAATTATGCCTAGTACCCGATACTACATTGACAAGTTCCTCACTACATTCCAATTTTCAATGGCAAATAACTTACATACAGTTGTTTATTGAGAAACGATTCCACACTTTCTAAAAGCAACGCTGTATGGGCCCTTGCTAAACATGAGAGAATGTCAATATAAGATGATCTAGCCAACAAGAACGCAATAGGAAATAGATAAGCTCTCCACTTCCTCTGTGTAGCGTGTATCATTAGAAACATTTGTGGATGGAAACATACGCCAATCAAAAGAAGTTGCATTTATTATATTTCCAATAATTTCATTCAATCAACCATAAAATTCCAAGCTAATTCAATACACATTTGGTGTGTGAATGCACAATGAAACATATGAAAGAAAAGGAATAAGAGCAATATGTAAATTTACATGGCAGAAAGAAAGTCACATTGAAGGCAGTTTTAAATTGTTCGTTGGGAACTACTTTATAATTTGGGTAGGCCTTGGCAGCTGCTGATTCACTGTATGCACCAGGAACACCCTGAAAAAAGAATAAGAAGAAGATTCCAGAAGGTGCTGAGAAATGAAGTAAAATTGGGGGCCTGTTTGTATGCACGTGGGTCATTTCCCATCAGAGTAGGCCCACCATGAGATATGTCGACTATGGAACCCATTATAAAAGATTGTTTGTATGCATGTGGGTCATTTCCCATGGGTAACTGAACATTGATATCAAATACCTGACCCAAAGTAAGACAGTGAGGTCCAATTGCCATCATATAATATTCACTACAGAATATGAAGACAAATCAAGACTTGCAGATAGACACATTCAAAAATAGAACCTTGAACTAGTTGTTCATTGTTCAGCAACAGCTTTCCTTTGGCTGCGTCACCAAAAAGCATTTGCAATATTGGGTTCACTATGTGACCAACTCCAACCAAAAACAGAAAACGAAGGTAAGCATTGCTGCAATTGTAAGTTTTAGCTTATTATAACTGGTTAAACATCCACGTATAGAACTAGCCATTTATTTCAATTATCAAAGACAACTGAAATAGAAAAGGAGACACAGTGCTGAACTTAGAAGATTATTTCTAGGTTAAAGTAGAACACATCAAAATAAACCCCTAGCACTACCTTAACTTCCCCTTATTAGGAGTTGTTGGCCAAAACATTACATTTCAGAATAAAGGACCTAATGCATTTGATGATGCTTCAACTCTTCGCTGGTACAGGGATTGAAGGCTCTCATCTTGCTCCATACTGCAGTGTCAGAAATTATGAAACATAGAACACAAGAAACAGATACCAAAATGTAACAGCAGTTCAAACAAAGTAAAAGGTACACAGTAGAAAGATGCAAGTAAATTTTCAGGCAATTTACATGAGTTCAACAAGCCAATTAAAAGAAAAAGATATCAGCAAGACAAAGTAACTTCTGATGTGGCTTGCCATTACTAGCCCATTCTCACTTCGAATATCAAAGACAAAACCTTCATCAGAAGAGAAATGAATGTAACCAAAACGAGAACTGAAGGTCACCAAACTTCATGGAGATGGAGAGGCTTGTATTTAAATGATCTTGATTGTCCATTTTATATGGAGAGGCTTCTATTTAAAAAATACACTCAAGAGGATCCTTTCCATTGTTTAGATGATTTTTATCAAATCTAAATGCAAACTAATGACCCACCCAAAAATTGCCATGTCTAAGCTATCAATTGCGTGCAATGATCAAACACCATTTTATGGAACTAGTAGACATTAAAAAAATGGAGCCTGAAATTAAATATACAAGCAGACTCTTGTGAACTTACCTCCAATGGTTTTGTGACCACCGGTAAAAGTCATCGTAAAAGCAGCACCCAAACATCAACATGCACCCCAAGTTGCATTCAGTTATACACTTGAAAGGGGCCAGATTTCCACATCAAGCATCAGTTACATACATATAACACAGAAGGACAAAAGTATCGCCTTCAACATGTGCGTGCATGTGGCCTCAACTGCTGTAGTAGACCATGACTGTCAACCAAATTTCCTCACCAAAAATTCAGATCACAAACCATCATGGCATGTGTCCAATTTTTGTGGAAGCACAGAGTAAATGACTGACACACATCGTGCACAAGATGACCAACCTGTTATACAAAATGCCAATTACTGAAAATCTAAAAACCCAATGTAATCAACATATAAATTAAAATTGAAACAAGATTTCAAATTAAAATAAATCTATTACCTGTTGCGCATCTTTCCCATTGTAAGTTTGAAGACCTAACACAACCATTGGGCTTTGTTGTTACCATGACTAATGGTGAAGAAAGAGAAAATGGTAGAAATCAACAATACAAAAGAAAAAACAATGTCAGGGAAAATCTGCACTCCAAGAACATCTCGAACTCAAGATACCATATCATTTCCACAAACCACATCTTCATAAGCTTTATTTCTTCAAAAAGATTACAAGCATCATTTAAAAGCATTGCCAATCTACGAAATGGACACTTCTAGCTTATTTCTAAGAATATGAAATTTGTAGGCAATGCTGACAGTGGTGATTGAGAAGCTTTTGACTAATCAGGTATGTGATTACTGATGAATGACAAAGATCCGAACAACCAAGTCTAAACATACACAACTACATTTATTATGGAAGAAAAAAAAAAAGACTTGTTTTGTTCTCATTTCATGAAAAAATCTAAAAAGAAAAGAGAAAAGAACGAAAGAAAAAGGATTCTACTCAAAATAACAAAAAAAAAAAAAAAAATTAATCAAAAGAAATACAATTTCATCCCAAATCCCAAACAGATTCCCATATCTAAAAAAGAAAAAAATAGAAATGTTGGATATAAAAAAAAAAATCAGAGAATCTTAAGAGTACGTACAATAGTGTGGTCATAGATGGTGGTGGTGGATGGCTTTTAGGCATTGGGATTGAGGGGGCATGATAATTGTGGTCGGATTTGGTGCTCCTGCAGCCGAAATCATTTGTTCGACCTATGAATCTGGAACTTAGGGCAGTGGCTAGAGATGGGTTTCATCACCAATGGCGTTTGGGGAATGCAGTTGTCAGAAATGGTGGAGAGGTTGTTAATTTCACAGACGAAGATGGGTTTAGGATTTTGGAGCAACAGTTGGAGAAGACGGGTTTGTAAGATGTTTAGGGGTTGATGTCGTGGGGAAGACGGGTTTTGTAGGGTGTTGGGGATAGGGTTTGCTGGTCGGGGTTGCTACTAATGAAGAAGATTACAGGGGCTGATGATGATTGGGGACTGGAGATTTAGCGGGAGAGCAAGAGAGAGAGGGTGCGCGAGAAAAAAAAATCGCCCCTCTTTCTTATTTTTCGCTGTTTGGGGGAAACGGATCGGCTACTCACCCTACCACTAGCCAATGGCTAGTGGTCGGTGCTCAGTGGTCCCCACCATGATGTGTGTGTTTCATCCATGCCGTCCACCCATTGTCAAAGATAATTTTGTGTTACGAGCCCAAAAATGATGTTGATCCAATCTTAAGTGGACAGCATAGAGTAATTGAACTCCCACCGTTAAAAAAAATTTGGGGGCCATAAAAGTTTTGGATCAAGCTGACATATATTTTTCCCTTCGTCCAAGTCTGTATGACCTAATAAATAGGTTAGATGTCAAACAACCATTACAGTGGGCCCTAGGGGATTTTCAATGATGGACATTCAATCACTACGGTTTTCCCATGGTGTGGTCAACCTGAGATTTAGATCTAGCTCATTTTTGGGATCAAGCCCTGAATTTATGTTTCAAAATGGATGGATAGCGTGGATAAAACAAATACATCATTTTGGGGTCCAAATAGCACCAACCACTATCCACCTGGAGGTGGCAGCGTCATTAGCCAAACCGAAATCAGATTGGGTTGAGTTACCTAATAAGCTCTTATGGTACTGAGTGAACTCAGTTGGGCCCACCTTGAATGGACGTGGTTGTTCACAACCCCGAGTGTAGGGTCGCGATGAAATAATAATCTCGATGAGACCGAGGTCAAATCCACAAGAAGTAATCTCGTGAGTAATTTTAAAAACAACTAGAAGTAGATCTAGAATAAGTTGCAAATCTAAATCTGGAAATAAAGGAAGTAATTGTGAGAGATTTAATAAAAAAACTTTAGAAATTAAAGGTGGGAACTAGGGTTTCTAAGGATCCACTTGTAGAGATTAGGGAGATCTGTGCTTAATTCAAGGACACAACTGGAATCAGAGTCTCACCTTATCTAATTGGAAGATATCTCAGTAAAACCAAATTTGCACTTCCTTTGACCTAATTCTCAATAGATGAGAGTCGTGAGAACTGGAAGTGATTCCATCATAAAACCATGCCCAGGAGATAATGGCTCACAATAGGATATATCAATCTCATAACCAAATATAAGAGAATCATGAAGATTAGAAGTGATTCCATTATCTAACCATGCTTAAGGGACGATAGTGAACAACAGGATTTACTAACTTCACAATCTTAAAACATGAAAAGAGATACTCAAAGCTATCGTATATCTATTGTAATTTGAGTCACAACAAACCATTAAAAATAAAAAGTATTTCTTAAATATAAAACTAGAATCAAAGAGAGTTCAACTTAAACATGAATCAAAGTAATAAAAAATAACCTATTGTCGAGGGTCAAATATTGCATATTGGACCCCATTTATATCTTGGCTTTATGAACATGACACTACTTAATGTTCTATTTTGCTCACGTTTGTGTTGCAAGGTGAATTTGAGAGCTTATATTAGAAAAGGTGCTAAAAGCATGGTTTTGATGCTAAAAAATCACCAAGGTAAAGAATGGATCTTAGGAGATAAAGACTGAAGATTTCAAGGTCCAAAGATTCAAGAAAACTAAGTGGAGAAAGAATGAAGCTGAAAGAACAAGTATAGAATACACATTAACTATGTCATCAAGCACTGCTCAATGACATCGAATTTATAAAGGAAAATTGAGTTGGTCACTGGACAAATTGAAGACGTTTTTCAATGACTCGACAACTTGTTCGATAACTCGAAGCTTTGCTCGATGACATCAAAAACCTGTTCGATGACATTAAATTTTCTGTTGAATTTCGGCAAAACTCACTGGACATATTGAGCACCATTTTCGATTACTCAAAATACTCCTCAATGACATCAAAGACCTTCTTGATGACATCGAAGGTCTCTTCGATGACATCAAATTTATTGAAGAAATTAAATAAACTCTCTGAACTGTTTTAGACACATTATCGATTCCTCGAATAATGCTCGATGACATCGAAGGCCTCTTCAATGACATCGAAGGTAAGTTCGATGACATAGAAGGTTGCAGAATCCGGATGAAGCTACAAAAGTGAGGAAAAAACACATAGAAAAGACACCTTCGATGACATCGAAGGTTGTTCACTATCATCGAACAGATCGCATAAAGTTATACAGAGTTATGTGGAGTGCGTAAATTTAAGGCAGTTTCCGAATTTTTTTCAAGGAGGTCTTGCACAACTATAAATAAGAGTCCCCAGGGCATCCCTGGGCATAATCTAGGGTTTAAGGACTAGAGCAAAAGTGTGGAGAGCAATCGTCAATCGTTCTTCTTCTTCTTTCCTTAGTTTTTTATGTTTTCTTTTAGGGTTTTAGTTCCAATCATGTCTATGGTTGGCTAAACCTCTTAGATAGGGCTAAGAGGTGAAGCTTGCAGCATGATGGGATGTTTTCTATTACTTTGATTCATTTTTAAGTTGAACTCTCTTTGATTCTAGTTTGATATTTAAATAACTACTTTCAGTTTTTAATGGTTTGTTGTGACTCAAATGATCTGCGATAGCTTTAAGTATGTTCTTTTCATGAATTGAGATTGTGAAATTGGAAAATCTTGTTGTTCACCATCATCCCTTGGGCATGGTTGGATGACGGAATCCCTTCTAATCTTCATGATTCTCTTATGTTTAGTTATGAGATTGGTATATCCTATTGTGAACCATTGTCTCCAGGGCATGGTTTTGTGATGGAATCACTTCAAGTTCTCACAACTTTCATCCATTGAGAATTAGGTCAAAGGAAGTTCAGATTTGGTTTTATTGAGATATCTTCCAATTGGATAAGATGGGACTCTGATTCCAGCTATGTCCTTGAATCAAGCATAGATATCCCTGATCTCTATAAGTAGATCCTTGGAAACCCTAGTTCCGAGATTGAATTTCTTAACTTTTAGTCAAATAATTCACAATTACTCTCTCTACACGTCTAGATTTAGGTTTGCATCTTCTTCTAGTTCTACTTCTAGTTGCTTGCAAAATTACTCACGAGATTAGTCCTTGTGGATTCGACCTCTGTCTTACTGAGATTATTACAACATTGCGACACTACACTTAGGGTTGTGAATAAGTTTTTGGCATCGTTGTCGGGCATTAACGGTTGCATTTTTCTGAGATTAACTGGTTTTGGAATTAGTTTAAAATTAGAGTTTTTCTATTTTCCACTTTTAGGGTTAGGGTTTTTATGAATTATTTTAGAAACTAAGCTTTCTAATTCTAGGTTTAGAAACTTTCCTTTTCTATTTTTAGAAACTTTCCTCTTTTTACTTTCTAATTTTAAAATAGAAACTTTCCTAATTTGTTTTTAGAAACTAACTTTTTAATTTTTAGAAACTTTTTATTTTCTTTTTTTAGAAACTTTTTTTTTAAAAAAACTAGGTTGCTTTTCTTTTTTCCTTTTTAGAAACTAACTCACTTTCCTTTTTCTTTTGCAGGATCTTAACATAGAATCTTCTAATTTGGTAACTTCTTTCTAATTCTCTCTTTTTATTTCTAGATCTTTATTTCCTTCTTCTTTCTTTTAGGTTTAGGTTGGAATCTGAAATTGGGGGCTGAGAGTGTTTCATGCCCTAGTGGGTCCATGACAACACTCAACGTCTTTTGAGTGAAGGAGAATTGGTTGAGGGGTTATCTATCCATCACAAGATTAGACACCACTCAAGATCCTCAGAGTTAATTGAAGTTATAGCTGCAAATCAACCTATAAATCAACTGGTGAATCAGCCGCAACCTTGAGTTGCAGAAGTCTAGGATGAGAATGAGGTGCACCATACACCTCTGCCTCATACTTTACAAGATTACTTACAACCGGCGGGGGAGAGCACCCCTTCTTGTATGGTTTTTCCAGGAAACACAGGAAATATGGATATCAAACCTGGAGTGATCCAAGTCCTTCCAAAGTTCCTTAGACTTTAATCTGAAAGTCCATACCTGCACTTACAAGAGTTTTACGAGGTTATCACCACTTCATACTTTCTTAACATGTCTGAGGACACGGTCAGGCTGAAACTCTTTCCTTTTTCCCTGAAAGAAAAAGATAAGATGTGGTTGCACTCACTACGTCTGCGATCTATTGGCACATGGAATGACATGATGAAGGAGTTCATTAAAAAAATTTTCCATACCATAAGACGAACACCATTAGGAAGTCGATCATGAACTTCGCCGAAAAGGAAGATGAAACATTATTCCAATGTTGGGAGCGGTTCAGGGATTTCATCAGTTCATGCCTACAACACGGTTTTGAAACGTGGCGCATAACAACTTTCTTCCACGATGGACTGACATCTTCCATGCACCAATTTGTCAAGACAATGTGCAATGGGGAGTTCAAGAACAAGAATGTCGATGAGGTGTGGGATTACTTTGACAAACTCACTAAAACTGCATAATCATGGGACATCTCCCCAAAATCTAGCACCACATCTAAGCTTACTCAAGCAAGGGAGAGAGGTGGGATATACTTGTTGAAAGAGGATGACAATATAAATGCTAAGGTAGCTAGTCTCGCAAGGAAGGTCGAGGCCATGGAACTTAAGAAGGATAAGGCTAAGGAAGTTGTTTGCGGTATCTGTGCTTGCAACATACATACAATTGAAAATTGCCCAACGATACTTGGTTTAAGAGGCACTGAGCAATCGAATGCCATGAACAACTACAAAAGACCTTTCAGTGGACCCATCTCTAACATACACAATCCTAGTTGGAAAAATTATTCGAACTTTAGTTAGAGGAATGGACAAATTGCTACTTCTCAAGGAATCCCTAACCAATTCGTAAATTAAGGGAAACCTCAGGAGGATCTGGTCTGGAAACATATTCAGAACAAGAGCTTATCAATCAAATTATATTGCAAACCCTTCAAGACCTTTCAACGGCCATACAAGGGCATGAGACAAAAAATTCAATTGGGGAAAAGGGGATTCTTCCAGCCCAACCTTTCCCCAATCCTAAACTGCAATACGAAATAAGTGATCCAAGCTCTTCAAATCAAATGGAGTAAGCTACGTCTATCATGACTCTTAAGAGAGGGAAGATAATTGACAAATCTATTCCGGTAAGGGATGAAAAGTCTAAGGACCCAGAAGTAGATGAAACTAATAGACCTATCAACACTCCACATGGATTAGAACCGAAACCTCCGAGCAAGCCCATTGCACCATTCCCCTAATGGTTGATTGCACCAAAACATCTCTCTGACACTCAGGACATTATAGAGGTGTTAAAACAAGTGAAGGTCAATATTCCTTTACTGGATGTAATTAAACAAATACCTTCATATGCCAAATTTCTGAAGGACTTGTGCACGACTAAGAGGCAGCAAAATATCAAAAAGAAAATTTTTCTGACAGAAAAAGTGAGTATCATCCTAAAGCAAGATGCGCCATAGAAATGCAAAGATCCCGGTAGCCCAACCATTGTTTGTGTAATTGGAAATTACCGCATTGAGCACGCACTTCTTGATTTAGGAGCGAGCATAAATCTGATCCCATACTCGGTCTACGAATAACTGAGTCTAGGTGAATTAAAACCCACCCGGACTGTATTACAACTTGTCGATTGCTTAGTTCCTGTATCGAGAGGGGTAATTAAGGATGTGATGGTCTAGGTTAACAAATTCTACTACCCGGTAGATTTTATCTTCCTAGATACTCAACCCATCGTCGATATGAGCACTCAAATTCCTGTCATTCTTGGTCACCCATTCCTTGCCACATCAAATGCAATCATTAATTGCAGGAATTGAGTCATGAATTTGTCTTTTGGAAACATAACATTAGAGTTGAATATCTTTTTCAATATAGGCAAAAAAGTAGAGGATGATCATGATGCCCATGATGTTAACTTGATTGATTCTTTCATGGAAGATAGAACACTTTTGACCTTATCTTCTGACCCTCTAGAAACATGTATGGCCCACTCCCATGATTTGGATGATGATATGATTAGGGAGACGGGGGTCATGCTTGATACCGTGCCGGTACTTGAAGTTAACTGGTGGAGGTCACAATTTGAAGAATTGCCCCAAAATGATGTAGTGCCTCTACCATCTAACCTCAAGCCACCGAAGTTTAACCTAAAACCTTTGCCCTCTGATTTGAAATATGTTTATTTAGGTCGAGATGAGACATACCTAGTGGTGATTTCTTCTGCCTTGAGTAAGAACAAGAGAGTATGCCCATTTCTACTCTCATTGAGTATAAGGGAGCCTTTGGATGGTCGATTACGGATCTCAAGAGAATTAACCCTTCGATTTGTACTGACCACATTATCTAGAGGATAATGCGAAGACCTCCCGACAACTACAACGTAGATTAAATTCAAACATGAAGGAAGTCGTTAAGGCCAATGTTCTTAAGCTATTAAATGTGGATATCATATACCCTATACCCGATAGTCAATGGGTGAGTTCAACTCAGGTAGTTCCTAAGAAGTCCGGAATCACCGTCGTAGTCAATGCCAATAATGAACTCGTGCCTACTAGAGTTACTACTGGTTGGAGAATGTGCATTGGCTACATGAAGTTGAATACCGTTACAAGGAAAGAACACTTCCCTTTGCCCTTCATTGATTAAATTTTGGAAAGGCTAGCTAGTCATTCTTATTATTGTTTCCTTGATAGATATCCAGGCTACAATCAGATCGAGATAGCCTTTGAAGACCAAGAAAAGACCACGTTCACATGTCCCTTTGGCACATTTGCTTACCAAAGGATGCCATTCGGACTATGTAATGCCCCTGCCACTTTTCAGCGATGTATGTTAAGTACTTTTCTGATATGGCAGGGCAGTATTTAGAGGTCTTCATGGATGATTTCTCAATTTTTCGTCCATCCTTCAGCGAATGCTTAAAAATTTTTAAAAATGTGCTGAAGCGATGTGAGGAAAGGAATTTGTTATTGAATTGGGAGAAGTTTTATTTCATGGTTCATAAGGGAATCGTCCTTGGACATATCATCTCGTCTAAGGAAATTGAGATAGATAAGGCTACGATTGATTTTATCTCTAACTTACCTCCACCCAAGAACATACGAGATATGCGGTCCTTTTTAAGACACTCTTGATTTTACACAAGATTCATAAAGGACTTTAGTCACCTCTCTCGTCCTTTATGCAATCTACTTCAAAAGGACATCCCATACGAGTGGACTGAGCAATGTTAAGAAGCTTTTACTAAGCTCAAGGGCATGTTAACCACTGCACCTATCATGCAGCCACCCAACTAGATCCTCCCTTTTGAACTTATGTGTGATGCATCGGACTATGCTCTTGAGTCGGTTTTAAGCCAGAGAAATGAAAAGAAGCCGTACATTATTTATTACACAAGTAGAACACTAAATCTTACCCAAGTGAACTACTCTACTACGGAAAAAGAACTCTTAGTCGTGGTGTTCGTTTTAGACAAATTTAGATCCTATTTGATCAGATCCAAGATCGTTATTTACACAAATCATACGACACTCATGTATCTCCTTTCTAAGAATGATGTTAAGCCCCACCTGATAAGATGAATTCTCCGACTCCAAGAGTTCGATTTTGAAATAAAAGATAAAAAGGGAGTAGAGAACGTAGTGGCTAACCATCTTTCCTGCCCTGACCTCTTTGATTCCCCTAAGACGATACATATGAATGACATGTTCCCTGACGAACAAATATTTAAAGTCTCTCATTCACCTTGGTTTGTAGATATTGCTAATTATCTTGCTACAGGTTTCACGCCAACACATTGGACTGTGCAAGATAAGAAAAAATTCTTCACCAAGGTACTCAAATTCTTCTGGAATGATCCATATCTGTTTAAATACTGCCCAAACCAAATCTTAAGGAGATGTTTACCAGACAATGAACACCAAAGTGTCATCTCCTTTTATCATTTTCAGGCATGTGGTGGTCACTTTTCTTCTAAAAAGACCACAACCAAAATTTTGCAGTATAGATTTTACTGGCCCTCTATGTTCAAGGATAGTCATGAGTTTTACAAAGCTTGTAAGTGTTGTTAGAAATTGGGAGCATTGTCCCGTCAAAACATGATGATGCCCTTAAACCCCATTCTGATCATTAAAGCATTTAATTGCTAGGGCATCGATTTCATGAGACCATTCCCCCAATGTTTTGGAAATTTATATATTTTGATCTCCATAGAATATGTCACTAAACGGGTCAAAGTAATTCCATGTCGGAAAAAATGATCATCAAACAGTTATTAAATTCTTAAAGGAGAACATCCTTTTTTGGTTCGGAACGCCTTGAGCCATCATTAGTGATGGAGGTTCACATTTTTGTAATTGGCCATTTGTGAACTTAATGAAGAAATATGGCATCTCTCACAAAGTAAGCACTCCATACCACCCACAAACAAATGGGCAAACTGAGATTACAATAGGAAAATTAAACATATCTTGGAAAAGACGGTCAACTTTGACCATAAGGATTGGTTAATCCACTTGACCAATGCCTTATGGGCTTACCGTACTGCATTCAAAACCCTTATTAGAATGTCGCCCTTTAGACTTGTATATGGGAAGGCTTGCCACTTGCCTGTGGAGTTGGAACATAGAGCCTATTGGGCTATTAAAAATCTGAATTTCGATCTGGACAATAACGGCTCGCTACGCAAACTTTAGTTTAATGAACTTGAAGAAATCCAGAATGATGCGTACGAGAACTTGAGAATTTACAAGGGATATGATGAAGGTGTTTCATGACTAACACATTTTTTGAAAATCATTCACAACAAGTCAGAAAGTCCTCTTGTACAATTCTCGGTTACATCTCTTTCCAAGTAAGCTTCGATCTCGTTGGACCGACTCCTTTAGTATTACTAATTTTTTTCCTCAAGGGGCTATCGAGATAAAGAATCCAAATAATAGCAATGAATTCAAAGTAAATGAACATCGGTTAAAGCCATTTATTGAGAAATTTGACTCAGAGGACATGTCCATACCTCCGACTGATCTTATGTACTCGGATTGACCTCTTAGTCTGATAAAGGTATAGGTAGGTTTATCGCTTTTATAGAACTAGGGTAGTTTGTTTCCGTTATTTTAGGACTGTTTGCTTATACTTTGTTGAGTTTTGTTTAGTACTAACCTATCTTCACATTAAGATTATTAGAAATGCCTCAAAATTCCTTCTTTAGGTATTTCCTTTTTATCACTTCCCTTTTCTTTTCATTGTCTCTTTTGCATTACATGCTTATTCTTTTACACTAAGGATAATGTAGATTTTTCATTTGGGGGTGAGGGATTAGGTAACTTAATCAATATTTTCTCAGTTTTAATAAAAAATTTTAAAAATTCTCAATGATTCAAGTTGAAATCTGTTTGGGAAGCGATGAATTGTATACTTAAGAATGCTTTGGGTATGATAAGATAGAAATTGAATTTTGGATTGTTAGAGTTAATTACCTAAGTAATTTATCACTTAAGTTCTTGCACTCAATTGATTAAGAGGAAGTTTGAATATCATGTTAATCCAAATCACAAACACACTCAATCTACTTTCTGTAAGATATATTAGAAGTTATGATTGTTAATATGTGAATTATTGATAGATGGAGAGAAGCGAGTTTGGAGAATTGTATCCACCTTAAAAAAAGAGAGGAGAGAGAAAGAACCAATTAAAAAACAAGAGATCGACAAAGAGGCCATAAACAAAGGAAACGAATGGAAAAATAAAAAGAATGAATAAAAATTGACCATCGATATAAAATCAAAAACTGAAAAATGAAGGAAAAGGGGATAAGTTCGGAATCAGTACTTGAGTTTCAAACTAATCTTGAAGTGATGAGCATGGCTAATTTGATAGTATTCATATGGGAAGTAAATTGATTTTCACTGAGCACATTAAAAAACTTGATATGCAAATTTTGATTTAATAGATAAAGAATTTATTTGATTGGTTGCTTATGTGATTTGGTTCAACGTTTTCAAAATCTCACTTTCATATCTTATTTCTACCCACTCATACTTGAGTGCACAAAAGATTGTTTTCTGAAAGAGATTTCTGACATTAAGAATTGAGATTTATTTTATGCATACTTTGCTTGGGACTAGCAAAATGCTGGTTGGGAATTGTGTTAAGGGTCAAATATTGCATATTGGACCCGATTTATATCTTGGTTTTATGAACATGATACTACTTAATGTCCTATTTTACTCATGTTTGTGTTGCAAGGTGAATTTAAGAGCTTGGATTGGAAAAGGTGCTAAAAGCATGGTTTTGACGCTAAAAAATCACCAAGGCAAAGAACGGATCTTAGGAGACAAAGATTGAAGATTTCAAGGTCCCAAGATTCAAGAAAACTAAGTGGAGAAGGAACAAAGTTGAAAGAACAAGTACATAATATACATTGATTGTGTCATTAAGCACTGCTCGATGACATCGAGGACACATTCGATGTCATCGACATCGAATTTATGAAGGAAAATTGAGTTGGTCACTGGACATATTGAAGACGTTTTTCGATAACTTGAGAACTTGTTCGATGACTCGAAGCTTTTCTCGATGACATCGAATTTTCTGTGAAATTTTGGCACAACTCGCTGAATGTATTGGGCACCATTTTCGATTACTCGAAGCATTCCTGACCTTCTCGATGACATCGAAGGCTTCTTCAATGACATCAAATTTATTGAAGAAATTGAATAAACTCTTTGGACTGTTTTGGACACATTATCGATTCCTCGAAAAATGCTAGATGACATTGAAGGTAGGTTCGATGACATAGAAGGTCGTAGAGTCTAGATGAAGCTATAAAAGTGCAGAAAAAGCATATACAAAATACACCTTCGATGACATCGAAGGCTGTTCGATGTCATGGAACGGATCACACAAAGTTACGAAGAGTTACATGGAGTGTATAAATTTGAGGCAGTTTCTGAATTTTTCCAAAGAGGTACGAAAGGAGGTGTTGCACAACTATAAATAGGAGTCCCTAGGGAATCCCTAAGCATAATCTAGGGTTTGAGGAGTGGAGAAAAAGCGTGGAGAGTCGTTATCAAGTGTTCTTCTTCTTCTTTCCTTCATTTTTCATGCTTTCTTTTAGGGTTTTAGTTCCAATCATGTTTATGGTTGGCTAAACCTCTTAGCTAGGGCTAAGAGGTGAAGCTTTTAGCTTGATGGGATGTTTTCTATTGCTTTGATTCATGTTTAAGTTGAACTCTCTTTGACAATTAAATAAATACTTTTAGTTTTTAATGGTTTGTTGTGACTCGAATTACAATAGATTTTGATAGCTTTGAGTATGTTCTTTTCATGAATTGAGATTGTGAAATTAGGAAATCTTATTGTTCACTATCGTCCCTTGGGCATGGTTGGATGATAGAATCCCTTCTAATCTTCATGATTCTCTTATGTTTGGTTATGAGATTGATATATCCTATTGTGAGCCATTGTCTCCTTGGCATGGTTTTGTGATGGAATCACTTCTAGTTCTCACAACTCTCATCCATTGAGAATTAGGTCAAAGGAAGTTCAAATTTGGTTTTACTAAGATATCTTCCAATTGGATAACATGCGACTCTAATTCTAGTTATGTCCTTGAATCAAGCATAGATCTCCCTAATCTCTACAAATGAATCCTTGGAAACCCTAGTTCCCACCTTTGAATTTCTTAAGTTTTAGTTAAATAATTCACAATTACTCTCTCTACACTTCCATATTTAGGTTTACATCTTCTTTTAGTTCTACTTCTAATTGCTTTCAGAATTACTCATGAGATTAGTCCATGTGGATTCGACCTCGGTCTTACTGAGATTATTACTACATCGTGACCCCACACTTGGCGTTATGAACACCCATCACGCTATAAGCTTCGCCTCTTGGCCCTATCTAAGAGGTTTAGCCAACCATAGACATGATCAGAACTAAAACCCTAGAAGAAAGCATGAAAAACTAAGGAAGGAAGAAGAAGAACGCTTAGCAATGGCTCTCCACTCTTTTGCTCCACTACTCAAACCCTAGATTTTTCCTAAGGATGTCGTGGGGACTCCTATTTATAGTTGTGAAACACCTCCTTTTGCACCTCTTTAGAAAAATCCAGAAACTGCCTCAAATTTATGCACTCCGCTAACTCTACGTAACTTTGCGCGATCCATTCAATGACATTGAACAGCCTTTAATGTCATCGAAGGTGTCTTTATGTGTGCTTTTTCATGCTTTTTTTTACTTCATCCAGACTCTGTAACCTTCTACGTCATCGAACCTACCTTTGATGTCATCGAAGAGGCCTTCGATGTCATCGATCATTGTTCGAGGAATCGATAATGTGTCCAAAATAGTCCAGAGAGTTTATTCAATTTCATCAATAAATTAGATGTCATCGAAGAGACCTTCGATGTCATTGAGCATATCTTCGATGTCATCAAGGATTGCTTCGAGTAATCGAAAATTGTCCACAATATGTCCAGTGAGTTTTGCCGAAATTCCATAGAAAATCATCGAGCAGGTCTTCGATGTCATCGAGCAAAGCTTCGAGTCATCGAACAAGTTCTCAAGTCATCGTAAAACATTTTCAATTTATCCAGTGACCAACTCAATTTTTCCTTATAAATTCGATGTCATCGACCTGTGTTCAATGTCATCAAATGTGTCCTTGATATCATCGAGCAGTGCTCGATGACACAGTCAATGTGTATTCTGCACCTGTTCTTTCGGCTTCATTCCTTCTCCACTTGGTTTTCTTAAATTTTGGGACCTTGAAATCTTCAATCTTTGTCTCCTAAGATCCATTCATTGCCTTGGTGATTTTCAAATGTCAAAACCATGCTTTTAGCACCTTTTCCAATCCAAGCTCTCAAATTCATCTTGCAACACAAACATGAGTAAAATAGGACATTAAGTAGTATCATGTTCATAAAACTAAGATATAAATGAGGTCCAATATACAATATTTGACCCTCAGCACAATTCCCAACCAACATTTTACTAGTCCCGAGCAAAGTATGCTTGAAAAAAATCTCAATGTTTGATGTCAGAAATCTTTTTCAAAAAACAATCTTTTATGCCCTCAAGTATGAATGGGTAGAAATAAGATATGAAAGTGAGATTTTGAAAACTTAGAACCAAATCACA
The DNA here is from genome assembly GCF_029962835.1 of Magnolia sinica. Classification (NCBI taxonomy): domain Eukaryota; kingdom Viridiplantae; phylum Streptophyta; class Magnoliopsida; order Magnoliales; family Magnoliaceae; genus Magnolia; species Magnolia sinica. The sequence continues at coordinate 57,460,328 of NC_080575.1, read as the reverse complement.
TAAGCAACCAATTAAATAAATTCCTTATCCATTAAATCGAAATTTGCATGTTAAGTTTTTCAATGTGCTAAGTGAAAATCAACATACTTCCCGTACGAGTACTATCAATTCATCATATTAGCCATGCTCATCACTTCAAGATCAGTTTGAAACTCAAGTACTGATTTTGAACTTATCCCATTTTTCTTCTTTTTTCCAGATTTTTTTTATTTTATATCGACGATCAATTTTTATTTATTCTTTTTATTTTTGCATTCTTTTCCTTTTTTTTCATGACCTCTTTGTCGATCCCTTATTTTTTAATTGGTTCTCTCTCTTTTTTTTTTAAAGGTGGATACAATTCTCCAGACTAACTTATCACCGTTTATCAATGATTCACATACTAACAATCAGAACTTTTAATATATCTTACAGAAGACAGATTGAGTGTGTTTGGGATTTAGATTAACATGATATTCAAACTTGCTCTTAATCAATTGAGCGCAAGAACTTAAGTGATAAATTACTTAGGTGATTAACTCTAATAATCCAAAATTCAATCTCTATCTTATCATACCCAAAGCATTCTTAAGTATACAATTATCACTTCCTAAATAGATTTCAACTTGAATTATTGAAATTTTTAAAAAAATTTGCTCAAAACTGAGAAAATACTGATTCAGTTGCCTAATCCCCCATCCCCAAACGAAAAATCTACATTATCCTCAGTGTAAAAGAATAAGCATGCAATTCAAAAGAGGCAATGAAAAGAAAATGGAAGTGATGGAAAGGTAATACCTAAAGAAGGAATTCTGAGGCGTTTCTAATAATCTTAATGTGAAGAGAGGTTAGCACCAAACAAAACTTAAAAAAGTATAAGTTAATTATCCTAAAATAATGGAAACAAACTACCCTAGTCCTATGAAAGCGATAAACCTACTTATACCTCCATCAGACTAGGACGTCAATCTTAGTACATAGGATCAGTCAGAGATATGAACATGTCCTTTAAATCAAATTTCTATACAAATGGCTTTAACCAATGTCCATTTACTTTGAATTCATTGTCATTGTTTGGATTCTTTATCTTGACAGCCTCATGAGGATAAACATTAGTAATAGTGAAGGGGCCGGTCCAACAAGAACGAAGCTTACTTGGAAAGAGATGTAACTAAGAATTGTACAAGAGGACTTTCTGACCTAGTCTGAATGATTTTCGAAGAATGTGTTGGTCATGAAACCCCTTCATCCTATCTTTGTAAATTCTAGAGTTCTCGTATACATCATTCCGTATTTCTTCAAGTTCATTCAACTGAAGTTTGCGTGTGAGCCAGCGTTGTCCACATTGAAATTTAGATTTTTAATAGCCCAGTAGGCCCTATGTTCCAACTCCACAGGTAAGTAGTAAGCCTTCCCATAAACAAGTCTAAAGGGAGATATTATAATAGGGGTTTTGAATATAGTGCAGTAAGCCCATAAGGCGTCGGTCAATCGGATTGACCAATCCTTATGGTCAAGGTTAACCTTCTTTTCTAAGATGTGTTTAATTTTCCTATTGAAAATCTCATCTTACCCACTTGTTTGTGGGTGGTATGGAGTGCTCACTTTGTGAGAGATGTCATATTTCTTCATTAAGTTTGCAAATGGCCTATTACAAAAATGTGAACCTCCATCACTAATGATGGATGAGGCGTACCGAGAAAGGATATTCTGTTTTAAGAATTTAATGACCATTTGATGATCATTGTTCCGGAATGGTAATGGTTCGACCCATTTAATGACATAGTCTACGGCAAGCAAAATATATAAATTCCTAAAAGATTAGGGAATGGTCCCATGAAATCGATGCCCTAGCAATCAAATGCTTCAATGACCAGAATGAGGTTCAAAGGCATCATGTTTCGATAGGACAATGCTCCCAATTTCTGGCAACGCTCACGAGCTTTATAAATTCATGAGTATCCTTGAACATAGTGGGCCAGTAAAAGCTGCACTGCAGAATTTTGGCCATGATCTTTTTAGCAAAAAAGTGACCACCACATGCCTGAGAATGACAGAAAGAGATGACACTTTGGTGTTCATTGTCTGGCACACATCTCCTTAAGATTTGATTTAGGAAATAGTTAAACAGATATGGATCATCCTAGAAGAATTTGTGTACCTCGATGAAGATTTTTTTTTTTCTTATCGTGTTGGCATGAAACTTGTAGCAAGATAATTAGTAATATCCGCAAACTAAGGTGAATGGGAGACTTTGAACAGTTGTTCGTCAGGGAACATGTCATTTATATGTGTCGTCTCAAGGGAATCAGAGAGATCAAGGTGAGAAAGATGGTCGGCCATTACGTTCTCTATTCCATTTTTATCTTTTATTTCCAAATCAAATTCTTGGAGTAGGAGGATCCATCTTATCAGGCGGGGCTTAACATCATTCTTAGAAAGAAGATACTTGAGCGCCTCATGATCTGTGTAAATAATGATCTTGGATCCGATCAAATAAGACCTAAATTTGTATAAAGCGAACACCACAACTAAGAGTTCCTTTTTTGTAGTAGAGTAGTTCACTTGGGCATGATTTAGAGTTCTACTTGCGTAATTAGTAACATTGGGCTTCTTTTCTTTTCTTTGGCCTAAAACTGCCCCAAGAGCATAATTAGACGCGTCACACATATGTTCAAAAGGGATGCACCAATCGGGTGGCTGCATGATAGGTGTAGTAGTTAACATGCCATTAAGCTTAGTAAAAGCTTCCTGGCATTGCTCAGTCCACTCGTAAGGTGTATCCTTTTGAAGTAGATTGCATAAAGGACGAGAGAGGTGACTAAAGTCCTTTATGAATCTTCTGTAAAATCCAGTGTGTCCTAAAAAGGATTGCACATCTCACATATTCTTAAGTAGATGTAAGTTAGAGATAAGACCAATCTTAGCCTTATCTACCTCAATTCCCTTAGACGAGATGATATGTCCAAAGAAAATTCCCTTACGAACCATGAAATGACACTTCTCTCAATTCAGTACCAAATTCTTTTCCTCACATCGCCCAGCACATTTTTAAAATTTTTCAACCATTCGCTGTAGGATGGACCAAAAATTGAGAAATCATCCATGAACACCTATAAATATTGCCCCACTATATCAAAAAAAAATACTCAACATACATTACTAAAAGGTGGCGGGGGCATTACATAGTCCAAATGGCATCCTTCGGTAAGCAAAGGTGCCAAAAGGACATTTGAACATGGTCTTTTCTTAGTCTTCAAGGGCTATCTTGATCTGATTGTAACCCAAATATTTGTTAAGGAAACAGTAATAGGAATGACTAGCTAGCCTTTCCAAAATTTGATCGATAAAGGGCAAAGGAAAGTGGTCATTCCTCGTGACGGTATTTAACTTCCTATAGTCATTGCACATTCTCTAACCAGTAGTGACTCTAATTGGCATAGTTCATTATCAGCATTGTATGCAATGGTGATTTTAGATTTTTTAGGAACCACCTAAGTTGGACTCACCCATTGACTATCGGATATAGGGTATATGATACCCATATCCAATAGCTCAAGAACCTTGGCCTTAACTACTTTCTTCATGTTTGGATTTAATATAAGTTGTGGTTGCCGGGAGGTCTTCACATTATCATCTAGATAAATGTGTTGAGTGCAAATCAAAGGGTCAATTGCCTTGAGGTCCGCAATCGACCATCTAAGGGATCCCTTATGCTCAATAAGAGTATAGATAAGCATACTCTCTTATTCTTGCTCGAGGTGGGAAGAAATCACCACCAGGTATGTCTCATCTTGACCTAAATAGACATATTTGAAATTAGAGAGCAATGGTTTTAGGTCAAGCTTTGAGGCACTACATCAGTTTGGGGCAATTCTTCAAATTGTGGCTTCCACTGGTTAACTTCAAGTACCAACACAGTATCAAGCAAGGCCACCATCTCCCTAATCATATCATCGGAGTGGGCTAGGCACATCTCTAGAGGGTCAGAGGACAAGGTCATCAGAGTTCTATCCTCCACGAAAGAATCAATCAAGTTAACATCGTAGGCATCATTATCATCCTCTACCTGTTTGCCTATATTGAAAAAGATATTCAACTCCAATTTCATATTTCCAAAAGACAAAATCATGACTTCATTCTTGCAATTAATGATTGCATTTGATGTGGCAAGGAATGGGCGACCAAAAATGACAGGAATATGTGTGATCATGTCCATGATGGGTTGAGTATCCAAGACAATAAAATCCACCAGGTAGTAGAATTTGTCAACTTGGACCAACACTTCCTCAATTACCCCTCTCAAAATACGAATTGAGTGATTAGCAAATTGTAATGTGGTTCAGGTGGGTTTCAATTCACTCAAACCTAGTTATTCGTAGATCGAGTTAGGAATCAGATTTACGCTCGCTCCTAAGTCAAGAAGTACGTGTTCAATCCAATAATTACCAATTACACAAGGGATGGTTGGGCTACTGGGGTCTTTATATTTTTATGGCACATCTTGATTGAGGATGGCACTCACTTTTTTTGTCAGAAAAATTTTCTTTTTGATACTTTACCGCCTCTTAGTCATGCACAAGTCTTTCAAAAATTTAGCATGTGAAGGTATTTGTTTAACCGCATCCAATAAAGGAATATTGACCTTCATTTGTTTCAACACCTCTAGAATGTCCTGAGTGTTAGAGAGAGGTTTTGGTGCAATCAACCGTTGGGGGAATGGCGCAATCATCTTGCTTTGGAGTTCCGGTTCTAACTCTTGTGGAGTATTGCTAGGTCTATCAGTTTCATCTACTTCCAAGCCCTTAGACTTTTCAGTCCTTACCAGAATAAATTTGTCAATTATCTTCCCACTCCTAAGAGTGGTGATAGACTTAGCTTGCTCCATTTAATTTGAAGAGCTTGGATCACTTATTTCATATTGCGGTTTAGGATTGGGGAAAGGTTGGGGTGGAAGAATCCCTTTTTTTCCAATTGAATTTTTTGTCTCAAGCCCTTGTATGGCCTTTAAAAGGTCTTGAAGGGTTTGCAATATACTCTGATTGATAAGCTCTTAGTTTTGAACATGTTTCCAAACCAAATCCTCTTGAGGTATCCCTGGATTCAAGAATTGGTTAGGGATTTCAAGAGGCGTAGCAGTTTGTCCATTCCTCCAACTAAAGTTTAGATGATTTCTCCAATTAGAATTGTATGTGTTAGAGATGGGTCAATTGAAAGGTCTTTGGTAGTTGTTTACAGCATTTGATTGCTCATTCAGTGCCTCTTAAAAAGCAGGTATTGTTAGATAATTTTCAGTTGTATGTATGTTACATGCACAAATACCGCAAACAACTTCCTTAACCTTTTCCTTCTTAATTTCCCTGGCCTCAACCTTCCTTGCGAGTCTGGCCACTTTAGCATTTATATCATCATCCTCTTTTAGCAAGTATATCCCACCCCTCCCTTACTTGAGTAAGCTTAGATGTGGTGCTAGATTTTAGAGAGATGTATCATGATTGTGCAGTTTCAACTTGTCTGCTAAAGTAATCCCACACCTCATCGACATTTTTATTCATGAATTCTCCATTACACATCGTCTAGACGAATTGGTGCATGGAAGATGTCAGTCCATCGTGGAAGAAAGTTGTTATGCACCACGTCTCAAAACCATGTTGTAAACATGAACTGACGAGATCCTTAAACCGCTCCCAAAATTGGAAGAATGTTTCATCTTCCCTTTGGGCGAGTTCATGATTGATTTCCTAATGGTGTTCGTCTTATGGTATGGAAATTTTTTTTATGAACTCCTTCATCATGTCATTCCATGTGCTAATAGATTGCAGACGTAGTAAGTGCAATCATGTCTTAGCTTTTTCTTTCTAGGAGAAAGGAAAGAGTTTTAGCTTGACCATGTCTTTAGACACTTTAGGAAAGTATAAAGTGGCTATAACCTTGTCAAATTCTTGCAAGTGTAGGTATGAACTTTCAGATTCAAGTCCAAAGAACTTTGAAAGGAGTTGGATCACTCCAGGTTTGATATCCATATTTCTTGTGTTTCCTGGAAAAACCATACAAGAAGGGGTGCTCACCCCCACCGGTTGTAAGTAATCTTGTAAAGTACGAGGCGGGGGTGTATGGTGCACCTCGTTCTCATCCTAGACTTTCACAACTCGAGGTTGCGACTGATTCACCAGTTGATTTATAAGTTGATTTGCAGCCATAACCTCAATTAACTCTGAGGATCTCGAGTGGTGTCTAATCCTGTGATGGATAGATAACCCCTCAACTAATCCTCCTTCACTCATAAGACATCGAGTGTTGTCACGGACCCACTTGGCCACGAAACACTCTCAGCCCTCTATTTCAGATTCTAACCAAAACCTAAAAAAAATAAAAATAGATAGAGAGTTAGAAAGAAGTTACCAAATTAAAAGTTTTTATATTAGAATCCTGCAAAAGAAAAGGGAGAGTGAGTTAATTTCTAAAAAGGAAATAAGGAAAGCAACCTAGTTTCTTAAAAAAAATGAAAGAGGAATGTTTCTAAAAGCTGAAAATAGAAAGTTTCTAAAAAAAATTAGTTAAAAAAAAAACAAAGTAGGAAAGTCTCTATCCTCGATTTAGAAAGTAGTTTCTAAAAACAGAAAAGGAAAGTTTCTAAACTTAGAATTAGAAAGCAAAGTTAGTTTCTAAAATAATTCAGAAAACCCAAATCCTAAAAATAGAAAATAGAAAAACCCTAATCTTAAACCAATTCCAAAACTAGTCAATCTCAGGAAAATGCAACCGTTAATCCCTGTTAATGGTGCCAAAAACTTGTTCACAACCCCAAGTGTAGGGTCGTGATGCAGTAATAATCTCGTTGAGACTGAGGTCAAATCCATAGGAACTTATCTCATGAGTAATTCTGAAGCAACTAGAAGCAGAACTAGAAAGAGTTGCAAATCTAAATTTGGAAATAAAGGAAGTAATTGTGAGAGATTTAATGAAAAACTTGAGAAATTAAAGGTGGGAACTAGGGTTTCCAAGGATCCACTTGTAGAGATAAGGGAGATCTATGCTTGATTCAAGGACACAACTGGAATCAGAGTCCTACCTTATCCAATTGGAAGATATCTCACTAAAACCAAATCTGAACTTCCTTTGACCTAATTCTCAATGGATGAAAGTTGTGAGAACTGGAAGTGATTCCATCACAAAACCATGCCCAAGAGACAATGGCTCACAATAGGATATACCAATCTCATAACCAAACATAAAAGAATCATGAAGATTAGAAGGGATCCAATCATCTAACCATGCCTAAGGGACGATGGTGAACAACAGGATTTACTAACTTCACAATATCAAAACATAAAAAGAGATACTCAAAGCTATCGCAGATCTATTGTAATTTGAGTCACAACAAACCATTAAAAACTAGAAGTATTTCTTAAATATTAAACTAGAATAAAAGAGAGTTCAACTTAAACATGAATCAAAGTAACAGAAAACATCTTATCATGCTACAAGCTTCACCTCTTAGCCCTAACTAAGAGGTTTAGCCAACCATAAACATGATTAGAACTAAAACCCTAAAACAAAGCATGAAAAACTAAGGAAGAAGAAGAATGCTTGGCGATGGCTCTCCACACTTTTGCTTGCTCCTCAAACCCTTGATTATGCTCAGGGATGCCCTAAGGACTCCTATTTATAGTTGTACAATACCTCCTTTCGCACCTCTTTGGAAAACTCTGAAAACTGTCTCAAATTTACGCACTCCACGTAACTCTGAGTGACTTTGCGCGATCCGTTTGATGAAATCGAACAACCTTCAATGTCATTGAATGTGTCTTTTGTATGTATTTTTTTTGCACTATTGTAACTTCATCCAGACTCTACGGCCTTTTATGTCATCGAACCTACCTTCGATGTCATCGAAGAGGCCTTCGATGTCATCGATCATTGTGAGAGGAATCGATAATGTGTCCAAAACAGTTCAGAGAGTTTATTCAATTTCTTCAATAAATTCAATATCATCGAAGAGACCTTCGATGTCATTGAGCATATCTTCAATGTCATCAAGGAGTGCTTCGAGTAATCGAAAATGGTGCCTAATATGTCCAGTGAGTTTTGTCGGAATTCCATAGAAAATTTGATGTCATCGAGCAGGTCTTCGATGTCATCAAGCAAAGCTTCGAGTCATTGAACAAGTTCTCAAGTCATCGAAAACATCTTCAATTTGTCCAGTGACCAACTCGATTTTCTCTCATAAATTCGATGTCATCGAACTATTTTTGATGTCATCAAATGTGTCCTCGATGTCATCGAGCAGTGCTCAATGACACAATCAATGTGTATTCTGTACTTATTCTTTCCGCTTTGTTCCTTCTCCACTTGGTTTTCTTGAATCTTGGGACCTTGAAATCTTCAATCTTTGTCTCCTAAGATTCATTCTTTACCTTGGTGATTTTTGATCATCAAAACCATGCTTTTAGCACCTTTTCCAATCCAAGCTCTCAAATTCACCTTACAACACAAACATGAGTAAAATAGGACATTAAGCAGTATCATGTTCATAAAACCAAGATATAAATGGGGTCCAATATGCAATATTTGACCCTCAACAGTGGTCTATCCACTCCGTCCATCCACTTTCCATCTAATTTAAGGGTATGAGCCCAAAATTGAAGCATATCCAAAGATTAAGTGGATCATACACCAGGAAATAGTGGAGGTAATGATTTCCACCGTTAAAACCTTTATAGGCCCCACGGTGATGTTTACTTGTCATCCAACCTGTTCATAAGATTATATAGACCTGGATGAATGGAAAACACAATTATAAGCTTGATCCAAAACCTGTTTGGGCCCCAAGAAATTTTCAATGGTAGACATTCAATTCACACTGTTTCCTGTGGTGTGGTCCATTTGAACATTGTATGTGCTTCCATTTTGGGCTCAAGCCCTAAAATTATCTGGGAAAATGGATGGACGGAGCGAATAAAATACATAAATCATGGTGGATCTCTTAGAGCTTAGTTGATACGTTGAGCGTTGTGAGTTATCTCACTACGCAATACACTTCCAGCCAATTTGTGATTTCCTACTAAAGTCATTCTTCCCAGGAACTTCCTACGCTGGAAACTTAGGTGGGGCCCACCATGATGTTTGTGAGAAATCCACCCTGACCATCCATTTTGTGTAGTCATTTTAGGACATGGGACCAAAAGTGAACCGGATCCAATACTCAAGTGGCCCGAACATGTGAGCGTTGAACATCCATAGTTGAAAATTCGTGGGGCCACAGAAGTTTTGAATCATTGTAATATTTGTGTTCTCAATTAATCACAGTAGGAATGATGTTATGAACCATATTGATGTTATTTAAACATTACTTTCAACCCCAGGGAGGTTTCAATGGTAGGAAATTCCCTACCCAACATTTCCTTTAGTGCACCCCACTTGAGTCTTGAATCATGCTCACTTTTGGTATCAAGTCGTAAAATGAGCTCACAAAATGGATGGATGGGGTAGATTTCTCAAAAATATCACCGTGGGCCCCACCCATGTTTCCAGCGTAGGAACTTGAGAACAATGGCTTTGGTAGGAAATTCGCGTGGAGTAATATCCCTGCACGTAGATGGAGCTAAAGGCGGATGGTGCTGCCAGGGGCTCCGTGGGACCCACTGTGATGTATGTGGTTTATCCACTCCATCTATTAATTTTGAGAGTTTATTTTAGGGCATGATCCCAATAGGAGGAAAAGTAAAGGCCCAAGTGGACCACACCACAGATTAATGGTACACACAATCTCCATTGTCTCCTATGGTGTGGTCCATCTGAGTATTGGATCTGCCTAAATTTTAAGACCACATACTAAAATAGGCTAAAAAATTGTATGGACGGTGTGGATATACATCAAGGTGGGACCTAAGGTTATGGTAACCCCCATGGCACCTACAAACCATGGTTTAATAACCTTTGGTTTTGTCGACGGATTATTGAAATTCGCCGACGGCTAAAAGCCGTCAAGGGAAACCACCACATGACCGTCGACTTTACTAATTTTTTTGGTAGTGAACCAAATCAATATTCTGGAACAAATCTCATGTCATTGAATAGGTCTCGATGACAGCGAACTCACATGTGCAATGACAGCAAATAAGAGCTCTTAAATGTCCAGCAACCAAATTAAGATTTTGGAACAAATCTCGAGTCATTGAACAGGTCTCGATGATAGCAAAATTACATATTCGATGTCATCGAACATGTCTCGATGACATATCTCAATGACATCGAAAGTAAAGCACCCATGTCTAGCAAGCTCAGGTTGAAAAATCACTTAAAACGTTCGATGACTCAAACTACGTTCGATGACATCGAAATTCAAAATTCGATGACATCAAACATGGACCTGACTTTTCCAAAGAATTCCATTGAAAAAATGAACTCTTCAATGATATCAAAATCCCTTCTATGTCATCAAAATTCAAAATTTGATGACATCAAAGGTATGTTCGATTCATCGAAAAATGAACTAGACTTGTTCAGAGTGATTTAAAGAAAATGAACTAAACTCTTCGAATTTATCGAACAACATTCGATGTCATCGAAATTCAAATTTTGATGACATTGAGTCATGTACGATGACATCAAACAATTGAATGAAATTGTCCAGCGAGCTCCAAGAAATTTTAGGTAAAATCCTAGTGTCATCGAACTATCCTTCAATGTCATCAAAGGTGATCTTCAATGACATCGAATTAAGACAAAATCTGCCCATTTTTTTATTGTTGGGATTTTTTCCTTTATATTTAGGAGCTTAGTTTCTTGGTTTACATTGAGAAAAAGAGAGATTTGAGAGAGTTAATGCTACCTACCATCATAAATCCTTTTTCTCATGGGAATTCATTTTTCAATCCCTTCTTAAATGCAATCATTGAAGAATCAATAGATTGGATTGAAGAATGAACTTCACCATTCAAGGATCCTCCAGCAACACATTTAATGGAAAATCATTGAGTTAGAATCCCTTGAATGCATAATACTCTGGAATCACATTATCACTTATAGACCAACATTCAATAGAGTAAATTCCTCAAAATACCTTGACCCGACACCGGCGACTTGCACTGGAAGCATTACAGCTGTTGTAGATCAAGGGAGTTGAAGACTCTTCATCAGTAAGGGAGATTATCTTCATTATGTGCTAGAAACGGGGCTCACCTACTTACAAGTAAGTCATTACAGTCCATAGAATCTGATGACTTTTTCTTATGTAGGATTGGGATTCAGAGTATATCTCACAAACTTACTAAGACCTTTTTACAAGCCTCCGACGAGAGAATACATATAGAGTCCTTCTGTAGGATCTATTTGCCTTGTGTAGGCTCATGTGATTGCCTTTGTAGGCATGCGTGATTGTCTTGTGCAGGTAATTCCTTGTGTAGGATATATTTGCCTTGTGTAAGTAATACCTTGTGTAGGTCGTGAAGGTTTATGGTTAACCTGATTTAAAATGACCGGATAGTGAAATCTGGCATACTCTAGGGTGAAGTGAGTCAACCTGGAGTGAAGTAGGCATGTAGCCGAACCACCTTATATTGTTGTGTTTGTGATGATTATTCTTGTTTACATGGATTGCTTGTTTCAATGCTCACTTATGCACAATACATGTTTAATAAAATACAGCACTTAGATCTCTCACCTTTTTAGAATATGAATGTAAATGATTTCTTGATAATCCTGCTCAACTTGTCTTAAACTCGTAGATTTTATAGTTTAGTAGGATTACAGATTTTAAAAGTCCTATTCACCCCACCCCCTAGGACCTTAGTTATACATTTGTACTTCAATAGTGATGGTCTAACCACAATTTCAAATATGATGTAAGGTGTAATAGTGAGTGTTTCTTCTACAAATTTAATAGAGAATGACAAATTCTCAAGAGAAACATCACAAATAGAGGCATATTTCTTATACAATGGACCGATAAGCCATTCTACCCCAATGCAAAATACGTTCCCAACCAACATTAGTAAGAATAGGTACAAGATCAAAGCGAGTAATATGATCCAGATTTACTGATTTTTCAATGATAATGTCCCTTATGCGGAAGTCCTAGACATTTTTCGGATCATTCTCCAATGACCGTAGGGTCCATATACCAAGAGGAGTTAATCTAGAAGATGAACCATCTCGAGCCCTGCGAACAGATCTTTTAGCTCCATGTTCCATTGTAAATGCATAAGAAAAATTTCAAGAAAAATGCAAGGAAGAGAGTAGATCAGATTTTAATGAAAACCCAAAAGAAAAAGGGTTTCAAATTGAAGAAAATTTACTTAAAATTGCAAATCTAAAGCAATAGACAACCTAAATCTTGAAGGAAATTAAAAAAATACTTACATGAAAGTTGGGTTGATCGGTTGGTCGAATGGGGCATTGGCTAACCAAAGAAGATGAAGTGGAGTGAAATAGAATTTGGGATTTTTCCCTTTTTGAGCAAACCCATGTGATCTTCGGCTATCTAAGAAAAACCTAAATAAGAAAATAGTAAATATATTTATCTTCAAATGTAGAAGAAATGGCAGAAGCTTATAGTAAAAGGACTTCTTTCTTGAACGTAGATGTCGTAGTGTTCAGTCAGATAGAAAGAGTCTAGGGTTCTATAAATTTTAGAAAAAACCTAAATGCTACTTGATTCAATTCTCTTAGATCTCAAAGTAGAGTATAGATTACTATCTTAGATTAAGACTAAAATGATCTTGAGAAAAAGGGAATTGAATAAGCTATAAAAAAAATGTATAAATACCAATAGATAGCTTGCTAAGGACTTGAGCTTTTCTCTCTCTTGTAGAAGGATTACATTAATTTTTCATGTTTTTTTAGAATGAGGAAAAATTTTAATTTATAGGCAAAGAAGTTAGAACTTCGGCTAGCCAAAGATTGGCTTCGGCTGGCCAGAGTCCACTGGATTTAGTTCAATGGCTCTTAGATTGTGCGGGGTAAGATTTATCCAAAATTCGGCTGGCCTGAGGACAAGTTCGGTTAGCCAAATTTACCGATCGGCTAGCCGAATTCTTGTGAATTTCAAAAGATTGCATTGCTGAAATTTCACCTAAACTTTCTCAAGCTATCCGAATTCCAATCTTAGGTTAGTCGAATTTTCAATAGAAGTTGTTATTTTGCTCAGGCTTGAAGTTGGGTCGGCAAAGTAAGTTAGGTTTGCTAAATTCCATAGCAAAAAACACTTATAAAAACCCAATATAGAGAATTTTTTAAAGTACCTAATCCTAAGCTCTTTCTAGGGCTATACCTCCCGTGTTTTAGCAAATATTTGAGTCACCTTGTCTTGAATTTTGACTCGACTTTGTCTTGAATACGGGCGACGATTTCTTTGAGAAGATGTATTGATCTTAACTTGATCATAAGCCGATCTTGAGCTGATCTTCAGGCATGTAGAGTAGTTGTGATTTCATACTTGTGTTTCTAGCTTGAAGCGCTTTGTGTTACGAAATTTGATAAACTATGTGTGCTTAATATAATAGCATTTACAATACTATCTTTTACTTGATGCATGGATGAAAATAACATAGATGATGGTTATGAGACCCATATCCTAACCCGTACCATTCCGTAGGCTTCCGTTATCCTCTCGGTCGAATTTCGACAATTCTCGACCTGAAATAGGTATTTGGCGCAATCTTATGTCACATCAAGTGATTCTGAGTCAGCTCGACTCAAAACTTGTACCCTTGCGACCGCGTCGTTGCCGCGGTTCTGACGCCGTGTAGTATGCGCTGAGGCGATACCTAGGCCAGGAGATGTGGGCCTGCGTTCAGTTTGAGGAAAACGTCACGCTTTACAAAACCCAAGAGAAATATCCCATCAATCACCTCACATGTCAAGTACAACACCCCATCCCCTACTAACCCCAAAGTCAAAGCAACCCATCCCTTACATGTTAAAGTACACATCACCCATCACTCCATCACCCATCCCTCTCACTCCTTACAACCTCTCTCTCTTTCATTTTTCTCGCATTCCTCCCAAGAAACCATCCATGGCTTCTAAGGAGAGAGAGAAGCTAGTGTGGCCCACCTTCCTACCACCCAATCCCACCCTCCAAGCTTCATCTCAACTGTTGAAATGCATTCTATGGAGCTATAGAACCAGTTGGTGGAAGAAGGAAGAATAGATCTTGAGGTGGGTATTTTCTAGGGTTGATTTGTGTAGCTTTGATGATTTGAGGGCCACATATGGTGGGACCCATCTTGATGTACGATTTGTATCAAAGAGGGACACATAGTGGCGGGGTCCCTCCGCTACTCCGATCTCTCTCTCTCTCTCTCTCTTTGTGATGTTGTGGAGCCCACCTGATTTATGTGTGCATCCAGCAGTCCATCTGCTAGACCAGATGGGACAGTGAGGATTCATCCCACACGTGGGCCTCTTTCTTTAAAAATGGAAGTGGATTGGTTGGAGCACCGCACGCAGCTCTGTAGGCCACCATGATATATGGTTTCATCCAGTCATCCATTGGCCAGGACAGTGGACTTCACCATGATGCATTGTTTTATCCAAACTATCCATCCATCTGGAGGATGTGGCCCACCCCTGCACATGTGGGTGGGACCCACCGTGATGTATTTGTTTCATCCACACCGTCCAATCCTCTGAACGGTGCTGGATTAGCTGGACGGTGCCAAGCCACCGTGATGTACGTGTTTCATCACCTGTCGTCCATTTGGACGCTGGTGGACGGATGTCCAGCAGCTGTGTAGGGACTACCCCAACATGATGTATATGTGTATCCATGTCGTCCGTATATCAGACGTGGACCTACTTGATGGACGTGTGTATCCACACCGTCCATCCAATGAAGCAGATTCAAATTTCAAGTGGAAACCACCTTGATGTACGTGTTTTATCCACGACCGTCCATCCATTTTGCTGGTGGGTCCCACACGTGTGGACCCACCTGCCATGACCGACCCCACCATAATATATGTTTTGTATTCCAGGCTGTTTGTGCTTAGACGGTTTTATGGGACCCCACCATGTTATATGCATTTCATCCACACCATCCACATATCTAGATGGTGCTGGACATTGTTTGGACAGTGCTGATTTACATAGACAATGTTTGGATGGTGCTCAGTTACATAGACAATGTTTGGATGGTGCTAATTTACTTGGACGATGTTTGGACAGTGTTGATCATCATTAGTGGGCCATGTGCCCCATGGAATGATAGTGTACAATGATACACATGTTACACCTACAACCATTGAAATGATTTTTGGTGTGGTCCAAGTTCGCTTGAGGCCCATTGGTGCAGCCCATTAATGAGGCCCATCATAATGTATATTTGAGGCCCATGTGATGGGGCCTACCTACCTTGTATTTAAGGCCCATATGATGGGGCCCACCTGCTTGAATCTGAGGCCCATGGGCAAGGCCCATTATGATGTATTCAAGGCCTATGGGCAAGGCCCATTGTGATGTATTCGGCCTATGGGCAAGGCCCATTGTGATATGTATTAGGCCCATGACGCGTGGCCCATTGTGATGTATTCGAGGCCCAGATATGTGGCCCATTTGATGCATATGAGACCCATGTGTAGGGCCCACATGTTATGTATTTGAGGCCCACCTGTTGTGTATATGAGGCCCATTGGTGTGGCCCGTGGATGCGGCCCTCTTGTTGTATATGAGGCCCATTGGTGCGGCCCGTTGATGTGGCTCACTTAATGTATATGAAGCTCATTGTTAAGGCCCATGTGATGCGGCCCACTTGATGAATTTGTGGCCCATTTGTGTGAGGCGCATTGGTGCGGCCTATTAATACGACCCACTTGATATATTTATATATATATTTGAGGCCCAATGGTGCGGCCCATTGATACGGCCCACTTGATGTATATGAGGCCCTGAAAAGGCCAAGCTAAGAGTCCTAGAGGGGGGTGGGGGGTGAATAGGACTATGCCAAATTAAAAATTAAATGCAGAATTTAAACAAATATAAATAAAGTTAGCAATTAAACAATCCCACAATGCAGAAATGAATAACAACCTTAAGTGTACAAGTATTGAGAGGTTGATACAGATGTTGTTCTAAGGATAACCTTACACCAAAAACCAATGGCTTATGGTAGGACAACTTGATTCCAAGAATGGTGTGTGTATCAAAATCTCAAACCGATACAAAGGAATAAAAAATAAAATAGCAAAGAAAGAAACTAAACTATTACAACATTCCCACACTTGTATAAAAAGAATTACAACATTCTCCACAAATGCAAAAAGGGAAATTACAACATCCACACAATGCCACAATCAAATAATCACCACAAGACTAGAAGTTATAGTGGTTCGCTTGTGTGTACACCAACTGTTTAGAAAAATAGCCACACAACTACTCTCCTAATATCCTCACACAGTGGATATTAGCGTTCACTATGAAATAGGTTTTTTAAGGTTCACTTAAAACCATCAAAATTATGTCTTTCAAGTGGGCTTACACAATTCGAAAACCCCACACTCTGAGTTTTCTGGATCACTTCAGACAAACCAAAAGAAAGATTTTTCTGGCACAATCTCAAAGAAACCAAAAGAATAATTAATTTACAAAATTGTAAATACCTATCTGGATATTCTCCTTTGTTGCAGGCCGGTAGAACCAATTCGGAGTAGAAGTTCAATGTAGATGTTTAATGTTCACACTCACTTATGAAATGGTTCTAAGTTCTAAATTGATTTTATATTAAATCACCTTGGGCTAGCTTGCTTTGATTTTAATTCCAAGAAATGGGAAAACTTCAATCCCTTTTTCAAATAAGATTGGAATGTATAATACAAAATCAAATGTAAAAAACTAATTAAAGAGAATATAAAATGAGCACTAAATAGCTTAAAAATATCACTAACTTATCTCTCAGAGCGGTGTCTTGATTTTGCTTGAGTTGGATATCAAACTCTGAAAATCGTGCTCTATTTATAAGTGTAGAAATTGTTCCTTCAACTGGCCCAGAGGACAGCTCGACTGGTCGAAGGACCAACAAACTTTTGAAAATTTGGGCGCGATAAGATCAGTCCGTTCCACGACTGGTCGAAGGACCTGCTCGACCGGTCAAGTGGCCTCCATGACCAGTTGAGTCCTGTCCACGACTAACTGTGTGGGACTCATTTTAATTGTTGGACTTTAAGTCGAGTCTACTGGACTGGTCGAGTACTGTTCACTCGACCGGTCGAGCAGTCTTTAGGACTGGTTGAGGCAATAACAAAAAATTTCAAAAATTAGGACTGGTTGAGGAATTTCTTGGACTTGTCGATCTAGTACTAGGACTAGTCGAACATAGTCCAAGACTAGTCAAAAAATTGACTATGCACTTATAAAGTGACCCAATTAAATTATGTATTCAAAATGACTTATCCTATGGTCAATCTAAGGTCATTCATACCTTATAAGCGATATATGAACATTGAATCTTCTTTTGCTTCAGTTAATAGTTATTCTTTGAAGTTCACGAAGCTTGAAATCTTGACATATGATGAAGCTTGAACTTGAGACATTTTGAAGCTTGAATTTGAAATACATTGAAGCTTGAGCTTGAGGTACTTGAGTTGTACTTCACCTTGAGCTTTGAGTACCAAAGTAAAGACTATTGTCTTGCCTTAGATGAAGCTTTGGAACCTTGAACTTTAAAGCTTGAAGGAGTGAACTATCCCATGGTATTATACTTGAGCATGTATATCTCTTGATCTTACATTTGAAGTTCTTGAGGTAAAAACCTTTGTTCTTGTTCATGAGATGCACAGTCTTGAATATGTAGATGAGCTACATAAGACAGATTTTAAGAGGTTTTGGCACTAAAAAATTTGACAATTATAGGAGCTAAAAAACATAGCACTTACAAGCCCACGTATCGCGGCCCACTAGATGTATATTGGCCCATTAAGATGTATTTGGGGCCCACAGGTTGGGGCCCATTGAAATGTATTTGGGGCCCATGGGTAGAGGCCTATTGTGATATAATTGAGGCCCTAAGATGTGGCCCATTGTGATGTATATGTGGTCCATGAGTGAGGCCCATAGTGATGTGTATTAGGCCCTTGTGTGACGCCATGAGCCCACTATATGTTTGGCTCTATGTGGGCCACTCCTTAGGAGCAATGTTGGTTGAATGTCCACATTGATGGGCAATGATAGTTAAATGTCCACATTGTGACCTTCCCTTCGGCCGATTCCGATTTTCGAGACCGACTCCGATTATCGCGGCCGATTTCAATTGTCGAAGCCGATTATCGAGGCTGATTCCGATTGTTGAGTTCAATTATCAATGCCGATTATCGATGCTGGTTGTCGATACCGATTATGAGTATGTGACAGCATAACATCATGATACATGCCCATACGAATCATCAGCATGTTTATTATGAGATGTGGATTACTATTGCATATGCCGCAGGGTAGGTTGTTCATGGGGCTCCCTGATAGGTGGAGTTTCCCCATATGAGTACACGGTATGTGCAGGATTGATGCGTGATTGGATTGTATGACTCATGCATCTTGCATTGTGTGTTGTGATTACTAAATGCCCTAACGATATCAGGGTCGTGGCCTCTACAGGCATATCATTGATGGCTAAATGGGACATCAAAAATGTTTGGTTCTAGCATCGAGCCGTCATAGATGGCCCTGGGTGAAAATCCCTAAACTCTCTTGGTACTAGAGGACGCCCCGACGTCTAGACTGAATGGATATATATGAGTGCATGAGGGCCGTATATTAGTAGGCCGCGTCTTCCACTATGTCGTGGTCGGTTGAGAGGAGATGTAGCCATACCTGCTCGAGGGAGTAGGCAATGTTAAGCTGAGTCTGACCAGCTTAAGGAATGAGTCCACTATCGATGAGTCGGACCTGGTATTGGCAGACGGATAGTGAGGTCTCTTTCACTTACCCAGTTGTACGCTCGGATAGGGCGACAGCTGGCGTGGAGTGTAATAGACCCTGGTGATGATTCCAAAGATGTACAATAGTGATTTGTAGACTTATTGATCAGGAGTTGCACATTCACTATCCACTCAGGCTGGTGGTGCGCAACTATTTGTTATGTGTACCTTCGCAATGGTCAGAATTTTGTTTGGGGCGTGCGACTAACCTGAGATCAGGAGTTTACCACATTGAGTCTAACTATCTAAATTTAGGTATGGGATTGGTTTGGATAGAAGTCCCTTGTGGTAGACCTTGTAGCCTACGATACTATATACTATCATCCTTACTTCACACTGCAGTATGGTCATTCCATTCACACTGCATATTGCATTACATCCTCGGCATATGATATTTGGCTCTTTATGACTACTCATTTACATAGCTGATCTGTATTACGCACTCTGATATTGTATGACTCATGAACTTGTTAATATTTTTGCTTGCATTGATATCGTATAATTCATGATCTTGCTAGTATTTTTAATACTGTATGATTATGGCATTGTATTGAATACTTGACACTTACTTTGTGCACACACTTACACCACCCTCTAAGCTTTGTATAAGGTTATGCATGATAGATGCGTGCAGGTGATGTTAGGTTATAGCAGCACTGAGCTTGGAGCGTACAACGGGCTTCTGGAGCTTTGATTTTCGATATATGTGTATTTCCCTTTCAACATTGTATTCAAAATTTTATATTAGTAGATATGTGATGATGATGTTGCCTTTATGATTTGGGTAAACTTGTGGTTATACTTTGTAAGACCCGTATCCTAGTTCGTACCATTCCTTATGCTTTCGCGGTCCTTCCGGTCGAATTTTGACAACTCTCGACCCATATCCGATGTTTGCTCAAGATCCTAAGCCGGGTCCCACATACCGAAGTCGGCTTGAACCGAAACTTATACCTTAACAATTGCGCCGTTGCCGCGACTCACGCACCGAACCGACACCCAGGTTAGAAGATGTGGGCCTGCGTTCATTCTGAAGAAACGTCATGCGTTGCTAACTTCGAAGGAATCTCTACGATATGTCACATCAAATCAAGTTAAGTACACCACCTTACCTCCATGCCACCTCACCCAACAACAAGTACAAGTGGCCTCTCTCTCTTTTCCCACAAGTCAACCCTCTCTCTCCCCTCACCACTCCTCTTTTATAAGTTTTCAAACAAACCCATCCCTCTTTACAAAATTTCAAACAAAACCCATGCTTCCCCATTACCCTTCCTTACAACCACCATTCCACCCATCCCTTCTATCGTTTATTTTCTCTTTATCTCAATTTTCAAACACTCTCCCATGCTCCATACGTCCAAGCCTTCCTAAGCATATCCAAGAACAACAAGTGTGGCCCACTTTCCCTACCCTCTCATCTCTCATCCCCACCATAAAAACCCCATCAATCTCTATCAAAAGTGAAGATAAGGAGCTAAGGAAGCTAAGGTATCAAGGAGGAGTGCAAGATGTGGGTGATCGACCGTTGAATTCCATTTTTAGATCCCACTTATTGTGGGACCCACTTGATGTATGCATCGTATTTAGGAGGGCCCAATAGTGGCGGGGTCCCTCCCCTTCACGTGTATTTTTTTTCTCTCTCTCTTTATATGATGATGATGATGAAGGGGTGTGTGGCCCATCTAGTGTGTGTCCTACCGTGAAGTATATATTCTTAGTCCATTTACCTTCATGTGGGACTCGTCATTTGGATGTGTTGGATCTACACCATCTAGCCCATTAGTGGGCCCGGACGGAAGGAAAAACACAAGTATCAGGTGATCTAAACAGGTGGGCCACGTACATGTGGGACCCACCATGATGCTTATATCCATCCCGTCCAGCTTCCCTGGACGTTGGACGTGAAGGCGCTAATATGGAGTGCGTGTATTGACATGGGTGTGTACTTGCAAGCCAAAATAAAAAAAAGGGAGAGCTTTTGGGGTAGGCTACTCATGTAGGCCCTACCTTGATGTAAAAATCAAATCCACACCATCCATTTCATTTCTCAGCCCACTTTAGGCGTTGAACTGAAAAATGAACCTAATCCGATTTTCTAGTAGGCCCTGGCATAGAAAATAATATTTTTCACCTTTAAAATCCATTAGGACCCACCCTGATGTCTCTACCCGCTAAAAACATGCTACATATTAGACTCGTTTGATCTGTCATGGGCCATAGAATCAAGTGGTCGGGTTGGATTTTTCGTTTGCGGGCCCCACCTAGGAAAATCTGTAGAAAAATACATTTGAAAAAAAAAACATGCAGTAACGCCTACTGCTACAGCGTCAGCAGTGCAGGACGCTGCTACTTGTTGTACCGTGGATGGAAGAGGCAGGGACCCTGGGTCCTAGGCGTGGGCCCGACCATGCTGTGTGTGATCATCAACACTGGCCATTTTATAGGCCCCCTTTGGGGCAGTGGGCCACCCTAAAAATCAGACGTAGGTGGAGCTCAAGTGGCCCACGTCACATGAAACAGTAGGGATTGGACGTTTGCCAGTGAAACCCTTTTTGGGTTTCCACAAAAGTTTTGTATCAATATGAAATTTGTTTTTCTACTTCACCTGGGTCCATGTGACCTCGTGAACGGATTGGGTGGAAAATCAACATTATGGTGGGCCCCAGGTCCACGTGACCTTATCAGTAGGTTGGGTGGAAAATAAACATTTTGGTGGGCCCCAGATCTGTGACCTTATCCACAGGTTGGGTGGAAAATAAACATTATGGTGGGCCCCACATGGGACCCACTGATGTATGTATGTATGGTAATCCACATCTTCCATTAGTGTGGACCCCACCATGAGTTATGTAATTCATCTATGCCGTCCATCCTTATGGGACCCACCGTGATGCATATGTTTCATCCAAACCGTCCAATCATTTTGGAGATTAATTTAAGGCCTGTGATGGAATAAAATTATATATATATATATATATATATATATATATATATATATAAGACAGATCTAGGATCAGGTGGACCATATTATAGAAAACAATGGGTTTGAACGTCCACCATTAAACCCTTGGGAATTCTAATGGTGGAAATCCTTATCACCACATATATTTGAGTGTGGCCCATTTGATATACATGTGGCCCATGTGGTGTGGCCCACTTACCATATTTATGGCCCATTGTTGAGGCCCACCTTGATTTATATGAGGCCCGTTGTTTAGTCCGCCTTAATAGATATGAGGCCCATGTTATAAGGCCCATTGTGATGTATGCAAGGCCAATGTGATTAGGCCCTTCTTAATGTATTTGTGTCCCGGTGTTGAGGCCCACCTAGACATATATGAGGCCCATGTAATGCGTCCCATTTAATGTATTTAGAGCCCTTGGGTCGAGGCCCAACAGGATGTACATAAGGCTCATTGCAATGTGTGATCCCTCCATGGTTTATGTAATGATGTTCATGGCAGGCCGTGCTTTGGGAGCAATGATGGTTTGATGTCCACATTGTAAGGATGATGTTGGTTAAATGTCAACATTGTCACTTTTCCTAAGGCCCATTGATAGGCCCATACTTGTAGTATATAGTCCGTCTAGGCCCATCATCATTATAAACAGAGCTCATCACCACATAACTTGTTTAGTATAGATCCATGATTCATGCTCATACGCATCATATATATGCTTGATATGAGGAGTGACTGGTCATAGCATATGCCTTTGGGCAGATTGTTTATGGGCTCCCTGATAGGCGGAGTTGCCCTTCGTGAGCGTGCGATACGCGCAGAACTGTTGCATGACTGGTAGTGTGATTCATGCACTTCACATTTGTATGACATGATTACTATACGCCCTAGCGACATTAGGGTTATGATATTGTAATGACCCTGAAAATTTTGTGCCAAGACCCGAGTACTACCTCTATTTTCCTTAGAAGCTTTTTGGGGTAGTTAGCGCTTAACTCGATTGCTTGTGAAATTTGCATCAATCACTTTAAATTGGATCTGCATGACTCAAAATTTGTAGAATAGTTGGCACTAGGTTACTCTGAAATCTGGGATTCATCGCTAAGGCCAGTTGCTCTTGGAAATTTTTGGAAGTTCTGGATCGGACCTGGGCCGCGCGTCGAAAGTCCGATAGCGATGATCTTAGGCTATTGCGGTCACCATGTGGACTTGGCCATCACCTCAAAAATCAAGTCCAGATGATGTTCTGGGTCAATTTGATTAAGTCTGGAGTGAAGAGTGTGAGAACGGTGAGAAATTAATGAGATTTTATGAAATCTGAGTCGTGTCGCTTGCGCGACGAATTTAAGCAATCTGACCGTTGGATTCTAACATAATTTCACCCTCTGATCAGAGAAGGTGGCCTAGGCATGTCCTTGTGCTTGTGGACCTGATCGAGATTCGGTGACTGTTGTATTGAGTGTGGTCCGCCACGGCTGATCTGAAGATCCGGTCGGT
Organism: Magnolia sinica; assembly: GCF_029962835.1. Lineage (NCBI taxonomy): Eukaryota > Viridiplantae > Streptophyta > Magnoliopsida > Magnoliales > Magnoliaceae > Magnolia > Magnolia sinica. The sequence goes on along the minus strand of NC_080575.1, from coordinate 57,436,978 downwards.
ACGAAAACTCAGCCTGACCAAGATCCATGGTCAGTGAGTTTAAGTCCGACCTTTCGTGGTATTAGGCCCACCGGAAGTGCTCTGTTGGATCGAGAGAGGCCTGTTTTGGTTATACCTTAAGTATACCTTGGCCCTGGGGTTATTTTCATCAATGGTAGGCCTATATATAGACCTTAAAACCCTAGCTCTCTTTTCCATACGAATTTCCTAACCCTAACTAAGAAAGAGAAAGGAAAAGAGAGAGAAAGTGAGAGAAGTTGGTGAATCATCTTAGATTCTTTCCTGTTCTTCTTCATCCTTAAACGTTCACTTTAGAATCGTTATTCCGGTGATTTTGAGTTCATCTTTGGGTAAGTTAACCTAACCCTAATCTGTTTTAGAGCTTGGAATAGTTTGTGTTGTTGTAGCGCATTTCTATTCTTGCTTTAGGTTGTCTTGTCGCCGTTGACGAAGACATATCGTCTGAATCAGTTCGGCGTTCTATTTCTGGTTAAAGGTGTGGACTTTAATCGTATAGGTTATGGTTTTCAAGGCTTTCAATGCCAGTGAATGGTTTATTCTTGCTATGGATGAGATTTCACATGCCAAATGTTATGTTTATTTTGAGTTCCTGATATGCATGTGTTACATTGAGATTTGTGTATTCTATGTGTATGTATAAAGTATCGTATGCGTATTAATATGAACATGTGTTTGCCATGATTATTTGTCGTATACTTATGCTAGATGTATGTGGGGCAACTCCTTGGTAAAGGGAATTGTCCAAATGCGTGTATTTCAACATATGTCATGTATGTTGAACTATGTATTCTAAGTGTTTGTAGAAATGCCTGAATGAAATAAACTGTAATATATTATACTATTTGCAGGCGTTGAGAAGCGATTCTCAACACTCCTATTGATGTGTAGGATTTACTTCATGTAAGTTACATTCCTTGTTGTTTAATTTCAAGTATTACTTATGTGAGAATCCATGTTAAGTTGATATTCTTTAAATGCTCATGTACCATATGATTTGAGTTGTTGTTCCATTACTATTCTAAATTACTGATATCAATATCTGTTATAGTGGAATGTGCTTGGGACTATGAATAGTCTAGGAAATTGGTAATCGGCCTTAAGTTCGTGGATGAGGTTGCTTTCGCCACGTAGGACGTGATTAGACGAACCCGAGTCGTATTAGAGTTGTCGGCAGTGGTTTGGCCACGCGGAGTGTTTACGTACTTTATGTCGTTCAACCCAACGTGCGCTCGTGCTAGTCGAGTTCGTCAAGTAACCCGATTGTCCGATGTATGTTCACCATATATGGACGCTACTGTTTGAATCTAGGGTACCAAACTTACCAATGAAATCCTGTTAACCATGGTACCTTGATCCGCTAAGACTCATGAGCCGGACATGGTGGTATGGGACACCGTGGTCGAGCTGTCGGCCTACGCTGGGGTGATGAGCCTCCCCATAGTTACCAGTGAACAACTAAACTCGTGAGCCGATTATGGTGGTATGGGATACTATATTCGTGCTGTCGGCCTACATTGATTGGTGACGAGCCCTTTGTAGTGACCTCGAGCATGCCGGGATACCACATTGAGGTGACGAGCCTTATTGTGGTAATGAAGGTATGATAGGCATGCATTGATTGGTGACGAGCCCTTTGTAACGACCTAAAACCATATGATCATATGAGATGATCTAGGACTGACGACCCTAGAATGGATCACTATTTGGATGGTGATATGAGGAAGGTACCTTAGCTTCCCAATCCTGTTGTATGAAAATGACTAATAACAACTTGGTAATCATGTTCATGCACCGCATTTGCATGTGCATTGTAGACGTGGCACACTTTGAGACGATGTCATGTGTAACGTAAGATAAAGACGCTGAGGGTGTACGCGCGAGGGCATGCATCATTCTGCATACATCCTTGCATTAACAAAAGTACTTAGGACATGTTTGATTGTTCTGCTTTATCATTACTGCTGATTGAACTGATAACATATTAACCTTTGCTTTATTGTTCCACTGAGTTGATCACTCACTCCCATGTTCTGGGGCGGTGTTAAACACCCACTAGACTCTGTCTTAGTTGCTGATGTTGTAGATGTTAATGCAACCTTTGAGGCAGAGTAGGAGATCGAGGATGATGAGGCTGCTTTCTCTTTTATGCAGTTTTCAGATGGGTTCTAGTGAGCCTTGTTCTGATTCCCGGGATGCTGGGATTTCTTTTAGGAATTAAATGATGTAGTTTGATACTTGTAATTTTGATAGTAACACTTGAAATACGACCTTTTATGTATATGTATTTCAGGGATTTGCACATGTACACATATATTTCTTTAAGTCTTCCGCATGCGTTCTTCACTTATCCCTGAATTATGTCTGCAGTTTGGCTTAATCTATTCCATGTTTTATACACTCATACAGACAACATACATCCATCATTCAATATGTTGCATAAGTGATGTTTTGAAACTCGGGAGCTGAGTTATGCTTGACTTCCGAATTTCAGGGCGTTACAAGTTGGTATCAGAGCATGAATTAGATTAAACCAGACCTGGGTTATGGTCACACACCGCACGCTGTCTCCACTTTAGTGTATTTGGGTGTGAGTTATCGTAGATTGTGTGTTTATGTTCTGTTGCTTCTATCGGCGAAAGTTTACTGAAAACGATCACCGAGATCGAGTCTGTGCTCTCGCCTGATCACACACAGAGACCCGAAATCTCTCATAGACCATCTATTAATGAGTTTAGGTGGTTTATCATCCCATTTCAACCCTTCAATCTTCAAGAAATCTCTGTTTGTATCAGCTTTCTGCCCAAATGGCCCGATAGGCGTCGAATCATGCAAAGGGACCGATCGGGGCATTTCCAGTGGGGCCTAGGGGGGACCCACATCATTTTGGAGTTAAGGGACTAGGAGGACCTCACCCGAACGGCGAGCCATCGCCGGACGGTCCAGAGATCGGCGATGTCCTCGCCGAGCCTCGCCGATCAGCGGGTCAGGCCGGGCGGGCCGGCTCGGGCCGACGAGTTTATGGCTCAGTGTGGCCCACCCTTTCACGGTTTGCTGATTTAAACCTCTTCTAAACCCTACTTCCTTCACAATCCTCCCTCCCAAGCTCTCATTTCCTTCAAGTTCTTCTCCAAACTCCTCCAAATCTCCTCCAAATCTTCTTCTTCTTCCATTTTCGTGCACACCCTACCAACCCATCTCAAAACCCTCACCCCCATTGCTGTTTACACCTTCTTTTCTTCTCATTTGGGTTCCCAAATCCATCTTTAGGATCTCAAGTGTGTGAAAGCTTCACCATCCTTCCTATTTCTCTCTTTCTCTCATTTCTCATGGCCCTCTTTGAGTTTATCACGGCCATCTTTTCCATCTCTACCCTTCTTTCTTTGATGGGGAAGAAGAGAGTGCCCGTGGATGAAGCCGGGCCTAGCCGCCCAACCCGTGCATAAAGGCCGAGAGGTGCCGCCGCGAGCACGACCGCCGCCCGTGGATTTCAGACCAAGCGGGACCTTAATCCTCAACCTCCCATTGGAAGAACCTTGTTGGCGGAGTTATCGCATGGAGTCTATGAAGGCCGTAGGGTCCTTTTTGAGGCTCATGTTGATCCGTGGCTGTTTGGCGAGTTTCTGTTGTTGGAGCGCCTGGAAGGGGTTGGTTGGTGTCCCTTGTTTGAGGGTGAGTATCGCGCGAATGCAAGTACTGTTCGAGCCTTTTATGCCAACATTCGTGATCCTTCGCTGGAGCCTCTGCAGTTCAAGATTCCTTGTGGCAGCGGTCGGGAGGCCACGATCAACGTCGCTTTAATATCCTGACTCCTGAATGTGCCACTTGGTGAGGTACATGCCCTTGAGAAGAATTTGAACAGTATGCGCGAGAGGGATCGTCGCACCCGATTCTTGTGTGGTTATCTGGTCGAATGGCAGCCGAATAGAAGTCTTCTGGCTACCTACATGACGGACGACTTCCGCTTGCTTCACCACATGTGTACGTTCAATGTATATCCAAGGTGGAGCAACCGCAGCGAGTGTACGCGCCTGATGGTAGATTTTCTGTATCAGGTGGGGCAAGGAGCGAAGTTATGTGTGCCGACGTACATCTTGCGTCAGATTATCCTTATCACTCATTTGACTAAGAGGACCGAACCACTTCCTTTTAGCTGACTCATCTGTAAGCTTGCACATGAGTTTGGCTATTGGCTTGGAGCAGAGAAGCCAGTTCCTGTTCGTCATATTAATCTGACGACCCTTAAGCAGATGGAGATTAATCCTCGTCGATAGGCCTCAGAGAGTGAGGATGAGTCAGAGAGTGATGAGGATGAGAGTTATGCTGAAGGTAGTGCTGAGATTGAAGAAGAAACAGAGCAGGACGAGGAAGAGGTAGAGGCACAGGATACGAGTGAGAGCTCTCTTCCTGTGACACCAGAGCAGAGCGCAGATCAGGCTGCCAGGGATGCCCGTATTGCTCGGCTTGAGGAAGGGCAGACTGTTCTACACCAGGATATCATGGATCTTCGAGGCCTTGTGAAGCATAAGTTCAAGAAGGTGACTCGAACTTTGAAGTCTATCCTGTGTTACTTGTAGGATAAGGGTGCCCCGCCTCCATCTCTTGATTCTGATGAGTAGTTGTTATTGTTGTCGTCCTTTGCTTTGTTTTGTTGTTTCTTTCTGTGTAGTCATTGTTGGCTTTTGTAGTTGGAAGTTGTTTGTTGTTGTTTGAAGTGTTAGATGTTGTAGTTCACATGCTTTTCTTGTCGTGATTCATGTAATGCTGCAGTACTTGTATTGCGACAATTTTGTTTAATGAAATGCATGTTGATTATCTTTGAAGTTATGCTGTGATTGCTGTATGGCTGAATCGGCGTTTGATAGCACGCCGGTAGTTCGGGAGTTTGAAGATGTGTTTGAGTCGATTCCTGGATTACCTCCTCAGCGCGAGATTGATTTTACTATCGATCTCATGCCTGGTGCGGTGCCCATTTCTCTGCCCACCTATCGTATGCCTCCGAGTGAAATTGAGGAGTTGAGGAAGCAGATAGATGGTTTATTGAATTTGGGCTTTATTCGGCCTAGTTTGTCTCCTTGGGGAGCACCTGTCTTGTTTGTGAAGAAGAAGGATGGTTCCTTGCGATTATATATTGATTATCGCAGGTTAAATCTGGTGACTGTGAAGAATAAGTACCCTTTACCTAGGATTGATGATCTGTTTGATCAGTTGAAGGGGGCACAGTACTTTTTGAAGGTTGATCTGCAGTCAGGGTATCATCAGTTGCGTGTCAAGAATGAGGACGTGCAGAAGACCGCTTTCAGGACTAGCTTCGGTCACTATGAGTTCCCTATGATGTCGTTCGGTCTTACGAACGCACCGGCCATGTTCATGGATCTAATGAACAGGGTGTTTCGGCCATTCTTGTTCCGATTCATCATTGTTTTTATCGATGACATCTTGATATATTCTGCAAGTCGGAAAGAGCATGAGGAGCACTTAAGAGCGATTTTGGATACTCTCAGGAAGAATCATCTCTTTGTGCAGTTCAAGAAGTGTGATTTCTGGAAGGAGGAAGTCAAGTTCTTGGGACATGTGGTGTCCAAGGAAGGGATAGCTGTCGATCTTGCCAAGGTAGCTACAGTGCAGGATTGGAAGCAGCCTGGTTCAGTTACTGAGGTAAGGAGCTTTCTGGGTCTTGCAGGCTATTATCGACGCTTCATTCAAGACTTCTCGAAGATTGCCAAACCGTTGTCGCAGTTGACACGGAAAGATTTGAAGTTTCCTTGGAATGAGAGGGCGGAGGAAGCTTTCCAAGAGCTGAAGGACAAGGTGACGTCCGCCCCTGCGCTAGTATTGCCAGAGTAAGGGGTTAAGTATATTATATATACTGACGCCTCTCGCGTTGGTCTGGGTTGTGTCCTTATGCAGAAGGACAGGGTGATTGCTTATGCTTCGCTTGTAACACCCTGGAATTCGGGAGTCGATCATAACTAAGCTCCCGAGTTCTAAAACATCACTTATACAACATATTTAATGATGGATGTATGTTGTCTGTATTAGTGCATAAAACATGGAATAGATTAAGCCAAATAGCAAATATAATTTAGGGATAAGTGAAGACTTAAAGAAATATGTGAGTACATGTGCGAATCCCTGAAGTACATACACATACCAGGTCGTATTTCAAGTGTTACTATCAAAATTACAAGTATCAAATTACATCATTTAATTCCCAAAAGAAATCTCAACATCCCGCGCATCAGAACAAGGCTCACTAGAACCCGTCTGAAAACTGCATAAAAGAGAAAGCAGCCTCATCATCATCAATCTCCCGCTCTGCCTCAGAAGTCGCATCAACATCTACAACATCAGCAACTAAGACAGAGTCTGGTGGGTGTTTAACACCGCCCCAGAACGTGGGAGTGAGTGATCAACTCAGTGGAACAATAAAGCATAGGTTAACATGTTATCAGTTCAATCAAGCAGTAATGATAAAGCAGAACAATTAAACATGTCCTAAGTACTCTTGTCAATGCAAGGATGCATGAAAAATGATGCGTGCCCTCACGCGTACACCCTCAGCGTCTTCATCTTACGTTACGCATGACATTGCCACAAAGTGCGCCACATCTACAAAGCACATGCAAATGCGGTGCATGAATATGATTACCAAGTTGTTATTAGTCCTTTTCATACAGCAGGATTGGGAAGCTAAGATACCTTTCTCATATCACCATCCAAACAGTGATCCATTCTAGGGTCGTCAGTCCTAGGCATCTCATACGATTATATGGTTTTAGGTCGTTGCAAAGGGCTCGTCACCAATCAATGCACGCCCATCATACCTTCGTTACTACACTAAGACTCGTCACCTCAATGCGGTATCCAGGCATGCTCGAGGTCACTACAAAGGGCTCGTCACTAATCAATGTAGGCCGACAGCACGAATATAGTGTCCCATACCACCATAATCAGCTCACGAGTTTGGTTGCTCACTAGTCACTATGGGGAGGCTCGTCACCCCAGCGTAGGCCGACAGCTCGACCACGATGTCCCATACCACCATGTCTGGCTCATGAGTCTTAGCGGATCAAGGTACCATGGTTAATAGAATTTCATTGGTAAGTTCGGTACCCTAGATTCAAGCAGTAGCGTACATACATGGTGAACATACATCGGACAATCGGGTTACTTGACGAACTCGACTAGCACGAGCGCACGTTGGGTTGAACGACATAGAGTGTGCGAACACTCCACGTGGCCAAACCACTGCCGACAACTCTAATACGACTCGGGTTCGTCTAATCACGTCCTTCGTGGCGAAAGCAATCTCAGTCACGAACTTAAGGTCGATTACCGATTTCCTGGACTAATGCATAGTCCCTCACACATTCCACTATAACAGATATTGATATCAGCAATTTAGAATAGTAATGGAACAACAACTCAAATTATGTAGTACGTAAGCATTTAAAGAATATCAACTTAACATGAATGTAAGCATAAGTAATGCTTGAACTTAAACAACAAGAAATGTAACTTGCATGAAGGAAATCATACACACTAGTGGGAGAGTTGGAAATCGCTTCTCAAAGCCCATACTAGGTTGATATATCACACTTTAGATCATTCAGACATTTTTACAAACACTTAGAATACATAATACAACATACATGACGTATGTTGAAATACACACATTTGGACAATTCCTTTTACCAAGGAGTTGTCGCACATACAGTTAGCATACGCATACGACAAATAATCATGGCAATCACAAGTTCATATTTTATACGCATACGGTACTTTATACATACACATAGAATACGCAAATCTCAATGTAACATATGCATATCAGGAACACAACAAAAACACAACATTTGGCATGTGAAATCTCATCCATAGCAAGAATAAACCATTCACCAGCATTGAAAGCCTTGAAAATCATAACCTATACGATTAAAGTTCGAACCTTAATTCAGAAAAGAACACCGAACTGATTTCAGACGATATGTCTTCGTCAACGGCGACAAGATAACCTAAAGCAAGAATAGAAATGAGCTATAACACACAAAGACTATTCTAAGCTCTAACACAGATTAGGGTTAGGTTAACTTACCCAAAGATGAACTCAGAATCGCCGGAATAACGATTCAAAAGTGAATGTTTAAGGATGAAGAAGAACAGGAAAGAATCTAAGATGATTCACTAACTTCTCTCTCACTTTCTCTCTCTTTTCCTTTCTCTTTCTTAGCTAGGGTTAGGAAATTCGTATGGAAAAGAGAGCTAGGGTTTTAAGGTCTATAAATAGGCCTAATATTGATGAAAATAACCCAGGGCCAAGGTATACTTAGGGTATAACCAAAACCGGCCTCTCACGATCCAACGAAGCACTTCCGGTGGGCCTATTACCATGAAAGGTCGGACTTAAGCTCACTGACCATGGATCTAGGTCAAGCTGAGTTTTCGTACCGACCGGATCTTCAGATCAGCCGTGGCGGACCACACTCAATTCAACGGTCACCGAATCTCGATCAGGTCCACAAGCACAAGGACATGCCTGGGCCACCTTCCCTGATCAGAGGGTGAAATTGGGTCAGAATCCAACGGTCAGATTGCTTAAAATCGTCGTGCAAGCGACACGACTCAGATTTCATAAAATCTCATTAAATTTCCAACCGTTCTCACACTCTTCACTCCGAACTCAAACAAATCGACCCAGAACATCACATGGACTTGATTTTTGAGGTGATGGTCAAGCCTAACATGGTGACCGCAACAGCCTAAGATCATCGCTATCGGACTTTCGACGCGCGATCCAGAACTTCCAAAAAATCCCAAGAGCAACTGGCTTTAGCGATGAATCCCAGATTTCAGAGTAACATAGCGCTAACTAATCTACAGGTTTTGAGTCATGCAGATACAATTTAAAGTGATTGATGCAAATTTCACAAGCAATCGAGTATAGCGCTAATTACCCCAAAAAGCTACTAAGGAAAGATTAGCACAAAATTTTCAGGGTCATTACAATCTACCCCCCTTAAAGAAAATTTCATCCTCGAAATTCATACCTTCTCATATTCCTCAAGGATCTGAGGGTAGCTCTTCCTGACCTCAGCTTCAGATTCCCAAGTAGCCTCTTCTTCACTATGATGTGTCCATAGCACCTTCACAAGAGGGATAACCTTGCTACGCAATACCAGCTCCTTCCTGTAGAGAATACGCGTCGGTCGCCGTACATAAGTGGCATCCTCACTCAACTGCACCTGCTCCCAACTGATAATATGCGAAGGATCAGGAACGTACTTCTTCAGTATAGAAACATGAAATACATTATGCACGCCCGCAAGAGGTGTGGAAAAAGCAAGGCGGTATGCTACCGCTCCCACTCGATCCAGAACTTAAAATGGACCAATAAATCTCAGCGTCAGCTTCCCCTTCTTACTGAACTGCAGAACTCCCTTCATAGGAGAGACCTTCAGAAATATGTGGTCTCCAACCTCAAACTCAAGCCGTCGATGCCTCGTATCAGCGTAACTCTTCTGCTTACTCTGGGCTATCAGGAGTCGATGTCGAATGATGTCAACTTTCTCTGAAGTCACCTGCACCAATTTCGGGCCAAGAAAACTACGTTCGCCAACTTCTACCTAGCAATGCGGTGCTCTGCACGGGCGACCATACAACGCCTCATAGGGAGCCATGCTGATACTCGCCTGGAAACTGTTATTATACGTGAACTCTGCATACTGAAGACAATCATCCCAACTGTCCTTGAAATCTAAAACACAAGCTCGCAACATGTCTTCCAGGACCTGATTCACGCGCTCCGTCTGCCCATCTGTTTGCGGATGAAACGCGGTGCTGAACTTTAGTTTCACACCCATCGCTTCCTGAATACGAGTCCAGAAGATAGATGTGAAACGCGTGTCTCTATTAGACACAATCTCCAGGAGAACTCCATGCAGACGTACAATCTCCTTGATATACAGCCTAGCCAACTCGTCTGCAGAGTTTGTGACTCTGATAGGTAAGAAATGAGCCGACTTCGTCAATCGGTCGGCGATCACCCAAATAGAGTCATATCCATTCCTCGTTCTCGGCAACCTAGAAATAAAATCCATAGAGATGAAGTCCCACTTCCATTCTGCTATGGGCATGGGCTGCAGCAGCCCAGGAGGTCGGCAATGTTCTGCCTTGACCTGCTGGCATGTAAGACAACGAGAAATAAACTCAGCAATATGGACCTTCATATTGTCCCACCAATAAGATCTCCTCATATCCTGATACATCTTCGTGCTACCTGGATGCATCGCAAGCTTAGAACTATGGGCTAACTCGAGAACCTCGCGTCTCAAGTCAGGGATGTCAGGAACACATAACCGGCCATGAAATCGTAAGCCCCTATCAGAACTAACACTCCAGTCGAAGTTCTCATCAGTACCAACCCGCTTTCTCATCTTCACCAAAAGCTCATCATCTGCCTGAGCTGCAACGATCTTCTCGTCGATAAGGGGCTGTACACGAACGTGTGCGATAACCTCATACGGCTCAACCACCGTAAGCTTCTGCTCAAAATCTCACACAAACTCCAACATATCCCACTTTGCTATTTTCAATGGAGCCGCAAACTCAATAGCCTTCTTGCGACTCAACGCATCTGCCACAAGGTTCGCCTTGCCCAAATGGTAAGAGACATCGAACTTAAAGTCCTTCAATGTTTCCATCCATCGGCGCTGCCTCATATTTAAATCACGCAGTGTGAAAATGTACTTAAGGCTCTTGTGGTTGCAAAAGAGCTCGAACTCCTCACCATAGAGGTAATGTCTCCAGAGCTTTAATGCGAAAATGACAGCTGCTAACTCCAGGTCATGCATAGGGTAATTCTCTTCATGTTTCCTCAACTGACGCGAAGCATAAGCAATCACCCTGTCCTTCTGCATAAGGACACAACCCAAGCCAACGCAAGAGGCGTCAGTATATATAATATACTTAACCCCTTGCTCTGGCAATACTAGCATAGGGGCGGACGTCAACTTGTCCTTCAGCTCCTGAAAAGCTAACTCCGCCTTCTCATTCCAAGCAAACTTCAAATCCTTCCGTGTCAACTGCGACAACGGTTTGGAAATCTTCGAGAAGTCTTGAATGAATCGTCGATAATAGCCTGCAAGACCCAGAAAACTCCTTACCTCAGTAACTGAACCAGGCTGCTTCCAGTCCTACACTGCAGCTACCTTGGCAAGATTCAACAGCTATCCCTTCCTTAGACACCACATGTCCTAGGAACTTGACTTCCTCTTTCCAGAAATCATACTTCTTGAACTGCGCAAAAAGCTGATTCTTCCTAAGAGTATCCAAAACCACTCTTAAGTGCTCCTCGTGTTCTTCTCAGCTCGCAGAATAAATCAAGATGTCATCGATAAAAACAATGACGAATCGGAACAAGAATGGTCGAAACACCCTGTTCATCAGATCCATGAATACGGCCAGTGCGTTCGTAAGACCGAACGACATCACAAGGAACTCATAGTGACCAAAGCTAGTTCTGAAAGAAGTCTTCTGCACGTCCCCATCCTTAACGCGCAACTAATGATACCCTGACTACAGATCAACCTTCGAAAAGTATCGTGCCCCCTTCAATTGATCAAATAGATCATCAATCCTGGGCAAAGGGTACTTATTCTTCACAGTTACCAAATTCAGCCTGCGATAATCAATACATAATCGCAAGGAACCATCTTTCTTCTTCACAAACAAGACAGGTGCTCCCCAAGGAGACACACTAGGCCGAATAAAACCCAAATTCAGCAAACCATCTATCTACTTCCTCAACTCCTCCATTTCACTCGGAGGCATACGATAGGTGGGTAAAGAAATGGGCGCCGCACCAGGCATAAGATCGATAGCAAAATCAATCTCACGCTGAGGAGGTAATCCAGGAATCGACTCAAACACATCTTCAAACTCCCGAACTACCGGCGTGCTAACTAATGCCGATTCAGCTATACTCTCCAACAGAGAAGTATAATAATCAAGACGAAAAGGGTAACTGACCTGAATTGGAAAAGTAACTGTCTCGCCCTCAGGTCCATGGATTGTCACCAACCTTGCTTCACAATTAATCTCAGCTCGCATCCTCGTGAGCCAATCCATACCCATAATAACATCGTAATGATAAAGAGGTGTGACAAAGAAATCAATATGGATCGATTCACTTCCTAGATCGACCAAACAATCCATACAACGCTTGCTCATAGCAGAGGAAATCCCCGTAGCGGTAGTAAGCGTCACACCTTGCATAGAAACAGTGCTCAAACCCAAACGCCTAACTGCCGCATAAGATATAAGAGAAGTAGTGGACCCTGTATCTACCAACATAGAAACAGGAATACCTTCAATGTGCGCTATCACCTCGAAGGATCTCAGTACCAAGTCAGACATAGGCGCTTCAGCTGAGAGTGCATGAACTCGAGCCTGCTGCTGACGATTTGGCGGAGGAACCATGGGCCGCTGAGGTGGCCTAAAGCTAGGTACTTCAGGTCTGAAAGATGAATGACCTGGCGCTGAACGAAGAGGTGGATGAGAAATAACCTGAGGCATCGGACGGCTAATCCTCTGCGGTGGAGTAAAACCATTGGCCTACATATGTGAAAAGTAAAAATGGTCCAAATGCCCCATCTTCCCACAATACGAACAGTGAAGATCAGCTCGCATCTGTTGAGCGGGCGGCGTTAAACGCCTAGGAGGAGAATCTGCTCGCCACCTCTTGGCGAGAAAAGGTGCACCCTGAAAATCCGGTCGCGGCCTAAAAACCATCGGTGCTCGCATACGGGATGACCTGTCCCCGTCCTGCTCTACTCGCAAGGACATGCTCACCAACTCCGCATAGGAAGAAATGTTGGCATAGCAAATCTTCGATTGGATCTCAGGCCTCAACCCTCAGAAAAGTGCCGCATCCTAGTCGGCTGATCACCCAAAATCAAAGGCACTTACCGACCCAGCTCAGTGAACCGGTTCTCATACTCTGTCACTAACAGCCCTCCCTGGCGGAGGCGAAGGAACTCACTCTCCTTCTCATGTCGGTATGTAACCAGAAAATACTTCTTGTGGAAGCGTGCCTCAAACGCCTGCCACGACCACTCAAATCCTTCCTCGACAGTGCGAAGAACACTGTCCCACCATAGACTGGCCTCCTTCTCAAACATGAAGGAGGCAAGCTCAACCTGCTCAACCTCAGAACAATGCAGCGGTCTCAGCATCTTAGAGATGTGATCGATCCAATACTCGGCCTCCCCGGGTCTATGAGAACCCGCAAATGTAAGAGGTTGCAAGCGCTGAAATTGCTCAAAAGTGCCGCTCGCACTGGCGCTCCCAGATGGAGGCATAGGTGAAGCAGGTGGAGTCGCCCCCACTGACTGAGCAAAGATGCCAGCCATGGAAGATAGGAACTCCTGCTGCTGCTGAATCTGCTGCTGCTGCATCAACAGCATCATTTGCTCAAACCTATCAGTAGGCGGAGCAGACGAAGATGCACTGCTCGGCTCAGGAACCGAGGGCGTGACTGGAGGAGCCATAGGTGTTGGCCCAACACCGGCATGAGACGGCCCCGTCTGTGGATCCGTCTGGCTATCGCTCAAGGGAGGAACCCCAGCAAGCGACTCAACCAAGGAGAGACGGGCCGAAGTCTTCGAACCCTTAGGAGGCATCCCTACATTCAACAGAGGATGCAACCTGTCAGATTCTACGTCCACATAATCCATCCACACAGCATTCACAGCACAACTTCAAAAATAAACAACATGCATTCCATTAAACAAAATTGTCGCAATACAAGTAGTGCAGCATTACATGAATCACGACTAGGAAAGCATGTGAACTACAACATCTAACACTTCAAACAACCACAAACAACTACAAACAACTCCAACTACAAAGCCAATAACGGCTACACACAGAAAGAAACAACAAACAAAGTAAAGGACGACTACAACGACAACTACTCGTTGGAATCAGGAGATGGAGGCGGGGCACCCTTATCCTTCAAGCAACACAGGATAGACTTCAGAGTTCGAGTCACCTTCTTAAACTTATGCTTCACAAGGCCTCGAAGATCCATAATATCATGGCGTAGAACAGCCTGCCCTTCTTCAAGCCGAGCAATACGGGCATCCCTGGCAGTCTGATCTGCGCTCTGCTCTGGTGCCACAGGAGGGGAGCTCTCACTCGTATCCTATGCCTCTACCTCTTCCTCGTCTTGCTCTGTTTCTTCCTCAATCTCAGCACCACCTTCAGCATAACTCTCCTCATCATCACTCTCTGACTCATCCTCACTCTCTAAGGCTTGTCGACCAGAACTAATCTCCATCTGCTTAAGGGTCGTCAGGTTAATATGACGAACAGGAACTGGCTTCTCTGCTCCAAGCCTATAGCCAAACTCATGTGCAAGCTTACAAATGAGTCGGCCAAAAGGAAGCGATTCGGTCCTCCTAGTCGAACGAGCGATGAGAATAATCTGGTGCAGGATGTACGTCGGCACACACAACTTCACTTCTTGCCCCACCTGATATAGGAAATCTACCATCAGGCACGTACACTCGCTGCGGTTGCTCCACCTTGGATATACATTGAACGTACACATGTGGTGAAGTAAGCGGAAGTCATCCGTCATGTTGGTAGCCAGAAGACTCCTATTAGGCTGCCATTCAACCAGACGGCCACACAAGGATCTGGTGCGACGATCCCTCTTGCGCATACTGTTCAAATTCTTCTCGCTGGCATGCACCTCACCAAGTGGCACATTCAAGAGTCGGGATATCAAAGCGACGTTAACCGTAGCCTCCCGACCGCTACCACAAGGAATCTTGAACTACAGAGGCTCCAGCGAAGGATCACGAATATTGACATAAAAAGCTCGAACAGTACTTACATTCACGCGATACTCACCCTCAAACAAGGGACACCAACCAGCCCCTTCCAGACGCTCCAACAACAAAAACTCGCCGTACAGCCGCGGATCAACATAAGCCTCAAAAAAGACTCTACGGCCTTCATAGACTCCATGCGATAGCTCCGCCAATAAGGTTCTACCAATGGGAGCTCGAGGATCGAGGTCCCGCTTAGTTTGGAATTCACGAGTGGCGGACGTGCTGGTGGCGGTACCTCTCGGCCTCCATGCACGGGTTGGGCGGCTAGGCCCAGCTTCATTCACGGGCGCTCTCTTCTTCCCTATCAAAGAAAGAAGGGTAAAAATGGAAAAGATGGCCGTGATAAACTCAAAGAGGTCCATGAGAAATGAGAGAAAGAGAGAAATAGGAAAGATGATGAAACTTCCACACACTTGAGATCCTAAAGATGGAGTTAGGAGCCCAAATGAGAAGAAAAGGAGAGGTAAACAGCAAAGGGAGGTGAGGTTTTGAGATGGGTGGGTAGGGTTTGCACGAAAATGGAGGAAGAAGAAAATTTGGAAGAGATTTGGAGAAGTTTTGAGAAGGATTTTAAGAAAAGGAGAGCTTCGGAGGGAGGATTGTGAAGGAAGTAGGGTTTAGAAGGTGTTTTAACCAATGAACCATGGAAGGGTAGGCCACACTAGGCCATACAAAATTCAGCTTGAGCCGGCTTGGCCCGCTGATCGGCGAGGCCTCACCGGTCTCTGGACCATCCGGCGATGCCTCACCATTTGGGCGAGGTCCTCCTGGTCCCCCATTCTCAAAATGATATGGGTCCCCCCTGGGCCCCACTGAAAATGCCCCGATCGGCCCCTTTGCATGATTCGACGCCTATCGGGCCATTCGGGCAGAAATCTGATACAAATAGAGATTTCTTGAAGATTGAAGGGTTGAAATGGGATGATAGACCATCTAGACTCATTAATAGATGGTCTAGGAGAGATTTCGGGTTGCTGTGTGTGATCAAGAGAGAGCACAGACTCGATCTCGGTGATCGTTTTCAGTAAACTTTCACCGATAGAAGCAACGGAACACAAACACATAATTTACGATAAACTCGCACCCAAATACACTAAAGTGGCGACAGTGTGTGGTGTGTGACCATAATCCAGGTCCGGTTTAATCCAAAACATGCTCTGATACCAACTTGTAACGCCCTGGAATTCGGGGGTCGAGCATAACTCAGCTCCCGAGTTCCAAAACATCACTTATGCAATATATTTAATGATGGATGTATGTTGTCTGTATTAGTGCATAAAACATGGAATAGATTAAGCCAAATAGCAAATATAATTTAGGGATAAGTGAAGACTTAAAGAAATATGTGAGTACATGTGCGAATCCCTGAAGTACATACACATACCAGGTCGTATTTCAAGTGTTACTATCAAAATTACAAGTATCAAATTACATCATTTAATTCCCAAAAGAAATCTCAACATCCCGCGCATCAGAACGAGGCTCACTAGAACCCGTCTGAAAACTGCATAAAAGAGAAAGCAGCCTCATCATCATCAATCTCCCGCTCTGCCTCAGAAGTCGCATCAACATCTACAACATCAGCAACTAAGACAGAGTCTGGTGGGTGTTTAACACCGCCCCAGAACGTGGGAGTGAGTGATCAACTCAGTGGAACAATAAAGCATAGGTTAACATGTTATCAGTTCAATCAAGTAGTAATGATAAAGCAGAACAATTAAACATGTCCTAAGTACTCTTGTTAATGCAAGGATGCATGAAAAATGATGCGTGCCCTTACGCGTACACCCTCAGCGTTTTCATCTTATGGTACGCATGACATCGCCTCAAAGTGCGCCACATCTACAAAGCACATGCAAATGCGGTGCATGAACATGATTACCAAGTTATTATTAGTCCTTTTCATAAAGCAGGATTGGGAAGCTAAGATACCTTCCTCATATCACCATCCAAACAGTGATCCATTCTAGGGTCGTCAGTCCTAGGCATCTCATACGATTATATGGTTTTAGGTCGTTGCAAAGGGCTCGTCACCAATCAATGCACGCCCATCATACCTTCGTTACTACACTAAGGCTCGTCACCTCAATGCGGTATCCAGGCATGCTCGAGGTCACTACAAAGGGCTCGTCACCAATCAATGTAGGCCGACAGCACGAATATAGTGTCCCATACCACCATAATTGGCTCACGAGTTTGGTTTCTCACTGGTCACTACAGGGAGGCTCGTCACCTCAGCGTAGGCCGACAGCTCGACCACGGTGTCCCATACCACCATGTCTGGCTCATGAGTCTTAGCGGATCAAGGTACCATGGTTAAGAGGATTTCATTGGTAAGTTCGGTACCCTAGATTCAAGCAGTAGCTTCCATACATGGTGAACATACATCGGACAATCGGGTTACTTGACGAACTCGACTAGCACGAGCTCACGTTAGGTTGATCGACATAGAGTGCGCAAACACTCCACGTGGCCAAACCACTGCCGACAACTCTAATACGACTCGGGTTCGTCTAATCACGTCCTTCGTGGCGAAAGCAATCTCAGTCACGAACTTAAGGTCGATTACCGATTTCCTGGACTAATGCATAGTCCCACACACATTCCACTATAACAGATATTGATATCAGCAATTTAGAATAGTAATGGAACAACAACTCAAATTATGTAGTACGTAAGCATTTAAAGAATATCAACTTAACATGAATGTAAGCATAAGTAATGCTTGAACTTAAATAACAAGAAATGTAACTTGCATGAAGGAAATCATACACACTAGTGGGAGAGTTGGGAATCGCTTCTCAAAGCCCATACTAGGTTGATATATCACACTTTAGATCATTCAGACATTTTAACAAACACTTAAAATACATAATACAACATACATGACGTATGTTGAAATACACACATTTGGATAATTCCTTTTACCAAGGAGTTGTCGCACATACAGTTAGCATACGCATACGACAAATAATCATGGCAATCACAAGTTCATATTTTATACGCATACGGTACTTTATACATACACATAGAATATGCAAATCTCAATGTAACATATGCATATCAGGAACGCAACAAAAATACAACATTTGGCATGTGAAATCTCATCCATAGCAAGAATAAACCATTCACCAGCATTGAAAGCCTTGAAAACCATAACCTATACGATTAAAGTCCGCACCTTAATCCAGAAAAGAACACCGAACTGATTTCAGACGATATGTCTTCGTCAACGGCGACAAGATAACCTAAAGCAAGAATAGAAATGAGCTACAACATACAAAGACTATTCTAAGCTCTAACACAGATTAGGGTTAGGTTAACTTACCCAAAGATGAACTCAGAATCACCGGAATAACGATTCAAAAGTGAAGGTTTAAGGATGAAGAAGAACAGGAAAGAATCTAAGATGATTCACCAACTTCTCTCTCACTTTCTCTCTCTTTTCCTTTCTCTTTCTTAGCTAGGGTTAGGAAATTCGTATGGAAAAGAGAGCTAGGGTTTTAAGGTCTATAAATAGGCCTAATATTGATGAAAAGAACCCCAGGGCCAAGGTATACTTAGGGTATAACCAAAATCGGCCTCTCACGATCCAACGAAGCACTTCCGGTGGGCCTATTACCACGAAAGGTCAGACTTAAGCTTACTAACCATGGATCTAGGTCAAGCTGAGTTTTCATACCAACCGAATCTTCAGATCAGCCGTGGCGGACCACACTCAATTCAACGGTCACCGAATCTCGATTAGGTTCACAAGCACAAGGACATGCCTGGGCCACCTTCCCTGATCAGAGGGTGAAATTGGGTCAGAATCCAACGGTCAGATTGCTTAAAATCATCGCGCAAAGCGACACGACTCAGATTTCATAAAATCTCATTAAATTTCTAACCGTTCTCACACTCTTCACTCCGAACTCAAACAAATCGACCCAGAACATCACATGGACTTGATTTTCGAGGTGATGGTCAAGCCCAACATGGTGATCGCAACAGCTTAAGATCATCGCTATCGGACTTTCGACGCGCGGTCCAGGTCTGATCCAGAACTTCAAAAAAATCTCAAGAGCAACTGGCTTTAGCGATGAATTCCAGATTTCAGAGTAACATAGCGCTAACTAATCTACAGGTTTTGAGTCATGCAGATACAATTTAAAGTGATTGATGTAAATTTCACAAGCAATCGAGTATACCGCTAATTACCCCAAAAAGCTACTAAGGAAAGATTAGCACAAAATTTTCAGGGTCATTACATTCGCGTCAGTTGAGGAAATACGAAGAGAATTACCCTACGCACAACCTGGAGTTAGCAGCTGTCATTTTCGTATTAAAGCTCTGGAGACATTACCTCTATGGAGAGGAGTTCGAGCTCTTTTGCGACCACAAGAGCCTTAAGTATATTTTCACGCGGCGTGACTTGAATATGAGGCAACGTCAATGGATGGAAACATTGAAAGACTTTAAGTTCGATGTTTCATACCATCCAGGCAAGGCGAACCTTGTGGTAGATGCGTTGAGTCACAAGAAGGCTATTGAGTTTGTGGCTCCGCTGATGATAGCAGAGTGGGATATGTTGGAGTTTGTGTGAGACTTTGAGCAGAAGCTTAAGGTGGAAGAGCCATATGAGGTTATCGCACACATTCGTGTACAGCCCCTTAACGACGAGAAGATCGTTGCAGCTCAGGTAGATGATGAGCTTTTGGCGAAGATGAGAAAGCGGGTTGGTATAGATGAGAACTCCGACTGTAGTGTTAGTTCTGATGGGGGCCTACGATTTCGTGGCCGGTTATGTGTTCCTGACATCCCTGACTTGAGACGGGAGGTTCTCGAGTTAGCCCATAGTTCTAAGCTTGCGATGCATCCAGGTAGCACAAAGATGTATCAAGATATGAGGAGATCTTATTGGTGAGACAACATGAAGGTCCATATTGCTGAATTTGTCTCTCGTTGTCTCACGTGCCAGCAGGTCAAGGCAGAGCATCACCGACCTCCTGGGTTGCTTCAGCCCATGCCCATAGCAGAATGGAAGTGGGACTTCTTCTCTATGGATTTTATTTCTGGGTTGCCGAGAACGAGGAAGGGATATGACTCTATTTGGGTGATCGTCGACCGATTGACGAAGCTGGCTCATTTCTTACCTATCAGAGTCACAAACTCTGCAGATGAGTTGGCTTGGCTGTATATCAAGGAGATTGTTCGTCTGCATGGAGTTTCCTTGGAGATTGTGTCTGATAGAGACACTCATTTTACATCTATCTTCTGTACTCGTATCCAGGAAGCGATGGGTGTGAAATTGAAGTTTAGCACCGCGTTTCATCCGCAGACAGATGGGTAGACCGAACGCGTGAATCAGATCCTGAAAGGCATATTGCGAGCTTGTGTTTTGGATTTCAAGGACAGTTGGGATGATTGTCTCCAGTATGCAGAGTTCGCGTATAATAACTGTTTCCAAGCGAGTATTAGCAGACTCCCTATGAGGCGTTGTATGGTCGCCCGTGCAGAGCACCGCATTGCTGGGCAGAAGTTGGCGAGCGTAGTTTGATTGGCCCAGAGTTGGTACAGACAACTTCAGAGAAAGTTGACATTATTTGACGTCGACTTTTGACAGCCCAGAGTAGGCAGAAGAGTTATGCTGATACAAGGCGTCGACCGCTTGAGTTTGAGGTTGGAGACCATGTATTTCTAAAGGTCTCTCCTATAAAGGGAGTTCTGTGGTTCGGTAAGAAGGGAAAGCTTACGCTGAGATTTATTGGTCCATTTCAAGTTCTGGATCGAATGGGAGCGGTAACATACTGCCTTGCTTTGCCCACACTTCTTGCGGGCTTGCATAACGTATTTCATGTTTCTATGCTGAAGAAGTAT
Organism: Magnolia sinica; assembly: GCF_029962835.1. NCBI lineage: Eukaryota > Viridiplantae > Streptophyta > Magnoliopsida > Magnoliales > Magnoliaceae > Magnolia > Magnolia sinica. The sequence continues at coordinate 57,416,201 of NC_080575.1, read as the reverse complement.
GTTCCTGATCCTTCACATATTATCAGTTAGGAGCAGGTGTAGTTGAGCAAGGATGCCACATATGTACTGCGACCGACGCGTATTCTAGACAGGAAGGAGCAGGTATTGCGTAGCAAGGTCATTCCTCTGGTGAAGGTGCTATGGACGCATCATGGTGAGGAAGAGGTTACTTGGGAATCTGAAGCTGAGGTTAGAAAGAACTACCCTCAGATCCTTGAGGAATATGAGAATGTATGAATTTCGAGGATGAAGTTTTCTTTAAGGGGGGTAGATTGTAATGACCCTGAAAATTTTGTACCAAGACCCGAGTACTACCTCTATTTTCCTTAGAAGCTTTTTGGGGTAATTAGTGCTTAACTCGATTGCTTGTGAAATTTGCATCAATCACTTTAAATTAGATCTGCATGACTCAAAATCTGTAGAATAGTTGGCGCTAGGTTACTCTGAAATCTGGGATTCATCGCTAAGGCCAGTTGCTCTTGAGAATTTTTGGAAGTTCTGGATCGGACCTGGGCCGCGCGTCGAAAGTCCGATAGCGATGATCTTAGGCTGTTGCAGTGACCATGTTGGACTTGGCCATCACCTCAAAAATCAAGTCTAGATGATGTTCTGGGTCAATTTGATTGAGTCCGGAGTGAAGAGTGTGAGAACGGTGAGAAATTAATGAGATTTTATGAAATTTGAGTCGTGTTGCTTGCGCGACGATTTTAAGCAATCTGACCATTGGATTCTGACCCAATTTCACCCTCTGATCAGGGAAGGTGGCCCAGGCATGTCCTTGTGCTTGTGGACCTGATCGAGATTCGGTGACCGTTGTATTGAGTGTGGTCCACCACGGCTGATCTGAAGATCCGGTCGGTACGAAAACTCAGCCTGACCAAGATCCATGGTCAGTGAGCTTAAGTCCGACCTTTCGTGATATTAGGCCCACCGGAAGTGCTCTGTTGGATCGAGAGAAGCCTGTTTTGGTTTACCCTAAGTATACCTTGGCCCTGGGGTTATTTTCATCAATGGTAGGCCTATATATAGACCTTAAACCCTAGCTCTCTTTTCCATACGAATTTCCTAACCCTAGCTAAGAAAGAGAAAGGAAAAGAGACAGAAAGTGAGAGAGAAGTTGGTGAATCATCTTAGATTCTTTCCTGTTCTTCTTCATCCTTAAACCTTCACTTTAGAATAGTTATTCCGGCGATTCTGAGTTCATCTTTGGGTAAGTTAACCTAACCCTAATCTGTTTTAGAGCTTGGAATAGTTTTTGTGTTGTTGTAGTTCATTTCTATTCTTGCTTTAGGTTGTCTTGTCGCCGTTGACGAAGACATATCGTCTGAATCAGTTCGGTGTTCTATTTCTGGTTAAAGGTGCGGACTTTAATCGTATAGGTTATGGTTTTCAAGGCTTTCAATGCCAGTGAATGGTTTATTCTTGCTATGGATGAGATTTCACATGCCAAATGTTATGTTTATTTTGAGTTTCTGATATGCATGTGTTACATTGAGATTTGTGTATTCTATGTGTATGTATAAAGTATCGTATGCGTATAAAATATGAACATGTGTTTGCCATGATTATTTGTCGTGTACTTATGCTAGATGTATGTGGGGCAACTCCTTGGTAAAGGGAATTGTCCAAATGCGTGTATTTCAACATATGTCATGTATGTTGAACTATGTATTCTAAGTGTTTGTAGAAATGCCTGAATGAACTAAAGTGTAATATATTATACTATTTGCGGGTGTTGAGAAGTGATTCTCAACACTCCTATTGATGTGTAGGATTTACTTCATGCAAGTTACATTCCTTGTTGTTTAATTTCAAGTATTACTTATGTGAGAATCCATGTTAAGTTGATATTCTTTAAATGCTCATGTACCATATGATTTGCGTTGTTGTTCCATTACTATTCTAAATTGCTGATATCAATATCTGTTATAGTGGAATGTGCTTAGGACTATGAATAGTCCAGGAAATCGGTAATCGGCCTTAAGTTCGTGGCTGAGGTTGCTTTCGCCACGTAGGACGTGATTAGACAAACCCGAGTCGTATTAGAGTTGTTGGCAGTGGTTTGGCCACGCGGAGTGTTTGCGCACTCTATGTCGTTCAACCCAACGTGCGCTCGTGCTAGTCGAGTTCGTCAAGTAACCCGATTGTCCGATGTATGTTCACCATGTATGGACGCTACTGTTTGAATCTATGGTACCGAACTTACCGATGAAATCCTATTAACCATGGTACCTTGATCCGCTAAGACTCATGAGCCGGACATGGTGGTATGGGACACCATGGTCGAGCTGTCGGCCTATGCTGGGGTGACGAGCCTCCCTATAGTGACCACTGAGTAACCAAACTCGTGAGCCGATTATAGTGGTATGGGACACTATATTCGTGCTGTCGGCCTACATTAATTGGTGACGAGCCCTTTGTAGTGACCTCGAGCATGCCTGGATACCGCATTGAGGTGACGAGGCTTATTGTGGTAATGAAGGTATGATAGGCTTGTATTGATTAGTGACGAGCCCTTTGCAACGACCTAAAACCATATGATCGTATGAGATGATCTAGGACTGACGACCCTAGAATGGATCACTGTTTGGATGGTGATATGAGGAAGGTACCTTAGCTTCCCAATCCTGTTGTATGAAAAGGACTAATAACAACTTGGTAATCATGTTCATGCACCGTATTTACATGTGCTTTGTAGACGTGGCGGACTTTGAGGCGATGTCATGCGTAACGTAAGATGAAGACGCTGAGGGTGTACGCGCGAGGGCACGCATTATTCTGCATACATGCTTGCATTAACAAGAGTCCTTAGGACATGTTTGATTGTTCTGCTTTATCATTACTGCTTGATTGAACTGATAACATGTTAACCTTTGCTTTATTGTTCCACTGAGTTGATCACTCACTCCCACGTTCTGGGGCGGTGTTAAACACCCACCAGACTCTGTCTTAGTTGCTGATGTTGCAGATGTTGATGGAACCTTTGAGGCAGAGCAGGAGATCGAGGATGATGAGGTTGCTTTCTCTTTTATGCAGTTTTCAGATGGGTTCTAGTGAGCCTTGTTCTGATGCGCGGGATGCTAGGATTTCTTTTGGGAATTAAATGATGTAATTTGATACTTGTAATTTTGATAGTAACACTTGAAATACGACCTGGTATGTATATGTATTTCAGGAATTTGCACATGTATACATATATTTCTTTAAGTCTTCCGCTTGCGTTTTTCACTTATCCCTGAATTATGTCTGCAATTTGGCTTAATCTATTCCATGTTTTATGCACTCATCCAAACAACATACATCCATCATTCAATATGTTGCATAAGTGATGTTTTGAAACTCGGGAGCTGAGTTATGCTCGACCCCCGAATTTTAGGGCGTTACAGATATCCATAGACACATCATGGATGGATGGATCGGATACCGAAAATATTGTTACTAAGCATTGGGGTGCCATAGATGTCCTTGGGTGAAAATTCCTAAACCTGATGGTACTAGAGGATGACTCCAACGACGAGATCGAGTGGATATATGAGCGCACGAGGGCCGAATACCAGGTGGTCGTATCTCCCACTGTGTCATGGTCAGTTGGAAAGGGGTGTGGACTTACTCGCCCGAGAGTAGGGGGCAATACTAGGCTGAGTTTGACCAGCTCGTGAATGGGTCCGCTATCGACGTGTCGGATAGGTATTGGCAAACTATTGGCCAGGCAGATAGTGAGGTTTCTTACGCTCACTTGGACTGTACGGCTAGGAGGGCGGTAGTGCCATTTGGAGTATACTAAACCCCGATGATTATCTAGAATAGGAACTGTACTGATATATGATGAAGATTGGCATGCTTGAGTTACATCTCGCATCACATGGCCGTGTTATGGATGATAGCATTCATATCTTGCAACGCATAGCCTTGGTACGACTGATTGCATTCATGTACTCATCACCATGATTCCGCATTACTCTGACCTTACATTCTGAGCACACTTATATTGCGCACACACTTACACCACCCTCTAAGCTTTCTATAAGCTTATGCACGATCGATGTGTGTAGGTGACGCCAAGATGCAGTCGTAGCCTTGTCAGAGTTGGAGCGTGCAGTTGAGCTTTTGGAGTTTCTATTATTATCATCATCTTGTATTTCCCTTTCATACACATTGTACTCAAAAGTTTTTTATCATAGTTGATTTTTTGATGGTGTTCTTGTGGTTGTTGTTCGTGGGTTATGCTTATGGTTATGCTTGTACAGAATCAAATCATGTTTGAAATCCTCCTTGTAGGATCCGAGGATCGGAACCCGGTGTATGGGTGTCGGGAGCCAAGAATGGGGTACTATAGAGGCTGTCAGCGTCGGATTCGGCGATCGAGAATTTTGTGAGCCCGATTTCTGAGTTTAGGGCGTGACAGAAGTTGGTATCAGAGCATAACTTAGGAATAACTGAGAATAACGTCACATGTTTGTTATGAGTTTAGGACGATTAGGTTCCGAGTACATAACTTTCCAATTGAGTCCCCTAACGTTCCCTTGGGAGTTTTCAAGGATTGATAGGCACCTTTGTTCTTTTTTATAGGACATACCGCGCAGGAGAGTGACCTGATCGACTCCCGTTCCACCCCTCGATGCTCTCGCTTTACCACCTGCGGCTCCCATTCTACCCCCTGAGTCCCCGCTCCACAGCCTGAGGATGTCGTTCCTCCACCTGAGGCCAGTGTGGATCCGACCGTGCCTGTGAGTGCCTCCCAGTTACAACAGATGTTGTAGGCCGTGACGGCTGCACTTCAGGGACAGGGCAAGCACCCAGTTGTTTCTCCAGCCTAGGAAGAACAAGAGCGCGCGAGCACCCTTCTTTGTGAGTTCAGACAGCTCGATCCACCGCATTTCCAGGGCAAGCCAGATCCTACAGCAGCTGAGAGGTGGCGCTCCGATGTGGAGAAGATCTTCGATACTATGGCATGTACGACCCAACAGTGAGTCTGGTTGGCTGTATTCCTTCTCTAAGGTGAGGTAGAGCACTGGTGGACCTCCGTTACCCACGTCGTAGGACCTGATTATGTCTGGACATGGGAGGACTTTATCGACCGATTCGAGGAGTAGTACTTCCTTGACCACATTCGACGTTAGAGTGCACTGGATTTTGAGACTCTAGTGCAGGGGGACATGACCGTGGCGCAGTACATGGCCCGTTTTATGGGGCTATCGAGGTTTGCGTCGTATTTGGTTGATGATGAGGGGCGAAAAGCCCGCCGTTTCGAGAACGGCTTGTGTTACTATCTTTTAGGCTGTGTGATTGGGCACGAGCTCCTGACTTTTCAGGCAGTATTGCGGAGGGCTCAGATTTATGAGATATAGTGGGCCGGCACATAGAGTGATCGAGATCAGAGGAGAGACTGAAAGAGGCAGGCCCCCTCTAGTAACTCCCAGCAGCATCAACACCCACAGAGGTACAGGAGCCACTCACTTGCTAGAGCACCAGTAGTATCAGCAGTACCATTGACACCTCTAGCACCACCCCAGCAGACATTTATAGGGACCTATTTTGGATGTGGTGGGACAGAGCACCGCCTGTCTGAGTGCCCTCGCCCTCATCTGCAGCAGTCGAGAGGGCCACAACAGCCTCCAGCGTAGCAGCGACCTCTGTAGTAGCCTCCAGCATAGCAGCGACCCCATCAGCAGCAACCACAGCCACTTCAGCCGTCGAGGCCCCAGCAGCAGTAGAGACAGCAGTATAGGGCATTGTAGAGGCATCAACAGCACCAAGGACCTCATAGGGGACAGAAACCTCCCCAGCCAGCCTAGGCTAGATTCTATGCAGCTCAGCAGGACCCCCAGACCTCCGGAGGAGTCGTTGAGGGTATACTTCCAGTCTCTTCATGCATCGCCCGAGTATTATTTGATTCCGGTGCTTCGGACTCATTCATGTCTGAGGATTTTTACCGATTGATTGGATTGTCGACAGAGTCTGCTAGTGAGGGATTGACCATATCGACGCCCTTGGGGAAGACTACAGTATTTGGTTGTTTCTGTTCATCCTGCCCAATTCTGGTCGGTGATATCTTTTTGCCCATCGATTTATTTGTGCTACTGATGTTAGACTTCGACGTTATCTTGGGCATGGATTGGCTTATTGAGTATCACGCCATCTTGGACTGTTCCGCGAGGACAGTCATGTTTTGCATACCAGGCTTACCGCAGTTTCAGTTCGTCGCCGAGTCTAGAGGAGAGTCGTTGCCTTGTTTGATGTCCTGTGCAGTCGAGGAGCCCGTTACCTTATGTATCGATCAGTTGCCGATGACCTGTGATTTTCTCGATGTGTTCCAGGAGATTCCGGGATTGTCACCGCACCATCATATTGAGTTCATCTTGTGCCTGGTACCGCGCCTATCTCAAAGGCCTCGTACCGTATGGCACCGATGGAGTTGCGAGAGTTGCAGTGGCAGTTAGACTAGTTGCATGAGTTGGGATTTATTCGTCCAAGCAGTTCTCCGTGGGGAACGCTAATAGTCTTCGTCAGGAAGAAGGATGGCTCGTTGAGGCTCTGCGTGGACTACCGCGAGCTCAACCGGGTCACGATCAACAGCAAGTACCCGCTCCCGAGGATAGATGATTTGTTTGATTAGCTGCAGGGTGCACAGTTCTTTTTGAAGATTGACCTGCATTCCAGTTATCATCAAATTCAAGTCCAAGAGGAGGACATCCCGAAGACGGCTTTCAGGACGCGTTATGGTCATTTTGAGTTTCAGGTCATGTCCTTCGGACTAACCAATGCACCCGCGGTCTTCATGCAGTTGATGAACAAGGTCTTCTGTCCATACCTCGATCAGTTTATTGTGGTCTTCATTGATGACATTCTGATATATTCGAAGACCTGTGAGGACCATATGCAGCATCTAGAGATTGCGTTGCAGACCCTCCGTGCCCACCCGCTGTATGTAAAGTTGGAGAAGTGCGAGTTCTGGCAGGAGGAGGTGAGATTCCTCGGTCACGTGGTGACGAGGGAGGGTTCACAGTGGACCCCTCGAAGGTTGAGGCAGTGCATCAGTGGGGCCAGCCCATGACTGTATCCGAGATCCGTAGTTTCCTTAGTTTAGCGAGATACTATTGGCGTTTCATTAAGGGCTTCTCCCGTATTGCAGCCCCGTTGACTAGGTTAACTCGGAAGGGCGCAGATTTGTTTGGTCTGACGCATGTGAGCAGGCATTCGTGGAACTGAAGGACTGTTTGATGTCCACTCCTATCCTCACTCTTCCCTCTGGGTGTGATGGGTTTGTTGTATTTACCGATGCCTCACGTATTTGTTTAAGTGCTGTCCTGATGCAGCACGGCAGGCTTATAACCTTCGCGTCTTGTCAGCTCAAGGTCCATGAGATGAACTACCCCACGCCCAATTTGGAGCTAGCAGCAGTCGTCTTCGCACTGAAAGTGTGGAGACATTATCTCTATGGGGTCAGGTTCGAGCTCTTCTCTGACCACAAGAGATTGAAGTATCTATTTTCTCAGTCTGACCTGAACATGAGGCAGAGATGCTGGATGGAGCTCCTGAAGGACTATGATTTTGACCTCTAGTACCACCCAGGTGAGGAAAACGTGGTGGCGGATGCCCTCAGCCGTCAGCCACGAGACCTGGTAGCACATATGATGATTCAAGAGTGTTGGATGCTCGAGGATATAGCAGAGTACTACTTCAATTTTGGTTTGCAGTCTTCTATCGTTCAACTATCGAGCCTGTTAATTCAACCCTCTCTTGTCACAAGGGTGATCAAGGCTCAATAGGCAGACGAGTCGTTAGAGGATTATCGAGCAGAGGCAACATCTGAGAGTCAGACAGATTGGCAGATTGGTGCTGATGGTGGACTTTGCTTTAGAGGCCGATTATGTGTCCCAGATATTCCTGAGCTGCGTAGAGATCTTATGACTAAGGTACATCGATCGCGATTTTCTATCCACCTTGGCTCGACGAAGATGTACCGTGACATGAGGAGATAATATTTTTGGGAGGGGATAAAGAGCCAGATTGGCAGTTTTGTGGCCAAGTGTGACACATGCCAGCGTGTCAAGGCCGATCATCAGAGACCCCTTGGTCTATTGTAGCCGTTGAGTGTCCCGACGTGGAAGTGGGAGCATTTATCTACCGATTTTATCATAGGTTTTTCGAGGACTCAGTGCGGTCATGACGCCATCTGGGTTGTCGTGGACCGTCTGACGAAGTCGGCACATTTCCTTGCTATTCGTATGACTTGGCCTTTGGACCGGCTTGTGAGGTTATTCATTAAGGAGATTGTGAGACTGCACGGCATTCCAGTCTCGATTGTTTCTGACCGAGACCCGAGGTTCACGTCTCAGTTGTGGAGGAGCTTTCAAAAAGCGATGGGCACTGATTTATAGCTCAGCACCGCGTATCACCCATAGACCGATGGCCAGACCGAGAGGATCAATCAGATCCTTGAGGAAATGCTTCAGGCCTGCATGATTGACTTCGAGGGTAGCTGGGATGAGCATTTGCGATTAGCTGAGTTTGCATACAACAACAGCTATCAGGTGACCATTGGCATGGCTCCTTTTGAGGCATTGTATGGCAGACCGTGCATATTTTCGAGTTGTTGGACCAAGGTTGGGGAGTGGTGTCTCCTAGGTCCCGAGCTTGTGCAGCAGACGTCAAAGACTATTGATATCATCAGGCAGAAGATGCGCACATCTCAAAGCCGACAGAAGAGTTTTACTGATCGCCAGTGTCGTCCCTTGGAGTTTGCTGTAGGGGACCATGTGTATCTCAAGGTCTTGCCCATGAAGGGCGTAGTTCGATTTGGAGTGAAGGGCAAGCTTGCCCCGAGATTCATAGGACTTTTTGAGATCACTGAGTACATTGGCGTTGTGGCCTATCGGCTTGCCTTACCATCTCAGTTGTCTGGCATCCACAACATTTTTCACGTCTTTATGTTGATGAAGTGTGGGTCAGACGTAGTTCCTGTTATTGATTGGCAGCCGTTGGAGGTTCGCGAGGACGCTTCTTACATTGAGCAACCAGTCTGCATCCTTAATCGGAAGGAACAGGTCCTTCGGACCAAGGTCATTCCCTTGGTAAAGGTTCAGTGGGGTCACCATTCTGTTGATGAAGTGTCTTGGGAGCGGGAGATCGAGATTCGAGAGCGCTATCCCCATCTCTTTGATGATTAATTATATGTTGTATCTTGTATGCTGTCTTTGATTTTATATAACGATGCCTTGTTTCCTCTTCTATTACGAGTTATGTCTAGTTGCGATAATTGTGCAAATTTTGAGGATAAAATTTTTATTTGGAGGGGAGAGTTGTAAGACCCGTATCCGAGTCCGTACCATTCTGTATGCTTCCGCGGTCCTTCTGGTCGAATTCCGGCAACTCTCGACCCATATCCGATGTTTGTGTGCGATCCTAAGCCGGGTCACACATACCGAAGTCGGCTTGAACCAAAACTTATACCTTAGCAACCGCACCGTCGCCGTGTCTCGCGCACCAAACTGATACCCAGGTCAGAAGATGTGGGCCTGCATTCATTCAAAAGAAACGCCACGCGTTGCGAACTTCGAGTGAATCTCTATGACATGTCACATCAAATTAAGTCAAGTACACCACTTTACCTTCATGCCACCTCACCCAATAATAAGTACAAGTGGCCTCTCTCTCTTTTCACACAAGTCAACCCTCTCTCTTCCCTCACCACTCCTCTTTTACAAGTTTTCAAACAAACCCATCCCTCTTTATAAAATTTCAAACTACACCCATGCTTCCCCATCACCCTTCCTTACAACCACCATTCCACCCATCCTTTTATCCTTTATTTTCTCTTTATCTCAATTCTCAAACACTCTCCCAAGCTCCATACGTCCAAGCCTTCCCAAGCATTTCCAAGAACAATAAGTGTGGCCCACTTTCCCTACCCTCTCATCTCATATCCTCACCATCAAAACCCCATCAACCTCCATCAAAAGTGAAGATAAGGAGCTAAGGAGGCTAAGGTATCAAGGAGGAGTGCAAGAGGTGGGTGATCGACCGTTGAATTTCATTTTTAGGTCCCACTTATTGTGGGACCCACTTGATGTATGCATCGTATTTGGGAGGGCCCAATAGTGGCGGGGTCTCTCCCCTTCACATGTATCTCTCTCTCTTTATATAATGATGATGATGAAGGGGTGTGTGGCCCATCTAGTGTGTGTGTCCCACCGTGGAGTATATATTCTTAGTCCATTTACCTTCATGTGGGACCCGTCATTTGGATGTGTTGGATCTACACCATCCAGCCCATTAGTGGGCCCGGACGGAAGGAAAAACACAAGTATCAGGTGATCCAAACAAGTGGGCCACGTACATGTGGGACCCACCATGATGCTTATATCCATCTCGTCCAGCGTCCCTGGACGCTGGACGTGAAGGCGCTAATATGGAGTGCGTGTACTGACATGGGTGTGTACTTGCAAGCCAAAATAAAAAAAGGGAGAGCTTTTGGGGTAGGCTACTCATGTAGGCCCTACCTTGATGTAAAAATCAATTCCACACCATCCATTTCATTTCTCAGCCCACTTTAGTTGTTGAGCTAAAAAATGAACCCAATCTGATTTTCTAGCAGGCCCTGGCATAGAAAATAATATTTTTCACCTTTAAAATCCATTAGGACCCACCTTGATGTCTCTACCCGCCAAAAACATACTGCATATTGGACTCGTTTGATCCGTCATGGGCCATAAAATCCAGTGGTCGAGTTGGATTTTTCGTATGCGAGCCCCACCTAGGAAAATTTGTAGAAAAACAGATTTGAAAAAAAAAAACATGCAACAACACCTGCTGCTGTAGCGTCAACAGCGCAGGACGCTGCTGCTTGTTGTGCCATGGACAAAAGATGCAGGGACCCTGGGTCCTAGCCGTGGGCGCCACCATGCTGTCTGTGATCATCAACACTGCCCATTTTGTAGGCTCCCTTTGGGTCAGTGGGCCACCCCAAAAATCAAACGTAGGTGGTGCTCAAGTGGTCCACGTCACATGAAATAGTAGGGATTAGACGTCTGCCATTGAAACCCTTTTTGGGTTTCCATGGAAGTTTTGTATCAATATGAAATTTGTTTTTCTGCTTCACTTGGGTTCGTGTGACCCCGTGAACGGATTAGGTGGAAAATAAACATTACGGTGGGCCCCAGGTCTACGTGACCTTATCAGCAGGTTGAGTGGAAAAATAAACATTACGATGGGCCCCAAGTCCACGTGACCTTATCAGCAGGTTGGGTGGAAAATAAACATTTTAGTGGGCCTCAGATTTGTGTGACCTTATCCACAGGTTAGGTGGAAAATAAGCATTATGGTGGGCCCCACATGGGACCCACTGATGTATGTATGTATGCTAATCCACATCTTCCATTAGTGTGGACCCCACCATGAGTTATGTAATTCATCTATGCCGTCCATCCCTATGAGACCCACCATGATGCATATGTTTCATCCAAACCATCCAATCATTTTGGAGATTAATTTAAGGCCTATGATGGAATAAAATTATATATATATATATATATATATATATAAGACAGATCTAGGATCAGGTGGACTGTATTATGGAAAACAGTGGGTTTGAACGTCCACCATTAAACCCTTGGGAATTCTAATGGTGGAAATCCTTATCACCACGTATATTTGAGTGTGGCCCATTTGATATACATGTGGCCCATGTGGTGTGGCCCACTTACCATATTTATGGCCCATTGTTGAGGCCCACCTTGATTTGTATGAGGCCCGTTGTTGAGGCCGCCTTAATAGATATGAGGCCCATGTTATAAGGCCTATTATGACGTATGCAAGGCCCATGTGATTAGGCCCATCTTAATGTATTTGTCTTGGTGTTGAGGCCCACCTGGATATATATGAGGCCCATGTAATGCATCCCATTTAATGTATTTGGAGCCCTTAGGTCGAGGCCCAACAGGATGTACATAAGGCCCATTGCAATGTGTGAACCCTCCATGGTTTATGTAATGATGTTCACGACAGGTCGTGCTTTGGGAGCATGATGGTTTGATGTCCACATTGTAAGGATGATGTTGGTTAAATGTCCGCATTGTCACTTTGCCTAAGGCCCATTGATAGGCCCATACTTATAGTGTATAGTCCGTCTAGGCCCATCATCGTTATGAACAGAGCCCATCACCACATAACTTGTTTAGCATAGATCCATGATTCATGCTCATATGCATCATATGTATGGTTGATACGAGGAGTGACTGGTCATAGCATATGCCTTCGGGCAGATTGTTTATGGGCTCACTGATAGGCGAAGTTGCCCTTCATGAGCGTGCGGTATGCGTAGGACTGTTGCATGACTGGTAGTGTGATTCATGCACTTTACATTTGTATGAAATGATTACTATATGCCCTAGCAACATCAGGGTCATGACCTCCACAGACACATCGTGGATGGTAGGATCGGAACCCAATGTATGAGGGCAATACTAGGCTGAGTTTGACTAGCTCGTGAATGGTCCGCTATCGACGTGCCGGATAGGTATTGATAAACTATTGGCCAGGCGGATAGTGAGGTTTCTTATGCTCACTTGGACTGTGCGGCTAGGAGGGCGGCAGTGCCATTTAGAGTGTACTAAACCTTGGTGATTATCTAGAATGCGAACTGTACTGATATATGATGAGGATTGGCATGTTTGAGTTGCATCTCCATTTGCATGACTGTGTTATGGCCGATAGCATCATATCTTGCACCGCATAGCCTTGGTACGACTGATTGCATTCATGTACTCATCACCCTGATTCCGCATTACTCTGACCTTACATTTTGAGCACGCTTATATTGCGCACACACTTACACCACCCTTTAAGCTTTCTATAAGCTTATGCACGATTGATGCATGCAGGTGACGTGAGGACGCAGTCGTAGCCTCGTCAGAGGTGGAGCGTGCAGTCGAGCTTTTGGAGTTTCTGTTATTATCATTATCTTGTATTTTCCTTTCATACGCATTGTACTCAAAAAATTTTGATCATAGTGGATTTTGTGATGGTATTCTTGTGGTTGTTGTTCATGGGTTATGCTTGTACAGATTAAAATCATGTTTGAAATCCTCCTTGTAGGATCCCAGGATCAGAACTCAGTGTATGGGTGCCGGGAGCCGAGAATGGGGTATTATGGAGGTTGTCAGCCCGGATTCAGCGATCGAGAATTTTGTGAGCCTAGTTTTTGAGTTTGGGGCGTTACATGCTTCTTACGAGTTAAATATATATTGGAATCTTCCTTGTAGGATCCCAGGATCAGAATCTGGTATATGAACGCTGGGAGCCGAGAATGGGGTACTACGGAGGCTGTCGGTACCGGATTCGGCGATCGAAAATTTTGTGAGCCCGGTTTCCGAGTTTAGGGTGTGACAATGGTGATACACGAGGATAATCATATGCATGATGATGAATGTTCACAACCCCAAGTGTAGGGTCGCAATATAGTAATAATCTCGGTGAGATTGGGGTCGAATCCACAGGGACTGAACTTGTACGTTTCTGAATTTAACTAGAATTAAAATTAGGAGAAGAGAAATCTAGAATAAAGTGAATAATTGTGATTAAGGTGAAAACTATTAATTTAAAGGAACTAGGGTGCCAAGGATCCACTTGTTGCTTCTTAGAATGCTACCTTACTTGATTTAGGAAATCCAACTGAAATTGGAGTCAAATCCTATCCAATTGGAAAAGAGAGATGATTGAATCTCTGAACTTCTCGTGAACCTAATCTCAACGGATGATAATTATGAAAATTGGAAGTGATTTCATCATCAACCATGTCCACAAGACAATAGCAAACAACAGGATATACCAATCCCATAACCAATCATAGGAGAATTATGAAGATTAGGAAGGATTCCATCACCCTACCATGCCCAAATGACAATGGTGAACAACGAGACTAACTAATTTCACAATCTCAAATCAGGAAAAGAAGATATTTAAAGCAATTGCAAATCTATTGTAAATTGTCACAACAAATCATTATAAACTAAAAATATTCCTTAATAAAGAACTAGAATCCATGTGGTTTAATAAAACAAGAATCAAAGCAAAGCAAACATCCCAATCATGCTACAAGCTTCACCTCTTAGCTCTAGCTAAGAGGTTTAGCCAACTATAGACATGATTGAATTAAAATCTCTTAAGAAAAGCATAAAAACAAATAAGGAAGAAGAAGAAAGACCTTTGGCGGTGACTCTCTACGCTTTTGTTCCACTCCTCAAACTGTTGAAGATGCCTAGGAACATCCTAGGAACTCCTATTTATAGTAGGGGAACTCCAACTTTCGCACCGAGTTGGAAAAGTCCGGAAACCGCCTCAAATTTATGCAGTCCGCGCAAAATCTTCATAACCCTCGACTAGTCGAGAGGAGTATTCGACTGGTTGAGGGTCACCATTGACTAGTCAAGGATCGCACAAAATTAAAAGTTCATGTTGTTAGAGTGCGAGCCGAAGCTTCTTCGACAAGTTGAGCAAGAGCCAGGACTGGTCGAAGCTTAGACTATCGAGGATCATAAAAATTCACTTCAAAACTTCGATTCTCTTCATTCCTCACTTGGTTTTCTTGGATCTTTGGCATGTGAATTCTTCATTCTTGGTCTTCTGAGATCCAATCTTTGGCTTGGTGATTCTTGAGCATCAAATCCATGCTTTTAACATTCTTTTCAATCCAAGCTTTTAGATTCACCTTGCAATACAAACATGTATAAAATACTCCATTAAGCAGTATCATGTTCATAAAACCAAGATATAAATAAGGAAAAACATGTAATATTTGAGTCTCAACAATGAACATACACATGACACCTAAAGCATGTGTGATGATGGTGTTACATGATGGATATGATAATGAGGAGGGATGGGAATTCTCGCATACGATGCATTTCATATACATGCACGTTGAAAAATACAGAAGCTTGTGATGATATATATTAAGGGTGATGAATTAGATATAATTGAGTGTTGTGAAATGATGATGCATGTGAATACTTGAAATTGTGAACCTTAATATTAGGTTGGCTATTTTTAAGTTGGACCTAATGCCTTGGGCTTGTGAAAGCCCACTTTCCCATGGATATTGTGATGCAAACTAGTTGCAAATAACCATTAGATGAGAGGCCAAGTGAGCCCACTTCCATGGTCAGGGGAAAGGCATTTGATTATTATTCGTTTGCTGGTCAACTTGGCTAATTGGCATTATTGTTAAGTAAAGCTTATAAGGGCATGAGATATATGGAAGATGTGTAATGGTATGTGATGTGAAGTATGGTGAAGGAATGGTGCCAGATAATGCATGTTAAAAGTATGATGTGAAGTGTAGTGAAGAATAATGGTGTGTGATGTGTAGTTAACACACAATGATTATAGCATATATTACACAACCAATACACGATGGATATGGCATGAAATGTGTAAAGTAAACACAACGTTTGTTTCATAAGACCATATTATAAATTGATGATTGAATTTTAGTTGAGCCCAAGTTAATGGCTATTTCGTATGAGTATTAGGGCCATGATTTGTCCCGTATCAAGACAAGATTAAGGGTTTAGATGCACATTTCCATGGACAATGGGCTATGACTTGAGGGTCTACATTTAAGCATTCATGTGCCATAGCTTAGCAATTTGATATATCCTGCCTTTGTTTATGTTAGCAACAACTTGATAGTTTGATATACACAGTTGATTCATGTGAGCATCCATTATATGCATGCTTGAGCACATCATGAAATTGGAGCCCACATGTTGCTCCATGTACCTGGACAAGATCCAGAGGAGTTAGGAGATTATGGATATTTTTTGGGCTCTAGTGCTGGTCCATATGATTGGATGAGATCGAGCGATGAACTTGTTTAGGCCCTTGTGTTGGTCTGTATGGTTATTTGGGGTCCTCATGTTGGTTTATATGGCAGTATTTGGGCCCTATTGTTGGTCCGTATGCCTAAATGAAATTTAGAGTAGGTGTCTGTAAATACGATTATATAGGATTTCATGGTGATGTACTTCATGGACGGATATTTTGTATGGTGGCCACGTGATGGCTGATTGGGGTGAAATGGTTTGTGTTGAGGCCTTGTGATGGACAAGTCATTGATATTATTTAGAAGATTTTTAGAAGGGTGCATCATTATCACCCCGGGCTTAGATCCCAATATTAGAGACGCCTATCCTCCAATGAACCCATTTAGATTGGCCATTTGGGTCCTCTTCCATTATGTGCCGAGTGTGGGTGATTGATAACATGCTCACCTATGATAACATGCTTGGTCGATAAATTGCCTATTGTTGTTTTGAATGTCTTTATGCGAGCACCCTAATATGTCGTGTTTTACTCCCAGCACGTTGTAACCTCAAGCTTTGGTTTATTATATAAATAATTTACCCATTTTTCAAGATGCGTTTAGTAGAATGGTGCGTGCAGGAGTCATTGGAGCTTGTTATTGTTCCCTTCATTGTTGTTGAGATGATTGTACTTTTGTATATATAATATGGAATAATGTATGTGGTTATTTTGGACGATCGTCCTTAGAAGGATAAGTCAGTCTGTTGGATGTATGCATTGATATCATGTATATGATGTGTAAGTTCCTAATCAGATTAACCATTCAAAAATAAATTCCCTCCTCCATGAGCTAGGTTTGCTGTTTGGAAAGTTCGCTAAACATTCACTAAGTCTGGTAAGTTGTGAGGAAGTTATTACGACCTGAGTTTGGGACTTGGGAAGTAGTAGTGCCCATGTTTCAAATTTGGGGCATGATATTACTAACGTTCATCCCTTATGGGTTATGGGGTGAGGAAGAGATTACTCTAGTTGTCGCTCGTGACTGTTCATCTCGCCTGATAATTCTCTTGCCTTCGTTCGATGTATTCTTTGAAGGTAGTTTGGTTTCTTCCTTATGGGTTATGGTGAACCCATTGACAGTGTAGTAAAAGGTCACATCAGAGGGAAGTGAAGAAGCCATTGCATTGGTATTAGCGTACAATACCTTAATCTAGAAAATTCATAATTAGTTATTTTGACTAAACCAGATTGCATTTTATTTTTAAGATGAAAGGGAGAATGTTCCTATCGAGAGTCGCCATTTTAGTGCCTTCATGGTGCCTTTGTGGTGGTAAATATATTCCAACAATTCTTAATATTATTCTTAGAATATAAATATACCAATCAAAGATTTTGGGTTCGATCCCCAACAGAGTCGCCATTTTGTTTTGATCAAAAAAGTGATTTTGGAATATTTACATTTTAAGAATAAGCAAACTCGGGTAGAAGAATATTCTTTTATCACTTTATGAATCCATGTTCTTGATATATTCCTTATATTTCCCTTAATTCTAAAATAAAGTGCAATTAACATTGCATAATAATTGAAAATAATAATTTCATTAGCATTTAGTTCCCTGCTGAAGAGTCACCGGAATGACAGTAAACTTGAGTAGGTTTTGAGCTCTTTCTGTATAATCCCAAAAGATATTATTAACAACTTAGGAATATGCTTAGAAAGTCCTTTCTTCTGTCCTGCAAAGAAGTTACGTGGTCACACAACTTATCTAGGAATACTCCATCGCTTTAACTTTGATTTTCTCCTTCCCCGGGATACACTGACTATGGCCAGTGTATTTCTCCCGAAGAGGAGTTATTGTGCGTTTGCTCCTTGATACCTTTCTTTTCAGTAAGATCTTCTAGTTACTCCTAGTTCTTTAGAAATTAAATGAAAACTGCTAAATAAGAAGGAAAGACGGGTATTTATAGGCATTCACATGTGCGAAGTGTAACTTCCACACAATCCACTCAAGTTGCGCAGTTGTGCAACCTATTCAAACTATGTGTTCGCGCAACAATGGCTTCCATTTGACCAACTCGTATACATAAGTTTTTTAAACCCTACCCTTCTATATGTTCGCACAACTCATTGTAGTTGCACGGTCAGTTGCGCGGACGCGCACCTCATATTTCTTTTTAGTGAATTTTCTACTCCAACACTAGGATAAGCTGAGATAAAAGATTTATAAGATAAATTTGTTTAATTGTCATATTAGATTTGGTGGGTTATTTTTTGCACTGTTACATTCCTCTACTATTTATAGATCTCTAATGTAGCTTACTTCTCTAGATACTTCTTCCATTTATTGCAATGGTTATAATAATCGAAAGGCCTATCTTTAGATCCTTCTCTTGTCACGTTTCTCTTTTGCAATTTCTCTTCTTTCGAACTCCTCTCGATCACTTTCTTCACTTTTGTCGGCTAAGTTTTTGTTTTTAATAAAATAGGTCGCCTTTCATATCTTAAATAGCTTGACTGTGCTTCTTTTATATCAACCATAACATTCTGTTGACCATCTTCTAACATGTAAAAGTAGACTTATGCCAATTGTAAACCTACAAAAAGCACTCCAAATCTGTAACATCCTGAATTTTTGCGGCTCGTGTACATACTCGCGCCCGAGAATTTCAGGTGTTAATAATGTAAAAATTGGATGCTTTAAAATTGCACTGTGTTTTTCTTTTCATTTATATAACATCCAGTTATATTCACAAAGGTAACCATCCACGAGAATAACATCAACTACATTTATTATTCTATTAGAGTAAAAAGAGTTCAACTAATTTTCTAATACCCTCTTAATGGGAGCTTATTACATTGTCTTAAAGTAAGCAGTGGAAAAATAAATAAAAGTAAATCATGTGATATTCTTCTTCGCTATTCGAACATATCTTCCACAAAACAATCGTCATCCGTATCATCAACCTGTAATTTACCTGCAACATCTATATGGTTAGTGAGGGTTAATGTCCTACTCATAGTAATGATTATCCTTTAAGATTAACAATAATTTAAGAGATTCATAAGAATAACGTGAGGGTTCTGATACGTCTCATACTCCACTATGAGTGGTATCAACATGCACAACCAATATATATATATATATATATATATATATATATATATGCATGCCTAGTAAAGTGTGTGCAGTCCATCATACATAGTGATCATCACAATATGGAATATAATTCATAGAAAACCCGACTAAGCCCACATCCCATATTATGAAGATTCGTCGGCGTGTCCAACACTATCATGGATTTACATGAACACCTTAAGACGACACAACACACATATCGGATGAATTACGTGACATGATTTGTTCATGGAGTGACTATTTACAACATCTCATCCCAGAAGTAATGTAACACACATTGTGAATTACTTACATCGATTTGTGCACCACTACCCAAAATCTATGAAATTACGTATCGATAAAGAAGGTCATTACATAGAGTGCATTACATCCATGATAAAATATATGAACCACTATATAGTAGGCCTATAATATATCGCTTGCATCAATAGAGAAATAAGTCAAAACATAAGGGTTTTGGAATTCCAAGACACATGCCCATGCCATAAAGGGAGGTAGCATAAGGCTGACCTAATAAAGGAGAAAAGTAGTATTAAGCTACTCAATAAAAGAGAAGTGTAGCAAATAGGCTAACTCAATAAGAATAAGGGGAGATGAGCAAAAGGTGAACTCAATATAGAGTGGAAACACGCATCACTCTCAAAATTGGCAAAGGGCAAGGCTTGTATCTATCACCCCACATAAATTCATAAAAATCATGCATAATTAAAATCATACCTTAACCATAATTTCCAAAAGGATAAATAATTGATAATAATAAAGTAATCAATTGCATGAAAAATCATGGTAATATGAAAGTATGGAAAAATAATATAAATTATATCAACTTAAATTAGTGTAAGCGTAAAGGAATCTCTCACCTTATCCTTAGATCTAAACCCTAGGTAGATATCCATGTAGGAAAGTTTCTACATAAATCATGACATCGCTTAAGCAAAAGGGAGACACCATATATATGGAGAAGGAAGATGATGATGGGCGTCTAGGCTTCTCCTTCTCTCTCTTTTTCTTTCTCTTTCTTTCTTTCTCTCTCTCCTCCTTGGACGTTGAGAGTGTTGACGTGTGAGTGGAGAAGGGCACGCACTCCTCTTATAAAAGAGTGAGCGTGTGAGAGGAGATGTGTTTCACATCTCACTTAGATTGGGTTTCTCCAATATAACATTTTTTTAGCGATCTTTCTTTAAATCTAATTCATCCAGTGTGTCGGGGTCGTTGAATAGGGCTGGGGTATATGATTTTCTTAGTGATCCAAAATTTAGATTGACCTATCTTGAAAATTCTCATAACAGGTGCCAAAATGAACTTGATCTCAATTAGCTGTCTACACTTAATGATCAAGGCCCATTTTTGGGAGAAACGTGTAGTCGGGATAGGCAAATGGTTGGACAAAATTTGGTGGTTGATCGATTGTGGAAAAAGACTAAATATAAAATTTTACAGAACTAGCTTCAACATTTAACAGTGTAGGATCATAGATCAGGGTTTAAATTTTTTATAATCTTGTAGTCATATGAGACCAAAGTGTGGTATAAATTTAAGTTACGATGGATGATAGGAAGTAGTTAAATTGAAAGATCCAGATTTGTCAGGAGTTGGTATGCCTTAAAAGGATAACTTTGCGCCTAAGAAAAAGTCTATCAAAATAAGGTCTTCATATTTCACACTTGGTTCATATTATGGGAAATCAAAGTCGTTCATATGAAGGGAAATATCCTACTATGACTACCCACAAGGTTTCTTCATTCAATGGACACCAAAATCAATGGTTAAGGGGCCGATTTATCAATTGGGTGACTTTCGCAATGATCTAAGGGCTAAAATTTGACATGTATGGTTAATTTATGATACATAGGCGTGATATAAAATTTTACATCAAATGAATCATGAGAACCATGTGATCTAGAATTCAAGGGTCTAACTTAATAGCATTTTCATAATTATTGCTGATATGAGAGTTTTGGAAAATATAATGGTTCTAAATTGTTATATGCACGTTTCTAAGTAATTCTGACAAGAGAACTTATATCTAAATCATTATGAATAAAGAATTATTCATAAAATTAATTAAGGGAATGTACATATATCAACCAATGTAATGAATGGTCAGATGAAATGTTAAAAATAGAAAAACTTGATGGTTAGTAATCTGATCATGTATGTAAGTGGCTTTATATTCATTTTTGTAAATGGATTACCACAAGTGGGTTTTTGGAGTATAAGACCCACATCCTAGTTCGTACCATTCCGTAAATTTTCGTGGTCCTCCCAGTCGAATTCCGACGACCCGCTACGCGTAGATAACATTTACATATGCTCTTAAGTCATATCCTGTAAACCCGAGCCAACTCAAGCCGATACCTATGTCATTGCAACCGCACCGTCGCTGCGGTTCTGATGACGCGTCTCATGCGTCAATGCGACGCTCAGATTATGAGATCCGGCCCGTGCATTATCTCGGTCGTTGATCTCTTGATCACGAGACCTACCTATCCCTATTATTGTACTTCCCTAGAAACATAATTACTATGATGTCACCCTAGAGATGACATCACCCTACCCTACCCCTAGCCCTAACTCCTTACAAGCAACCACCCCTTCCCTTTTCCCCATATGTCAAACTCATTAATTGCCATCACCTCTCTCTCTCTCTCTTATCTCTCTCTCCCTCCCTCTTTCCTTTTCATTTTTCCTCCTTTGTTGAAAGTTTGGGACGTCCAAGCAACCCAAAAATCTAGCCATCTCCCATCCAATCTCCCTACTAATCCGGCCCACCAAACTCCATCTCGACCGTTAAATCAACCTCCTTGGAGCTCTAAGACTTATTGGAGGAAGGAGGAGTTCAATATCTTGAGGTGGGTGCTTCTCTCTCTCTCTCTTTTATTTTTGTGTGATGTGTGGCCCACTTAGATGGACCCCACCTTGATGTATGTCTTATCCAAACCATCCAAGTCATGTGGACCCTACCTTATAGATGATGAGAAAACACAAATATCAGACCCATTAGGTGGGCCACGTTCATGTGGGACCCACCTTGATAAAGCATGGGCCACGTACATGTGGGACCCATCATGATGCTGTGTTTATCCATGCCGTCCAACATCCCTGGACGCTGGATGTGAAGCTGGCTAACATGGAGTGCATGTACTGACATGGGTGTGTATTAACAAGCTAACCATATATATATATATATATATATATATATATATATATATATATATATATATATAACGTCAGTGGGTTTTTAGATTTTTGGGTGGGTCATTCATACAAGCCCCACCTTGATGCATTAATTTAATCCAAGCCATTCATTCCATTCCCCAGATTATTTTAGGCGTTGAGCCAAAAAATGAGGGCAATCCGATAATCAAGCAGGCCATACCCTAGGAAATAGTGGTTTTACCGTTAAAATCTACCTTGATGTTTCTTCACCCCAAAACACATCGAATATTAGGCTCATTTAGATTGTATCGAGCCACAAAAACCAATGGTAGGGTCAGATTTCCCTGATGTGGGCCCCACCTAGGCAAAACCCTAATTATACCAAAAAAATATAAAACACATGTGCAGCAGGACGCTGCTGCTACCTGAGGACGCGCAGGCAACGTCCTGCACTGCTTGACATGAATGGCTAGGGGCCGTTGGGTCCCAGCCATGGGCCCCACTGTGATGTGGGTAGAACATCCACTCCATGCATTTAGTAGGTTCCCTTTGGTATAGTGGGCCCCCCAAAAATCAGCCTTTTGTGGAGCTCAGGTGGCCCACGTCACCAGAAACAGTGGAGATTAGACGTTTACCACTGAAACCCTTTTTGGGTTGACAGAAGTTTTGGAGCATTATGAAATTTGTTTTTTTCTCTTCAATCCGGGTCTGTGGGATCCATCCACGCCATCCAGCCATTGGGTGGGCCACACCATGATGCGTGTGATGCATCCATCGTCCAGGGACGGTGGGACCCACCCCTGGTGTGGGGCAACAACTTGATGTATGTACCTTCCAGGCCATCCAGGGCCTAGGCATTAATATATTTCATATATATTATTATTATTATATATTATATATTAATATATATATATATATATATATATTTGATGGTTGGCCCCACATGGGCCTCACCTCTGCCCTCTTTGTGGCAGCAAAGTTGCACGTGCAACGGCTGTATGGCTGCTCTATTGAGGTCAACAGGTCTGTGGAACCTACTTCAGCTATGTGGACGCCACCACTAGCTACTGTACATACGACGGTAGCGAGATCCATGGGTCCCACCTGTTTCACCTACGCCGCCTATCTATGGGACCCACCATGATATATGTGTTATATCCAAACCGTCCAACCGTTTGTGAGATCATTTTATGGCATGGGATAAATGGGTGAGTTAGATCCAAAGTTCAAGTGGACCCCCACCAATTGCAATAACAGTGAGGTATAGTGACATACACCATTTAAACTTCTTAGGAGCACTGTGGTTCCCACTCAAGCTAATCTTTGGCTTTCGCTTCATCTATCTCTATGTTAACTTATAAATAGGTTGAATCTCAATTACATAAGGGTGGGCCGATTTGATGTACAGAAAGGTCCATCGGTGTGGTCTATTTGATATATTTGAAACCTAATTAATTCGACCTATCTGTATCGGCCCATTTGTATCAGCCCATTTGATTCGGCCCATTTGTATCAACCCAGTTGATTTGGCCATTTGATCGGCCCAATTGATTCAGCCCATTGGATTGATTCGACCCATTTAATGTAACTGAGGTTCATTGATAATGTATGAGGCCCACTGATGAAGCCCACCTTATATTCCATCCAGCCAATCCAATAAGTCCAGCATCCTGTTGGGCTGACCACCCACCAGATGGCCCATCTTTCTGTGAGCATTATAAATTCATGCTGGCCATCGGTGTGGGGCCCATTGGTGTTGATGTGATATGGGCCGCTTTATAGTGTGAGCCCACATAGCTGTAGCAGGTCCAAATATCAGGTGGGTGCCCATCAGGATGTGTGTTGGACTGGGACGTCCTACCATGGGGTTGCCTTATGAGGCCCACTACGAGGTATATGTTATATCTATACTATTCACCCATTTGGGGGTAGTGGGCCACCTTGTGAGGCCCACCATATATAAGTTCTATGCTCATGCTATCCATTCATTTTCTAGATTGTGTATGGGCCGTGGATCCCATTATGAGTTGGACTCCATATTCCAAATGGGCCACATCATATTGAACGTACCATATCCATGTTAGCCACCTTTTGGTGAGGCCCGTTTATGATGTGCAAGGGCCCCATTTATTGTATGATTGGCCGCTCATTGTACAGTTTTGAGGCCCACCTTAATGTATAGGAAGCACACTATTTATCGGTTCTTTGGGCCACGGGCTGCCTCATGAGGGCCTGTTATAGTGTATATGTTGCACATGCTGCCCATTTATTTTGTTGGATTTCATGGGCCACCCCATAAGGGCCTAATATGATATATGTGACTCAATCTTTGCCACCCACCCAACTTGCCTAGTTTTGGGTTGATTTGTAAAGCACACATTGGTGGATGTTGGTTACACCTTGGCTATTTAATTGGGGCATATGGGTTGCCCATGAGGCCCAACATAATGCATGAGTAGGATGTTCTCCTTAGCCATGATGTTTTTGGGCCATGGCATGCCCCTCATGTAGCCCATTTTGATGTATTTAAGCCTTGGGGCCATTACCTGGGGCTCAACATAGTGTGTAGAATATTATGGATAATGCCCATTTATTGTGTAGGCCATGGGCTGTTTCATGAGAACCTTGTATGAAGCGCATGGGATGTGGCCCAAGAGAGATGCATATGATATGTTTATAGCCCTTGAGTGAGGCCCAATTTAATGCAATTGAGGCCCACTGGTTGTATATAATTAAGGCTCATGTGTAGGGCCCACCTATTGTGTATTGAAGCCCATTGGTTGTGGCCCATAGTGATGCGTATTAGGACCATGTCATATGGCCCATTGTGGTGTGTATCAGGCCGTGGGACGTGGCCCGTTGAGATGCACTTCCAGCCCATTTGGTAAGGCCCATTATAACGTATTTCCAGCCCATTTGATAAGGCCCATTGTGATATATTCAGGGCCGATGGGTTGTGGCCCATTGTAATGTATATGAGGGCCCACATGCTATGTATTCGAGGCCCAAGTAGTGCGGCCCACTTGTTTATATGAGGCCCACTGAAATGCATTTATAGCCCGTGGGCGAGGCCTAATATGATGTATTCAAGACCCATGGGTGAGACCCATTATGATGTATTTAAGATCCATGGGCGAGGATCAATGAAAGGTATTCGAGGCCGATTATCGATCAAAGCCGATTCTGATTTGTTGAGGGCGATTTCGATTACCAAGGTCGATTGTCGAGACCTATATGATGTATATGTGACCCGTAGTTGAGGCCCATTGTGATGTATTCGAGGCCCTTGGGTAAGACCATTGTGATGTATTCATGGCCTATGGGTAAGGCCCATTGTGATTTGTATTAGGCCCATGATGCATGACCCATTTGATGTATTCGAGACCCATGTGTAGGGCCCACATGTCATGTATTTGAGGCCCATGAGTAGGGCCCACCTGTTGCAGATATGGCCCTTGAGTAAGGCCCATGATGTTGTATATTAGGTCCTTGTGTGAGGCCATGGGTCCATTATATGTTTGGCTCTATGTGGGCCATTCCTTAGGGGCAATGTTGGTTAAATGTCCACATTGTCGATATTGATTATGAGTATGTGACAGCATAGCATCATGATACATGCCCATACGCATCATCTGCATGTTTGTTATGAGATATGATTGACCATTGCATATGTCATTGGGCAGGATGATATGAGACTCCTTGATAGGTGGAGGTTATCTCATATGAGTGCACGACATGCGTAGGATTGATGCATCACTGGATTGTATAACTCATGCAACTTACATTGTGTTGTGATTACTGTACGCTCTAGCGACATCAGGGTCGTAGCCTCCACAGGCATGTCGTGGATGGCCAAACGATAAAAATTTATTCTAGCATCAGGCTGCCATAGATGGCCCTGGGTGAAAATCGCTAAACCCTCTTGGTACGAGAGGACACCCCAACGTCAAGATCGAGTGGATACATGAGTGCCCGAGTGCCAAATACCAGGAGGCCGCATCTCCCACTGTATTGTGGTCGGTTGCGAGGGGGTGTGGCCTTACCTGTCCGAGCATAGGGGACATTGCTAGGCTGAGTTTGACCAGCTCATGAATGGGTCTGCTATCGACATGCCGGATAGGTATTAGCAGACTATTGGCGATGCAGATAGTGAGGTTTCTTATGCTCACTTGGACTGTGTGGCTGGGAGAGCGGCAGTGCCATTTGGAGTGTACTAAACCCCGATGATGATCCCTGAGATGAACCGTACTGATATGTGGACTTATTGAGCAGGAGTTGCATACTTATTTAATCATTCATTCACTATCCACTTAGGCTGGTAGTGCGCAACTATTTGTTACGTGTACCTTCGCATGGCCAAGATTTCGGTTGGGCGCATGACTAACATGAGATCAGGAGTTTACCACGTTAAGTCTGACTATCCAAATTTAGGTATGGGACTAGTTTGGATAGAAGTCCTTTGTGGTGGACCCCGTAGCCTGCGATACTACCTACTATCATCCCGACTTCACACTCCAGCATGTTCATTCCATTCGCACCGCATATTGCATTACATCCATGGCATATGACATTTTGGATTACCTGTGTTTCTACATTTATATGGTTTAGATATGACATTTGATATTTGACTCTTTATGACTCCTCATCTGTATAGTTGATTTGTATCGCATATTCTGATATTGTTCCTCATTTGTATAGTTGATCTGTATTGCGTATTCTGATATTATTTGACTCATGGACTTGTCAGTATTTTTGCTTACTCTGATAACGTATGATTCATGACCTTGGGCCTATTTCGACATTGTATGATTATGACATTGCATTGGATACTTGGCACTTATCTTGTGCACACACTTACACCACCCTCTAAGCTTTCTATAAGCTTATGCACGATAGATGCGTGCAGGTGATGTTAGGTTGTAACAGTGTTGAGCTTGAAGCCTGCAGCGGTCTTAATGTTGTCTTTGTGAATTGGGTAATCTTGTGGTTATGCTTATTACGAGTTAAATGTATAAAAAAAATTCTCCTTGTAGGATCCCAGGTTCGGAATTTGGTGTATGGACGCTAGGAGCAGAGAATGGAGTAATACGGAGGCTATCGGCACTGAATTCGGCGATCGAAATTCCTATAAATCCGATTTCTGGGTTCGGGGCATGACATGGAGTGATCAAGAGGCAAAACATGTATATGTTAGATTCAAGTGACTTGTTCACATGTGTAAGTTTCTCATATTGTAGTTTTGATGCTGGGTTAAGCATATTCATCGGTGGTGAACTAGATGAACAGATCATAATTTCAATTCGATATGTGTACGAGCAAATACAGATATCAGGTAGTTAGTTTACTATTATCAGGTGGTCAAACTCAGAGTGGACAGTCAGATATCTTTACCTATCGGTAGATAGTTGGCTGAACGGTTGGTTATGATGGTAAGTGAGAATACTTGGACATATGATGATCTTTTCTTAAAATCAACAGTCGAATGGCCTGATCTATGGATGGAGATCATTCTTAATGATCAAATTCATGTTGGAGAATAAATGTAAGGTTAGGATAGATAGATTGGTATCATACACATGTATATATTAAGTTAAATTTCATAGTAGCACTTGTGAACTTTCAATATTCGGGTATTAAAAAGTTCGGTGTGTTACAAAATCTTTAAAAATATTGCTCATCTACTTCCTATTTCTCATACAATGCCACATGCCATTTCCTTGTTAACTTTCTCAAAATTTCAAGAATTAGGGTAAAAGAATTTGTAACTTGGATGACTGTCCAGATGGATGGACCTAATTTATAATGTTGTTGATGTCTTAAATCTGTCTATAATAGTGTCTGTAGATGTCATCGACAATCTGCTCGATCCCATAGAGAAAATCTTTTAAAAAAATCCCATTTTCTTGTTGGGCGGTTTGGGAAGTTGCTACTCAATATCATCGAAGGATCTTCTATGCCATTGATGGGGCTTTGATGTTTGTCGATGCCATTGAAGATCCCATCGAGCTGGCATGTAGAATTGCATAAGTGCGAGATTTGATTCTTATTCTATTTGGGTAGTATATATATTAGGTGTAATCAGAATTAGGGAGGGATTAAGGTTTATTAGAGATTTATAAAATATTCCTAAGGGTTTAAGGGCATATCTAAGGTTTGAAAGAGATTTGAGGCTTGTTCGAATCGGTAAGACCATCTATATCTTGTAATTCTTCTTTCATAGTGCATTACTTGTTGCTTTGTGCCATGGATTTTCCCACAAGGTTCTTTTCACATAAAATTCATATTATTCTTGTTTGGGTTTTTTTTTAATTTAACAATTGCGTGTACTTTGCTTGATTCCACTCTATGTGCTTATGTGGTTCCTAACAAGTGGTATCAGAGATAACATTGTGAAGTAGATCGAATCTGAAAGCAAGGTATTAATGACGTTTAAAAAGAAATTTGATGTAGAGAAGTATTCCGGTAAAAATAATTTTGAACTATCGAATGTTAAGAAGAACGGCATCTTAGTTTAGCAAGGATTGGATGAAGCTCTCCTTGGAAAGTGACCGAAAACTATGTTAGAAGAAGATTGGAGCAAGTTAAATAAGAAAGCTAATATATCTATCCAGTTGTGATTAATAGATGAGGTCATTTATAATGTTATGAGAGAAGACTGTGGCTGATACATGGGTGAAGTTAAATAACATCTATACAAAGAAGTCTCTTAAGAATTGTTTGTATTTGAAGCTATAGTTGTTCAATCTGAAGAGGATGGAAGGGGTTGACGTTACGGCCCACACCAGTAACTCTAATAAGTTTATTTGTAAATTACTAGATGTGGATGAGACAATGAAAGATGAAGATCAAGTACGTATTTTGTTGAACTCTCTTCCAGCATCGTATGAGTCATTTAA
Organism: Magnolia sinica; assembly: GCF_029962835.1. Lineage (NCBI taxonomy): Eukaryota > Viridiplantae > Streptophyta > Magnoliopsida > Magnoliales > Magnoliaceae > Magnolia > Magnolia sinica. The sequence continues at coordinate 57,387,205 of NC_080575.1, read as the reverse complement.
AGACTCTTTGTGCACTGGTAAAATGATTATTAGCATTGAGACCATTATCTAAACCCTTCACTTGAAGGTGATGATAAAGAAAAGTGGTGACGTAGGTACTTCTACAGATGCACTAGTTACAAAGGGAATAAAATCTGAGTGGGATAGTGAATCTTCATGATCAAGGTCCAAATCTAAGAGAGAGGGCAAAGGAAAGTTGAAGTACTGGAATTGTGGCATGACAGAGCACATGAAGAAGGATTGGAAGAATCGTATGTCAACAAAGGAGATTTTAAAGAGTTCTTTTAGGGAAGCCAACATTGCAAAATCCAGTGAGGAGACGAATGGTAGTGATGTGCTGACTGCATCAAAATTTAGGTACTTCAATGGAGAATGAATTTTGGATATGGGGCTTCGTACCACATGATCCCTTATAGGAGTTGGTTCACCAGTTACAGTGAGTGCCATAGTTGCCAGGTATTTATAGGCAACGATCATGCCTATAATGTGGTTGGTGTTGGATCGATGAGCATCAAGATGTTTGATGGCATGGAGCATATCTTAACCAAAGTGAGACATTGTCCTGAGATAAGGAAGATCATGATATTTTTGGGTGCACTCGAGGCACTTGGGTGCAAATTCACTGGTTTCGATCGTGTCCTTAAAGTTTCAAAATGGGCACTCATAGTCATGAAGATGCAAAGAAATAGAAACCTTTATAGGTTGATCGGGATTACTTTATCAAGTGGAGTTACAACGTCGGTAGCAAATTCTACGTCTGTACATATGTGGCATGCATGCTTGGACCATATGAGCGAGCGGGGCATGAAGGTAATTTCTGACCATTATTTAATTCTAGTTTTGTAAAAAGTATTGATTTTGGTATATGCGAGAATTGTATATATGGTAAAAACTAAAGGTTGTCTTATAAATCTAAGAAACATATTTGTGAGGTTGTTCTGGATTATATGCATTCTGATGTATAGGGGTCGTCGCCCATAGTTTTTGGTGGAGGGTTGTCATGCTTTTCACATTCATTGACGACTATTCCAAAAAAGTGTGGATTTATTTTATGAAAAATAAATCTAATGTTTACACTAACTTTAAACAATGGAAGGCGATGGTTGAAAAACCGTCAGGACAAAAGGTAAAAGTATTAAGGACAGATAATGGTGGGGAATTCACTTTTAGGGAATTCGATCAATATTTTAAGGATGAAGGGATCATAAGGCATAACAAAGTGCACTACACACTAGAGCATAATGGTGTGGCTGAGCGAATGAATGAAATTCTCTTGGAGAGGGCCTGATGCATTATGAGCAATGCTGGGTTGGGTAAGGAAATATGGACTAAGGTAGTTAATATGGCTTTGTACTTGGTTAATTGGTCCCCTTCTATGGCTATTGATTGTAAATTTCTTGAGAAAGTATGAAGTGGTCAATAGGTATGAAAAGGCAATCTTAAGAAGTCCTAAATTGGGGGGGAGGGGGGGGGGGGGGGTGTTAATAGGACTATGTCAAATAAGAAATTATAATACTAAAATATTACATAAATCAAAAATCTCAATCGCACTAGGAATGAAAAATTAATTCAAACTAATTCGTAGGACAACCTACACCCAAATCAAGTTTAAATAGGATAACCTTATTTCACGAATGTTTGTAAGAATCAAGATCTTAAACCAACTACGAGAAAATAAAGCTATCTATTACAAAAATTCACCACTTTTGCATTAATGAAATTATAAACATTCTCCATAAATGCAAAAGGAAAACATTCACCACAACACCAAGGGTTATAGTGATTCGATGTGTACAACAACTGTTCTCAAACAGCCACACCTACTCCACTCCCAATAATCACTATTCACGTGATATTAGCTTTCACTATAAATAAGATTTTCTCAAGGTCACCTTAAAACCTAATATATTTGCGATTTTAAAGGGCTATCACAAGCAAAAAACCCCTCTCTGAGAATTTTCTAGCTATCTCAGAATACCTAATAAATGAGATTTTCTGGCTATCTCAATAAAAACCAAACTATACTTATCTTCTCATTTGAAGATGTATTCATAGATTGTTTGATGTTCAGTCATATAGACAAGGGTTCAAGGTTCTAGATTGATTTTAAATAGATTCAAACCAAAAGCTACTTGTTTGAATTCCTTAAGATCTTAAAGAAGAGTATTTACTCTCTTTATAAAATAAGATTCAATGAATAAGAGATTAAAGAATTAAAACAAAAAAGCTGTTAAAAATTTATAAATACCATGCAATAGCTTGACAATAATGGGGGCTTCTCTCTCTTGTGGAGAGATTTAATAGACTTGAATTGTTAATTTTGGATTGAGAGAAAGCCTTTATTTATAAGCAAAGAAGTTGTTGCTTCAACTTGTCTAAGACAGTCTTCAACTCGTCTAAGAATAGGATTCCGTTCCAACAAATTTTCAAATTTGAGCGCGATAAGATAAAATAAATCTTCAACTGGTCGAAGGCCCTACTTGATTGGTCAAGGGCTTTATTCGACTGGACGAGGGTGCTTAACATTCGAACTGATTTAGTTATTAGACTTCGAGTCGAGCAACCCTCGACTGGTCGAAGAATTAACGAAAAAATCCATTTTACTTCAATTTAAATTAGAACTGGTTGAAAAATTGAAACGCCCAAAAAATCGGGGATCGAGCAAAGCTCAACTCCCGAGTTCTAACACATCACTTATGCAACATAGATAATGATGTTTAAATGTTGTCGATATTAGTGCAATAAACATGAATGAGATTACACTAAATCAGCATATCATACTCCAAAGTTAATGTAAATAAGCAAGCGGAAGAAAGAACTAAATGTATAAAGTATATACGTGTTTCATAACCTCCAGAGTATGAACATGTTAGCAGGCTGATTATATATACATAATTTGTTTCAAAATATACAACATGACAAAATGTGAATGTTCCACTAATCCAATATCCCGGTAATCCCGACGACACAGCTCTAAGTCTACACAGACCAACCTGAGAGCTGAACGTAGGAGAACTCCTCCTCGTCAACGAAATTTGGCTCTATCACGAAAGCCTCAACGCAACCTGCATCTAAATCAGAGTCTGGTTGGTGTTTTAAAACACCGTCCCAGAGTGGGAGTGAGTGATCAACTCAGTGATACTATAAGTCAAAGGTTAACATGTTATCAATTCAATTAAGCAATACAACAATCACTTCCTAATTACTCTTGTTAATGCAGGAATGATATATAGTAATGATGCATGCCCTCGCTTGTACTCCCTTAGCAACTTCATCTAACGATCGCGCATGGCAAATTCCCTAAAAGTGCGCTTCCTCGCCAAACCACATGCAATGCGGTGCATGGTTGTGTTAGCCAAGTAATTTATTAGGCTTATTCATATAGCAGATTCGAGAAGCTAAGGTACCTCCCTTTTTATCATTTACCCAAGCAAGGATCCATTTAGGGTCGTCAATCCTAGTTAATCACATACGATAGGCAAGTTGTAGGGCATCACCCCTGATGAAAACAGTGGATAGGTAAGTTCACGAGTTTACACTCGAGGTCACTACAAAGAGGCTCGTCACCTTAGCGTAGGCCTAATTTATACTCGAGGTCATTACAGGAGGCTCGTCACCTGAACGTAGGCCGATAGCTCGAATACGGTGTCCCATACACCATTATATTTGGCTCACGAGTTTGGGTTGCTCATTGGTCACTACGGGAAAGCTCGCTACCCCAGCGTAGGCCGATAGCTCGACCACGGTGTCCCATACACCACCATGTCTAGCTCATAAGTCCTAGCGGATCTTGGTACCATGGTTAAACGGGTTTTACATTGGTAAGTGGTACCTTAGATTCAAGTAGTAGCGTCCATACATAGTAAACACACAATAAGCCATTCGGGTTATTTGACAAGTTCGATTGGTACGAGCGCACGTTGAATAAATCAACATGGAGCGCGTATGCCCTCCACGTGGCCTAACCACTGTTGACAATTACCATACGACTCGGATTCCTCGAACGTATCCAATGTGGCGAGACTAATTCGGCCACTTAGTCAGGAACCATTACCAATTGCCTGGACTTCATTATAGTACCAATCATACTCAAATGCGATATGTAGTCACATATGTTAATCATAACTGCATTTAATAAGCAATTCAAATATAATTCTCATTTGAGCATTTTATTAAACACACTGAACATGTTAATATACATATGCATCTAGTCTATAAATCACATAGTAGCAATCACATTACACGAAGGAAGATATAAGTATGGATAAGGCGGATGAGAATCCTATCTCGTCACCCTTATTAAGAGCGATTCATCAAATAATTTCTCATTCAGACATTTTATCAAACACTTAGACTATACATTACTACATACATAAACTAAATTAGTTATGACACATATTATGGCAAATTCTTTCACAAGGGAGTTATCATACATACAACAAACATGTATTCTAGATTAATACTCATGGCAAGCATAAACCAGAATTTCACTTTCATTCAAACATTTTGACAAACACATGAAATGCATTATCTATTGACATAGTTCACACACATGTATAGTTTATCGAATACATTGTAACTAAGATCATATGGCAGCAATTAAGTCAGACATAAATCATTGCTGACACTGAAAGCCTTGAAAACCATAACCTAAATGATTATAGTCCGCACCTTCCGTTGGTTAACTCGTTTTGAACTTGGTTCGAATCCTACGTCCCCGTATACGGAACAACTAACACCTAAGCAATGAAATAGGTTAACTATTTCATAGATTCCTCTATTCGAATTCCTAAAAAAATATTAGGGTTAGGATTTCTTACCCAAATCGAAGTTAGAATCGACGGTGTAGCGAAACGGGAGAGGTGATTCAACCCGTGGAGTGGTGAGAGTGAATCCCAACAACGGTCACCCTATCTCTCTCTCTCTCTCTCTCTCTCTCTCTTCTCCTCACTCTTTTCTCCTCTTTTCTCTCTTCTCTCTTCTAGGGTTTGAGGAAATTCGTATGTGATAGGAATAGGGTGATTTAAGGGCCTTATATAGGCTCAGAAGTGGTGTAAATGGCCCCAGGGCCATGCTATACTTAGGCTTTAGCCAAAGGGTGCCTGTTCTTGACAAATGGGGCCCTTACGAAGGTTCATTTCTTACCCATGTCATGGATTAAGTTCCCTAACAATGGATCTAGGCCAGGTTATGATTTTGGTACGATCAGATCAGTGGATCGACCGTGGAGGACCCGTACAAGATCAACAATCGTCGTAACTCGATCAGGGCCACAAGTTTACCGATGGGTGCGGGAAATTTCCCTGATCCATGTGTATAGTTGGATCAAAAATGATGGTTTGAAGTCTTTAATTTCGCCCGCAAGTGAATGTCACAAATCACTTAAGTTTCAAGTCAATTTTTAAGGATATTCGCGTTTCTCACACACTTCGCTTGGGGCTTAAGTTGTGCATTTCTGGATACTATTTGGGCTCAATTCCTGTGATAGTTATCAAGCCCAAAAAGGCGGTTATAACCTTATAGTGTCACGGTAATCAGACTTTCGATGCGTGGTCCAAGTCCAATACGGAGTTTCAATGTACTCCCGAGAGCAACTAGGTTTTGGGATTTTCCCGAGGTTTTTAAGTAATGTTGAGCTAGCGATTTTAATGGTTTTGGGTCTTGTAGTTCATATAGATAGTGGTTCAAGCAAGTCCACTGATTAATTTAGTTTAGTACTTAATTAATTTTCATCTAATTTCCACAATATACAGTCTTTAGGGATTTCTGCCTGAGGTGGTACTCGGGTCTTTGCATGAATTTTTCTGAGACGTTACAATCTACCCCCTTTAAAAAAATTCATCCTCGAAATTAGTACATTTTCATACTTCTCGAGGATCTTAGGGTAGTTCTTATGGACTTCGGCTTCCGTTTCCCAGGTCACCTCTTCCTCAGTGTGGTGAGTTCATAATACTTTCATAAGAGGGATAACTTTGCTGCGTAGCACCTGTTCCTTCCTATCCAAGATACATGTTGGTCGCAGTATGTAAGTAGCATCTTCACTTAGCTGCATGTGCTCCCACTTGATAATATAAGTAGGATCAGGAACGTATTCCTTCAGCATCGATACATGAAATACGTTGTGCACGCCGGCGAGTGGTATGGGAAAAGTAAGGCGATATGCTACCACACCCACTCGGTTTAGAATCTGGAATGGGCCTATGAACCTAGGTGTAAACTTCCCTTTCTTGCCAAATCGAAGAACTCCCTTCATGGGGAAAACCTTAAGAAACACATGGTCCCCAACCTTGAATTCCAACTGCCGCCATCGTGTATCGGCATAACTCTTCTGTCTGCTCTGTGTTGCAAGGAGTCGATGTCTAATAATATCAATCTTCTATAAGGTCGCCTGAACTAAATATGGGTCAATCAGGCTCTTCTCGCCAACTTCTGCCCAATAATGGGGTGATCAACATGGGCACCCATACAATGCTTCGTAGGGAGACATGCCAATGCTCGCTTAGAAGTTGTTGTTATAAGCGAACTCAGTATAAGGAAGACAGTCATCCCAACTGTCCTTGAAATCGAGCACACATGCCTGCAACATGTCTTCTAATATCTGGTTTACCCGTTCCGTTTGCCCATCTATCTGTGGGTGGAACGCGATACTGAACTTCAATTTCACTACCATTGCTTCCTGGATTTGAGTCCAGAAAATGAACGTGAATCGCGTGTCTCGATCCAATACAATCTCCATAGGAACTCCATGCAGACGTACAATCTCTTTGATATACAGCTTGGCTAATTCATCTGCTGAGTTTGAAACTTTAATGGGGAGGAAATGAGCCAACTTCGTCAATCGGTCTACAATCACCCAAATGGAGTCGTGCCCCTTGTCTTCGGTAACCCAGTAATGAAATCCATAGATATGAAATCCCATTTCCATTCAATTATGGGCATGGGCTGAAGTAAACCAGGAGGTCGGCAATGCTTAGCCTCGACCTGCTGGCATGTGAGACAACAGATATAAAATCTGCTATCTGGGCCTCCATGTTGTCCCACCAATATGAATGCTTCAAATCCTGATACATCTTTGTACTACCGGGATGCATTGCCAATCTTGAATTATGTGCGGCTTTCAGAACCTCTCTTCTCAAGTCATGGAGATTCGTGACACATAGGCGGCCATGATACCTCAAGCCTCCATCTAAGCCAACCCCCCATTAGGAGTCTTCACTGTCACTTGCTCGCTTTCTCATCTTCACCAACAGTTCATCTTCTTTCTATACTGCAATGATTCAATCATCTATAAGCGGTTGTACATGGATGTGTGCGACGCTCTCGAACGAATCCTCTACTATAAGCCTCTGTTCAAAGTCCCGCACAAACTCTACCATATTCCATTCTTCTATCATCAGAGGAGCTGTAAATTCTATTGTCTTCTTACGGCTCAACGCATCAACCACAAGGTTAGCCTTACGAGAATGGTAGGAAACCTCAAACTTGAAGTCTTTCAAGGTTTCCATCCATCGCCGCTGCCTCATATTCAGGTCCCTTTGCGTGAATATATACTTGAGGCTCTTGTGATCACAAAAGAGCTCGAACTCCTCTCCGTAGAGGTAATGTCTCCAGAGCTTTAATGCGAAAATGACCGCTGCCAAGTCCAGGTCATGCGTAGGGTAGTTTTTTTCATGTTTCCTCAATTATCATGATGCATAGGCAATCACTCTATCCTTTTACATAAGGACTCAACCCAAACCGACACGAGACGCGTCGATGTATATACTATATCTGACCCCTTGCTCTGGCAATACTAGCACGAGTGTGGATGTCAGCTTGTCCTTTAATTCCTGAAAGGTTGCTTCTACTTTCTCGTTCTAAGTGAACTTAAAATCCTTTCGAGTGAGTTGTGATAATAGTCCGGCTATCTTGGAAAAGTCTTTAATGAAGCGGTGATAGTAGTTAGCAAGTTTGAGGAAACTCCTCACTTCTATAACCGAACCGGGCTGCTCCCAATCCTGAACCGCAGCCACCTTGGCAAGGTCCATGGAAATGCCTTCCTTGGACACCACGTGTCCCAGAAACTTGACCTCTTCCTTCTAGAGTTGCGTTTCTAGTACTGAGCAAACAACTAATTTTTCCTGAGAGTATTAAAGACTACTTGCAGGTGCTCTTCGTGGTCCTTTTGGCTCTTGGAGTATATCAAAATGTCATCTATAAATGCGATGACGAACTGGTATAGATACGACCGAAACACCCAGTTTATGAGGTCCATGAACATTGTCAGTGCATTCGTAAGTCCGAACGACATTACGAGAAATTCATAGTACCCAAAACTAGTCCTAAATGCTGTTTTCTGCACGTCCTCATCCCTGACGCACAATTGATGATATCCAGACTGTAAGTCGATCTTTGAGAAATATTGTGCCCCTTTCAACTGGTCGAACAGATCATCTATCCTGGGTAAAGGATACTTGTTCTTCACCATCACTTGGTTCAATCTGCGATAATTAATACACAATCGTAATGACCTGTCTTTCTTCTTTACAAATAATACTAGTGCTCCCCAAGGGGATACACTAGGCCGTATAAAACTTGCATCCACCAAATCATCGATCTGTCTCCTCAACTCCTCCATTTCACATGGAGGCATGCGATACGTCAATAGAGAAATGGGTGTACACCAGGCACAAGGTCGATAGTAAAGTCGATCTCGCACCGAGGAGGTAGTCCAAGTATCGTTCTGAACAAGTCCGTGAAATCTTAGACTACAGGCATGTTCCCAAGTGTCGGGCCATCAACATTCTCTAATAGGGAAGCGTAACAACTTATATGGTAAGGCCAACTGACCTGCACTAGGAAAGTAAAGGTCATGCCCTAAAGTGCATGCGTTGTCACCAATCTGGTATCGCAATTGATCTCTGCCTTCATTTCGGTGAGCCAATCCATGCAGAGGATGATGTCGTAATGATGCAGCGGAGTGACAATCAGGTCAATGCGCACTGCTCTGCTCCCTAAGTCTATCAGACAATCTTTACAAAATTTAGTTGCGTCGGAGAAGGTCCCCGTTGCGGTAAGGACTATCACCCCAATCATAGGGGTACTGTTCAACCCTAAACGCCTGACTATAGAGCATGATACTATCGAGATGGTGGACCCGGTGTCCACCAATAAAAATATAGGTGTACCTTAAATATGGGCAGTGACTTCAAAGGCTAAAGGCACTGCAGTTGCCGTCTCAGATGCACTGACTGCTAGTGCATGTACACGTGCCTGTTAAGGATGATTCGTTGCGCTACCATAGGTCATTGAGATGGCCTATTTTGAGGTACAGGTGGTCGGTAAAATGGCTGTGCTGGCGGTGTCGATCATAGAGGTGGAGCTGATATAGCTTGCAGTTGCTAATGACTGATCTTCTAAGGCGGCGTAAAACCATTATCCCTCATCTTAGTAAAATAATATGTACCTGAATGGCCCATCCTCTTATAGTAAGTGCACCACATATCTGATCGCCCAGGCTGTGTCGGTGGAGCCATAAGCCTAGGAGGCGAATCTGCACGTGGCCTCTTGCTGAGGAACGGTCAGTTCGGTAAATCAGGTCGAGGCCTTGGGACCATTGGTAAACGAGTGTGAGAGAGTCTGTCTCCATCCTGCTTAGCTCGCAGGGACATGTTCACTAGCTCAACATAGTTGGGAATGCTAGCACAACACATCTTTGTGTGGATATCGGGCCGCAAACCATCTGAGAAACACCGCATCTTCATCGACTCATTTGTTAGGATCAAAGGAGAGTATCTGGGTAGCTCCATAAATTTGTTCTCATATTCTGACACGGTCATCCCTTCCTATCGGAGGTGAAGAAACTTACCCTCCTTTTCATTACAGTAAGTGAGAGGGAAGTACTTCCCATGGAAGCAAGTCTCAAATGCCTCTCGTGTCCACACATGTCCTGAAGGAACTGTTCATACGATGTGGTCCCACCATAGACTAGCCTCCTTCTCGAACATATATGTGACCAGCTCAACCTGCTCTGCCTCAATGCAGTGCAGCGGCTTCAACATCTTAGAGATGCAGTCTAGCCAATATTCGACTTCCTCGGGCCTGTGAATGCCCGCAAAGGTGGGAGCTCGAAAGCGCTGGAAGCGTTCAAACAGACCCCTGGTATTCATGTTTTTAGCAGGCTGCACAGGTGGTGTAGGCGGGACCACATTCATGTTCTGAGTAATGGCCCCTACAATAGTGGCCAAAAACTATTACTATTGTTGCATCAAAAATATTATCTGATCCAACCTATCAGGAGGAGGAGCCGACTGTGGTACATGTGGCGTCGATGAAGACGCATGGTTCTGTTCAGGAACCAGTGGTGCATAAGGTGCTGGCCCATTAGTAGGGCTAGTGGCCAGCTGTGAATTCGGCATTCTCTCAAAATTCGGGCCCAAACTGGGGTCCGTCTGCCTATCGTTTAGGGGAGGTGCCCCATCAATCGATCTGCCAAGTGCAAGACGTGTCATGTTCCAAGTGATTTTCGGAGGCATTCCCTATATACAACATAGGGTGCAACATGTGTGAGATTCAGAACAAGGTTACTCAATTTACCAAAATTCCACACATTCTATAACAAAAGAAACTTCATGCATTTCATTTAGCCAAAATTGTCACAATACATGTGATGTAGTCTTACATGGATCATGACGGAAGATGCATGTGAGCTAATCTAATAAAAGCTTTAAACACTAAGCAAATCAACACACAACTACGCCTACCAAGGTTATTACAAAGGAAAATAAGAAATAATTAAAAGCCAAAGAAAACTACAACATATGACTAGTCGTCCGACTCTAGTGAAGGTGGAGGAGTACCCTTGTCCTGCATACAGCACAAGAGGGCCTTCAGAGTGCGAGACATCCTCTTGAATTTCTACTTCATATAGGCCTGATTCTCTTCAAGTTTTTGCTTCAATTCGGCCTGGGTCTCCTTGACCTCTTGTCTCAGGGCGTCCTGGTTCCCTTCAATCTGAGCTATGCAGGCTTCTAAGGCGGCCCGATCACGGCGGTGCTCATGTGTAGCAGTAGAGGTCCCCCATCAAAGTCTTGGGCCTCCTCCTCTTCTTCCTCACTTCCTTCCTCTATTTCATCTTCTTTCACTTCTTCACTACTTCCTTCCTCTTCACTGTCCTCTTCTATCTCATCCCCACTCTCATCGAGTCCGGCTTGACATTGTCGCAGGCCAATTCCCATGTTGTTGAGCGTAGTTTCATTAATGAAGTGGATCGGCGCAAGTTCATCCATGTTAAGTCTGTAGTCAAAATTACGAGCAATCTTGCATATAAGTCAGCCGAATGGGAGTGAAGTATCTCCCCTAACAGAGCATATGGTCTAGATTATCTGTAGCAGGGTGAACGTAGGCAGGCACAACTTGTCTCCCTACCCAGCTCTGTACAGGAAGTCCACCATCAAAATGAGTGCATTTGGTACGGTTGCTCCCCCGAGGATACAAATATGTGGTGGAGTAAGCGGAAGTATGCCGTCAACTTGATCAAGGGGAGGCAATTGTCTCATTTCTACTAAACCAGTCGGTCACAAAGAAACCACGTGCGGCGATCTCTTTCTCGCACACAAGTGAGATGAGATTCACTAGCATGTACCTCACCACGTCTAATTCCCATAATTCAGGCCATCATACCTACATCAACTATGGCTTCCTGCCTTCTCATGGGAATAGTGAACTGTAGAGGCTCCAGTAGTGGATCCGTATGTGGGCGTAGAAGGCTCAGACAATGCTTTCACACACATGAGACTTGCCTTCAAATATGCGATCCCAACCAGATTCCAACAGGAGGTCCATCACTGGATATAGCCCAAATAGCCTTTCGTCAACATGTGCTTCAAACACAACTTTACAGCCATGAAACTTACCAAGTCCGTTGCCCGGTGGTAGAGATCTTCGAGCGGAATTTGGGGATCGAGATCCTGCTTCGTCCTTCGCTCTCACTCGATGCTAGTGCTAGCCTCGGCGCTTGTCTGTTTCCTTGGACGGGTAGGGTGGCTAGGCCAGGCTTCATCCACGGATGCCCTCTTCTTTCCCATGAGGGAAATGAGTGCAGAGATGGAGAAAATAGTGGTAACTAGCTCAAAAAGAGTCATGGGAGTGAAGACACTTGAAGGGTGTGATGGGTTTGCAGGTTTTGGAGATTATGAGACACAAAAGAGAGCCTTTGTGCTCAAATAGGTGGGAAATATGAAGATGAATAGTTGTATAAGATAAGTTTAAGGAAAATGGTGGAGGTGGGAGTGAAATGTCAAAGAAGAAGAGGCTTATTGTGTATGGGAGGAAGATTTGAGAGAGAAATCAGATTTTTGGAGGGGTTTGGAATGCTTAGAAGCTTGGAATGGGGAGAAATGAAGCAAAAGAGAAGAAATAGGGTGGCCCCACATAAACAAGGCCCCACATGAGTGGGTGAGGGCAGCGGGCCGCCGGACCCCTGGGCCCGTCGCGGCTTGCTGGAGGTGGGCGCGGCGCGCCGCGGTCAAGGCGGTGTCGCCGTGGTCTGCTGGACTGTGGGTGGTGTTGCCACCCTTGGGCAGTGGCCACCCCCTCCTGGGGTGCCGAAAATACACGTGGGACCCCATAGGTCTCATCGTATTTTGCAGTTTGTGCTCCTATGCCTGTGAGATATGTTTTCTCGCCGCACTTCACACATATTCACGCCTTTTGGCATGTTTCGTGTTTAGGATTCACCAACTAATAGCTTAAACCCGTCGTTTGACAGCCTATGAAGGAATTGCGATCATTTCACATGGTCTCAGTCACGTACAGGTTATATTCAATGATCACTCTTGCCCATTGATGAAACTTGGGATCCTACGACCGTTTCTACATTTTATCACCCCCTCCTAAGTCAAAGTACGTCAGTGTGTATCGTGTTACTATAACCCAGGTCTAGTTTATTCCAAATCATTCTCTGATACCAACTTGTAATGCCCTGAAAATCGGGGGTCGAGCAAAGCTCAATTCCCGAGTTCCAACGCATCACTTATACAACATAGATAATGATGTTTAAATGTTGTCCATATTAGTGCATTAAACATGAGTGGGATTACACTAAATAAGCATATCATACTCCAAAGTTAATGTAAATAAGCAAGCGGAAGACTAAACTAAATGTATAAAGTATATACGTGTTTCATAACCTCCAGAGTATGAACGTGCAACCGGGCTGATTATATATACATAATTTGTTTCAAAATATACAACATGAAAAAATATGAATGTTCCACTAATCCATATCCTTGTAATCCCGAGGATGCAGCTCTAGGTCTACACAGACCCGCTTGAGAGTTGAACGTAAGAGAACTCCTCCTCGTCAATGAAATCTGGCTCCATCGCGAAAGCCTCAACGTTACCTGCATCTAAATCAGAGTCTGGTTGATTTTTTAAAACACCGTCCCAGAGTGGGAGTGAGTGATCAACTCACTGGTACTATAAGGTAAAGGTTCACATGTTATCAATTCAATCAAGCAGTAATGATAAAGTAATACAGCAATCACTTCCTAATTACACTTCATTAATGCAGGATGATATGTAGTAATGATGCATGCCCTCGCTTGCACTCCCTCAGCGACTTCATTTAATGAACGCGCATGACAAACTCCCTAAAAGTGCGCTTCCTTGCCAAAGCACATGGAATGTAGTGCATGGTCGTGTTAGCAAAGTAATTTATTAGGCTTATTCATATAACAGATTCGGAAAGTTAAGGTACCTCCCTTTTTATATTTACCCAAGCAAGGATCCATCTAAGGTCGTCAATCCTAGTTAATCACATACGATAGGCAAGTTGTAGGGCATCACCCCTGATGAAAATAGTAGATAGGTAAGTTCACGAGTTTACACTCAAGGTCACTACGGAGAGCCTCATCACCTTAGCGTAAGCCTAATTTATACTCAAGGTCACTACAGGAGGCTCATCACCTGAACATAGGCCGACAGCTCGAATATTGTTTCCCATACACCACTATATTTAGCTCAGGAGTTTTGGTTGCTCACTGGTCACAACGGGGAGGCTCGTCAACCCAGCGTAGGCTGACAGCCTGACCACGGTGTCCCATACACCACCATGTCTGGCTCATGAGTCTTAGCGGATATTGCTACCATGGTTAAACGGGTTTTACATTGGTAAGTGGTACCTTAGATTCAAGTAGTGGTGTCCATACATGGTAAACACACAATAAGCTAATCGGGTTATTGGACAAGTTCAATTGGTACGAGCACACGCTGAATAATTTGACATGGAGCGCGTACGCACTCCACGTGGCCTAACCACTGTCGACAATCAATATACGGCTCGGATTCCTCGAACGTATTCAATGTGGCGAGACTAATTCGACCACTTAGTCGGGAACCATTACCGATTTCCTGGACTTCATTGTAGTCCCAATCATACTCAAATATGATAGGCAATCACATATGTTAATCATAACTGCATTTAACAAACAATTCAAACATAATTCTCATTCGAGCATTTTATTAAACACATTGAACATGTAATATACATATGCATATAGTCCATAAATCACATAGTAGTAATTACATTACATAAAGGAAGCTATAAGTATGGATAAGGTGGTTCTTATTAAAAGCAATTCATCAAACAATTTTTCATTCATACATTTTATCAAACACTTAGACTACACATTACTACATACATAAACTAAATTAGTTATGACACATATTATGGAAAATCCTTTTGCAAGGGAGTTGTCATACATACAAAAAACATGTATTATAGATTAATAGTTATGGCAAGCATAAATCAGGATTTCACTTTCATTCAAACATTTCGACAAACACATGGAATGCATTATATATTCACATAGTTCACACACATGTATAGTTTATTGAATACATTGTAACTAAGATCATATAGTAGCAATGAAGTCAGACATAAATCATTACTAACATTAAAAGCCTTAAAAACCATAACCTAAATATTTGTAGTCTGCACCTTTCGTCGGTTAACTCGTTTCGAACTTGGTTCGAATCCTACGTCCCCGTATACAGAACAACTGACACCTAAGCAATGAAATAGGTTAACCATTTCATAGATTTCTCTATTCTAATTCCTAAAACAATATTAGGGTTAGGATTTCTTACCCAAATTGAAGTTAGAATCGATGGTGTAGTGAAACGGGAGAGGTGATTCAGCCCGTAGAGTGGTGGGAGTGAATCCCAGCAACGATCACCCTATCTCTCTCTTCTCCTCACTCTTTTCTCCTCTTTTCTCTCTTATCTCTCCTAGGGTTAGAGGAAATTCGTATGGGATAGGAATGAGGTGATTTAAGGGCCTTATATAGGCTCAGAAGTGGTGTAAATGGCCCCAGGGCCATGGTATACTTAGGTTATAGCTAAAGGGTGCTTGTTTTCGACAAACAGGGCCCTTAGGAAGGTCTATTCCTTACCCATGTCACAGAGTAAGTTCTCTAACAATGGATCTAGGCTAGGTTATGATTTCGATATGATCGGATCAGTGGATCGACCGTGGAGGACCCGTATCAGATCAACGGTCGTCGTAACTCGATCAGGGTCACAAGTATACCGATGGGTGTAGGTAAATTTTCCTGATCTATGGGTGTAGTTGGGTTAGAAACTGATGGTATGAAGTCTTCAATTTTGCCCGCAAGCAAATGGCACAAATCACTTAAGTTTCAAGTCAATTTCTAAGGATATTCGTGTTTCTCACACACTTCGCTCAGGGCTCAAGTTGTGTGTTTCTGAATACTATTTGGGCTCGATTCCCACAATGGTTATCAAGCTCAATAAGGCGGTCATAACCTTATAGTTTTGCGGTAATCAGACTTTTGACATGCGGTTCAGGTCTAATACGAAGTTTCAATGTGCTCCCAAGAGCAACTGAGTTTTGGGATTTCCCTGAGGTTTTTAAGTAATGTTGAGTTAACGATTTTAATGGTTTTGGGTCTTGCAGTTCGATAGATAGTGGTTCAAGCAAGTCCACCGATTAATTTAGTTTAGTACTTAATTAATTTTCGTCTAATTTCCACAGTATACGGTCTTTAGGGATTTCTGCCTCAGGTGATACTCGGGTCTTTGCACGGATTTTTCCGAGACGTTATAAAAATCCTTAGACTAGTCAAGTCACAGCTTAGACTAGTCTAACTTTAGCCTAATTAAGCATAAAAACTCATTTAAGTTATGTTTTGAAAGTACCTAAGCCTAAGGTCTTTCTAGGGTTGTTATTCTGAAATGACTAAACTTTGAAGTAAATTGGATACTTGAACTTCATGGAACTTGTTCTTCGAATTGATTCTTCAATAGAGCTTGAAGTTGAAGATGGAGCTTGATCTTCTACTAGAACTTTAGTAGAACTTGAACTCAATCATCTTGAACTTAGTAGAACTTGAACTTTCCATCTTGATCGACTTGAATTTCAGTAGAGTCTTAAACTTTCCATCTTAACCCACATTAGAAGGCCACTTCATAAGTTGTTTTGTCTAAATGAAATTTGACAAACGAAGGTGTGCTTTATACAATATAACACTTGCAGTTTCCTCCTTTGTCAAATTCGTGACAAAACACTTATTATTATAACAACTAGAATGACATCTTGTATTCTTGATTCCATGTTGTAGAACATTTGTTGCAACTTTGATGAATGTGGAAAAAATTTACTGCTCCCCCTCAATGTAAGCTTCCCCTGTATTATGACTTACACATTTTCCATTCCAATGCCAATGTATACTTCAAGCATATATAATCATGTAACATTCATTACATCAACATTCATATCAACTCATATTATGCTATTCATGTCATCTCAACATTCAATCCCCATCATTCATTCTACTAGTAATAATTAATCCTCTCCCCTTTTTGTCACATTATGATAAAGGAAAGAATAATCATTTAAATAATCATATCAAAATCAGTAGAATAAAAAGATGAAAATATTAAGATATAAGCATATAAGAATGTCAAGTAAAGGAGGTCATCAAGATAATAAAAAGTCATCAATAAGCATTAAAGGTGAGTAGAGTATAAGAGTGATCATCAAGCACATACACAAAGTTAAAGTTTTACAAGCCAAATGTGTGTGTTTTTTTTTAAATATTTAAAGAAGCTTAGTCAGAACTAGAGGAAGAGGGATGAGGTATAGAAGGATCAATTTGGTACAGTCCCTTGGCAATGCGATAAAAGTACTTTCGCATGTATTTCATTAAAGATTTGTGACTTTCTGTCAAATTGTCTTGAGATACCTTTAACTCAATCACCTTTTCCTATAAGGATTTGAGCCAATCATCAACCTAGGAAGATTGATAGTCTAGATCATCTTCATCATTCGACTCATCAAGCTCGACAAATATGTCATCCATCGATGTGTCCTCTGGTATAGGTGCGTCTTCTTCTTCTTCTCCTTCATCTCACTAGCCGGGAAGGAATGTCAAGTTCATTTTGTGCAGATTTGTATTATCAAATAGAAATTCCGACTTCGTTGTCTCGGTCGAAGGAATGACAACATTGCAATAAAGAGCAATGCAAGCATGAGATAGGCGAAAGGAATCGACCCATGACCAAGATGAATATGGAATTGAATAATCAAATAACACACCAAATAAGGAAGATAAATAGGAATGCCACATACAATAGAGTGAAGGACACGAGTCATGAAAGGAGTAATTTCAGACTTATTTCCAAATCGTGGATACACATTAGATGTAAAAATTTGATGTAAGACTTGGTATTTGGGAAGCATCTGGTTAGCATGGAGGGCATTGCTAGACTTTCATTCAGCGTTAAAGTGACATAATTTATGAGTGATTGCCCGTTGCTCAGTATGAGTCATTTTCTCTGTGAGAGTGGCAATGGGAATGTCATCATCAGTGACGTTTACGTCAAGCAAACTTGAAATCAGGTGGCGATCAATAGGGATCGTCCCTTTTCAAAAATTAATTGAAATGTCAGATTTTCAAGGGACATGTCGCTTATGGACACGTACATGCCTTGTGGTATGGAGCGGTAAGCTGTTTTGTGACAACAGAAAATATTTTACCAACCTACAGCAATAAGGATAGACAAAAGTTGAAATGGTGCAATGTGGTGTACATTTATAGTCATTTCAATAATAAATTCTCTAGTGCAGAAATTCCTAACATGCTCCAAATCTTCTTCGGGAGATCTTAGGGTTCTCACCCTAATGGGAGTTAACCTAGAGGAGGAGCTGCTAGGGCCCTTGCGAGTAGCCTTCCTCTTAGTACGAAGTTTCATTTAGAGATTACAAAAGAGAAGATTAAAGAAGATAGAGGGGTTGAGTCTAAATCAAATTTTGGCTCAAAACCCACTAAAGAAAGGTTGTAAATCACAAATACACCACAAATAGAAGATAAACTAGCACAGAGCAACCCAAATCTAAAAGGAAAATGAAAGTAAACCAGTTACAATGAAGATTTGGAAAATGAAATAGAAAAGTGATTTTTTCTCCTTTATTGTGCAAAACCCATGCTCCTCGACTGGTTGAGCATGGTCCCCGACCCGTCGAACGTCGACTGGTTGAGGATGTACTCGACCGTCGAGCAGGCCACAAATTTTAAAAAATTTATATTTCAAATTTTAAATTTATTTACATGTTATGCATTTAAACATTATAAATATAAAAAAATGTATAAATAACATGATTAATTAATTAAAGGTACACAAACCAATATCATGCTTTAATATGGAATATATATTCCTGTCGAGCGGTTTGGTCATTTTGTCTGCAAGCTGCTTTTCAATCTGAATATATTCTAATGAAATAATTTTTTCCTCAACTAATTCTCAAATATAATGATATCGAATGTCGATATGTTTCGTACAAGAATGTTGAATAAGATTCTTTAAAATATTAATTACGCTTGAGTAATCGCAATATAATGTCATTGTATGTTGCGCAATCCTATAGTCATCTAACATCCTTTTCATCCAGATTAGTTGGGTGCTAGCATTACCAGCTACGATATATTCGGCTTCAGCTATTAAGAAAGATACAAAATTTTGTTTCTTGCTGAGCCAGGAAACTAAACAATTCCCTATGTAGAAACATCCACCACTTGTAGATATTCTATCGTTGATATTTCTTACCCAATCAGCATCGGTATATCTGACAAGTTATACAGTTATATCATGCAGATACCATAGACCTAAGTTAGCAGTACTTGCAACATATCTGATTATCCGTTTAACAGCAATTATATGTGATTCTTTAGGATCAGATTGATATCTAGTGCATATTTCAACACTAAAAGCAATATCAGGTCTACCAGTAGTTAAGTATAAAAGACTACCAATCATACTCCGATATAGACAGAAATCTATACTTTTATGTGATTCATTCTTAAAAAGTTTAAGAGTTGTACTCATAGGAGTATCAAAATTTTTCCCATTCTCAAACCCAAATCTCTTTATAAGATTCATGGCACATTTGGTTTGATGAATATGCCATCTTCCTATTGTTTTACTTATAATCCAAGAAAGTAATTTATTTCTCCAACCATACTCATTTCAAACTTCGATTTCATCAGATCTGTAAAGTCAATGGATAAGTTAGTGCATATAGATCCATAAATAATATCGTCAACATAGATCTATACTATCAATATATGTTCATTATATTTCTTAACAAATAAGGTTTTATTAACACTCCCCATGATAAAGTTGTGACTAAATAAGAATTTAGTTAACTTTTCATACCATGCCCTAGGAGCTTGTTTCAAACCATAAAGTGCCTTTTTTAAGATGGTACACATGATCTGAAAGTTTAGGATCCTCAAAACCCTTAGGTTGTTTAACATATACTTCTTCGTATAGATCACCATTTAGAAATGCACTTTTGACATCCCTTTGATATATTTTGAATTTCTTATAGCAAGCAATTAAAATGAATAATCTAATGGATTCAAAGCGCGTAACTAGTGCTAAGGTTTCATCATAGTCAATTCCTTCTATCTAAGTATAACCTTGTATAACCAGTCATGCCTTGTTTCTAATGATATTCCTCATTTCATCAGATTTGTTCTTAAAAATCCATTTGGTTTCGATTATATGTTTATTAGAAGGTCTAGGAACCAAGTACCAAACATCATTTCTAACAAATTGATTTAACTCTTCTTATATAGCCAATATCTAACTTTCATTGGCAAGTGCTTCTTTTACATTTGCCTATTCAACTTAAGAAGTGAAGTAGACATAATTATAGATATTTTCTAACTGTCTTCTTATCTGAACACCAGTACAAGGGTTACCCAATATCTGATCAGTCGGATGGTCTTTAACTAATCTTAATTCAGTATTATCTGATTTAGATAAAGGGTCAGGTTTATTTATAATGTTGACTTCATCATCATCTTGACTTGGTGTGAGTGTGATCAGGTGATCGTCAATTACTACGTTAATAGATTCCTGAATCACCCATGTTCTTTTATTAAGAACACGATATGCTCGACTATTTAGAGCATAACCCAAGAATATTCCTTCATCACTCTTGGCTTCAAAATTTCTCAAATTTTCTCAGTCACGTAAAATAAAACATTTACATCCAACCATAAGTATTTGCAGTCGATTTCTTATTAAACCATAATTCATATGTTGTTTTATGTTTGATTTTTCTAACATACACACGATTTACAATGTAACAAGCAGTATTAACAGCTTCAGCCCATAAGTTTTTAGGTAAGTTCATGCTATTTAGCATTATATTGGCTATTTCCCGTAATACTCTGTTCTTCTTTCAACAACTCCATTCTGTTGAGGTGTCGTTAGAGCATAGAACTCATGTGATATACCATGGTCAGTACAGTACTTCTCAAAATTGCTATTTTCAAACTCAGTACCATGATCACTTCTAATTTTAATCACATGTACTTCTTTTAAAGTCTGAATTCGTTTTAGAATTTTTCTGACTTCATCGAGAGTATCTGATTTCTCTCTCAAGAAGGCTACCCGAGTATATCTGGTAAAATCATCAACAATAACCAGAAAATACTTCTTTTCACCTCTACTCTTCATTCTCATTCGTCCCACCAAGTCCATATGGATTAGATCAAGAGGTTTGGCTGTGGCTAAGGAGTTCACTTTCTTATGACTACTCTTAATTTGCTTACTAATCTGACATGCACCACAAATTTTTTCTACCTCTTTAATTTGGGTAAGCCATGAATGTGATCTTTCTTGCTTAATCTATAAAGTTCTCTAAAGTTTACATGTCCAAGACGTTTATGCCATAATTCTATTTCATCTGTTTGAACTATGTAACAAGAACAGTTAGAAGAGCATGAGTCATCGATAATGTAACAATTTTCAGAGGTCCTATGACCATTTAATATCACACTACCCTTC
Organism: Magnolia sinica; assembly: GCF_029962835.1. Lineage (NCBI taxonomy): Eukaryota > Viridiplantae > Streptophyta > Magnoliopsida > Magnoliales > Magnoliaceae > Magnolia > Magnolia sinica. The sequence goes on along the minus strand of NC_080575.1, from coordinate 57,365,845 downwards.
TCATTAGTAATCTCACATCCCTTATTTGAAAATTTTATATTATGTTTGTTATCGCATATTTGAGATATACTTAAGAGGTTATGTTTTAGACCTTCAACATACAGTACATTCTCAAAGGAAGGAAGATTGAAGAGTTGAACAGTACCTTAGCCTATGATTTTGCAGTTGCTTCCATCTCTGAAAGTAACTGAGCTGTCGTTTAACTTTTTAAAGTTGGTGAATATCACTTTGTCACCTATCATATGTCTTAAACATCCACTATCCAGGTACCATTTTGAATGGCTAGTGGTTTTGAAGGTTATGCGGCAACAAGACATGCAACCTTTGGAACCTATTTTACTATGGTTCTAGTTTTAGGAATTCCATGATTTTTTTTGTTTTTTTTTGTTTTTGAGAGTTAAAATTTCTCCACTTTCTATTAACACCAATTCCATTTGAGTTGGATTTTAGAAGCTCTTTGAGGAAGTCCACGATTTTTTCAGTTAAAAGTGATTTATTATATCTTTGATTTCTATAGCTGATGGCATTAGAGTTAATTTTAGGAACTTGAAAGGGTTTTGAGTTTTTGAAATCATTTTGATCAAAATCTCTCAAATTCTTACCTTTAGAGTTTGAGGATTCTCCTTTTACAAATGTAGGAGGTGAATTATTGATTTTTAGATAATCATTTTTTATATAACCCAGACCTGATTTGTCACCACATTTTCTGGATGAGGTTAGCAATTTTTCTAGTTTTGGATCTTCGTGGGCATATCTCCAAGTATCCTTAGAACTCAAAAGGGAAGAAACTTTGAGTTTTAATTCCTCATTTTCAGTTTTGATTTTTTGTAATTCTGACGTTTTGAAATTTAAGTCTAGTTATGTTTTTTCAAAACAATCTGAAAGATGAGATTTTTCTAAAACATTATTTTCAAGTTCTTCTTTTAATTTAACATATTTCTCTCTTTGAATTTTCAGTTTGATAGCAATTTTGCAACTTTCCCTGTATAGGGCATTATAGGCGTCTTAAAGATCATCCTCATTTTCATTTTCAGGGTCACTCCTGAGATTTTCGTAATCAGATATGTTACAGCTATCTGAGGAGGTGACTCTGGCTATAGTCATAAGGGCTTTTACATCATTTACATTAATATTTTCTTATTCTGATTCATCAGACTCTGAAAACTTTTAGAGCCAGACGAGTCATCCCACGTAGCTATCATGCCCTTTGTCTTTCATTTATTTCTTTTAGGACATTTATTCACCAAGTGCCCGTATTTATGACAGTTGAAACATTGACTGTCCTTAGTTTTAGTTTTCCAAGACTTAGATTTTCCTTTTCTTTAATCAGATGGTTTTTGAAAATATGATCTTTTCTTATTTTTAAAAATTCTATAAAATTTCTTATCTAGCAATGCCATATTATCTTTTGTATCTTCAAAATCATAATTAGCATAATTTCTTTTGAAACAAATTTAGAAGATTTAAGAGCAATAGACTTGCCTTTAGGAGCTTTAAAATTTAACTCATATGTTTGGAGAGAGCCAACTAACTCCTCAACCTTCATATTATCAGTATCTCTTAATTCTTAAATGATATTGACCTTAGAGTTGAATCTATCAGGAAGAGATCGCAGTATTTTTGCACAGAACTTACTTTCTGGGATTCCATCTCCTAGACCCCACATGGCATTTACTATATCATTTAGTTTTGTATAGAAGTCCATGAAAGTTTCATTTTCTTCCATATGAATCTCCTCAAATCTGGTAGTGAGGAGTTGAACTTTTGATTTCTTAACTATAATAGTTCCTTCATGTGTCATTTTAAGACTATCCCAAGCTTGTTTGCTGTATTGCATGAAATAATTCTTTTGAATTCATTAGGTGATAGAGCACAAGTTATAGCATTTAAGGCCTTGGCATTAGCACTGCTTTCACTTTCTGAATTCCAGTCCATAAGTAGAATGCAATTTCTCTCATGGACTTGGTTCCATCTTCGGCTACTACTCAGTCATAGGAGGTTTCCATTTGGTTACAATGGCTTGCCACACGCTTTCATCTAAAGATTTTAGAAAAATCCTCATTTTGGCTTTCCAGTATGCATAGTTAAAGCCATCAAAAGGTGGTGGCCTGGTAATAGACAAGCTATCAAAATTTGACATTATAAAAGCTCTGAATCTTTTAACTCAAGAAAATTAATTAAAAAAAGAGCAACTTAGCTCTGATACCAATTGAAAAGGTGAGCTTAAGAAGTCCTAGAGGGGGTGTAAGACCCGTATCCTAGCCCATATCGTTTCGTAGGCCTTTGCGGTCCTCCCGGTCGAATTTCGGTGACCCACGATCTGCTATCGGTGTTTACACGTGATCCTGAGTCATGTCCCGTATTAGAGTCAGCTCGACTCGAAACTTGTACCAGTGCGAACACACCGTCGCCGCGGTTCTAATGCCGCGTCTCGCATGCCGATGCAATACCCAGGCCATGAGATGTGGGCCCGCGTTCAGTTAGAGGAAAATGTAGCACATTGCGAATTCTGAGAGAATCTTTATGACATATCACATCAATCAATCAATGTACAATTCAAGTACATATCCCATCACACCCATCCTTCTATCACCCAAAGTCAAAACAACCCATTCTTAACCCATTCTTTTCTTACTAAAAGTCAAGAGAACCCATCCCCTTTCATCCCATCACCACTCCTCCCTCTCTCATTTTCTCATTCCAAACAAATCCCAAGGGAGATTCAACGTCCAAGCTCCATGGATAGAGCTTGTGTGGCCCACCTTCCTACCTCCCATCTCCACCGTCCAAGCTTCATCTCAACCCTTGAATCATGATCATTGGGAGCTCAAGATTGTGTTGATGAAAGAAGAAGTCCAAGAAGAAGCATAAGTGGGTGTTCATAGCATTAAATTTCTTTGATTTTGATTATTTGAAGGCCCACATATGGTGGGACCATTTGATGCATGGTTTATATCGCCTTGAGTGGCCTATAGTGGCGGGGTCCCTCCATCACCATCCGATCTCTCTCTCTCTCTCTTTTCTTCTTTTTTTTGTATGGTGAGGATGGTGAAGAGTTGTGTGGTCCACCTGATGTGTGTATGTGTGGCCCACCAACATGTGTTATATCCATGCCATCTAATCACGGGACCCACTTTGATAGCGGGACTCACCTTAATGGCGTGACCCATCTAGGGCCGCCCGTCCGCTGGACGTCCAATGTCCCTAGACGAAAGGAACATACAAATATCATCTTAATCCAAGGTGAGGTGGGTGACACGTGTGGACCCACTTTGACCGTGGAAAGTGGATTGGCTTGTCTACCACACAGCAGTTATCTGTGGATAACCAGTTCTGAAGGTCTGATCATCTGGATCTCACCTTGATACATGTATCTAATCCACAGTCCATCCCATTTCTCAGCTGATTTTAGACATTGAGCCAATAAAGGAAGCCAATCCAAATCTTTGGTGGGCCGCACCATTAAAAGAATTATTTTAATAGTGATGAATTTGTTAGGGCCCACTGTGATATTTCCATATGTCAAAACATATCGAATATTAGGCTTATTGGATCCGTCACAAGCCCATGGACTCAACCGGTGGGGTGGATCCTCTTGATGTGGGCCCCACCTATGAAAAACCATAATAAAATAATAATAATAATAATACCAATAATGCCAGCCGCTACTGCTGCCAGCGTCCAGAGGACACTGCAACAGGCAGCGGCCAGCTGCTTCAAACGCTGGGTCCGTGGGTGTAAGACCCGTATCCTAGTCTGTACTATTCCGTCGAATCCCGCGATTCTTCCTGTCGAATTTCGGCAACCTGCGATCGGTAATCGACGTTTGTGATCAACCTTAAGTCGTATGTTGTAGATTTGAGTCGGCTTAATTCGAGACTTGTACCATTGCGACCGCACCGTCGCCGCGGTTCCAACGCCGCGACTCGTGCACCGATCCGATACCCTGACAGGAAGATGTGAGCCAGCATTTATTTCGAGGAAACACCGCGCGTTTGCAATCCCAGAGAATCTCTACAACATGTCAAATCAATCCCATCCATCACCTCATGTCAAGTACAAAGCAACCCATGCTTTCTCTCTCCAAAGTCAACCCTTTCTCACCCTCTCTCTTACACACTCATGCTAGTCAAGTACACCATCACCTCACCCATCACTCACATCCATCACTCCTCTCCTTACATCCCATCTCTCCCTCTCTTTCTCTTCACAAATTTCAAGCTAAGTGGTAGACGTCCAAGCCATTCTAAGAGAGAAAGTGAGTTGTGTGGCCCACTTTTCCATCCCAAAACCCATCATCCTAGCTACCCATTTCTCATCTTCCACCATCAAAGAAGAGCACAAGGAGACCAGCATTCCAACGGACCGAGAAGATCGACCGGTGGGTGCTTATTATACTAGATTTTTCATGTTTTATGATGGGCTAAGTGAGGCCTACCGAATCAATGGTATGGATCTCACTTTGGACCATTAGGTGTGGTCGATGGCCCACCTTGATGTTCATGATCATTCCATGATGGGGCCATTCTCCATGGACCCCATCATGATGTTTATTTTCCTTGCATACATAGGGTCATCTAGACCATCTATTTTAGTGGAGAAGGGATCTCCACCGTTGGATTTCAATTTAATGGGCCCACATGTAATGGGACCCACTTGATGTATGATTGATCTCATAGGAGGGCCCATAGTGTCGGGGTCCCTCCATCACACATGTCCCGCTCCTTTTCTCTTTCTCTCTCTCTCTCTCTCTTTTTATTTATTTATCTTTGTGTGTGATGATATGGCTGTATAGCCCACTTGGATGGACCCCACCATGAAGCATGTATTGGACCCGAGTCATTTGTAGGTGAGGCCCACTTTCTCTGTGTTGCTCCACACCACCTAGCCATGTGGTGGCCCACCGGGGCAGGGCCCACCTTAAAATGTTCTATGCGCCAGAACGTCTAGCGTCCCCTGGATGCTGGACGTGAAACACAAATATCAGTTTTGTTCACAAGTCTTTTTGGTGGAAAACTTGTTTAGGCATCACCTTGATGAATGGATTCAATCAGGACGTCCATCCTATTTACCAGCTCATTTTAGACGTTGAGCCAAAAAATGAGGTTAATCTGACTCTCAGGCGGGCCATATTGTAGCAAACAATGTGTCTGCCATTGAAATCTACCCTGAAATTTTGATGCACCAAAATATATACAATAGCGGACTCGTTTGGCTTGTCTTGAGCCATGGGGGCCAATGGACGGGGTGGATTCCCCTGATGCAGGCCCTATCACAGAAAAACCACAAAAAAATGATTTTTCAAAAAAAAAATAAAACACACCAACAGCAGCTGACGCTGCTGCTGATGCAAGGACGCCCAGCAACGTCCTGGGTGTTAGGCGCTGGGACGGTCCTAGCCGACCGTGGGTCCCCAAGGGTGGGCCCCACCATGATGTATATCTGTCATCCAAGCCGTTCATATGGTGGGCCCTTAGGGCAGCGGGCTGCCCTCCAAATTTCAGCCTCACCCAAAGCTCAGGTGGCCTACATCATAGGAAACAATGCGGATTGAACGGCTACCTTTAGAGTGTCCAGAAGTTTTGGTTCAATATGAAATTTCTTTTTCCACTTCAATCCAGGTCTGCGTGACCTTCTCAACAGGCTGAATGGAAAGCAAACGTTATGGTAGGCCCCACGTGGGACCCACGGTGATGTATGTATTTTATTCACACCATCCCCAGCACGTACGGTGGAACCCACCCTGTGTATGTGTTCTCTCCACGCCGTCCACGGCAGTGGATGGTGAACTCCACCATGATTTATGTGTTTATCCACACTGTCCACTGTCTGGACAGTGGACCCCACCATGATTTATATGTTCTATCCACACCGTCCACCCTGGACGGTGGGACCCACCCTACAACTGTCCTGTGTGTGCGTGCGTATGTGTGTGTGTGTATTACATTGTATATATATTATATATATTATATATATTATATTTTATAATATACCTAATGGTGGGCCTTCATGTGGACCCCCACCATGATGCATGTGCTGCATCCAAGCTATCCAATCATTTTGAAAGCCCATTTTAAGGCTTGAGACTAAAAAATAAGATAGATCTGTAGTTCAAATGACCCCACCTTGGCATATGTTTGGGGCCCATCTTGATTTACTTATGGCCGTCCATTGAGGCTCACCTTGGTATATATCTAGGGACCATATGATTAGGCCCATTTGGTATGCATAAGGCCCATATGATTAGGCCCATTTGGTATGCATAAGGCCCATATGATTAGGCCCATTTGGCATGCATAAGGCCCATGTTACAAGGCCCATTGTGATGTTTTCAAAGGCCCATGGGACATGGCCCATTGCAATGTACATAAGGCCCATTGATGCGGCTCATTTGATTTATATAAGGCCCTTATGAGGCGGCCCATTTAATGTATCTGAGGACTATGGGTCGAGGCCCAATGAGATGTATATAGGTCCATTGCAATGTGTGATTCTCTATGGTTTGTGTAATGATATTTTATGGCGGGTCATGCCTTGGGAGCAATGTTGGTTTGACGTCCACATTGTAAGTACAATGTTGGTTAAATGTCCGCATTGTAACTCTCCTTAAGGCCCATTGATAGGCCCATACTTGTTAATTACTTTATAACATGCTTAGTGCACTTCCATGATTCATGCCCATATGCATCATATGTACGCTTGATATGAGGAATGTTTGATCATAGCATAAGCCGTTGGGCTGAGACATTTACGGGACTCCTTATGAGACGGAGTGTCCTACATGAGGGCATGGTACGCGCGAGACTGCTGCATGATTGCACGGTGTGACTCATGCATCTCGCATACGTGTGACTTGATCACTGCATGCCCTAGTGACATCAGGGTCGTGGCTCCACAGACACATCGTGGATGGCCGTATCGGATACCGAAAATGCTTGGTTCTAGCACTGTGGGCACTTAGGATGTCCTTAGGTGAAAGTCCCAGAACCTTTTTGGTACCAGGAGATGCTCCAACGTCTCAAGCGAATGGATACACGAGCGCCTGAGTGCCGAATACCAGTAGGTCGCGTCTCCCACTGTGTCGTGGTCAGTTGGAAGGGAGTGTGGCCTTATCCGCCCGAGTGAGGGGGTTATAAGCTAGGCTGAGTTTGACCAGCTCGCAAATGAGTCCACTATCGACAAGCCGGGTAGGTATTGGCAGACTACTGGTCAGGCGGATAGTGTGGTCTCTTCCACTTGCTTGACTGTGCAGCTAGGGAGGAGGCAGTCAGTGTGAGGTGTATTAAACCCCGGTGATATCTAGAGAGGAACTGTACTGATATGTGTACTTGATAAGTACCGGCACGCTTGCTTTGCATCTCGTATATGACATTTGGCTACATAGGCCTCGCATCGCATGGCCTTGGTATGGTCGATAGTATTCATGCTTTGCATCACATAGCTTTTATATAGTTGATAGCATTCATGGACTTGCCGTATATTTCTGCATTACTCTGATATTGTACACTTGGCACTCGCCTTACACACACTTTCACCACCCTCTAAGCTTTCTATAAGCTTATGCACGATAGATGCGTGCAGGTGGCATTAGGTCATAGCAGCGTTGAGCTTGGAGCTTGCAGCCGAGCTTCTGGAGTTTCTGTTACTTTCATTATGTTGTATTTCCCTTTCATACGCATTGTACTTAAAGTTTTCAATATAGTGGATATGTGGTGTTGTTGTTTTGTGACTTGGTTATGCTTGCGATTATGCTCCATTACAAAAATTCATACTGAAAATCCTTCTTGTAGGATCCTAGGATCGGAATCTGGCGTATGGGCGTTGGGAGCCGAGGATGGGGTACTACGGAGGCTGTCAGCGCAGGATTCGGCGATCGAGAATTTTGTGAGCCCGGTTTTCGAGTTTGGGGCGTGACAGTGGGACCTAGCAGCGGGCCCCACCATGATATGTGTTTCATTCACGTTGTCCATCAGAAGGTGTGACCCACCGTAATGTATTTATTTTATATCTACACCGTCCATCAGGGACGATGGGCCAACAACATCAGCGGTTGTATTTTGTCAGCAAGTTCTGCGGGCCACACCATGATGTATCTGTCCACACCATCCAACTGTCTGGATGGTGGGGATATCACAAATACCAGCTTGATCCCAAGTTGTGGGCCATACGTGGGACCCACCGTATTTGGCAGAGGATTGGCAAGTGTACAGCAGCTATATAGCTGTTGTATTAACATCAGCAAATTCATGGGTCTGATCATGATCCCCACCATCCAGCTAGACGGTGGGTCACACCGTTATGTATATGTTTTATACCCACGTCGTCCATCTAGGTGATGGGCATAGGACCACATGATATATGTGTTTTAATTTAAACCGTCCATCTTGAGATGGTGTTGCATGAAGCACACCGTGACGTATGTGCCTTGCATCCATACCGTCTACCTGTTTTACATCCACACTGTTCATCTGTTTTACATCTCAATCGTTCATCTGTTCGACCAACAGCCCAGTTAGGTGGGTTCGATCATGGAGTTTGTATTTTATCCAACCGTTCATCTGTTTGGGACCCACGTGCTGCAAGTGTTTTACCCACATGTGTGGGTCCCAACTTGATGTGTTGCATATATCCACACCGTCCATGTGTATAGGATGGTGGGCCCTGATGTATGTGGCCTGCCATGGTGTATGTATTATATCCACTCCATCCTTTGTAACTAACACCGTGCATCTGTTTTATATCCATGCCATCCATATGTTTTATATTCACACCATCCATCTTCCATAAGGCCCATTTGATTATGCCTAAGTGATGTATTTGTGGCCGATTGGTGTGCTGCCCGTTGATGCGGCCCATCTTGATGTATATGAGGCCCATTGGCACGGCCCGATTGTCGATTCCGATTGTCGATACCGATTCAAAATGTCGAGGCCGATTTCAATTGTCGAGGCTGATTGTTGAGGTCGATTCTGATTTCGATTGTCGACGTCGATTATTGACGCCGATTCCAATTCTGATTATCGAGGTCGATTGTTGAGGTCGATTCCGATTCTAATTATCGAGGCCGATTTTGATTATCAAGGCAGATTATCGAGGCAGATTCTGATTGTCGAGGCTGATTGTTGAGGCCGATTTCAATTCCAATTGTCGAGGCTAATTATTGAGGCCGATTCCAATTCTGATTACCGAGGCCGATTCCGATTGTCGAGGCCGATTGTTAAGGCCGATTTCGATTTCGATGTTGAGGCCGATTTCGATTCCGATTATCGAGGCCAATTCCGATTGTCGATACCGATTTCGAATGTCGAGGATGATTATCAAGGGCGATTTCAATTGTTGTAATGCCTTAAATTTTGAGGGTCGAGCAAAACTCAACTCTCGAGATCCAATGCATCACTTATGCAACAGAGATAATGATGTTTAAATGTTGTTCATTTCCATGCATTAGACATGAGTGGGATTACACTAAAACAGCATATCATACTCCAGAGATAAGTAAAACTTAGCAAGCGGAAGACTGAAACACGTATATATAAGTATGTAAGGTTGTCGTAACCACCAAAGTATGAGCATGAGTATGATATCGGGCTGAATATAAACATGTATTGTTTCAAAATTTACAAAAGATCAAAATGTACATATCAACTAAACCATGTATCCTTGTAATCTCATCGAATCAGCATGAGGTCTACATAGACCCGCCTGATAGCTGAACATAGGAGAATTCCTCCTCATTTACGAAGTCCAAAGCAGCTGCATAGACTCCAACATCACCTGCATCTAAACCGGACTCTGGTTGGTGTTTTAAAACACTGTCCCAAAGTAGGAGTGAGTGGGAAAAGGTTAACATGTTATCAATTCAATTAAGCAGTAATGATAAAGCAATACAACAATCACTTCCTAGCTACTCTTGTTAATGCAGGGATGGTGTGTAGTAATGTGCATGCCCTCGCACAAAGATCCCTCAAAAGCAACTCCATCAACTGTTCACGCATGACAAATTCCCTAAACGTGCAACTTCCTCATCAAAGTACATGCAATGCGGTGTATGGTCGTGTTAGCCAAGTAATTAATTAGGCTTATTCATACAACAGATTCGGGAAGTTAAAGTACCTCCCTTTATATCATTAACCCAAATTGAATGATCCATCTAGGGTCGTCAATCCTAGTTAATCACATACGATAGATAAGTTGTAGGGCATCACCCCTAAAGAAAAGGAGTGGATAGGAAAATTCAAGAGTTATACTCGAGGTCACTATGGGGAGGCTCGTCACCTCAGTGTCGTCCGATAGCTCGAATACAGTGTCCCATACCATCGTATTCGGCTCACGAGTTTGGGTTGCTCACTGTCACTACGGGGAGGCTCATCACCCCAGTGTAGGCCTACAGCTCGACCATGGTGTCCCATACTACCATGCCTGGCGCAAGAGTCTTAGCGGATCGTGGTACCGTGGTTGAAACGAGTCTTTACATTGGTAAGTGGTACCTTAGATTCAAGCAGTGATGTCCATACATGGTAAACACACAACAGGCCAATTGGTTTATTTGATGTGTTCAACTGGTACGGGCGCATGCCGAATTAATCAACATGGAGTGCATAAGCACTCTACGTGGCCTAACCGCTGTCGATAATTACAGTACGACCCGGATTCATCGAACGTATCTACTATGGCGAAGCTAGTTCAGCCACTCAAACGGGAATCATTACTGATTGCCTGGACCACGTTATAGTCCCAATCTTACTCAAACGTAGCATGTAAATACATATCTTAATCATATCAACATTTGACAAGCAATTCAAATCAATATCTCATTTGAGCATTTCGTCAAACATATTGAACACGTTACCAAACATTACATTTCATCCATAAATTTGCTTACTCGAAATTAAGATTTCATGAAGGAAACTATACATATAGATAAGGTAATTGAGAATCTTATCTCAATACCCTTATTAAATACAATTCATCAACAATTTCTCATTCAGACATTTTATCAAACACTTAGACTACATATAACTAAATACATAGACTAGATTAGTTACGACATGAACTATAACAATTCATTACACAAAGAGATTGTGATACGCACGACAAACATGAATCATAGATTTATAGTCATGACAAACACAAATCACAATTTCATATTCCTTCAAACATTTTAGCAAACACATGGAATGCATCATATATCCAACATAGTTTACACACGTATAGCATATCAAAAACATTGTAACTAAGATCATATGGTAGCAATCAAGTCAGACATAAATCATTAGCTGACATTGAAAGCCTTAAAAACCATAACCTAAACGTTTATAGTTCGCACCTTCGTCGAAATACTCGTTTCGAACTCGGTTCGAATCTTACATTCCCAGACACAGAACAATGGGTACCTAAATCATGAAAGAGGTTAGCTATTTTGTCAATTACTCAATCCGACTTTCTAAATCAAGATTAGGGTTAGGATTTCTTACCCAAATCGTAGTTGAAAAGGATCGGTTAGCTAGATGTAAAGGCGATTCAATGCGTGGAGTAACAGGAAAGAATCACTGCAGCAAACTCCAGGGATTTCCCTTCACTCCCTAATCTTTTCTCTTCCTTTCTCTCTTCTCTCTCCTAAGGTTAGAGAAAATTCGTATGGGATAGGTATAGGGTGGTTTAAGGGCTTTATATAGGCCTAGAAATGGTGCAAATGGGCCCAGAGCCATGGTATACTTAGGTTATAGCCAAAGGGCGTATGTTTCGAGGGAACGAGGCTCACCTGGAGGTCCACTACTTACTTACAGCATAGGTTAAGTTCCCTGATGATGGATCTATGCTAGGATGTGGTTTCAACATGATTGGATAGGCCAATCGGCCATGAAGGACTTGTATCAGATCAACGGTCGTTGTCACTCGATCAAGGCCACAAGTATACGGATATGTGCAGGGAAATTTCCCTGATCTATGGATGAAGTTCGGTCAGAAACTGACGGTTCAAAATCTTCAAGTTTCATTACATTTTCTAAAGATTTTCGCGTTTCTCACACACTTTGCTCATGGCTCAAGTTGTGCATTTCTGAACATTATTTGGGCTCGGTTTTCGCGAGGGTTGTCAAGCCCAATAAGACCGTCATAATCGTATAGTTTTGCAGTCATCGGATTTTCAACGTGCGGTCCAGGTCTGATACAGACTTTCAATGTGCTCCCGAGAGCAATAGGCTTTCGGGATTTCTCTTAGGTTTTTAAGTAATGTTGAGTCAGCAATTTTGATGATTTTGGGTCATGCCGTTTGTATAAATATTGGTTCAAACTAATCCACCGATTAATTCAGTTTTGTACTTAATTAATTTTCGTCTAATTTCTACAGAATACGGTCCTTAGGGATTTCTGGCTGAGGTGGTACTCGGGTCTTTGTACATATTTTTTCGAGACGTTATAATCTACCCCCCTTAAAGAAAAAATTTGTCCCCAAAATTAGTACCTCTTCGTGCTCCTCGAGGGTCTGTGGGTAGTTCTTAAGGACCTCGGCTTTTGTTTCCCAAGTTGCCTCTTCCTCAGTATAGTGCGTCTATAATACTTTCACAAGTGGGATAACCTTGCTACGTAGCACCTGTTCCTTCCTATCAAGAATTCGTGTTGGTCACAGTACATAGGTAGCATCCTCACTTAGCTGCACCTGCTCCCACTTGATAATGTGAGTAGGATCAGGAACGTATTTTTTTAGCATCGATACGTGAAATACGTTGTGCACGCCTACGAGTAGTGTAGGCAAGGCAAGACGGTATGCTACCACACCTACTCGGTCTAGAATTTGGAATGAACCAATAAATCACGGCATAAGCTTCCCTTTCTTGCCAAATCGAAGGACTCCCTTCATGGGGGAAACCTTAAAAAATACATGGTCCCCAACTTCGAATTCCAGCTGCCGCTGTTTTGTATCGGCATAACTCTTCTCCCTACTCTGGGCTGTAAGGAGTCAATGCCTGATAATGTCGATCTTCTCTGAGGTCGCCTGTACTAAATCTGGGCCAATCAAACTCTTCTCGCCAACTTCTGCCCAACAATGTGTTGCTCGACATGGGCACCCATACAAGGTTTTATAAGGAGCCATGCCAATGCTCGCTTGGAAGTTATTGTTATAAGCGAACTCAACATAGGGAAGACAGTCATCCCAATTTTCCATAAAATCGAGCACACATGCTCGCAACATATCTTCTAATATCTGATTTACCTGTTTCGTCTGCCAATCTGTCTGTGGGTGGAATGCGGTACTGAACTTCAGTTTTACTCCCATTGCTTCCTGAAATCGAGTCCAGAAAATGTACATGAATCGCGTGTCTCGATCAGACACAATCTTCATAGGCACTCCATGCAGCTGTAGGATCTCCTTGATGTAAAGCTTGGTAAATCATCTGTGGACTTAGAAATTCTGATCAGGAGGAAATGGGCCGATTTTGTCAGTCGGTCCGCAATCTCCCAAATGGAGTCATGCCCCTTTCTGGTCTTTGGTAACCCTAAAATGAAATCCTTAGATATGAAATCTCATTTCCATTCAGCTATGGGCATGGGCTGAAGCAATCAAGGTGGTCGGAGATGTTCAGCCTTGACCTACTGGCATATGAGACAACGGGATACATAATCTGTTATGTGGGCCTTCATGTTGTCCCAATAGTACGAACACTTCATGTCTCGATACATCTTCGTACTGCCCGGATGCATTGCCATCTTTGAATTGTGATCGGCTTTTATGACTTCCCTTCTCAAGTCATGGAGATTCGAAACGCACAGGTGGCCACGATATCGTAAACCCCCATCTAAGCCAACTCTCCATTCGGATTCTTCACTGTCACTTGCTCGTTCTCTCATTTTTACCAACAGTTCATCTTCTTTCTGAACCACAATGATTCAGTCATTAATAAGTGGTTGTACATAGATGTGTGCGACACTCTCGAATGACTCCTCTACTGTAAGCTTCTGTTTGAAGTCTCGCACAAACTCTACCATATTCCACTTCTATCATCAATGGAGCTACAAATTCTATTGTCTTCTTGTGACTCAATGCATTGGCCACAAGGTTGGCCTCGCCAGGATGGTAGGAGACCTCAAACTTGAAGTCCTTCAAGGTATCCATCCACCGTCATTGCCTCAAGTATATTTGAGGCTCTTATGGTGGCAAAAGAGCTCGAACTCCTCTCCGTAGAGGTAATGTCTCCAGAGCTTTAATGCGAAGATGACTGCCACCAATTTAAGGTCATGCGTGGGGTAGTTCTCTTCGTGTTTCCTCAACTGTCGTGATGCATAGGCAATTACTGTCCTTTTGTATAAGAACACAACCCAACCCAATACGAGATGTGTCGGTGTATATAGTATATCTGATCCCTTGCTCTGGCAATACTAGTATGGGTGCAAACGTCAACTTGTCCTTTAATTCCTGAAAGGCTGCTTCTACTTTCTCGTTCCAAGCAAACTTAAGATCCTTCCGAGTGAGCTGAGACAACGGTCTGGCTATCTTGGAAAAATCTTTAATAAATTGCGATAGTAGTTAGCAAGTCTAAGGAAACTCCTCACTTCTGTAACCGAACTAGCTCCTCCCAGTCTTGAGCCGCGGCCACCTTAGCAAGGTCCATGACTATTCCTTCCTTAGAAACCACGTGTCCCAGAAACTTGACTTCTTCTTTCTAGAAGTCGCATTTTTGGTATTGTGCAAACAATTGATTCTTCCTGAGAGTATCGAAGATATCTCATAGGTGTTCTTCGTGATCCTTCCAACTTGTGGAGTATATGAAGATGTCATCTATAAATACGATGATGAATCGATACAGATATGGCCGAAACACCCGGTTTATGAGGTCCATGAACATGGTCGGCACATTTGTAAGTCTGAACGGCATCACGAGAAACTCGTAGTGCCCAAAACTGGTTCTGAATGCTGTTTTTTGTACGTCTTCATTTCTTACGTGCAACTTATAATACTCGAACTATAGGTCAATTTTGGAGAAATAATGTGCCCCCTTTAACTAATCAAAACAGGTCATCTATCCTGGGCAGAGGATACTTGTTCTTCATTATGACGTGATTTGGCTTGTGATAATCAATATACAATCGCAGCGATCCGTCCTTCTTTACGAACAACACAGGTGCTCCCCAAGGGGATATGCTTGGTCGTATAAAACCCAAATCTAACAGATCATCTAGCTACTTCCTTAATTCCTCCATTTCACACGGAGGCATGTGGTATGTCGATATAGAAATAGGCATCGCATCTAGCACAAGGTCGATAGTAAAGTCTATCTCGCGCTAAGGAGGTAGTCTAGGGATCGTTCTGAACACGTCTGTGAAATCTTAAACTACTAGCGTGTCCCCATGGGTCAGACTATCACAATTCTCTAGTAGGGAAGTATAACAATTAATGAGATAGGGCTAACTGACCTGAACAGGGAAAGTGAAGGTATTGCCCTCAGGCCCATGGGATGTCACCAATCTGGTATCGCAGTCGATCTCTGCCTTCATTTCGGTGAGCCAATCCATGCCGAGGATGACGTCATAATGATATAGGGTAGTGACAATTAGGTCAATGCACACCACCCTGCTTTTTAAGTCTACTAAACAATTCTTACATAGCTTAGTGGCGTCAGTAAAAGCTCCTACTACTGCGATAACCCTCACCCCAGCCATAGGGGTAGTATTTAACCCCAAACGCTTAACTTCAGAGTATGATATCATCGAAATAGTGGACCCGGTGTTCACCAACAGAAATATAGGTGTACCTTAAATGTGGGCAGTGACTTCAAAGGCTAAAGGCACCGTAGTTGCTGACTCAGATGCTTCAGCTGCAAGTGCATGAACACGCGCTTGTTGAGAACGATTAGGTTGCACTGTCATAGGTTATTGAGTCGGCCTATTCTGAGGTACGGGTGGTCGGTAGAATGACTGTGCTGGCGGTGCTGATCATAAAGGTGGGGCTGATATAGCTTGTGGTGGCTGGCGGTTGATCTTCTAAGGCGGTGTAAAACCAATGTCCCTCATCTTAGTAAAGCAAAAGGGCTTGTTATGGCCCGTCTTCTTACAGTGGACGCACCAAAGATCTGATCGTCTCTGCTAGGTCGGTGGAGCCATTAGCCTAGGAGGTGAATATACATGTGGCCTCTTATTGAGGAATAGTTGGTTCAGCAATTCAGGCCGAGGCCTCTGGCCCATGGGCATATGTGTTCGGGACAGTTTCTCACCATCCTGCTCGGCTCGCAGGGACATATTCACTAACTCAGCATAGTTGGGAATGCTAACGCAACACATCTTTATGAAGATTTCAAGCCGCAGATCCTCTGAAAATCAATGCATTCTCATCGGCTCGTCTCCCAGGATCAGTGGAGCATATCTAGTCAGCTCCATGAAATGATTCTTATATTCAACTACTGTCATTCCCCCTTATCGGAGGTGAAGAAATTCACCCTCCTTTTCATTACGGTAAGTGAGAGGGAAATACTTTCCGTGGAAATGAGTTTCAAACACGTCCCACGTCCACACGTATCCTGTGGGAACGGTTCGTAGGATGCTGTCCCACCAAAGACTAGCCTCCTTCTCGAACATGTAAGTAACTAGTTCCACTTGCTCTGCCTCAGTACAATGCAATGGCTTCAGCATCTTAGATATACGATCCAACCAATACTCTACCTCCTCGGGTCGGTGTGTACCCGCAAATGTAGGAGGGCGAAAGCGTTAAAAGCGCTCAAATAAGCCACTCATTCTCATAGTTCCAGTGGGCTGCACTGGTGGTATTGGCGAAACCATATTCATGTTATGGGCAATGGCCCCCACAATAGTGGCTAGAAAATGTTGTTACTGTATTAGGAGCATCATCTGCTCCACCCTATCAGGGGGAGGAGCCGCCTGAGGCATGTATGGCATCGATGTAGACGGACGGTTCTGTTTTGGAACCGGTGGTGCACAAGGTGTTAGCCCGTTAGTGGAGATCTTTCAAGTGGAATTTGAGGATCGAGATCCTATTTCGTTCCTCGCTCTCTCTCGGCGCTCGTGCTAGCCTCGGCGCTTGCCTTCTTCCTCGAGCGACTTGGACGGCTCGGTCCGGCCTCATCTGGGGCCTCTTTTCTCTTTCCCATAAGGGAAAGGAACGTTGAGATTGTGAAGATGGCGGTCACAACCTCAAAGAGAGCCATGGAGTTGGAAACGTTGAAGGATGAGATGGGTTAGTGGGTTTTAAAAGTTATGAGACACAAAAGAGGGCCTTTGTGCTCAAATGGGTGTGAATAAGGAAGATGGAGGATTGCAAGAGATGGGTTTTGGAGAAATAATGGTGGAGGGGTAAAATATGTAGAAGAAATGAAAGGTTAAGTGTATGGGAGAGTTGATTTGAGAGATAAAGAGAGTTTAGAGGATGTTAGAGGAGTGAAAATGGGTTAGAAAACATGAAATGGGAGGGAAATGGAGCAAAGAGGGGTGAAATAGAGGGCCCCACATGTGGACAGGCCCCACATGGGTGGGCGGCATGCTGCCGCGGCCCGCTGTGGATCTGGGCGGTGCCGCCGCACCCCTCTGGGGTCGCCGGCGGTGGCTCCATCCTGGGGCGGTGGCCACCCCCTCTCGGGGTGTTGTACATGTGTGGGGGACACCCTGGGTCCCACCAAAAATTGTGATTCGGGCCCCCTTCCTAAGTCAGAGTCCATTTAGGGTGCGTCGTGTTACCTATAACCCAGGTCCAATTTAATCCAAATCAAGCTCTGAAACCAACTTGTAACGCTCTGAATGTCGAGGGTTGAGCAAAGCTCAATCCCAAGATCCAACGCATCACTTATGCAACATAGATAATGATGTTTATATGTTTTTCATTTCTCTGCATTAGACATGAGTGGGATTACACTAAAATAGCATATCATACTCCAAAGATAAGTAAAATTTAACAAGCGGAAGACTAAAACACATATATATAAGTATGTAAGGGTGTCGCAACCTCCAGAGTATGAGTATGATACCGGGCTGAATATAAATATATATTGTTTCAAAATTTATAAAATATCAAAATGTACATGTCCAACTAACCCATGTATCACTATAATCCCATCGAATCAGCACAAGGTTTACATAGACCCACTTGATAGCTGAACATAGGAGAATTCCTCCTCCTCATCTACAAATTTCAGAGTAGCTACAGAGACTCCGGCATCACCTGCATCTAAACTGGAGTCTGGTTAGTGTTTTAAAACACCGTCCTAGAGTGGGAGTGAGTGATCAACTCACTAGTACTATAAAGAAAAGGTTAACATGTTATTAATTCAATTAAGCAGTAATGATAAAGCAATATAATAATCACTTCCTAGCTACTCTTATTAATGTAGGGATGGTGTGCAGTAATGTGCATACCCTCGCACAAAGATCCCTTAAAAGCGACTCCGTCAACTGTTCGCACATGACAAACTCCCTAAACGTGCAACTTCCTTGCCAAAGCACTTGCAATGCAGTGCATGGTCGTGTTAGCCAAGTAATTAATTAGGCTTATTCATACAACAGATTCGGAAAGTTAAGGTACCTCCCTTTATATCATTAACCCAAACCGAAGGATCCATCTAGGGTTGTCAATCCTAGTTAATCACATATGATAGACAAGTTGTAGGGCATCACCCCTAATGAAAAGCAGTGGATATGAAATTTTAAGAGTTTATACTCAAGGTCACTACGGGGAGGCTCATCACCTCAGTGTAGGTCGACAGCTCGAATACAGCGTCCCATACAATCGTATTCAGCTCACGAGTTTAGGTTGCTCACTGGTCACTATGGGGAGGCTCTTCACCCTAATGTAAGCCGACAACTCGACCACGGTATCCCATACTACCATGCCCGACTCATGAGTCTTAGGGGATTGTGATACCATGGTTGAAACGGGTCTTTACATTGGTAAGTGGTACCTGAAATTCAAGCAGTAATGTCCATACATGGTAAACACACAATAGGCCAATCGGTTTATTTGACTTGTTTAACTTGTACGGGCGCACGCCAAATTAATCGACATGGAGTGCATAAGCACTCCACGTGGCCTGACCACTTCGATAATTCTCGTACGACCCAGATTCATCGAACGTATCTACTGTGGCGAAGCTTGTTCGGCCACTCAAATGAGAATCATTACCGATTGCCTGGACCACGTTGTAGTCCCAATCTTACTCAAACGTAGCATGTAAATACATATGTTAATCATATTAGCATTTGACAAACAATTCAAATCGATATCTCATTTGAGCATTTCATCAAACATATTGAACATGTTACCAAACATTACATTTCATCCATAAATTTGTGTAGTCGAAATAAAGATTACATGAAGGAAACTATACATATAGATAAGGTAATTGAGAATACTATCTCAATACCCTTATTAAATGCAATTCATCAACAATTTCTCATTTGGACATTTTATCAAACACTTGACTACACATAACTAAATACATAGACTAGATTAGTTACGACATGAACTATAACAATTCATTACACAAAGAGATCGTGATACGCATGATAAACATGAATTTTAGATTTATAGTGAAGACAAGCACAAATCACAATTTCATATTCATTCAAACATTTTAACAAACACATGAAATGTATCATATATCCAACATAGTTCACACATGTATAACATATCGAAAACGTCGTAACTAAGATTATATGGTAGTAATCAAGTCAGACATTAATCATTAGTTAACATTGAAAGCCTTGAACAACATAACCTAAATGTTTATAGTCCGCACCTTTCTTCGAAATACTCGTTTCGAACTCGGTTCAAATCTTACGTTCCCAAACACAGAACAACGGGTACCTAAATCACGAAATAGGTTAGCTATTTCATCGATTACTCAATCTGGCTTTCTAAATCAAGATTAAGGTTAGGATTTCTTACCCAAATCATAGTTGAAATGGATCGGTTAGTTAGATGTAAAGGCGATTCGGTGCGTGGAGTAGCAGGAAAGAATCACTGCAGCAAACTCCAAGGATTTCCCTTCACTCCCTACTCTTTTCTCTTCCTTTCTCTTTTCTCTCTCCTAGGGTTAGAGAAAATTCGTATGGGATAGGTATGGGGTGGTTTAAGGGCTTTATATAGGCCCAGAACTAGTGTAAATGGCCCTAGGGCCATGGTATACTTAGGTTATAGCAAAAGGGCGTCTATTTCGGGCGAACGGGGCTCACCTAGAGGTCCACTACTCACTTACAGCGCAGGGTAAGTTCCTTGATAATGGATTTATGCCATGATGTGGTTTCAAAGTGATTGGATAGGCCGATCGGCCATGAAGGACCAGTATCAGATCAACGGTCGTTGTCACTTGATCAGGGCCACAAGTATATGGATATGTGCAGAAAAATTCTCTTGATCCATGGGTGAAGTTCGGTCAAAAACTAACGATCTGAAATCTTCAATTTCGTTTACAAGCCAATGGTCCAATTTACTTAAGTTTCATTACTTTTTCTAAAGATATTCGTCTTTCTCACACACTTTGCTCAGGGCTCAAGTTGTACGTTTTTGGACATTATTTGGGTTCATTTTTCGCGTTGGTTGTCAAGCCCAATAAGACAGTCATAATCCTATAGTTTCGCAGTCATCGAACTTTCGACGTGCAGTCCAGGTCCAATACGAGGTTTCAATGTACTCCCGAGAGCAACAGGATTTTGGAATTTCTCCTAGGTTTTTAAGTAATGTTGAGTCAGCAATTTTGATGGTTTTGGGTCTTGCCATTTTAATAAATAGTGGTTTAAACTAATCCACCAATTAATTCAATTTAGTTCTTAATTATTTTTCGTCTAATTTCTACAGAATACGGTCCTTAGGGATTTCTGACTGAGGTGGTACTCAAGTCTTTGTATAGATTTTTCTGAGACGTTATAGATGTATATATGGCCTGTTTTTGAGGCCCGTTGTGATGTGTATTCAGCCCATGTTTAAGGCCCAATGTGATGTCTATGAGGCCTATGTGATAAGGCCAATTGTGATGCATTTGAGGGCCATGTGATGGAGCCCATTGTGATGTATGTTAGGCCCATGTGAAAGGCCCATCATGATGTGTATTAACCTCTTGAGTGAGGCCCATGGTGTTGTATATTTTTTCCTTGTGTGAGGTCATGAGTTCACTATATGTTAGGCTCTATGTGGGCCATTCCTTGGGGGCAATGTTGGTTAAATATCCACATTGTCGAGGTCAATTGTCGATGCCGGTTATTGATACCAATTACGAGTATGTGACAGCATAGCATCATGATACATACACATACACATCATCTGCATATTTATTATGAGATGTGGTTAACCATTCTATATGTTATTGGGCAGGTTGTTATGTGACTCCCTAATAGACGAAGGTTATCTCACATGAGCGCATAGTATGCACATGAATAATGCATGAGTAGATTGTATGACTCATGCATCTTACATTATGTGTTGTGATTACTATACGCCCTAGCGACATCAGGGCCGTATCCTCCACAGGCATATCATAGATGGTCAGATGGGACACCAGAAATATGTTATTAGCATCGGGCTGCCATAAATGGCCCTGGGTAAAAATCTTTAAACCCTGTTAGTACCAGAGGACGCCCCAATATCGAAATCGAGTGGATATATATGAGTACATGAGGGTCGTATACCAATAGGTCGCGTCTCCCACTGTGTCGTGGTTGGTTGGGAGAGGGTGTGGCCTTACCCGCCTAAGGGAGTAGAAATGCTAGGCTGAGTCTGACCAACTTAAGGAATGGGTCCGCTATCAACGAGTCGAGCCCGATATTGGCAGGCGAATAGTGAGGTCTCTTCCACTTACCCAGTTGTGCGCTTGATGGGGCGACAAGCTGGTGTAGAGTGTACTAGACCCCGGTGATGATCCCAAAGATGTACAGTACTGATTTATGGAGTAGGAATTACATACTCATTCATTCATCCATTCACTATCCACTCGGGCTGATGGTGCGTAACTATTTGTTACGTATACCTTCGCAATGGCCAAGATTTCAGTTGGGGCACGCGACTAGCCTGAGATTAGGAGTTTACCACATTAAGTCTGACTATCCAAATTAGATATGGGACTAGTTTGGATAGAAGTCCCTTGTAATGGACCCTATAGCCTGCGACACTACGTACTATTATCCCGACTTCACACTCCAGCCATGATTATTCCATTCGCACCGCATATTGCATTACATCCGCGGCATATGAAATTTTGGGTTACTGTGTTTTTGCATTTATATAGTCTAGATACAACTGACGGTATTCGTGAACTCATCAGGAATTGTATATTGCATTGCATTCTTGACATCTGATATTTGGCTCTTCATGGCTCCTCATTTGTATAGCTGATCTATATTACGTACTCTGATATTATTTAACTCATGGACTTATCAATATTTTCACTTACTCTGATATCGTATGATTCATGATCTTACCAGTATTTTTGATATTGTATGATTATGGCATTGTATTGTATACTTGGCACTTACCTTGTTACTTGGCACTTACCTTGTGCACACACTTACACAACCCTCTAAGCTTTTTATAAGCTTATGCACGATAAATGCATGCAGGTGATGTTAGGTTGTAGCAACGTTGAGCTCGGGACATGCAGCAGTCTTCTGCAGCTTTGATTTCGATATATATATATCCCTTTCAGCAATGTATTCAAATATTTATATTAGTGGATATGTGATGATGATGTTGCCTTTGTGATTTGGGTAAAGTTATGATTATGCTTCTTATGAGATAAATTCGTGTTGAATATCCTCCTTGTATGATCCCAGGATCGGAATCTGGCCTATGCGCGCTGGGAGCCAAGAATGGGGTACTACGGAGGCTGTCGGCACTAGATTTGGCGATTGAGAATTTTATGAGCTCGGTTTTCGAGTTTGGGGTGTGATAGGGTGGTGAATAGGACTATGCCAAATAAAAAACTTGCAGTGCTGAAATATTAAATAAATCATAAATCTTAATTGCAATAATATTAAAAAATTAATTCAAACTAATTCGTAGGACAACCTACACCCAAACTAACTTTAGGTAGGACAACCTTATTTCACGAACGTTTGTAATAATCAAGATGTTAAACCAACTAAAAGAAAATAAAGTTATCTATTACAAACATTCACCACTTTTGCATAAATGAAATTACAAATATTCTCCACAAATGTAAAAAGAAAACATTCACCATAACACCAAGAGTTATCGTGGTTTGGTGTGTACAACAACTATCCTGAAACAGCCACACCGACTCCACTCCCAATAATCACTATCCACGTGATATTGGCTTTCACTATAAATAAGGTTTTCTCAGGGTCACCTTAAAACTTAATGCAGTTGTGATTTTAAAGGGCTATCACAAACAAAAAACCCCTCTCTGAGAATATTCTGGCTATCTCGAAAAAACCAACAAATGAAATTTTCTAGCTATCTCAATAAAACTAAACTATAAAATCAAAGTATACTTGTCTTCTCATTTGAAGATGTATCAGTCAATGTAGCCATAGAACAACTTCTCTTATAGTAGATTGTTCAATGTTCAGTCATATAGACAAGGGCTCAAGGTTCTAGATTGATTTTAAATAGATTCAAACCAAATGCTACTTATTTGAATTCTTTAAGATCTGAAAGAAGAGTATTTACTCTCTTTATAAAATAAGATTCAAAGAATAAGAGATCAAAAAATTAAAATAAAAAAACTATTAAAAATTTATAAATACCATACAATAGCTTGACAATATCGAGGGCTTCTCTCTCTTGTGGAAAGATTTAATAGACTTGAATTGTTAATTTCAGATTGAGAGAAAGCCTCTATTTATAGGTAAAGAAGTTGTTGCTTCAACTTGTCTAAGACATTCTTCGACTCATCTGAGAATAGGATTCCGTTCCAACAAATTTTCAAATTTAGCACGATAAGATAAAACAGATCTTCGACTAGTCGAAGGCCCTACTTGACTAGTCGAGAGCCCTATTCGACTGGTTGAGCAAGGTCTTCGACTGGTCGATGTTGCCTAAAATGTGAACTAATTCAATTGCTGGACTTCGAGTCGAGCAACCCTCGACTGGTCGAAGGCCTATCTTCGACTAGTCGAGCATTCTGCTCGACTGGTCGAAGAAGTAATAGAAAAATCCATTTTACTTCAATTTAAACTAAGACTAGTCAAAAAATCCTTAGACTAGTCGAGCCAAAGCTTAGACTAGTCGAATCTTAGCTTAGACTAGTCGAACTTTAGCCTAACATAACCATAAAAACCTATTTAAGTTATGTTTTGAAAGTACCCAAGCCTAAGGTCTTTCTACTGTTTGTTATACTTAAAATGACTGAACTTTGAAGTAGATTAGATGCTTGAACTTCATGGAACTTATTCTTCTACTTGATTCTTCGATAGAGCTTGAAGTTGAAGATGGAGCTTGATCTTCTACTAGAACTTTAGTAGAACTTGAACTCAATCATATTGAACTTAGTAGAACTTGAACTTTTCATCTTGATCCACTACTTGACTTGAACTTCAGTAAAGTCTTGAACTTTTCATCTTGATCCACATTAGAAGGCCACTTCATAAGTTTTTTTATCTGAATGAAATTTGACAAACAAAGGTGTGATTTATACAATATAGCACTTACAAGGTAGACTACTCGAGGCTATGTGTAAGACCCATACCCTAATTAACCATCTAAATGCTTCGTATTCGATGCCAGAATATTCCTAGTGGACCAGATCAATGAGTTTTGATCACGACCCTATTTTTTGTAACACAACACCCCGAGACTTGTACCCAATCAACTGTGCAGGCACTAATATTCCAACGCCACACAACATGCCCCATTGCAACCCTTAGATTAGAAGTTACAGTTTTGGCATAATCCATGGTAGGTCACGTAACGTACGTGGGCCCCACTTGTTCAAATCCCAATATTGTCAAATCAATTAATCCATCCATCAATCAATCAATCAATCCATTAATCAACCTATGACTTCTCTCTCTCCATTAGTCAAAGCATCACATGCCTCCCATCATGCAAGCCCTGCCTTGCTCATGCTTAGACATCCCTCTCTCCTTCTTTCTCTCCCCATTCTACCCCTCCATCTTCTTCTAATTCCCTCCCTATCCTAAAATTTCTACCACCAATCCCTTAAATCCCTCTCATTTCTACCATTTGGTAGTAAAAGAGTAGAAAAAGAATAAGAAAAAATATATTAAAGAGAATTAGAGAGAGATTAAGTGAGAGAGAAAAAAAAGGAAGATTAGGGAGATGGTTTAAGAGAAAAGAGAGAGCTTGAAGAGGTAATTAGGAGAGATCAAGAGGTTAAGAGGAAGGGAAGAGAGAAAAGAGAGATTAGAGGAGATTAGGGATTGAGAGGAGCTTGGTGGATCGTCCGATAGCCAATTCAATCTGATCCAACCATTCATCCATTGTTATGAGTGCATGGGAGGATCAAAACCCTCTTTTTCGTTGTGATTATTCCATTTTAATGGGCCCACAAGATTGGGACCTACCTTGATCATGTATGAAGTGTATGGTGGACCCCATAATGGTGGGGGGAGGGGGGCCACCCAGATGGCCGGATCTCCTTCCCTTGCTTCTTCTTTCCATTTCCTTTCCCCTTCTTTTCTTACTTTGATATTGTTGTGGGGCCCACAAGTGAGCCCAAGCATTAGTGACACTACTTGCATGGCAGTTGGGGAGTGGGTTCCCACTCGTCTCACCCACCCTAATTTCTATCTTAGATCCACACCTTCCATTTGTTTCCTCAGCCCACTTTAGCCATTTAGCCCAAAAATTAGGCGGATCCAACCTATCAAATGGACCACACCATAAGGGATAGTCCACACACATGGGCAGTGGTGCTGGAGCCACCCCATGTTAGCGTCTGCACATGTAGACGTGGGGAGTGGCGTCCCACTTGTGAACCCCACCTTGACGTGTTTTCTAAATCCATGCCTCAAATAATTTTAGGCTTTGGGCAAAAAAATAAGGCAGATTTGAGTCTTGAGTGGGCCACACAAAAGAAAACAAATTCACGCAGTTAAAACCTTCTAAGGCCCGCTGTCGGGTTCTTGTTTGTCCAAATCAGTCTAAGATAGGGCCCATTAGACCCCTTTCGAGCTAGACAAGAGAGTGGACAGAGTAGATCATCCATTTGGGGTTCACCTTGATATTATGTCCAAACACATAAAAAAATTGAGAGCGCTACAGCACCCTGGGTAGGCGGACGTCTAGCATGGGCAGTGAGTAGGGCCCACTCATGGGACACCCCTATGATGTATGTGACTTATCCACTCCATTCATCCATCTTTCGAGATTATGTTAGGCCATGGGGCAAAATATCAGGACTACCCGAATCCCAAGTGGACCACATCGAGGGGAACAATGGCAGGGTGGCGGTGCCCATTTTGGGCAGCACATGGGGACCACTCGTGGAACCAGCTTGAAATTTATGTCTCATCCACATCATTCATTCTCTTCTTCAGGCCATGTTAGGCCATGGGCCTAAGGTTCGTGCTAATCTAGCTCTTAAGTGGGTCGCACCACGGGGAACTATGGGGGTGGAAACCCCTTAAACTCGAAATCCCCTAAATATGGAATCCCTTAGATTTAGAAATCCCTTAGATTTGGGAACCCTTAGACTTGGGATCCCTTAGATTTGGGGCTCTCTTGGACTTGGAATTCCTGGATTTTTGGATTCCCTAGCTATGTTTAGCACCCTGGATTCAGAATCCCTATAATCCTAAGTTAAAAGCGATGTGTATTTTTAGAATTTGGAATTAATTATTAAATTAATTTAAAAATCCTAATTAGTGTGTGTATATAATGTTGACACTGTGGTTGTATTAAATCTGTTAAGGCATGTACTTTGCACATGGGGCCCATTTTGGGCAGGGTGCAGTGCCCATTTTGGGTAGCACATGGGGCCCACTTGTGGGACCCAGCTTGAAATTTATGTCTCATCCATTACATTCATTCTCTTCTTTAGGCTGTATTAGGCCATGGGCCCAAGGTTCGTGATGATCCAGATCTTAGGTGGGTCACACCACAGGGAATTATGGGGGTGGAAACCCCTTAGACTCGGAATCCCCTAGATATGGAATCCCTTATATTTGGGATCTCTTAGACTTGGGATCCCTTGGATTTGGGGCTCTCTTGGACTTGGAATTCCTAGATTTCTGGATTCCCTAGCTATGTTTGGCACCATGGATTCAAAATCACTATAATCCTAAGTTAAAAGTGAGGTGTATTTTCAGGATTTGGAATCAATTATTAAATTAATTTAAAAATCCTAATTAGTTTGTGTATGTAATGTTGGCACTATGGTTTTATGAAATCTGTCAAGGCATGTACTTTACCTGAAATGATGAAATCCCATGACTCAGATTGGCCATAAACACATGATCACATCCTAGTGACTAACCAACGATTTATAATCGTCGATTATGTTGGCAATGTTCAAATGGTCTATATCATCCTATTGATGTCGATGATAATCTAATCATTTTGGGATATCATCAATGGGCAATGTGTGTAATAGATTGATAGCCTAGTGGCACACATCCTGCATATGTGGGTGTCCATCCAGGTCATTCCCAGTGGACCTCTCCATGACATATTTATCTTATCCATGCCTTACATCCAATTACTAGATTTGTATATGTAGGGTACATGAGGAGATGATGTTAGTCGAACGTAAGCCACACCACATACACCTTTACATTTCTAGTGGGGCCCATCATTTAGGTTCCACTCTCTGTATATGATGTGTCAATTAAGGCCGATTATCACCTGATATGTTTGATAACATTATAGTGTACTTGGCTTAATAAGACACACTGATAACATGCTTAGTGTAATGATATCATGCCTAGTTTTATGCCCATATGCAATATTTGTATGCCTGTTGTAGATGATGATTGTTCATAGCATAAGCATGCCAGCTTGAGACACTTAGGGGACTCTATATGAGATAGGGTTGCCCCACATGATCGCAAGGTAACACAAGTTTGGCGCATGACTTCGATAGTATGATTCATGCAATTCGCATCCTGTATGTCACAAGCACTTTTACACCCTAGCGACATTAGGGTTTTGATCTCCACAGACATATCGTGGATGGCCGAATTAGATACTGAAAATATTTTTTCTAGCATTAGGGCGTTATGGATGTCCTTAGGTGAAATTCCTTAAACCCTTGTGGTACCAGTAGGACACTTCAACGTCGAGACCAATTGGATAACATGAGTGCCCGAGTGCCAAATACTAGTAAACCACATCTCCCACTATGTCGTGGTCGGTTGAAAAGGGGTGTGACCTTATCCGCCTGAGGGTAAGGGTTGTAAGTTAGGTTGAACCTGACCAACTTGTAAAATGAGTCCGTTATCGATGAGCCAGGTGGGCATTGGTATACCACTGACAAGGCAAATAGTGAGGTCTCTTCCACTCACTTAGTCATGCGCATGATGAGGCGACATTAATTTAGTATTGAAGTGTACTAGACCCTGAAGATGTTTTCAATGATGAAATATTTTGATATGTGGACTAGTTGAGGATCATCATGTTTGCATTGCATCTCTAGCATATGACATTCAGCCACATAGGCCTTGTATTGCATAGCCTTTGTATGGCTAATAATATTCATGGACTTGATAGCTTAACTCTCCATCATCTTTTGCATACTCTGATATCTGTGTTATTGTCATATGCATTGTGCACGCACACATGCACTCTACTGAGTTATGTAGGAAGCTTATGCGTGTTCATTTCACTACAAGTTATGCTAGGGCATATTAGAAATAGTGAGCCCGGAGCACGAACCTGTTATTTTGAGTTTTAATTATATCTTGTATTTTCCTTACAGTACTATACTTAAAGATTTTTTAGTGGATATGTGGTGATGATGTTTTGTGCCTTGGGTACACTTATGGTTATGCTCCTTTACAAAAATTAAAAAATAAATCACCCCAAAAATTCTCCTTGTGAGATCCCAGGATTGGAACCTAGCGTATGGGGGCAGGAAGCTGAGAATGGGGTATTACAAAGGCTGTCAGCATTGGATTTAGTAGTCAAGAATTTTGTAAGCCCAGTTCTTGAGTTTGGCGCATGACACTATAGATATTTGGTTGAGATGCTTACTCTCATGTATCATCAATTAAAAGAGAAGCTGGACCAAAGGGCTAAAAAGTATGTTTTTTTCAACTATTGTAATGCTGTGAAGGGGTACAGGCTATATGACTACATCACATAGAAAATCATCCTTAGTTGTGACATCAAATTCAATGAAAGATCCTTGTTCGGTAAGGATGAGCACAAGGATGTTGAAAAGTTGGTAGTAGACGTTCAGATGGACAATGATGAGACAGACCGATACTGGGACACAGAAAGATGTACAAAAGCAGGTGGAGCAGCCACTTGTGAGAAGGAATCCACCAAGGAATCGTAGGTTACCGGCAAGATACATGAATGACTCAAATGTTATATTTTCCCTCGTTAGGGATGATGTGGATCTATCTACTTTTCATGAAGCTCTTAATGATATAGATACTGAAAACTGAAAAGCAGTGATGCATGACATGATAAACTCTTTGTACAAGAATGAGACGTGGTAGTTTGTAGAGCTTCCTTCAGCCGTAAAGCGATTGAGTGCAATTGGATCTTCAAGAAGAAACACGGAAAGGTACAAGGCAAGATTAGTGGCGAAGGGATACACTGAGAAGAATGTGTTGACTTCATTGGGATATTCTCTCTTGTGGTGAAGCAAACATCTATCATATTCATGTTGGAGCTGGTTGCCCAATACGATCTCGAGCTGGAAGAGATAGATGTGAAGACGACTTTCCTTATTGGGGAATTGAAAGAATAGATTTACATGAAGCAATGAGGAGGTTTTAAAGTAGAAGTGGCAGAGAACAAGATTCGCAGGTTGAAGATGTCATTGTACGGCCTGACACAGTCGCCTAAGTAGTGATACAAGAAATTTGATTTGTTTCAATAAAAAAACAAATGCATTTAATTTGGGAGAATTATTTTACTCAATAGTAACCAAGGAAGAGTGAAGAGAATAATCATATATTTTATTTATTCTAAATTTGTTACATCCTTTCTCTCCTTTAATTCCAAAATAAAGTATTTACATATTGCAACACAAAGATAAAATATTTTAATATTAATTTTTGCAGAGAATTTTAGATCACATCATGATCTTCAATATGGAGATATAGTTGTGGTGGAATAATATTCATCCTGATTGATTCCATGCTCCTGAGAAGATACTTTGATCTTTCAACCATATTAAGGTCCCTTTTGATGAATAATCTTCACTTGAGCTTACTATCCGCACAACAGATCCATTGAGCGCACATGACTGTTGTGCGCACTCATTGTGTGCGCCTCTCCGTTGTGCGGGCCACCCATTGTGCGCCGCACAATGGGCACTTTTGATACCTGGGTTCTTCTAAGATCTGGATTCTTCTCTGCTACTCTGGCGTTGTTCGAATGAATCAACTATAGAAGATAACGGGGTATTTATAGCCCTCCGTACGTGTGGGCCCTTCACAAAAGATTGATTGTGCGCATATACTTATTGTGCGGATATGCACATTGCGTGCCGCAGAATGATACTTATAAAGCAATTTTTGTTGTGCGCTACACAATGATACTTCTAAAGCAACTTGTGTTGTGCATTGCATAACAATACTTCTAAGTCAACTTCTATTGTGCACCGCACAACGATACTTAAGGCAACTTCTGTTGTGCGCCGCACAACCAAGTGGTGTAGAACTTTGTCTTCTTCTAGAGCTTTCCTCTCTTCTTCTTAATCAATTTTTATGTATCAACATGATTCTTTCATGATGAGTCAAAGTTTACAAGGAGTGAGTATGATCATTTTATCTATTATAAGACACCGAGTGATGGAAAGTTCATTATCTTGGTATTGTATGTTAATGACATGCCTATCACCAGTCATAACATGTCTAACATCGACATATTGAAGACTCAGCTATCAGGGACATTCAAGGTGAAAGATATAGGGGTTGCAAAGATGGTTCTCGACATTGACATACACAGATACAAAAAGCTATAAGTAGGCTATGGTTATCTAAGGGAGAATACCTTGAGAAGATATTAGTGAAGTATAGGATGGACAAGGAAAAATCTATCAGCGTTCCCCTGTGCCTCATTTTAAGCTTACTTTTGAACAGTATCTTGAAACAGATGAAGAAAAGTAAGTTATGCCTTGTGTGCCTTATTCAAGTGCAGTTGGCAGCTTGATATATGCCATCGTTTGTACAAGAGCAGATATTTCACATGTCGTGGGTGTTGTTAGTAGAATCATATCTATCACTAGTAAGCAACACTGGGAGGCAATGGAATGGCTACTTTGATATATTTTAGGTATACAAGACTACGTCTTGATAGTTGAAAAATTATGGGATAAGTTACTAGGCTATGTGGATTTAGATTACGCGGGTAGTGTGGACAATAGAAGGTCGACTTCCAGTTAATCGTTTGTGTTAACGGGTGGAGCGATCAATTGGATATCAAAGCTTTAGTCTGTGGTGGATCCTTCCAGAATCGAAGCTGAGTATATGACGGTGCAGAAGCAATCAAAGAAGGTATTTAGTTGAGAGGAATGATAAATTAATTGAGTCTTCAGTATGAGGCCGTGCCAGTAAATTTTGATAACGAAAGTATGATTAATTTGACAAATAACTTTTTTATCACTCATGTACTAAACATATTGATGTGAGTCATCATTTTATCTGACAAGTGCTTAAATTATGAGGCATGACTCTTGAGAAGATATACATATAAGTGTGAATCCGGTTGATATGCTTACGAAGGTGGTTCCCATAGAGAAGTTAAAGTTCAGTGCAACTTCTTTAAGCATAACGAAGCATTAATGAGGACATAGTGTGGACGAGAAGCAACGATGAAGCAATGATGGAAGGCAATTAGAGATAGTGGTGACAAATGGATATGGACAATGAAAATTGAAGATATGGTGAAGATTGTTGTTAATGTCTTAAATTTGTCTATAACAGGGTTTTTCATCAACAGGCCACTCGATCTCATCGAGCAGATGTCGATGCCATTGACAGTCCACTCAATCCCATCGAGAAAATATGAAAAAATCTTATTTACTTGTTGAACAGTTTTGAAAGTTACTACTCGGTGTCATTGAAAGATCTTCGATATCATCAACGGGCTTCAATGTTTGTCGATACCATCAAAGGTCCCATCAAGCGTGCATATAAAATTACGCATTACGCAAGTGCGGGATTTATTTCCTATTCCATTTGGGTAGTATATATACTGGGTGTAATTGGGATTAGAGAGGGATTAATGTGTATTAGGACTGATTAAAACGTTCATAAGGGTTCAAGGGCATAGATAGGGTTTGAAGGAGATTTGAAGATTGTTCGAATCGGTAAGATCATCAATCTCTTCTAATTCTACTTTCACAGTGCATTACTCATCACTTTGTGCGTGGTTTTTTCACATAAAATTTGAATTGTTCTTATTTAGTTTTATTTGTGCAATTGTGTGTACTTAATTCCGCTATGTGCTTATGCAGTTCCCAACATATAAGACAGTGATCTTTGATGGAGGGGCCAATGTTTATAGGGCTAGGATGTCCAACACAAGTGACACTGGTCTAAGCATGAGCCTCGAAGTAGGAACGCATTGATAACAAGTCAAACATTCTTTCCATTTGAAAACAACGGATACATATTAAATGGCTGTTGGGGATTTGGGCTGCGGAACCACATAGATCTAGATCTAGGATGGTAATACAATGGCACTAAGCAATCACAGAAGAACACAAAGTTTTAACGTGGAAAACCCTTGCGGGAAAAAACCACAGCACAAAATGACAGAAATCCACTATGAAATAGAAATTACAAGAGAAAGGACTTACCCGATTCGAACAACCTCGAATCTCACCCTTGTTACACCCTTTGATAACCCTAGAACCCTTTAGAAAGCTTTTTCATCATTTAGAATAACCGTAGGGACCCTTATTTATAGTTTTAGGAAACTCCCTTCCGCATCCTTGTTGCGAAAGGACTCAAATCCGCAATCCGCACAAATTTGGAAACGAATCTGCGTAACTACGACTGGTCGTAGGATGGCCACGACTGGTCGTAGGACCCCTACGACCGGTCAAGCAATCCTTACGACCGGTCGTGAATCTCGGACACCAAAGAAGAGAGCTCCCTTGACTTTAAGTCGAGAGGGCTAGGACCGGTCGAGCAATCCCTACGATCGGTCGTAGGCGGTGAAGACTTTCTGACAACAATCTCCACTAAGTCTTCAACCTTCAACCGTATAGCACCTTGACCTCTCTTCTTATCTCTTCATCGCATCATAGCTTCAATCAACGCTTCTCGTGCACACTCCGTCCTTCTTTTACGCCATCGCCAAGCTCAGAGAAGTTGCATAGAACTTGAACTTCTCTATAGGAACAACCTTGGTGAGCATGTCTGCTGGATTCACGCTGGTGTGAATCTTTTCCAATGTGACACCTCCTTCCTCGAGCACCTATCGGATAAAGTGGTGACGAATATTAATGTGTTTAGTACGTGAGTGATAAACAGAATTTTTAACCAAATTGATAACACTCTCGCTGTCACGGTTAACCGGCACGGCCTCCTGTTGAAGTCCCAACTGATTTATCATGCCTCTGAACCAAACACCTTCTTTAAACGCTTCCGTCACTGCCATATATTCTGCTTCGGTCATGGAAAGAGCCGCCATGGACTGAAGTTTCAGCATCCAACTAATTGCTCCACCCGATAATACAAACGAGTATCCTGAAGTAGACTTCCTGGAATCTATACTGCCTACGTAGTCAAAGTTCACATACCCTACCAACTTTGTCCTTTTTTTCTCAAAAGTTAAGACATAGTCTTTCGTACATCGAATGTATCGAAGTATCCATTTCACCGCCTACCAATGTTGCTTGCCGGGATTTGACATGTATCTGCTCACAACACCAACTGCCTGTGAAATATTGGGTCTCGTACAGACCATGGCATACATTAAACTGCCAACCGCATTCGAATAGGGCACATGAGACATAACCTGTTTTTCCTCATTGGATTTAGGACATTGTTCTGAGGAAAGCTTGAAGTGAGCCGTGTAGGGAACGCTTACCGACTTTGCCTGATCCATCCCATGCTTGATCAATACCGTTTCAAAGTATTCTTCCTGTGATAACCAAAGCTTGCTCCTCTTCCTGTCTCTATGAATATCTATGCTGAGAACCCTCTTTGCAGCCCCCAGATCTTTCATCTCGAATGTCCCTAATAACTGAGTCTTCAATACGTTGATTTCAGACATATCATGACAGGCGATCAACATATCATCAACATACAGTACTAGGATGATGAATTTTTTATTACTCAGTGTCTTGTAATAGACACAGTGATCGTATTCACTCTGAGTAAATTTCTGACTCACCATGAAAGAATTAATTTTTTTATACCACTGCCTAGGCGACTGTTTCAGGCCGTACAACGACCTCATTAACCTGCAAACCTTTTTATCTACTCTTTTAACTTCATAGCCCTCTGGTTACTTCATGTAGATCTGCTCTTCCAATTCCCCATGCAAGAATGCAGTCTTCACATCCATCTGTTCTAGCTCGAGATCGTATTGGACAACCAGCGCCAACACGAATCTGAAAGATACCTGCTTAACTACCGGCGCGAATATCTCTGTGAAGTCGATTCCTTTTCTCTGAGCATAACCCTTCGCTATCAACCTTGCTTTGTATCTATCCCATTTCTTTTTGAATAACCACTTGCATCCGATCACTTTTCGGCCTACATGAGCTCCACCAGCTCCCATATGTGATTTTTGTGCAACGAGTCCATCTCATCATCCATTACCGCCTTCCACTTTTATGCATCAGGCTCATCAAGAGCCTCCTGAATAGTAGACGGGTCCCCCTCATCTGTAATGAGAGCATATGCAATATTAGAGTCGTCCCTATATCTTGCCGGTAACCTCACCCGGTGGGTTTCTTCTCACAGGTGGCTGCTCCACCTGATCCTATACCTCTGTCTTTGCATCTGTCTCTGCTTGAGTATCATCTATGTCAATCTGGACGTCTACGATCACTCTTCCTGGTTCATTTTGCTTCTCTTGATCATTCTTACGAAATAAAGAGCTTTCATCGAATCTGACGTCACGGCTAGTGATGACCTTGCGTGTGACCTTGTTGAATAACCTATAACCTTTCACACCAATGTCATAGCCAACAAAGATATACTTTTTGGCCCTATGGTCTAGCTTATCTCTCTCAACTGACGGTACATAAGAGTAAGCCTCACAACCAAATATGCGTAGATCTGAGTAGTCGAGTTTCTGACCACTCCATACTTCCTCTGGGATTTTACATTCGATTGTCGTTGAAGGAGAACGGTTCACCAAATAACAAGCCGTGTTAACGGCCTCAGTCCATAGGTCCTTGCACAACGCAGCATTACTTAACATGCATCTGGCCCTCTCCAAGAGAGCCCGATTCATTCGCTCAGCCACACCGTTTTGCTCGGGCATGTGGCGCACTGTGTTGTTCCTGATGATCCCTTCATTCTTGCAATACTCATTAAACTCAGTCAAAGTAAATTCTCCACCATTGTCAGTCCTTAAAACCTTTATTTTCCGCCCTAACTGTTTTTCTATCATTGCCTTCCATTGCTTGAATATGGTAAAAACTTCGGATTTACGTTTCATGAAGTAAACCCAAACTTTCCTAGAGTAGTCATCAATGAATGAAACAAACCATGACGACCCCCCAATGAAAACTTCTGGCGATGGCCCCCATACGTCAGAGTGCACATAATCAAGCACTCCCTTACAAACATGTTTTTCAAATTTAAAAGACAGTCTAGATTATTTACCATATATACAATGCTCGCATATATCTAAATCAAAATTTTTAAAAACTGGAATCAAACACTAATCAGAAAGTACCTTCATGCCCCGCTCGCTCATGTGGCCCAGACGAGCATGCCACATACGTAGAGACGTGGAGTCTGCAATAGCTACTGCCACTCCACCTGCAGAAGTGCTCCCAATCAACCTGTAAAGGTTTCCATGCCTTTGCGCTCTCATAACCACAAGTATCCCTTTTGAAATTTTAAGGACACCATTAATACCAGTGAACTTGCACCCTATAGCCTCGAGTGCACCGAGAGAAATCAAACTTTTCTTCATATCAGGAACGTGCCTGACGTCAATCAAGGTATGCTCTGTCTTATCAAACATCTTGATACTCACTGTGCTAATAGCCACAACATTACAGGCATTGTCATTGCCCATAAAAACCTGTCCACCATCACAGTCCTTATAACTGGTAAACCAACTCTGATGAGGAGTCATGTGATAAGATGCTCCTGTGTCAAGTATCCACTCGTCTTTATGATTGTCGTATAAGTGACCAATCATGGAAACAGATAGAACGTCACCACCACTTGATTCTTCATCAGATGTGACCACATTGGCAGTTGCTGAATTTTCTTTCTTCATTTTAGGATTTCTACAATCCTTCTTTATGTGTCCAGACAACCCACAATTCCAACACTTTAATTTTCCTTTGCCCTTGCCCTTGGATTTGGATCTAGGTCTTGAGGATCCTTTACCTCGCTCAGAATCTCTGCCCCTCGTAATCAGTGCCTCAGAAGATGCCCCCATGTCACCATTTAACTTTCTCATAGCCCTTCCTTGAAGGGCTGAGATAATGGTGTCAGCACTTAGGATTTTATTTGTGGTGCACATCGTGTCCCTGAAAGACTCATATGATGCAGGAAGAGAATTCAACAATATACATGCTTGTTCCTCATTTTTGACCACTTCCTCCATATTCAGCAATTTGCACATCAATTTATTAAAGTTGCTGATATGGGCTTTTAGATCTCTACCATCTGCCATCTTGAAGGAATAACACTGTAGCTTCAAGTGTAGGCAATTTTCAGAGGACTTCTTTGCATAGATGTTTTCTAACTTTGCCCACAACTATTATAGAGAACATTATAGAGAACCTCATCCGTGAGACATAAACGGATAAAGGCTAAAGCATTGCTATCAAGGTTTTCCCATTCATCATCTTTCATGGTAGATTTTCGCTCTTCAAGAGCCTTAATCTCGCCTTGCTTGGTTAACAGGCTAATCATCTTAACCTTCCATAATTCAAAATTATTTTTGCTCGAGTACTTCTCAATATCAAACTTGTCGTTTTCCATTATTACTAATCCTGCAGATTCAAATCTGTACCCCAACGATTGCTCTGATACCACTTATTGGGGATTTAGGCTACGGAACCACACAGATCTAGATCTAGGATGGCAATACAATGGCACTAAGCAATCACAGAAGAACACAAAGTTTTAACGTGGAGAACCCTTGCGGGAAAAATCACGGTATAAAGCGACAGAAATCCACTATGAAATAGAAATTACAAGAGAAAGGACTTATCCGATTCGAACAACCTCGAATCTCACCCTTGTTACACCCTTTGATAACCCTAAAACCCTTTAGAAAGCTTTTTCATCATTTAGAATAACCCTAAGGACCCTTATTTATAGTTTTAGGAAACTCCCTTCCGCATCCTTGTTGCGAAAAGACTCAAATCCACAATCTGCATAAATTCGAAAACGAATCTGCGTAATTACGACTGGTCGTAGAATGGCCACGACTGGTTGTAGGATCCCTACGACCGGTCGAGCAATCCCTACGACCGGTCGTGAATCCCGAACACCAAAGAAAGAGCTCCCTGGACTTTAAGTCAAGCGGGCTACGACCGGTCGAGCAATCCGTACGACCGGTCGTAAGCGGTGAAGACTTTCTGACAACAATGGCATGAATTTTGAGATTTTTTGTTATTTTCCCTTTCTTTCCTTTGCTAGTTGCTTGTGTAGCTGAAGATCAGTGGAATCATGGTGACTCAAGTGTACATGTCAGGGTAGAAAAAAAAAATAAAAAAAAAAATCCATATTGATGATGTAACAGGTGAAGAAAATGTCCAAAAATTCCATATTGATGATGTAACAGGTGAAGAAAATGTCCAAAAATTCCATATTGATGATGTAACAGGTGAAGAAAATGTCCATTGCTAATTGGGACAAGTAATTCTTATATATACTTTGTTGTTATTCATTCACAGATTGGCCCTTGACATAAGCACAAGTAAACATCATCGGTTATTTAACAAATCCAAGAATGTCCAGAATCCCCGTCGTTTACGGAATAATTGAGCTTGACTCCTTTGTATGTTGTGGAAGGGCATATCGAAGATTTTGCGGTAGAGAGCAAGGTGTTGATTATCTTCTTTGGTCATCAATGTAGAGCACATGATGAGATTAATTCGAAGACTAATCCATATTCACCACAATGAACCCCGAAGGTATGAGAGTCGAAATGCAAGTGATACATATTCAAATGGGAATTCCATTTTATGCGCCAATCCAAATATTGCACATGTAGTGCCACCTTTTCGCAAGTCGGCCAGACTGAATTTCAGTACAAGTTGGCGACTACTTAATTGGTTGTGGGCCTCAAAGATGGCATAATCATGGAACGCTTAGTCGGTCACATGTCGAATCGAAAAGTTGCAATGTCAACTTTCAGCATAATTCAATTTCGTCCATTCACATGTAATCCTTCCTCAGATAGATATGGTCAAAATTATAGCCAAATGATTTTTTTTTTCTTCTTCTTTTCTTGTAAAGATAAAATGATATAAAGTATCACGTTGATGATATTTGTTAATCTGAGTCGTAGGATAAATGATTCGAATGATAACAGGCTAAAACCGTTCACAAATTGCATATTTTAGTCAATAGAGAGAGAGAGAGAGAGAAAGAGATCAACAACTTGAATCCCACACTACTCTTATAGCGTGCGGATGAAAGTACACGGAACTTGGATCACATGGGCATGTGTGCTAAGACCGTATAAAAAGGTTAATATAATGGGCTAGTCAACCATCATCCAAATGTGAATAGAAGAAAAAAAAAAAAAAAAAACCCACAAAAAAACAAAAGACTCTCTTTCCTTTTTCCGTGAGTGTGTGAATTAGTGGGATCTCGACTTCAATTCCAACCATCAGAATCCAAACGAAGAAAAAACCTTTGATACTCCGTCACAGTGTGACGGACCATCTGCAGACACTTAGAAATTACACAATAACCAATTCAAATTAAACTGTTATGTGACAGTTTAAATGTACCAAAAGCTAAAAATTGCTCTTATTTCATTATCAGACAGTGGTGATTGCACATTGAATTTGATTATCTGACCATAGAGATTGTGGTGCATTTATTGGACGGTTGATAATGAAAATCATTCAATAGTCTTGTTACAAAAAACACGGGTCCTCTAAATCAGAATATAGGATTATTCAACCGATCTTATTTTGAGACTGTGACCTCAAAGCAATGGGTTCCACAGTTTAGCTCAAATTTAACTTGCATTTATGCATGCCAGCATGTTGAAGTTGGTTGTGACTGCATATCGGGCTTGGTACTTTGTCAGAGTTTCAAATAACTCCCCGGACTCAAAGTATAAGTGATTGAGGAGCATATCTCAGGCATACTAACAAATCTCATTCTGCGAGATTTTACAAACTGAAATTTTCTGTGGAGATTTTGAAATTTAGGTTTTTTCTCTAATATTATTGGAAATTTTAAATAGGGATTTTTATCACAAATTTCCTCACTAATATTGATTGTACAAAATAATGCCTCCTCAGTTCAGAATTCTTGAGTGGTTTTTTCGAAAAAGATTACTAGAATACGCCTTATTTATTTATTTATTTTCTTTAAAAAGTGGTGAATTGGAGAATTATGGGCCCAATTGGCATGCATATGGCATCCAACCTTTCCAAGAGATGCACCCAACCGTGACAACCAGGTGAAAAAAAACATTAAAATCTAGTGGATCCAATCATAGGTGGCCTTTGCTATAATAAATAAATAAATACATTAGAATATATACCACCCAAACACATCCAAATTGACGTATTAACCCATCCAATGACTTGATTGTACGTCCAAAATTTTGTTTGTGTGGGAATCATGCTCTGGTGCATTTGTCGGACTGATTGAATGCCATACTATTATACCACGCGAACGTGCAACTTTGCCACTTCCAGAGAGGAAAATAAAAAATAAAAAATAGAGGGTGTTTTGATAATTAATTTTTCTGAAGAAACACCTCCAAGTATTTGTATTCATACAGGTAGCATTTTGTAAAATCGAAATCCACAAGGAATTTTGCTAATAAAATCCCTTAAAAATATATAAATGTTTTAGGCAGGTTTGGATACTACCAAATAAGTTACTTCTTTTACTTACAATGGTAGATAAGTGACTTATTTCAAATAAGTTAGTTTGGCTTATGATTAGTTATAAGTAACTTCTTTTACTTAAAAGTACTTAATCACTTCAGTTCATTTTTTTAGCTTTTCTACTCTTCCAAGTTGTTGAAGAGAGCCATAAACCAAGACGAAAGAAATGAGAAGGTGATTGGTATATTGTTTACCAAATATACTTATCTTCTTAATAAGTAGAAACTAAGATATGCTACTTGTGGCATAAGTAGCTTTATCTTAAGCAATTTAGGATTCAAACATCCTCTTAGTGAAAAAGAATTAATAGCTTTCTCATTATAATTAGAGATTTTTACCTGAAAATTCCTTAAAACTAGTTGTTTTACCAAATATTGACTTAGATTATCGAAATTATTGGTTGGTGACTATTAAGGGAGAAACTACTCAAATGCTTCAAAGTACTTTTTCCTTTAAAAGAAGTAGCAAAGTCTGAATTGTGAGGTCCACATGGCATTTTCATGTAGAGCTGGGCACGCAGGATGACTCGACTCATCCGACTAGTTCGGACCCATCTCGACCCGAACCGAATGGGTGAGTCGGTCCGAACCGAGTAGGCTTTGCCCAATCCAAACTTAAACGGAGTCAAGTTCGAGTTACCCAGTAACTTGACCTGACTCAATCCAATCAGACTCGACTCGATTCGAAACCGACTCAATTCGGATTCAGGTATATATATAACAAAAAAAAAAAAAAATCCTATTTTTTTAAGTATCTCTAACCCTATACGCCGCACCCAATCCGATCCCAAACTCTCTCTTCCTCCCTCATCCTCCTCTTCCAATCCCGACAACCACCCACCACCATCATCGCCCTCCTCTCTCTCCCTCCACTCCACTCCCTCCCTCCCTCATCTCTCGATCTGAATCGGTGATAACTCAAACTGACTCGG
This sequence comes from Magnolia sinica, assembly GCF_029962835.1. NCBI lineage: Eukaryota > Viridiplantae > Streptophyta > Magnoliopsida > Magnoliales > Magnoliaceae > Magnolia > Magnolia sinica. The sequence continues at coordinate 57,324,589 of NC_080575.1, read as the reverse complement.
TACTTTTTACCAAGTCAGACTCAGTCTGGATTAGTCAAGGCCAAACTCGAATTCGAATTGGTTTAGGCATGCTGAACTCGGTACCAAGTCGATTCGAGTTCAGGTCAGGCTTATTTCAAAACCGGATTGAGTCGGGTTAACCCTAACTCGGTTTGACTCGACTCGATGCCCAACTCTATTTGCATTACATCCAACCCGTTTAATACATGCACCCCACCACGATGATCATATATACAAATATATGCAAATCAAATCATTAGACGAGCTACATGATTTTGGGTATTTTTGGGTGGTGTGCATTGTTTTTATGGTGTGGATCGCCTTATAATTAAATGGTCTAGATTTTTTGCTCATCGGCTTATGATGTTGGGTTGCATTAGTAGGAAGGGTTGGATGCCATGTACATGAATACATCTAATGTAGGCACACAGGTCTCAATTTTATCATTTTTTAATGAAAAGTAAATAAAGAAAGGGTATTTTGGTCATTTTATCCTTACCATCTTAGAATATTGATTGGTATTTTTACTGCAATACTTCTTATAAATTAAATTTTACCAAATAATGCCCTAGTGAGTCGAATTGCGTGAAAATGCATTCGATTGGTGAAATTACCATAATGGTCACTATATACATTTTCCTTTAGAAACCTGCAAAGTAAAGAATTGTGGGGCCCAAATGATATATGTACAATATCCTCCTATATATGTAATCTGCCCTGATAATAAGAAGCACAAAAAAAAAAAAAAAAAACTTGATCGATCTAAACATAAGGTAAACCACACCATAAAAATATTCTACACCACTTCAAACATCAAATGCTAGTATAACTCATTTGGTGATTGATCACAAAACTCCTTTTTTTTTATTTTTTTATTTTTTTTGATTATCATGTTGGGTGCATATGTTTGATGGGTTGAATATCATGTGCATACAATGTGGACCCTAAAATTTTATGACTTTATTGCCATTAAAAAATAAACAATACATGAAGTTAACTTTTATGATGCTTTTGTTTTTTCAATTAATTCATTAATCAAAAGAAATGGGCAATGATTACAATTTACTTTATTTGCTTGGTAATGTCATCCACATTAAACAACACCGATGACATATTTTTATTATTTGTTTTATCCATGAAAAGATATTTGAGGATTTTTTCCGCAAAATTGCCAACAAAAACAGCTGATATTTTAAAGCAGTATGATAAACTTTGTTAATTTATCCTTGGGAAAAACACAATGCAATATTTTGGTATTCTCGCAGATATTTATGACGGTGGTAAGTACAATTACGGCTTTGACTAGTCTCCTACTCCCATCTTTCCTCTCTTTTTCCTCCGCACTCTTTTGGAAAATTCCTTTCATATCTTCTCTGCCTTGTGCCATTTCCACATAAGCGCCGGAGTACTCTGCCGGCCATCCGCACGTAAGCACACGTCATAGTATGGAACACGTGTGCCAGAAGCATCTTTCCATTTGGTTGGAAACAATGGTTAGATCTTCTGACTCAATGTTGAGGCAGTTCCACTCTGGATGTGGGCTTTTACACACCTGACGGTTGAAACATTTATTTTATAGCCATCCGTTTGTTTTCTTGTGATGTGGCCCACGTAAGGGGTGAAAATTCCTGATTTTAGCGTAGCCCAACTGATGGGAAGATGTGAACAAGTACATGAATTCCATATTGTCGCGTGTCAATGTGTTTGGATGGTATAGATGGTCGGATGACACCCGCGTGTGGAATCAGCAAACCTCCTTTAAAGATAAGGAGGGCAATTTCTGGTCACATACCAGGAAATAGAGAGGAAGAAACGGTGAAGTGAGTAGGCTTGGGGATTTTTTATGTTTTTGACTCTAGCAGAGTTACAGTGGATACACAAGCACTAAGAAACTGTACACACGTGGTAGATGTTAGCTCAGATTAAATCACCTAAATTACGAGTCGCCATCCGAAATTCAGATTTATCAACCAATCCTAGCCTCTGAAATAGGTAATAGGCATTTTTCTGTTTAATTTGGACCTTTGAATATTTTCAATATGAACCGTCTACTGGATGACTATAATCGATACAATTAGGAAATGAAAGCATCCAAGTTCTTTTGATTGCTAGATAACTAACATGGGAACCACAATTTTAACGGTTAATTTTAAGTGATCGTTATGCTATGTGTGCAGTTTCTTAGTTCCCGTGTATAAACTATTGCGGTCTGCCGGAGTATTAAAGTTTTTTGGCTTTTGTTTTTTTTGGCGCGACTTCTGTGGGATGGCGGTCTAGTCAACGGTGGAGTTCTGTTAACGGTGGAGTAGTGTTTACGATGTATTTGCTTTTCACCTTGGAATCTTTTGAATCCAACGGTCTGAAATGCAACCGAGATGCTTTTGGCTTCCATTCATTTGTTTTGGAATCTTTTAAGAGGAATTATTATGTCAAACACACTTTCCTGGGTTCTTCTATTTTGTTTGCACACGTGGGGCCAGTGGTCCAGTGATCCAGACCATTGATCTGATTATTGCCACACAATGATGAACCGTTCCTACAAAATCTACTAGATCCAAAAACCCTTGCCATCCAATTTTTGGCTTTTCCTTTTCAAATGGATGTGGCCATTGTAATATTCTTTTCTTAACCGACTTTACAAACTTCCAATTTAAGGGTGAGGATCATTCAATCGAAGGGATATTTGGGGAATGGTCCATGGAGCAGGAATCATATGGTCCTCCTGCAGACACATATGATTCGGTAGATGGGACTTAGGTCACTAGCTCATTGTACCACCTGAATTAGTGGTCCACCTTGCCTGAGACAAGTGGGACCCCGCCAAGAATCATTGAAACCGTTGATTTAAGTGTATTTCAACGGGGACAATCCATGAGTAAAAAATTGTATGCATTGTAAGATTATCAACTTTAAAAGTGATGACTTGAAAACCGATGGTTAAACCAAAAATACAATAGTCCACTTCGAATAGAAAGAGAGAAATGATCAGAAGATCATGATCATCAAATGGTACCATCTCTGGACATGGTCCATTGACACAGTCAAGCCTTGCTTAGACGACTGTTCCTGTTCACCGTAAGTGTGTCACAGTCCGGAAGTTGGAACTCGATTCCAAGTTATAGGGTGTAGATTAATAGTCCATGCATTCATTCTTCACATTTACATACAATTCATCACACCTCCAAACAAAATCATAATTAGGTCATCCAAGTCATAATAAATTAAATTTAAACTTTAAAATAAATTTCATGAATTTATAATCAACTAATCTACTATTACTAATTCTCTTCTCATGACTTTTATTATGAATTCGTTACAAGTTTTCAAATAAAATGATACACACACACACACACACACACACACACACACCGAAACGCTCACCTGTGAACCAGTTTGTACGTAGTACATACGAACTTTTTTAAGAACTCATCATATCTGATGAATCTCGCAAATCTGAACGGTTCACATGAAGTAGAACCTCATGAAACCCCCTGGTATGAATTTTTACTCTGATCCGAAACTTTGGTGGGCCATGAAAAATGCAAATAGTTTCTTCCCTTGATTTGAATTTCTCTTTGCTATGGCCCACCAGAATCTTAGATCAGGGTGAAAATTCACCCCCTAAGGTTTCATGGGATTCCGCATCTTATGGACCGTTCGGATTCGACACCCATGACACGTGTGCAAAGGTGCACACGTGCGGAGGTGAGCATGCCTCTCTCTCTCTCTCTCTCTCTCTCTCTCTCTCTCTCTCTCTCTCTCTCTCTCTCTATATATATATATATATATATATATATATAATGAAAGTAGTTCTATAGATATTCTTCATTGCTTGCTCCTTTCTAATCTTAAAAACCTACAAGAATATCAAATTTGAGTGAACTGGAAGCCAAGTGAGATCATATTTGCTACGAGTTTGCAACAGACTCGATGAAGACAAGTAAAACACAACTTAGTATATAACAAGATAAAATGTCAAGATGTCATAAGTTCGATATAGACAGAATAGGGACAACTAAAACATATAAGGGTCGGGTAGTTTCGTCTCCTCCAACATGGCCTCAACTGAGGTCAGTGCTCGAGCTTAGTAAGCCTGTTAGATATCGCCAATCTGACCTTGTATCTCTTTGAGCTTGACCTCCTAAGGACCCTCGTTCTCAGCCATTACCTCGGGCGCTTTCCCACATCTTTTCTTGTCCAAGTTGTGTCGTAAGTCAGAGTTGACGAGCTCTGTAGTTCCTACGTTACGGACGAGTGCATGTCTATGTTGTCCCGCCCCATGCGAGTCATGGGGTGCCCGTGGAGGTCGAGACTGTTTGGTAGGTGTGCCTGCCTCTGCTCCATGGTCGGGGGTAGGTTCTGCCTCCCTAGCATCTGGATTAATCGGTTCATGTTGTCGGTTTGGGCTTCAACCTGGTTCTCTAGAGAGACAAGCCGGCCACCCCGGTTTCGGGATCGATGAGCAAGCACAAGAAGAGCAAAGTCAACTTTGTGCCATGACGGTGGACCTTAGAGATCTGTGGATTGCTCGACTATCATGTAAGCAACTGGTGTGGGAGCAGTTGCGGTGATGGCTTCCAGAGTCTTCTTTCTTCCTTTCACCATTGTGGAACTGCTGTAGATGATGGGTGAGATGAAAATGACTTTTATTATTGTTCCCACAAACGGCGCCAAACTGTCGATGCTGTGATCCGAACATTCTCACTAGGTTGTTGTGCACCTGCAAAAACAAACAACAATGGAGACCCGACTATATATAGCAGGGGACCCTCCGATGCCAAAGTTAAAGCGGACAAATTGGTTCTAATAGAACTTAGGGTTTATTTGTACATACCTTATACTGTTTGTAGGGTTCGTATTTATAGTCTTTTGTTGTTAGTTACATGTATGGAAATAAATCTGATATACAGTCGCGTATCATACATGGAATTATCCTTAAGATCCAAGGCATTATCCAAGGTGTGATTCTCGGTGAAGATCTCTGAGAGTTAACCTTCCTCGTATAGAAAGTAAATCTCCTAGTGGTCAGCTTCCCAGGACATTGCGGCAGATGACCGATGCCGACGTCTGAGTTGGATTGGCTAAGGTCCCATAGGCCGAGCTGAATTGTTGGTGGTCCAGACCTTCCTTCAAGGTAGGTTAGGTCGATACTTATGGTCGTTCATCGGTCGCAAAGCAAGACGTCGACTAGAGCCAAGCCCATTGCTGGTGATTGATCCTTGAGTTGTTTCTAGAGATCGTGCTTGGTTGTAGAGGCCGATCTCTTATCCAACCTCCCTTATTTGCGCTTTATGTTCTCTCTTATTATGATCGTCTTGGTTAGTCTATTTTTTACCCATAACATAACTTATTAATATAAGTAGCTTTTAGCTAAAAAGTTACTTTTACAGTAATACTTACTAAAATACTTAAATTTAAAAAAATAAAATAACTTTATTACTTCACATCAGTTAAAAAGTAACTTATTCGATGGTATCCAAACCAGGTAAGTTACATTGCTCCTAATTATATTAGGGGCAGTTAGTTAAATCCCTTATATATACTGTTCATAAAGCATTTCATGGGCTAACATGAAATCATCACACTCATCAGGACGATCAAGATTGTTTACATAGTAGGTCCAACCAACAATTTGATCCATGTATTTGGTAGAAGCCATCGTGGATTGCTTATGATCCTATATCACTTTTTTTTAAGGCAGTCACAACCATCTCATCCATCGATTAAAAAGGATGGCTATAGAAACTAAGGCCAAATTAAGGATGGATTGGATCCCAAGATGAGTACGGAGTTTTTGCATGATAGTGTTGAGGGTCAAATATTACATATTAGACCCCAATTATTACCTGATTTTACGAGCATGATACCATTTAACTCCTTATTTTAATCGTGTTTGTAATGCAGGGTGTATTTAAGAGCTTGGACTAGAAAAGGGTACTAAAAGCATGGAATTAATGCTCTGGAATCACGAGGCAAGGGACGGACTCCAAGGGACCGAGATTGATGATTTTACACGGCCAAGATTCAAGAAAATCACGTGTGTCACACTAAAGAGGCTTGAAAGTCGTCCAAAATGCAAGATCATAGGGTTTCACAATCCATTCGGCTTGAAACTTTAGATCTGGCCTGGGGACAATAAATTAACCGTACACGTCAAATTTGAGCCGTTGGATCCTTGTGGAAGTGACCCAATAGACAGATTATCCCCTAAAATCTTGATTTGGGGCCCACTTGATATTTGGATATGCTTAAATTTCGATCACAACCCCTTAAATTAGATGAAAAAGAAGATAGATGGATCAAATTTCTCATATACATCACCGTGGGACCCACTTGTGCATTGCACGTGTCCAATGTGGATGCTCCAGCTGCGCACCGTTTTTCCCAAGGTCGGTCAGCGGGCGCTGACCGACGAATTTGTAAAAAAACATGAAGACGCAACAGCGTCCTTCATCCGATCGTTGGTTCGTGCTAGTGGGCCCCACTCATCATGTAATTTGAGGATCTGGACCGTCCATTAGGTTTTCAAAGGCCATATGATCCAAACCTAGGTGACAGAATTTCAGACGATTGCGTGGATCGTATTTCAATCGTCCAAACGCAAGAAGGACGATAGAGCAGAAAACCACGTGGGCCACCTTAAATTTTTGTAAAAAATATTGATTTTTAAATATATTTTAAATAAAATAATATATATATATATATATATATTATATAAAAAAGTTTTGGAAAAAGCTTTTTGAGGGTTTTTAAGAATAATCCCACATGGGAAAGGGAAGAGAAGTTTTTGTGGTTTAAATGAAAACAATGGAGTATTATAATATTTACTTACCTAGTCCAAGGACTATGGACCTTACGCCACACGCGCGCTCGGGCTCAGGCACGGGCACGGGCAACGGCTCGGTCTCAGTCTCTGTCACAGGCATGGTCACGAGCACGGGCACAGGCACGGGCGAGGTGTGAGGGTGTGGGCATGTGAGGCAGTGTGGTTGTAGAGGCACTAGTGGCGCATCGTGTCGGGTCACTCCTTCGCGACCTTGAGCGAACTGGAGCGAGACGTGTGCAAGTCGCGGTGCGACTAAATGGCTAAGGCGGATGGCTGGATGAAGACGAAATCTAGAGGACTGAATGAGACTCCCTCTGAATATATAGAGAGCTGAAAAAAGAGCTATTACAGCAGATCTGTAACAGCTATGCTATTAGTACAGGGTCCAGCAGTAACTACTGTATGGCTAGCCCAACAGCTAGAAAACGGTTAGCTGCTGTCTCACAACAGTCAGCATGCAGCAGTTATAAAAGGAGGGCCTGGAAGGGTTTCCAAACCATCTCTCAACCCACTCTAGCAGACCCATACGAACAGAGACAGTCCTCTACTCCTCTCCAGTAATTCCAGCAATACAGCAAGGGTTGAACTTTTGCTTGAAGAACAGACCAATGGTGTGGTCTAGAACGGTTCCCCACTAAACCAGTGGCTGAAGACTTCACCAGTGCAGTGGTATAAATCACATATTTTCTTCTCTTTCTTTCTTCTGAGATTTTTCTTTTATTGTAATTCTGCCAGATTGAGTGTAACAGAGTTCCAATAGGTGGGCTTTCGTGTTTGCTGAACGGAGACTCACACTAGGCTTGTCATATCATAGAAGCGGTTTGCTTATAACCTACTAGCATACTCAATTCACTTGAGTAAGGGCAAATAACGCTTTAAGGACAGTGTTTCAGACGTGCTTCAGCTTGTCCTTATTCAAGCTAATTTTATTTTTCGGTTTCCATATTATACAGAAATTATATTAATCTGTATAATTTCCAACAATCTTAAAGCGTTTTTTGATGGAAGCTGACAGTGTTTCATCCATCAAGTTGATGAATCAGGACTTGATACATCTCGATCGGTTCGATGGAACCAATTTTACGAGATGACAAGACAAGCTGAAATTTCTTCTGACAGCGCTGAAGATCTATTACATTTTAGATCCAAATCTGCAAGCACTACCTAAAGCATCCGACACAGACACACCTGAACAGGTGGCTGCCTGTGCCAAACGAGCTGAAGACAAACTCTTGTGTCGAGGACATATTTCGAACTCTCTCTCCAACTGCCTATACGATCTGTACCAACAGACGTTAGCAGCAAAGGAGATCTAGACTGCTCTGGAGTTCAAATACAAGGCAGAAGAAGAAGGAACCAACAAATTTCTCATCGCCAGGTATTTTGACTTCAACATGGTAGATAACAAACCGTTGCTGCCCCAAATCCAAGAACTGCAACTAATAGTTAACAAAATCAAAGCAATCAAAATTGATCTTCCTGAATCATTCCAAGTCGGGGCTATAATCGCCAAATTGCCACCGATGTAGAAAGACTATAAAAAGAAGTTGCTGCATAAAACTGAGGACTACACACTGGATCAAATCCAGAAACACTTCAGAATTGAGGAAGAATCCCGTAACCGCGATAGAAAAAATGATAACGGGAATGCCTTGTCCAAGGTATATGCAGTAGAGAACATTAATAACAAGAATCCTGAAAATGACGATTCCTTGAAACCCAATAAAGGAAAATTCAAGAAAAACGCCCAAAAGAAGAATGGAAAGTTCAAAGGCCCATATCATGTCTGTGGGAAAAACAGGCACTATGCTTGAGTATGCCGATATCGCAAATCTAAAAAAGAGGCAAGTGCAGTAGAAAAAGGCGATATTGTGGCTATGATCACTAAGGTGAATACCATCCAAGGCAAAGTTCTAGGTTGGTAATATGATACTGTCGCTATAGTACATGTGTGCTACGACAAATCAGCCTTCAAAACCTATGAGGAATTGACCGAAGATCAAGAAGTCCAAATGGGTAATGAAGTCCAATCGAAGGTCGTCGGCAAAGGAACTATCGAACTGATATTCACCTCTGGGAAGAAAGTAATTCTGACTAATGTACTACACGTCCCAGACATGAGGCGAAACTTAGTTTCTGGGGATCTTACGGGTAAACCAGGTATAAGGGTGGTGTACGAGTCAGGTAAACTGATTCTGTCAAAGAATGAGAATTTTGTCGAAAAAGGATATGCTTGTAACAGAATGGTCAAGTTTTCTCTAAAAGAAAATAGCACTTCTGCGTATATAGTTGAATTCGTTGGACTGTGGCATGATAAACTAGCCCATATAGGGTATATTACCTTGAAGTTCATGGCCAAGAATGGTTTAATCTCGTACACAGATATGTAATTGATAAATGTGAAGTGTGCATACGATCCAAAATGATGAAGAAATATTTTCCAAGTGTTGAAAGATCGTCTAAAGTATTGGATCTTGTGCATAGTAATATCTGTGAGTTAAATGGCATTCTTACTCGTGGAGGTAAAGGGTACTTCATAACCTTTATAGATGATTGCTCTAGATATTTGTATATTTATCTGTTAAAGAGTAAAGATGAAGCATTGAACATGTTTAAAATATATAAAGCAGAAGTAGAGAATCAACTAAATAAGAAGATAAAAATTCTTCGTAGCGATAGAGGAGGAGAATACTTCTTAAATGAATTTGATAACTTCTGTGAAGAACATGGACTGATACATCAATGTACAATGCCATACATACCTCAACAAAACGGAATAGCTGAAAGGAAGAATAGAACATTAGTAGAAATGGTCAACTCAATGCTGATAAAAGTAAAGTTGCCACTAAATCTATGGGGTGAGGCACTGCTTGCAGCGTGTCATATTCTAAACAGAATTCCGTCTAAAAAATATAAAATATCTCCATATGAAACATGGAGAGGTAGAAAACCTAACCTAAGATATTTAAAAGTGTGGGGGTGTCTTGCATATTGCAGAACCCCTAATCTAAAAAGAATTAAGTTAGGACCAAGAGTTATTAAGTACGCCTTTGTAAGGTATGCACAAAATAGTAAAGCTTATAGACTACTAGACATAGAGTCTAATATAATAATAGAATCAAGAGATGTTGAATTCTTTGAGAACTCACTATCCTTGGAGTCAAAGGATAATAAAATTCAAACTCCTAATAAAGAACCAGATAACACAGCTTCACAGATAGTGGAAGCTCCTGTTGAAACTCGTAGGAGTCAAAGGACAAGAATAGAGAATAGTCTAAGAGATGACTACATAGACTCACAACACATCATTTTCTATCTTGTAGAAGGAGATAGAGAAAATGTTATAAGAAAAATACCTATAGTTATGACTATAGAAGATGATCCTAAAACATATAAGAGGCTGTATCCTCTAGAGACTCAGCTTTCTGGAAAGAAGCTATAAATGATGAAATGGAATCCATACTGTCAAATCAAACATGGGAACTAGTAAACTTACCTCCAGGTTCTAGACCCATAGGTTGTAAGTGGGTATTTAGAAAGAAATATCACACTGATCGGACTATCTAAACCTTTAAAGCTCTACTAGTAGCTAAGGGTTTTAGACAAAAAGAATGAATATATTACTTTGACACATATTCTCCTGTAGCTAGGATAACATCCATTAGGATATTATTTGCACTAGCTTCCATACATCATCTTCACATCCACCAAAAGGATGTAAAGACCACATTTCTAAATGGTGACCTCAATGAGGAGGTATACATGGAACAACCTAAAGGATTTGTTCTACCAGGAAATAAAAACAAAGTATGTAGATTAGTCAAATCTTTGTATGGATTAAAATAAGTACCAAAATAGTGGCATAAGAAGTTTGATTCTAAAATACTATCTCACGGTTTCATGCATAATGTAGCTGATAAATGTATATATTCTAAAGTAGATGGTAGTGGTATCGTTATTATGTATCTGTATGTTGATGACATGTTAATAATAAGTAATAAAATAGAAAGTGTGACTAAAATAAAGAAGTTTCTATCTTCTGTATTCAAAATGAAGGATCTTGGACGAGTCGATATAATTCTAGGTATCAAAGTTAAAAAATATTATGGGGGTTATGCTTTGTGTCAATCTCATTATATTGAGAAGATACTAAACAAGTTTAACCATTTAAATATAAATGAAGCAAAAGCCTCATTTGATCTAAGTATCAAGCTAAAAGAAAATACTGGAAGAATAGTTGCACAATTAGAATATGCGAGTCTATAGGAAGTCTTATGTATGCTATGCAATGCACTAGACCTGATATCACATATCCTCTGAGTAAACTTAGTAGGTTTACTAGTAACTCCAGTACTGAACACTGGAATGCAATCAGTAGAGTCCTTGGTTACTTAAAAATAACCAAAGACTTATGACTATTTTATTCAGAGTTTCCTACCGTATTCGAAGGATATACCGATGCAAGCTGGATATCAAGTGTAGGGGACAATAACTCTACTACAGGGTGGGTATTCACCCTAGGAGGTGCAGCTGTATCTTGGAGATCCAAGAAATAAACTTGCATAATGCACTCAACTATGGAGTTTGAATTCATAGCCCTGGCTGCAATAGGCAAAGAGGCTGAGTGGCTAAGGGATCTTCTATTAGAAATCTCTTTCTGTGTAAAGCCTATATGGCTGTGTTACTACATTGTGATAGTGAAGCCACATTAGCTAGAGCATATAGTGGCACATATAATGGTAAGTCTAGACATATCAGTCTTCGACATGATTATGTTAGACAATTGATTCGAGATGGAATCATTGCTATTTTCTATGTGAAATCAAGCAATAACCTGGCAGACCCTTTTACTAAACCTCTACTGAGATAGGTAGTAAAGGCTACATCTACAGGGATGGGGTTAAAACTCTTCAACCAAAGGTCCACCAGTGATGGTAACTGAACCTAAAGTCAGAAAATCTCTAATTTTGGATTTAATGGGTAAAAACAAGTCACTGATATGTGGAAAGTTTTTCAGCACTAAAATATAAAAAACCTCATCCATAATAGATAAGTGCTGAGCGTTATAAAAAAGGGTTGAGTCTTAGAAATCTGAATGAAATCCAGTCTATAGGATAAGTATCTTATAGTAACAGAGACACTAGAAGGATTTCACCTATATGAATATAGAGATGGTGCCGTCTCTCATGAGAGTTAGGATTTTTCTCTCGGAATCGTTCACGAATTAGGATAAGCACATGGCTATTAATTGTGTTGAGTAAGATTATGGGAACTCTAACAAACATATAGCGAATATGTGTGTGGTTTCTCCGACTCTGTTATCTAGGAATAACTGGTTCAAAGCTACGGCTACCAGTCATTTTGATAGAGTTTTAAGATACTTACACTAAGAAAATATTAAAATCGAAAGATATCTTTCTTTATGCATATAAGCTAATTATTCTGGCAGAAATGTTTAACCGAGAAAATATATTTTTAAAATCAACTGGGGGATTGTTGCAAAAAATATTAATTTTTAAATATATTTTAAATAAAATATAATATATATATTATATAAAAAAATTCTGGAAAAAGCTTTTGGGGGTTTTTAAGAATAGTCCCACATGAGAAAGGCAAGAGAAGTTTTTATGGTTTAAATGAAAATAGTGGAGTATTATAATATTTACTTACCTAGTCCAAGGACTATGGACTGGAACACCCACACATGCACGCTCGCACTCGGGCTCGGGCACGGGCTCAGTCTCAGTCTCAGTCTCGGTCACGGTCACGGGCACGGGCATGGGCTCGGTGCGAGGGCGTGGGCATGTGAGGCAGTGTGGCTATAGAGGCACTAGTGGCACACTTTGTACTTCGCATGTCTGTATCGTATCGCAGAGGGTCGCTCCTTCACGACCTTGAATGAACTAGAGCGAGACATGTGCGAGTCACCGTACGACTAAGTAGCTAAGGCGGATGGCTGATGAAGATGAAATCTAGAGGATTGAATGAGAGTCCCTTTGAATATATAGAGATATGAAAAAAGAGCTATTGCAGTAGATCTGTAACAGTTGTGCCATTAGTGCAGGGTCCAGCAGTAAATGCTACATGGCTAGCCCAACAGCTAGAAAACGGCTAGCTGCTGTCTCAAACAGTCAGCATGCAGCAACTTAATGACCCATGCACAACAGTCAGAAAATGACTATAAAATGGCTAGCTTTCTCCAACAGCTAGAAAATGGCCATGAGATTTAATTCCCTGGACCATAACCCCAACCACCATAGTCTATAAAAGGAGGGTCTGGATGGGTTTCCAAACCATCTCTCAACCCACTCCAGCAGACCCATGCGAACTGAGACAGTCCTCCACTCCTCTCCAGTAATTCCATCAAGACAGCAAGGGTTGAACCTTTGCTTGAAGAACAGACCAACGGTGTGGTCTAGAACAGTTTCACTAAACCAGTGGCTGAAGACTTGACCAGTGTAGTGGTCTAAATCACATATTTTCTTCTCTTTCTATCTTCTGAGATTTTTCTTTTATTGTATTTTTGCCAGATTGAGTGTAACAGAGTTCCAATAGGTGGGCCTTCGTGTTTGCTGAATGCAAACCCACACCAGGCTCGTCGTATCCTAGAAGTGGTTTGCCTGTAACCTATCAGCATACTCAATTCACTTGAGTAGGGGCAAATAATGCTTTAAGGACAACATTTCAGACATGCTTCAGCCTGTCCTTATTCAAGCTAATTATTTTTTGGTTTCCATATTATACAGAAATTATATTAATTTGTATAATTTCTAACAGAATCTAACCCAAAACCAGCCAATTCCAGCTGGTTGTTCATTGTGCATTCAGTGGATGGATTGGATTTTCCTGAATACACTGATCATGGGCCCAACAATGTTCACAACTCAAGGCTACGCAGGCTCTGTCGCAACAGAGCTGCGGCCGATCCAAGTGGGCCACCATCGCTGATCAGATGGTTGATCCAGTCCATCCATCTTCTAGATCATCCAAAAACGTCCTAGGGGATGTTATCTTTTTAAAGGAAAAGAAGGAAGATGAGCTAGCAACTTTGGTTTAGATATGTACGTGACTGTGCTACGTAAAGAAGGTTTCCGAACCGACTCTCGGCTACGTAACCTCTCTGTGTAAAAAAATCCCTTACGTAGGGAGTGTGGAAACTCCATGCCGACCGACTTCCATCAACCTATAAAAGAAAGAGAGAGAGAGAGAGAGAGAGAGAGAGAGAGAGAGAGAGAGAGAGCATTGGATTGAAGTGGTGGACGTGGAGCAGAGAGAGGGAGAGCTGGACGTGGAGTTGTTTCTACATAGAGTTTTTTTCCTTTGTTTTTTTTATATATTGATTTATGTTTTTTTTATTAGAGGATAGTTAATCATGGTCATGATTTGCTTAACCTCTTAACTAAGGCTAAGAGGTGAAGCTTGTGGCGTGATGGGAATGATTCTACGGCTTTGATTTATGTTAGATTGAACTGATGTTGATTTAAGTTTGATTAATAGGAATGCTTTCAGTTTTTAATGGTTTATTGTGACTGAAATTACAATAGATCTACGATGCTTTAAGTATTTCCTTTCCCTTATTTTGATTGGGAAGATAGGCAGCTCTGTTGTTCACTGTCCCTTGGACATGGTTGGATGATGGAATCCCTCCTAACATTCACACATCTATCTGATTGGTTGTTGATTGGTTTAATTCTGTTGATTACTTTGTCTCATGGGCATGGTTTTGTGATGGAATCATCTCTAATTCTCATACCTTTCATCTCTTTGAAAACTAGATCAAAGGAAGTTTAGATTGAGCTTTAGTGATATATCTTCCAACTAGATGAAGATGGGACTCGAAGTCCAGTTGAATTCATGAATCAAGCGTAGATCTCCCTGATCTCTACAAGTGGATCCTATGAATCCCTAGTTTCCCACCTTTAAATTTTACAAATTTTAGTTTCCTATTTCACTATTATTCCCTCATATTCACTTGATTTAGATTACATCTTATTCTAGTTCTAGTTCTTGTTACTCTCATATTACGTACAAGTTTCAGTCCCTGTGGATTCGACCTCGATATTACCAAGTTTATTATTACATGACAACCCTATACTTGGGTCGTGAACAAGTTTTTGGCACCTTTGCCAGGGATTGACGGTTACATTTTCTGAGATTAACTAGATTTGAGATTAGTTTTAGATTAGGATTTTTCTAATTTTAAGTTAGAACTTTTTTCTGTTTTATTTCTAGAAACTAACCTGTTTTCCTGTTTTGTAGGATCCTGATATAAACTTCTAATTTGGTTATCCTTTTCTAATTTCTCTACTTTTTCTATTTTTAGAATTAGGGTTTTAGTTTTAAAAACTTTATATTTTTATTATCTTTAGAATTCTTCCTCATTTAGAAAATAGTTTACTTTATATTTTTAGACTTTTTATTTTTAGAAACTAACTTGTTTTGGTTTGTTTTGTAAGTTTTTAACTTAAGGACTCCAATTTGATAACTTCTTTCCAACCTTCTCTTTCTTTCTAGATTTTTTTTTCCTTTCTTAGGATTAGGTTTAGAATCTGAATTGAGGGTTGCGAGTGTTTCATGCCCAAGTGAGCTCGTGACAACACTCGACATCTCTTGACTGAAGGAGGATTGATTGAGGGGTTAACTATCCATCGCAGGACTAGACACCACTCGAAATCTCCTAAGTTAATTGAAGTGATGGCTAAAAACTAACCTCTTCTATCCCAACCTAGGGTTGAGGAAGTCCATGATGAGAATGAGGTGCATCAATCACCCCCACCTCATACTTTACGGGATTATTTACAATCAGTGGGGGTGAGCACACCCTCATGTATGATTTTTCGTGATAATACGGGACATATGGATATCAAGCCAAGGGTAATCCAACTCCTTCCTAAATTTCATGGGCTTGAATTAGAAAATCCATATTTACATCTGAAAGGGTTTGATGAGATCATAACCACTTTATATTTTTCAAACGTGCCTGAGGACACAGTCAGGCTGAAACTCTTTCCCTTTTCTTTGAAAGAGAAAGCTAAGACGTGGTTGCATTCACTACGTCCTAGATCTAATGGCACATGAAATGATATGCAAAGGGAGTTCATAAAGAAATTCTTTCCACATCATAAAATGAACACCCTTAGAAAATCAATCATGAACTTTGCCCAAAAGGAGGATGAAACATTCTTCCAATGTTGGGAAAGGTTCAAGGATCTTGTCAGTTCATGCCCACAAAATGGTTTTGAAACGTGGCACATTACATACTTTTTCTATGATGGACTGACAACTTCCATGCGCCAATTGGTTGAGACAATGTGTAATGGGGAATTCATGAATAAAAATGTTGATGATGTGTGGGACTACTTGGATAGACTTGCTGAAAACGCACAATCATGTGACACATACCCAAAATCAAGTACCACTTCTAGGTCCACTCAATCAAAGGAAAGGTGCAAAGTATACCTTCAGAAATAGGATGATGATATCAATGCTAAAGTGGCTAATCTCATAAGGAAATTTGAGGCCATGGAATCAAAGAAGGATAAGGGTAAGGAAGTTGTTTGCGGTATTTGTGGTTGTAACAGTCACACAACTGAAAAGTGTCCAACTATATCTGCCTTTCAAGAGGTATTAACAGAGCAATCCAATGCCATAAATAATTATCAAAGACCTTTCAATGGACCTATCTCTAATACATACAATCCTGATTGGAGAAATCATCCAAACTTCAACTGGAGGAATGGACAAACGGCTACTCCTCAAGGTTACTTGAATCAAACTTCAAATCAAGAGAAACTTCAAGAGGATCCGGTTCAAAAACATATTCGAGAACAAGAGCTACTTAATCAGAATTTGACACAAGCGTTCCATAATATCCATATAGTATTAGGAACGCTTGCGTCGTCTATTCAAAGGATAGAGTCACAATTAACAAGTGGAGGAAAGGGGATGCTTCCTGCTCAACCTCTCCCCAATCCCAAACTGCAATATGAAATAAGTGACCCTAGCTCTTCAAATCAAATGGAACAAGCTAAATCCATCACTACTCTTAGGAGTGGAAAGATCTGTCATGCCCCAAACCCAGGGATGGACAGCTTCCGTGATGCCCGAATTCAGCACTCGACTTCCATACACCAAGTCCCAAGTTCGGTGCACCACAAGGAAGATTTTTGACTATTTTTTTTGGTATATACATATAATAATACCTGAGCATGAAGATCCATGATTAAAATACCAAGCAACACTCTCCATTTAAATCCTGATGGTTACAAGTACAATGCTTTCCAAAAGGTACACAACGCCAACATTACCAAATCGAAAAATAGATGCAATACATCGAGAAAGCTAAGTTTTCCAAGCTACTCCAGCCCTAAAAAAAGGGAAATAGGAAGCTTAGGCAAAAAGCTTAGTGAGTACACACATGTGTGCAGTGTGTCCTACATGCAAGCAAGATAAATATGCTACAAGGAAATCATACCACAGCCATAACCATATTACATGCATTCATAATCACATCATCATTATCATATTATCATGCCATAATTATACAATATCAGAAATACTAACAAGTCCATGAGTCATACAATATCAGAGTACACAATATAAATTAGCTATGCAAATGAGGAGTTATAAAGGGCCAAATATCAGATGTCGAGGATGCAATGCAATATACAGTTCCTGATGAGTTCACGAATACCGTCAAAGGGATTGATAAAATAGATAAACGATGAGGATCTTGAATATAAATCATGTCATAACCATGGTGGATTAAGTGACATAACACCTATATCAAAGTGGGCCATACCACACACAAGTTGAGAGGGTTACCCTCCCTTAAATATTCATAATTATTTGTTGGGCCCATAGAGGTGTGGTTCATAAATCTAGCCCATCATTATGTGTGTCCTACTTAGTTGAGGGGTCAGACCAAGTTTCAGATACATCCAAATTTCAGGTGGACCTAACACATGATTTTACATGCTCGAGCTTCAAGTTGTACGAATGGTTCAAGGAGATCAAAGTTACATGGGTCCCATAGTGATGTATTTATTACATATATAGAGTTCATCTATTTATTTATTTATTTATTTTAGAGATCATTTTATAGCATTATCCAAAAATGAATCATATGCAAAGATTATCTGGACCTCACCACAAACAATAGTGGAGATAATGATTTCACCGTTAACAATTTACAGGGCCCACCTTAATATTTATTTTTCCATCCAATTTGTTCATAAGATCACAAAGACCAGAATTAAGGGAAAAAACTAATTTCATATCGGTCTAAAACTTCTATGACCCAAAAAAGGGTTCCAATGGTAGACGTTCAATCCCTGGTGCTTTTGTAGTGTGGCCCACTTGATAGCTATATCTTCTTTTTTTTTCTTCTTAAGCCTTAGGATAAGCTTACCAAATGGATAGATGGTTTAGATATAACATATACCACATGATCAGACCCATAAAATTGCTGATTTATTCAGCTTCATCAATTTATTTTTATTTTTATTTTTATTTTATTTTTTGATGGTGTGGGTCCACAACGGGCCCCACCTATAATGTATGTATTTAATCCACGCCGTCCATCCAATTTTCCAGCTCATTTTAGGCGTTGAGCTGAAAAATGAAACTAATCCAGTTCTCTGGTAGGCCACACCATTAAAAATCATGTAAAGACATGCTAAAACATATAAAAATACTAGCTGGGGCCCACTTGAAATTTTTATTCATTTGGCACCTTAGCCTATCGGCTTGCCTTACCATCTCAATTGTCTGGCGTTCACAATGTTTTCCATGTCTCTATGTTGAGAAAGTGTGGGTCAGACATAGTTCTTGTTATCGATTGGCAGCCGTTGGAGATTCGTGAGGATGCTTCTTACATTGAGCAGCCAGTTGTATCCTTGATCGGAAGGAGCAGGTCCTCCGAACCAAGGTCATCCCCTTGGTAAATGTTCAGTGGGGTCACCATTCCATTGATGAGGCATCTTGGGACTGCGAGGCCGAGATTCGAGAGCACTATCCCCATCTCTTTGATGATTGATTGTATGTTATATCTCGTATGATGTCTCCGATTTTATATGATGATGCTATGTTTCCTCATCCTTATGAGTTATGCTTACTTGCAATGATTGTGTAAATTTCAAGGATGAAATTTTTATTTGGAGGGAAGAGTTGTAAGACCCGTGTCCTAGTCCGTATCATTCCGTTGGCCTCCGCAGTCCTTCCGGTCGAATTTCGGCAAACTTCACAGCGTATTCGATGATTGCGCGCAATCCTAAGCCGAGTCCTGTATACTGAAGACGTCTCGACCTGAAACTTGTATCTTAGCGATCACGCCGTCGCCGCGGTTCCAACGCCGCAACTCACGCACCCAACCGATACCCAGGCCAGGAGATGTGGGCCTGCGTTCATTCCGAAGAAACGTCGTGCGTTGCGAATATCGAGGGAATCTCTACGATATGTCCCATCAATCAATGTCAAGTACAAGCCTTACCCCAAGTACAATAACCCATCCATACCATCAAAATCCCATCAACCACCATTAAAAGTAAAGGCAAGGAGCATAGAAGGTTAAGGGAGCAAGGAGGAGGCCTAGAGGTGGGTGATCCATCATTTATTTCAACCTTAAGGGCCCACTTGTTGTGAGACCCACTTGATGTATGTGTTGTATCAATGGAGGGCCCATAGTGGCGGGGTCCCTCCTCTCTATCACCGTATCTCTCTCTCTCTCTCTCTTTCCTTTCCCTAGAATGAAGTGGGCCCCACCAAATCATGTTAAATCTACTCCATTCATCAATGGTGTGGCTCACCACATTTTAGGCAAAATCCACAGTCCGGTGGGAAGTTCCACCTAATATATATACACAATATATTATATTTATATTATGCTAATATATAAATATACGTATATATATAGATGGTGGGCCACGTCCATATGGGCCCCCCCCCCCCCCCCCCCCCCCAATGCATGTGCTTATCCATGCCGTCCAGCGTCCTTGGATGCTGGACGGGCGTGGCTAATGTGGAGTGTGTATACTGACATGGATGTGTACCATCAGCCAAAAAAAAAAGAGAAGGAAGTGGTGGGCCACTTATGCAGGCCCCACCTTAATGTATGTAATCAATCCAAGTTGTCCATCCTTTTCTTCAGGCCATTTTTGGCATTGAGCCAAAATTTGAGGCCAATCTGACTTCCTAATGGGCCATAGTATGGACAAAAGAACTCTCACCATTAAAATACCTCCCTGATGTTCTTGTATATCAAAAACCATCCAATATTGGTCTTGATAGGTTTGTATCGAGTCACAGGGACCATTGGCTGGGTTGGATTTGTCTGAGGCGGGCCCTACCTACCAAAAACCACAAGAATTATGATTTAAAAAAAAAAAAAACAAAGGCAGCAGCACCTGCTGCTGCCGCTGTTAGTGGGCGGGCGGACGGCCTGGCAGGGCCCTCACTACCTCAGTTGTGGGCCCCACCGTGATGCATTTCAAACATCAACACCATGCATTTGATGGGTTCCCTCGGACCAGGAGGCCACCCCAAAAATCAACTGTATACGGAACTCAGGTGGACCACACCATCTAAAATCATGTGAAGACATGCCTAAAACATGTAAAATCACTTGGTGGGGCCTACCTGAAATTTGGATGCGGCTGAAACTTGGTCTGAACCCTTAGCCAAGTGGGACACACATAATGGGTGGGCTGGATTTGTGAACCACATCAGGGTGGACTCCCTGTCCATGTGATATATATATATATATATATATATATATATATAAAATAAATGAAAAAAATATCACGGTGGGCTCCCTGACCATGTGACCCTATCAACAGGTTGTATGGCAAATACACGTTACGGTGGGCCCCAATCCCACCTAGGTCCACGTGACCTTATGAACTGTTGGATGGTAGATAAATATCACAGTGGGCCCCCAGGTCCACGTGACCTTATGAATAGATTGGATTATAAATAAATATTACAGTAGGCCCTACCCTGGTCCATGTGACCTTATGAACAATTGGATTGCAAAATAAACATTATGTTCGGCCCTAGGTTGGTTGGAAAATAAACATTATGTTAGGCCCTAGGTTGGTTGGAAAATAAACATTATGTTGGGCCTTAGGTTGGGTGAAAATAAACATTTCGGTGGGCCCCAGGTTAGGTGCGAAATAAACATTATGGTGGGTCCTACTTGGGACCCACTTGTGTATGAATTGTGTCCACACCTTTCATCAGTGTGGACCTCCACCATGAAGTATGTGATTTATCTATGCCTTCCATCCCTATGGGACCTACCATGATGCATATGTTTCATCCTAACCGTCCAACCATTTTGGAGGATATTTTAAGGCCATGTGATATGGCCCATCTTAGTGTGTTTGTGGTCCATCCGTCGAGGCCCACCTTGATACATACAAGGCCCACTTTGATTTGTATAAGGCCAATATTATGAGGCCCATTGTGATGTATGCAAGGCCCATGTGACTAGGCCCATCTTGATGCATTGTGGCCAGTCGTTGAGGCCCACCTTGATATATATATATATATATATATATATATGAGACCCATGTATGAGGCCCATTTGATGTACTGGAGGCCCATGGGTCAAGGCCCAATAGGACATACTTAAGGCCCATTATAGTGTGATTCCACCATGGTATATGTGTCGACCTTTATAGCATGGTATGCTTTGGGAGCAATGATGGTTTGATGTCCACATTGCAAGGATGATGTTGGTTAAATGTCCGCATTGTCACTCTCCTTAGGGCCCTTTGATAAGGCCATACCTGTAATGTGTAGGCCGTCTAGGCCCATTTTCATTTTGATCAGAGCCCATCACCACATAACATGCTTAGTATAGATTCATGATTCATGATCATACGCATCATATGTATGCCTGATGTGAGGATTGACTGATCATTGCACATGCCTTCGGATAGATTGTTTATGGACTCCCTGAAAGGCAGAGTTACCCTACATGAGCGCTCGATACGCGCAGGATTGTTGCATGTCTGAAAGTATGGTTCATGCACTTGCATTGTGTGATTATTGTATACCCTAGCGACATTAGGGTCATAGCCTCCACAGACACATCGTGGGTGGTTAGATTGGATACTGAAAATATTGTTACTAAGCATCTGGGAGCCATAGATGTCCTTGGGTGAAAATCTCTAAACCCGATAGTACCAGAGGATGACTCCAACGTCAAGACCGAGTGGATATATGAGTGCACAAGGGCTGAATACCAGGAAGTCGCGTCTTTCACTGTATCATGGTCGGTTGGAAAGAGGTGTGGCCTTACTCGCCCAAGGGTAGGGGCAATACTAGGCTGAGTTTGACCAGCTCGCGAATGGGTCTGCTATCGACATGCCGGATAGGTATTGGCAGACTATTGGCCAGACGGATAGTGAGGTTTCTTACGCTCACTTAGACTATGCGGCTAGGAGAGCGGCAGTGCCACTTGGAGTGTATTAAACCCTGGTGATTATCCAGAATGAGAACTGTACTGATAATGATGAGGATTGGCATGCTTGAGTTGCATATCGCATCGCATGGCTGTGTTATGGCCGAAGCATTCATATCTTGCACCGCATAGCCTTGGTACGGCTGATTGCATTCATGTACTCACCATCATGATTCTGCATTACTCTGACCTTACATTCTGCGCACGCTTATATTGCGCACACACTTACACGACCCTCTAAGCTTTCTATAAGCTTATGCATGATCGATGCATGCAGGTAACGCTAGGACGCAGTCGCAGCCATAATCTTGCCGCAGTTGGAGCGTGCAACCGAGCTTCTGGAGTTTTGTTACTTTCGTTATATTGTATTTTCCTTTCATATGCACTGTATTCAAAAGTTTTTTTATCATAGTGAATTTTGTGATGGTGTTCTTGTGGTTATTGTTCATGGGTTATGCTCATTATGAATCAAATCGAGATTAGAAATCCTCCTTTTGGGATCCCAGGATCGGAACCTGGTAAATGGGTGCCAGGAGCCGAGAATGGGGTTCTAAGGAGGCTGTCAGCGCCGGATTCGACGATCGGCAATTTTGTGATCTCGGTTTCTGAGTTCAGGGCGTGACAAGATCATTGACAAAACCATTCCGGTTAGGGCTGAAAAGCCTAAGAACTTGGAAGTGGATAAAGAAGATGGATCTAGCCATGTCCCACCAGAGGTAGAACTGAAACCTCAAGGGAAGCCGATTGCTCTATTTCCCCAATGGTTGGTTGCACCAAAACCTCTCTCTAACTCTCAGGATATTCTAGAGGTTTCGAAACAAGTGAAGGTCAACATTCCTCTACTTGTTGCCATGAAACAAATACCTTCATATGCGAAATTCCTAAAAGATTTGTGTACGACTAAAAGACGACAGAATATTCAAAAGAAAATCTTCTTGACTGAGAAAGTGAGTGACATCTTAAAGTGAGATGTGCTGCAGAAATTCAAGGATCCAAGTAGTCCAACCATATCATGTGTAATCGGGAACTATTGAATTAAGCCCGCACTTCTTAACTTAGGAGTGAGCGTCAATATGATTCCCTACTCGGTATACAAACAGTTAGGTTTGGGTGAATTAAAACCCACCTTAACCATACTACAACTTGCTGATTGCTCTATTCGTATACCAAGAGGGATAATTGAGTATGTGTTGGTCTAGGTCAATAGATTTTACTACCCTATAGATTTTATCATCTTGAATACCGAACCCATCAGTAACATGAGCACTCAGATTCCCGTCATTCTTGGTCGCCCATTCCTTGCCACTTAAAACGCAATTATCAATTGCAGGAATGGTGTCATGACTATATCTTTCGAGAATATGACATTGAGTCAAACATATTTTTCAATATAGGCAGACGGTTAGAGGATGATGACGATTTCCACAATATTAACATGCTTGACACTTTCGTGGATGATAGGACACCTTTGACTTTCGTGGATGATAGGACACCTTTGACTTTATCCTCTGACCCTTTGGAGATGCGTCTGGCCCACTCCCATGATTTTGGTGATGACATGATTAGGGATACGTGTGCCATGTTGGATGCTACACCAGTACTTGAAGTTAACCGGTGGAGGCCACAATTTGAAGAGTTGCCCCAAACTGATGAACTGCCTCTACTGTCTAACCTCAAGCCACTGAAGCTTGACCTAAAACCTTTGTCCTCTGATTTGAAATATGCATATTTAGGTCAAGATGAGATATACCCGGTGGTGATTTCTACCCACCTGGATAAAGAACAAGAGAATATGCTTATATCTACTGTCATTGAGCATAAGGGAGCCCTTGGATGGATGATTGCAGACCTCAAGGGAATTAACCCATTGATTTGTACTCACCGGATTTATCTTGAGGATAATATGAAGACCGCTCAACAATCATAATGTAGACTAAATCTAAATATAAAGAAAGTGGTTAAGGGCGAGGTTCTTAAACTATTGGATGTGGGTATCATATACCCTATATCCGATAATCAATGGGTGAGTCTAACTCAGGTGGTTCCTAAGAAGTCCAGAATCACCATCGTAGCCAATGCCAATAATGAACTCGTGCCAACTAGAATTACTACTGGTTGGAGAATGTGCATTGACTATAGGAAGTTGAATACCATCAAGAGGAAGGACCACTTTCCTTTGCCCTTCATTGATTAGATCTTGGAAAGGTTAGCTGGTCAGTCTTATTACTGTTTCCTTGACAGGTATTCGGGCTACAACCAGATAGAGATAGCCCCTGAAGATCAGGAAAAGACCACATTTACATGTCCCTATGACACCTTTGCTTACCAAAGGATGTCATTCGGACTATGTAATGCCCCTGCCACCTTTCAGCGATGTATGATGAGTATTTTTTCTGACATGGTGGGGCAATATCTAGAGGTTTTCATGGATAATTTCTCTATCTTCGGTCCATCTTTCAACGAATGCTTAGAAAGTCTCAAATGTGTACTGAAAAGATGTGAAGAAAAGAACTTGGTACTTAATTGGGAGAAGTGCCACTTCATGGTTCATAAGAGAATTTTCCTTGTACATATTATCCAGTTCAAAGGAATCGAGGTGGATAAGGCAAAAATCGATCTTATCTCTAACCTACCTCCACTCAAGAACATACGGGACGTGCGATCCTTCTTAGGACACATCGGGTTTTATAGAAGATTCATAAAGGACTTTAGTCTCATCTCTTGTCCTTTATGTAATCTACTTCAAAAGGATGCACCATAAAAGTAGACCGAGCCATGTCAGGAAGCTCTCACTAAGCTTAAAGGCATGTTGACCAATGCACCTATTATACAGCCACCCTATTGGAGCATTCCTTTTGAACTTATGTGCGATGTGTCTGATTATGCACTTGGGGTGGTTTTAGGCCAGAGAAAAGATAAGAAACCCTACGTTATTCATTATGCGAGTAAGACTCTAAATCCTACCCAAGTGAACTACTCGACTATGGAAAAGGAACTCTTGGCCGTAGTGTTCGTTTTGGACAAATTTAGGTCCTATTTGATTGGATCCAAGATCATTATTTACACAGATCATGCGGCGCTAAAGTATCTTCTGTTTAAGAATGATACTAAGCCCCGCCTGGTAAGATGGATCCTCCTACTCCAGGAATTTACCTAGAAATTAAAGATAAAAAGGGAGTAAAGAATTTAGTGGTTGACCATTTTTCTCACCTTGATCTCTTTGATTCCCTTGAGACGACACATATCAATGACATGTCCCTAATGAACAGTTGTTTAGGGTCTCCCATTCACCTTGGTTCGCTGATATTGCTAATTATCTTGCCACGGGTTTTATACTGACACATTGGACTGCGCAAGATAAGAAGAAATGTTTTACCGAGGTGCGCAACTTTTTCTGGAATGATCCATATTTGTTTAAATATTGCCCAGACCAAATCTTAAGGAGATGTATGCCAGACGATGAGCATTAGAGTGTCATCTCCTTCTGTCACTCACAGGCCTGTGGTGGTCACTTTTCTACTAAAAAGACCACGGCCATGATTCTGCAGTGTGGCTTTTACTGACCCACTATGTTCAGGGACACTCATGAGTTTTGTAAAGCTTGTGAGCGTTGTCAGAAATTGGAAGCATTGTCCCATCGAAATATGATGCCCTTGAATCTCATTCTTATCATAGAGGCATTTGATTGCTAGGGCATTAATTTCATGGGACCATTCCCCCAATCTTTTGCAAATCTATATATTTTGCTCGTTGTAGACTATGTCACTAAATGGGTTGAAGCGATTCCGTATCAGAATAATGACCATCGCACGGTCATTAAATTCCTAAAAGATAACATCCTTTCCCGATTCGGAACGCCTTGAGCCATCATTAGTGATGGGGGCTCACACTTTTATAATAAACCTTTGAGAGTCTAATGAAGAAATACGGTATCTCCCATAAAGTGAGCACCCCATACCACCCACAGACAAGTGGGCAAGCTGAGATTTCTAATAGGGAGATCAAACACATTTTGGAAAAAACAGTTAACCTTGACCGTAAGGATTCGTCAATCCGATTGACTGATGCGTTATGGGCTTACTGTACTACTTTTAAAACCTTTATTGGAATATCTCCCTTTAGACTTGTTTATGGGAAGGCTTGCCACTTGCCTGTGGAGTTGGAATAGAGAGCTTACTGGGCAATTAAAAATCTGAATTTCAACCTGGACAACATTGGCTCGCTACACAAACTTCAATTGAATGAACTCGAAGAAATCCGGAACAATGCGTACGATAACTCAAGAATTTACAAGGACAGGATGAAAGCGTTTCATGGCTAACACATTCTACGAAAATTATTCACGCCAGGTCAGAAAGTCCTTTTGTATAATTCTCGACTACATCTCTTTTCGTCTAAGCTCCGATCTCATTGGACCGGCCCTTTCACCATTATTAATGTTTATCCTCATGGGGCTATCGAGATTCGTAATCCAGACAATGGCCATGACTTCAAAGTAAATGGACATTGATTAAAGCCATTTATTGAGAAATTTGATTCAGAGGACATGTCCTGCCTCTGAATGATCCTGTTTACCAGGACTAATCTCCTAGTCTGACGGAGGTATAGGTAGGTTTACTGATTTCATAGGACTAGGGTAGTTTGCTTAATATTGTTCTAGGTTAGTTGGTTTTATGCCATTAGGTTAGTTTGCTTTCTAAGTTATTTTAGGATAGGTTGCTTTTGTTGATTTCATTCTTGTGCTGACCCGCTCTCACGCTGATATCTCTTTGGAAATGTCGTTCAATTTTCTCTTCAAGTACTATCTTTCCATCACTTCTTTTTCACTTTCATTGTCCCATATGCATTACATGTTCATATCTTTTACATTGAGGATAATGTAGATTTTAGGTTGGGGGTGGGAGATTAGGTTACCTAATCAGTGTTTTTCTTGGTCTGGAGCAAAAACTTTGAAAATTTTTAAAATTTTTTCTGGAAATTCTTATGAATTCGAAGTGATTTTGACAGTCATCATTGATTTAGAACTATAAGATACGGAGTGCTGGGGATTTATGTCTGTTGGATTTAGTTGTCTGATAGATTCCACAGTTGAGTTCGGCTTATCAATCCATGATTAGAATTTTTAAACATTGATTGAATCATGATTACACATGTCACATCTCGCTTACACATTGAGGTTTTAGTTCGATATTGAAGGATTAACTTGGTAATCACTATGCACGAAAGGAACCAGCCTGAGAAGTTTTACCATCATGTTTATAAAGAAGAATTGAAAGGGTTAGGTGAATGGTCTTTACCATAGGTTTGTTCCCTATAGGCGAGGATTTGATTCCCCACGGTTGACATTCGAAAAATGTTGGGCGACTGGTCTTCACCATAAGTTTGCTTCCTATAGGTAAAGATTTGATTCCCTTCCTTAGCATTACTTTTAATAGAAAAATCAAAAGTTGGAAGAATGAAAGAATGATCTGTGAGGCACGTTTAGTTTTTGAGTGTCCTGAATGCTCTTGTTGGTTACCAATGATATCATGAAATCGAGAAGTGAATCTTAATGATGATAAGCCGAGATTACACTATACACCCATGGAACTCAATGTTTAGAATTGTTCTAATTGATAGATTAATACTTTGAACTTGATTATGAAGTCTGCTATGCACTTGAGTTGAGGAGAAATTAATGCCCAACATTCATGAATCTTAGACTTCTAGTAGTTAGATTGTTTTCAAAAATCACTCGAGTTTATAGAAATTATCCTGTAATTCTCAATTTATTTTTCCATACTTTTCTCAGGAATAGAAAAATGCTGGTTGGGAGTTGTGTTAAGGGTTAAATATTGCATATTAGACTCCAATTATTACCTGATTTTACAAGCATGATACCGTTTAACTCCTTATTTTAATCGTGTTTATAATGAAAGGTGTATTTAGGAGCTTGGATTGGAAAAGGGTACTAAAGCATGGAATTAACGTTCCGAAATTACTAAGGCAAGGGACGGACTCCAAGGGACTAAGATCAATTATTTTACATGCCCAAGATTCAAGAAAATCACGTGTGTCACACTAAAGAGACCTGAAAGTCATCCAGAATGCAAGATCATAGGGTTTCTACCATCCGTTCAGCTCGAAACTTTAGATCTGGCCTGGGTACCATACATTAACCGTACACGTCGAATTTCACACATTGTATCCTTGTGGAAGTGGCCCAATAGATAGATCATCTCCTAAAATCTTGATTTGGGGCCCACCTGATATGTGGATATGCTTCAATTTCGGTTGCAACCCTTTAAATTAGATGAAAAAGAAGATGGACAGAGCAGATTTCTCATATACATCATGTGAGACCCACCTGTGCATTGCACGTGTACAATGTGGATGCTCCAGCCGCGCACCGTTTTTCCTAAGGTCTGTCAGCGGGTGCTGACCAAAGAATTTCCAAAAAACATGAAGACGCAACAGCGTCCGATCACCGGTTCGTGCTTGTGGACCCCACTCATCATGTAATTTGAGGATCCGGACCATCAATTAGGTTTCTAAAGGCCGTATGATCCCAGCATATGTGACAGAATTTCAGAAGATAGCATGGATCGGATTTCAACCATCCAAATGCAAGACGGATGACAGAACAGAAAACCACGTGGGCCACACCGAATCTAACCCAAAACCAACCAATTTCAACTGGTTTTTTGTTTTGCATTCAGTGGACGGATTGGATTTTCCTTAATATACTGATCATGGGCCCACCAACGTTCACAACGCAAGGATACGCAAGCTCTATTTCGCAACAGAGCTGCGGCCGATCCAGGTGGGCCACTATCGCTAATCAGATGGCTGATCCATGCCATCCATCTTCTAGATCATCCAAAAATGTCCCAGGGTACGTTATCTTTTTAAAGGAAAAGAAGGAAGATGAACTAGCAACTTTGGTTCGGATATGTACGCGACTGTGCTGCGTAAAGAAGGTTTCTGCACCGACTCTCGGCTGCATAACCTCTCTGTGTGAAAAAATCCCCTACGCAAGGAGTGTGAAAACTGCATGCTAACCGACTTCCATCAGCCTGAGAGAGAGAGAGAGAGAGAGAGAGAGAGAGAGAGCATTGGATTGAAGTGGTGGAGGTGGAGCAAAGAGAGGGAGAGCTGGACGTGGGGTTGTTTCTTCAGAGAGTTTTTTTTTTTTTTTTTAATATTGATTTATGTTTTTTATTAGAGGATAGTTAATCATGGTCATGATTTGCTAAACCTCTTAGCTAGGGCTAAGATGTGAAGCTTGTGGCATGATGGGAATGATTTTATGGCTCTGATTTATGTTAGTTGAACTGATGTTAATTTAAGTTTGATTAATAGGAATGTTTTCAGTTTTTAATGGTTTATTGTAATTGAAATTATAATAGATTTGCAATGGCTTTAAGTATTTCCTTTTCCTTATTTTGATTGGGAAGATAGGCAGCTTTGTTGTTCACCATTGTCCCTTGGACATGGTTGGATGATGGAATCCCTCCTAACATACACAAATCTGTCAGATTGGTAGTTGATTGATTTAATTCTGTTGTTTACTTTGTCTCATGCGTATGGTTTTGTGATGGAATCATCTCTAATTCTCATACATTTTTTCTCTTTGAAAACTCGATCAAAGGAAGTTCAGATTAAGCTTTAGTGATATATCTTCCAAGTAGATGAAGATAGGACTCGAAGTCCAGTTGAATTCATGAATCAAGCGTAGATCTCCCTGATCTCTACTAGTGGATTCTCTGAATCTCTAGTTTCCCACCTTTGAATTTTACAAATTTTAGTTTCCTATTTCACCATTTTTCCCTCATATTCACTTGATTTACATTACATCTTATTCTAGTTCTAGTTCTGGTTATTCTCAGATTACGTAGAGGTTTTAGTCCATTTGGATTCGACCTCGGTCTTACTAAATTTAATACTATATCACAACCCTATACTTGGGTGTGAGCTATGAAAAGTGTTCTGAAATCAATGAACAGTTCAAATCAATCAAGTGGACTGTCCAATGGAACAGGTAGAACTAACAGTGCTCTGACAGCACTGCAGCATTTCTCTATAACTAGTTTAGTTCTAAACTCGTTATATACTCATTTATTGGCAGAATCAGCGGTTAGGGTCTCTTTTCCGGATATATGTTCGAATACAAATAATCAAAAGGAACAATTTTTAGGGTCTCAAGCATTTAATGTAAGGGCCAGAAAATTAATGGTTCAGATCTAAGTAGATGAGCAGCTTATGTATGAAAACAAACCAAAAACAATGGAGAACAATGAAGGTTTTGAGGAGAATGATTCTCCTT